>NW_028136276.1:0-600000 GCF_964662115.1 Mustela nivalis | reverse complement strand
ATATAATTTGGGTAAGGTCGAGTGCTGTGTAGGTTTATCCTCATTTAAGGTGCCTGGGCAGCTCATGAGGCAATAATTTTTTTTTTTTTCTAGAGGGCCGGGAGAGTGCTGCATTGTGGGTCCGGAATTGCCAAATTTTAGGACTTCGGGGCAAGGAGTTTGAGGACGAAAGTGTGAGAAGACAAGATAGACATGGGTTTCAGGGCGAGGGCACGACAGGTACCCCCTGCAGATTTGAACCACTATCTCATGCATCTGAAGTCAGGGCGAGGATCAGACGTTGGCTCAGGTTGGAGTTCCTGTGCATGACGGCCGCTTTATGAAGGGAGCGGAATCTCGGGGCCATTGAGGTTTTCCCACGTTGGGAGTTGTGGGATGGCCCCTTCAAGGATTCCTTCTGCGGGACAATTGAGACCTTTTGGACAGCTCCAGGACATCCCATATGGAATGACTCCAGAGCACCGATCGCGGATGGATGCCTGGGAAGCCCGCCTCGCATTCCAATTGTCTCCTAGCAACAAGACAGTTTTAATCTGATGGCTCTGCCGGAGCAACCGGGGTGGCTGAGTTGAAATGGACTTTCCTGAGGATGGGTCCTAATGTGTTTTTGTGTCCATGAGGGCCTTGGAATGGGGCGGTGGCACCGGGACCCTGAAGTACTCTCCTAAGCTTTGGACATGGCTCCCATGCACAGGTTTCCTTGTGGAGACGAGATGAGTTCTGATGGGTGCCTCAGGAAAACCCCTATGCTCGTATTGGAATCAGGCTTTTGAGGACACATGCCTGTAACCCAAAGCAATGGATCCTATTATGGCCTAGGGTCCTGTCTGGTCAATCTTCTTCTCTGGGGACATCCATCTATGGTATGAGTGGATGTCGATTATCAGCTGGTGTCAGACAGTCCTTGTTTGTTCCGGGCGACCTACACTATTGGGATGGCCTCAGGGACTTTGGAGGTTTCTCCTAATTTGTACGATTTTGGACCATGGAATGGGCAGAATTCCCATGGATTGGTAGGCACAGTCCTAATGTTTGGCTCCAGGCGCCCAGCCTGGAGCATGTGTGACCCAAGACTTTGAGGACAGAAGTCTGAAAACACAAACTCAGCTTAGGTTTGGGGACGTAGGTATGGCAGGCCCGATCGACAAACCATGAGAAGAACTCTTCAAGATATGAAGAAAGTGCGAGTCTGAGGCGCTTGCTCAGGCTTTTGTCTCTGGATTTTGTATCAGCGATAGCCGTGGAATGTCGGGGTGGCCTCATGGGCCATGGTCGAATCTTCCTCTCTGAGGATTTGGCCCGATTCCCAATTGCTTTTCGTCAAACTGTGGGATGGGAGGACTCATTTCAGGTTTGTTACCTCAGGTGTCCCACCAAAAGAGGAATTCCAAAGCCAAGCCGTGGGGAAGACTGAAGGGACAACCCGAACTATGGTTAAAAATTGGGGCCTAGGGGCATGGGAAGCCCAATATGCTATCTCTTCATCCAGCCACTGAGTGGCCTTACTTGAGGACTGGGCTCAGCCTGAGGGTCACAATGTGTGTTTGTGACCAATGTGGCCCGCGAGCATGGGCGGGGCCTCATGGGCCACACTGGTTTCAACGACACTGAACGTTGGACAACATGCCAACCACAAGGTTTCTTGCCATGGGGAAGGAGTTCTGATTTCTGCATCACCTTCAACCTTGGGTAGTGACTGGAGATAAGGACTAGGTTCTGAAACCTGAAAACCGAGGTTGGGAAGAGATGACGACCTAAGGCCATGGCGGCTGGATGTGCTCAGTGTGCGGCCAGCTGTCTGGGAGGGGCCAGGGGCTCCAGGCTCAGGCTGTGTCAGAAAGGGCATTAGTGCCCTGGTCAGCCTATGTATTTGTGGTACAGCCATGGTCGGTGCAGGTTGATCCTCATTTGGGGTTACTGGGTAGCCCCAGAGGACAATGTTTTTCTTCTGGAGGGCTGGCAGAGTGCTGCATTGTAGTTCTGGATTGCCAAACTGGAGGGCTTGTGGGCCAGTAGTCTGACGACAAAAGTCTGAGAACACAAGCTAGGCTTAGGTCTGGGTGAGGCCATGGCAGGCACAATCTACAGACCTGAATCGAGATCTCGTGCATCTGAAGTCAGGGCGAGGATCAGACGATCGCTCAGGTTGGAGTTTCTGTCCCTGACGGCCACTTCATGAATGGGGGGGGGGCATCACGAGGCCATGGGTGTTTTCCCACGATGGGAGTTGTGAGAAGCTGCAAACTGCAGAGAGTCTTCTGCAGGACAATTGAGACCTATTGTTTGGCTCCAGACCAATGATTCTGAGCAGGGTTCTAAGGATGGATGGCTGGGTAGCCCACCTCGCATTCCAATTGTCTCCTAGCAACAAGACAGGTTAAATGTCCTGGATCTGTGGGGAGCAACCGAGGACGCTGTGTTGAAATGGACACCCCTAAGGAAGGTTCCTAATGTGCTTTTGTGTCTATGGAGACCTTGGAATGAAGAGGTGGCACTGGTGCCCTAAAGGGTTCTCCTAAACAGAGGCTTTGACACAGCTCCAACGTGCACGTTTCCCATGTGTAGATGAGATGTTTTCTGATGGGTGAGTCAAGAAACAACTATATGCTGCTTTTGAAATCCAGGCCTCTGAGGAGAGATGCCTGGAAACCAAAGCAATGGATCTGATTAGTGCCTAGGGGCCTGTTCTTTCCTTT
Organism: Mustela nivalis; assembly: GCF_964662115.1. NCBI lineage: Eukaryota > Metazoa > Chordata > Mammalia > Carnivora > Mustelidae > Mustela > Mustela nivalis. The sequence goes on along the minus strand of NW_028136276.1, from coordinate 597,304 downwards.
TTACCTCTGGGGACATCTGTCTATGGGTCTGAGTGCAGGTAGGTGCTCATTTGGGCTCAGATTGCCCCTGTTTTTCCTGGGAAGCCACCACTTTTGAGATGGAACAGGGACTTTGGAGGTTTATCCTATGAGAAGGGTTGTGGCCATTGGAATGGGCACACACAATTCCCTTGCAGAGGGCAAGTACAGTCCTCAGGTTTGGCTCCAGGGTCCTGAGCCTGTAGGTTGTGTAGGCCAGGGCTGTTTGGACAGTGTTCTGAAAACACAACACGGCTTATGTTTCGGGTCTTAGGTATGGCAGGACTGATGTACAGACCATGAGGAGAACTCTTCGGGATTTGAACGAAGGGTGAGTGTGAGGATCCTTCTCAAGTTTTTGTCTCTTGATATCGTGTCACACATGGTCGTGGAATTTCTGGGTGACTTTATGGGAAATGGACCAGTCTTACTCTCTGGTGGTTTGGCCCCGTCCAAAGAGATTGGGGTCATTCTGTGGGCTGGAAAAAGTCCGTTTTTTTTTTTTTTTTTTGTTTTCTTTTTTAACCTCAGGTGTCCCACCAAATGAGGGATTCCAGAATAGAGACCTGGGGAGGGGCGACTGGACAGTCAGAAATCTGGTTAAAAATTGGGGCCTAGGGACATGTCAAGCCCATTATGACATCTAAAGGTCCAGCCACTGAGAGGACTTCGAGATCTCCAGCATCTGAGTACAGGCGAGGGTCAGATGTCTGCTCATGATAGAGTTTGTATCTATCGTGGCCAACAAATGAAATATCCAGCACCTGAGTAAAGGTGGATTTCAGACGTTTACGCACACTGGAGTTTGTGTCTCTGATGACCGAATGGAGGAGTGGCATCAAGAGGCTGATGCATGTGAGATGCTCCAAACAGCAAGGTTGTTTTTTCTACTGGACAGTTAGAGTCTGTTATGTTTTCTGCAGGGCCCCCCATGTGAAAAGTATGGGTAGCAGAGCCCTTCCACATGGATGCCTGGAAAGCACACCTCCATTGACCAATGCAGCTGAGGAACATGCAGGTTCTTTACGGTGCTTCTGGGGCGAAGCACCAAGGTCTTGAGTTGACATGGAATATCTTGAAGATGGGTTACAATGCTGGTTTTTTTTTACCAGGTAGATCTTAGAATGTGTTGGTGGCTAAGGTGCCTGCAGGATTCTCCTACCCTGAGGGTTTAACACAGGTCGAAGAGCACGGTTACCTTCTGGGGACAGGAGATGTAGTGTTTTGTGGCTCAGGGACCACATGCCGTATCATAAGTTCCTATTCAAGAACAGGCCTCTGAAGACAGATGCCCGACAACCTAATCTAGGGTTCCAATGAGTCCCAGGGGCATGAGAGGTTCAATCTTCAGACTTAGGACAGTTGACTTGGGTGTCTGCCAGGATGTAGGTGATCAGGGAGTTTCAGACTGTGCACTTATGTCCAGAGTAACCTCCAATATTGGGGTGGCCACAGGGGCCTTGAATGTTTCAACCAACTCTGGAGGGTTTGGTTAACTGACATGCACAATTTCCATGGGGATGGCAAGCACAGTCCTGTGGTGTGGCTCCAGAGACTCCACCCTGGAGGGCATGTGAGCCATGTTTCTGGGAGGGAAGTCTGCAAACACAAACTTGGGTTAGGTTTAGTGGCTAGGTTATCGCAGGGCAATGTGTAGACCTGGAAGGCTACTCGTCAGGAACAGTAACTGGAATGACCCGAAGGCGGAAGCACAGGCTTTTATATCTGGATTGTGTGTCTAGGGTGACGTCAGAATGTAGCTGTGGCCTCATGGGTCCATGGGAGATTTTTCCTCTAAGGATACAGGCGGCTCCCAATATTTTGATGACTTTTTGGTATGGGAAGACTGCTATTTTCGATCTTAGGTGTGCCCCAAAACAGGGATTCCAGAGATGGGCTCTGGGTCTAGGCGCCTGGAAAATCCCACCAAGGGTTGGGATTTGGGCTTATGGGCAGACCAGGCCTGCAATGCAGGATCTTGGTGGTGCAACTGAGAGGGCTTGTTTGGAAGCATGCTCAGGCTGAGCATTACAATGCCTGTTTGTGCCCAGGGTGGCCCTCAGGAGTGGGCGTGGTCCCATTGTCCATTTTCTGGCTCCCACACTGAGGGATGGACACACATTCCAATGGCCAGGTTTCCAGCCATGGGGAAGGAGGAAATATCTATTGTGCTTCATGTTCCCCCATAGGCAGGGATTACAGCAAAGGTCTGGGGACAGATGCCTGAATACCAAGGATGCATAGAGATGACAGATTTGGGCCATGGCCGTTCTCACATGCTGGATATGGGCCCCGCTCTCTGGGTGGCTGACACGAGGTCTGGGCTCAGGCTGTGTCAGACACAGCACTAGTGGCCAGAGAAGTCTATATATTGGGGTTCTCTCCAGGGCCGAGTAAATTGATCCTCATGTAGGGTTTCTGGCGAGACTCACGAAGCACTTCTTTCTGTGGGGCAGGCAGAATGCTGCCTTATGGATCCAGAATTCCCTATCAAGAGGGTTTGGGGACAAATAGGGTGAGAATGCAATTGTAAACACCAGCTATGCTTAAATTGAGTGCCAAGCGGAAGTCAGTTTCAATGTGCAGCAGCTTATACGAGATATCCAGCACCTGAGTAAGGGCAGATGTCAGATATTTGCTCACACTGGAGTTTGTGTCTAGGATGACGACTAATGGAGGGGTGGCTTCAGGAGGCAATGGAGGATTACCCACGCTTAAGATTGTGAGATGCTCCAAACAACAAGGTTTTCTTCTAATGGACAGGAGGAGTCTGTTTTTTTTTCCTCCAGGGTCCCTCAAGTGGAAGTTTGCGTAGCAGAGCCCTCCTGCATGGATGACTGGAAAGCACACGTCCAATGACCATTGCAGCTGAGGAACATGACAGGTTCGTTTTGGTGGTTCTGGTGCCAAGTACCAAGGCCTTGAGTTGACTTGGAATCTCTTACAGATGTGTCCCAAAACTGGTTTGTTACAAGGGAGTTCTTAGAATGTATTGGTGCTATGGGCCACGCTGAGGGTTTGGCACAGGTCGATGTGCACAGTTTCCATCTTGGGAGAGGAGATGTTCTGTTTTGTGGCTCAGGGTACATATGTTGTATCCTGACTTGGTATTCAAGAACAGGCCTCTGAGGATTGATGCTGGCAACCTAATCTAGAGATCCAATGATGTCCTTGGTGCCCATCAGGTTCAATTTTCTTACTAAGGACCATTGATATGGTTGTCTGACTGGATGTAGGTGATCAGGGTGTTTCAGACTGTGCATTTGCATCCAGAGCCACTTCCACTATTGGGGTGGGCTCAGGGGCCTTGCAGGTTTCTCCTAACTTGGAGGCTTTGGGGAACTGTGATGGGCACAGTTTCCTTGGGGATGGCAGGCCCAGTCCTGTGGTAAGGCTTCAGAGACCACCTCCTTGAGGATATGAGAGCCATGGTTTTGGGAGGGAAGTCTGCAAACACAAATTTGGGTCAGGGATAGTGGCAAGGTGATCGCAGGTCCAATGCATAGACCTAGAAGGCATCACGTCAGGAACTGTAATTAGGGTGACTGAAAGCTGGTAGCACAGGCATTTCTATCTGGATTGTGTGTCCAGGATGGGCTCTGAATGTAGACGTGGTCTCATGGTTCAATGGGAGACTTTTCCTCTCTAAGGATCCTGGTGGATCTCCATAGATTGGTGGTTTTTCAGAGAAGAAAAGAGTGCTCTTTTCCATCTTAGGGGTGCTCCAAAACAGGGAAGAATGCTGTTTTCCAACTTAGGCTTATGCCAAAACAGGGATTCCAGAGACGGGCTCTGGGTCTGGGTGCCCGGATATCCCACCAAGTGTTAGGATTTGGGCCTAGGGGCATTCCAGGCCTGCAATGCAGGATCCTAATGGTGTAACAGAGAGGGCTTGTTTGAAAGCATGCTCAGGCTGAGGGTCATCATGCCTCTTTGTGCCCAGGGGGGCCCTCAGGAGAGGGCATAGTCTCATTGGCCATATAGCTGGATCCCACTTTGAGGGTTGGACACCCATTGCAACAGCCAGGCTTCCTGCAATGGAAAGAGGAGTTCTCTATTGTGCTTCAGGTTCCCCCATTGGCAGGGTTACAGGAAAGGTCTGTGGAAAGTTGCCTTAATACCAAGGATGTGTACAGATGACAGGCTAAGAATTCCCAGGTAACAAAACAGCATTGTTACCCATATTCATGACATTCCATGTAGAAATAAGCCCTTAGAACTTCGCCCCAGAGCCACCAGAATAAACTTGCCATGTTCCTAAGCTGCAATGGTCAGTGGAGGTGTGGTTTCCAGGCAACCATACGGGGGTGCTCTGCTACACAAACTTTGCAATTGGCGGGGACCCTTGAGACAAAAAAACAGAATGCCCCTGTCCGGTAGAAGGAAACCTTCTGTTTGGAGCATCTCACAAGCCCCAGCTTGGGAAATCCTCCATTTCCTCTTGAAGCCACCACTCCATTTGTCAGTCATCATAGACACAAACTCCAGCATGAGCAAACATCTGACATCCGCCCTTACTCAGGTGCTGGATTTCAATTTGATCGCTGCACACTGGAATTGCCTTTAGTTTGACTGAATTAAGCCATAGCTTGGGTTTACAATTCCATCCTCAGCCTACTGGTCCACAAGCCCTATTGTGAGGGAATTCTGGAGCTACAACACAATATTCTGCCTTCCCCATAGAAAGAAAAAGGGCCTGGAGAGTCTGCCCAGAAACTCCATATGATGGTCAATCTTCTCGGTGCTAGACGGAACCCTGATTCATAGGCTGCCCTGGGCACTAGTGCTGTGTCTGACATAGCCGGAGCCAGGACCTAGTGTCAGCCACTGAGAGATCAGGGCCCATATACAGCATGTGAGACCAGCTATGGCCCAAGTCTGTCTTCTCTTCTATTCTTGGTATTCAGGCATCTGTACCCACACCTTTGCTGAAATCCTTCCCATTGGGGAAACCTGTAGCACAATAGAGAACTCCTCCTTCCCCATGGAAGGTATTCTGACAGTTGGGATAGTTGCTCAACCCTCAAAGTGGAAGGCAGCTCCATGGCCAAGGAGACCATGTGCACTCATGATGGCTTCCCCGTGCACAAGCAGGCATTGTGACCTCAGCCTGAGCATGCTTTCAACCAAACGCTCTCAATTGCATCTCTGGGACCCCGAATTGCAGGCCTAGTACACACCTAGGCCCAAATCCTAACCCTGGTGGGATTTTACAGGGGCCCAGACACAGAGCCCATCTCTGGAATCCCTATTTTGGGGGACCCTTAAGATGGAAAACAGCACTCTTCCCTTCCCCGAGATAGTCACCAAACTCTTGGTAGCCACCAGGATCCTTGAGTGGAAAAATCTGCCATAGACCCATGAGAACACACCTGCATTCCGAGGCCATCCTGGACATACAATCCAGATACATATCATGTGCTATCACCTTTGAGTCATCGGATTTACAGTTCCTGACGAGCTTCCTTCCAGGTCTATGCATTGGGCCTGCAATCACCTTGCCATTAACCTAAACTGAGTTTGTGTTTGCAGACTTCCTTCCTAAAACCATGGCTCACATGACCTCCAGGTTCTGGCATCTGAAGCCACACCACAAGACTGTGCATGAGATCCTCAAGGAAACTGTGCCCATCACTTTTGCCCGATACCTTTAGATTAGGAGAAACCTGCAAGGCCCCTGAGCGCAGCCAAATAATGGAGGCCGCTCTGGGCACAAATGCACAGTCTGAGACACCCTGATCCCCTCCATACAGGCAGACACCCAAGTCAATGCTCCTGAGTCAGAAGATTGAACCTGACATGCCCCGAGGACTTCATTGGCACACTAGATTAGGTTTACAGGTATCTGTCGTCAGAGGCCTGCTCTGGAATATCAACTTATGATAAAATATATAGTCCCTGAGCCACAGAACAGAATATGTCCTCCCCAAAAAGGAAGCCATGCTCCTGGAATTGTGTCATACCCTTAGGGTATTTGGATCCTGAATGGCCCCTTAGCAACCAGCACATTCTATGATATTCCTGGTAACAAACCATCATTGTGCCCCATCTTCATGAGACTCCATGTCAACTCAAGGTCTCGATATATTGCCCCAGAGCCACCAGAATGCACCTGCCATGTTCCTCAGGTGCAATGGTCAATAGAGGGGTGATTTCCAGGCATCCCTGTGGGGTTCTCTGCTACAAAACTTTCCACATGGAGAAACCAGAGAAAACAAACCAGACTTCTCCTGTCCGGTAGAAAGAAACTTTGCTATTTGGAGCATCTCACAAGCCCCAGCATGGGAAATCCTCCATGGCCTCTTGACGCCACCCTTCCATTTGTGGGTAATCACAGACACAAACTCCAGTGTGAGCAAACATCTGACATCCACCCTTACTCAGGTGCTGGATATTCGAAATGGCAGCTGCACACTGGAACTGCCTTTTGCTTTTCACTGAACTTAACCATAGCTTTGTATTACTATTCTATCCTCACCACACTGGTCCACAATATCTCTTGATAGGGAATTCTGGAGCCACAACGCAGTGTTCTGCCTTCCACATAGAAAGAAGAAGGACCTGTTGAGTCTGCCCAGAAACCTCACATGAGGATCAATCTACTCAGACCACGAGGCAACCCTGATTAATAGATTTCCCTGACCACTAGTGCTGTGTCTGACAGAGTCTAAGCCCCGACCTCGTGTCAGCCACCCAGAGTTGAGGGCCCATATTTAGCATGAGAGATCGGCCATGGCCCTGGGCCATCATCTGTACCCATCCTTGGTATCCAGTCATCTGTCCCCCAAACTTTGCTGGAATTCCTGCCAATGGCGAACCTGAAACACAATAGAGAACACCTCCTTCCCCATGGCCGGAATATTGGTTGTCCAACCCTCAGCGTGGGAGCCAGCTGCATGGCCAAGGAGACCATGCCCACTCCTGAGGGCCGACATGGGCACAGGCAGGCATGGTGATCCTCAGCCTGAGCATGTTTTCAAACAAACACTCTCAGTTGCTCCTCCAGTACCAGCATTGCAGGCCTGGTATGCCCCTAGGCCCAAATCCTAACCCTTGGTGGGATTTTCCAGGTGCCCAGACCCAGAGTCTGTCTCAGAATCCCTGTTTGGGGCACCCTTAAGATGGAAAACAGCACTCTTCCCTTCCCTGAGAAAGGCACCAAACTATTGGGAGCCGCCAGGATCCTTAGAGAGAAAAAATCTCCCATGGACCCATGAAAACAAACCTGCATTCCGAGGCCATCCTGTCCACACAATCCAGAGAGAAAAGTCTTTGCTACCGCCTTCGAGTCATCCTATTTACATTTCCTGACGAGCTGCCCTCCATGTCTATGCATTGGGCCTGTGATCATCTCGACACTAACCCTAACCCCAGTTTGTGTTTGCCGACTTCTCTCCCAAAACCATGGCTTACATGCCCACCAGGATGTGGTCCCTCAAGCCACATCACAGGAAAGTTCCTGCCATCCCCAAGAAAACTGTGCCCATCAGGTTGTCCAAACCCTCCAGATTAGGAGAAACCTGCCAGGCCCCTGAACCCACCCCAATATTGGAGGTTGCTCTGGATGCAAACGTGCAGTCTGAAACACCCTGAGCACCTCCATCGAGGCAGAAAGCCAAGTCAATGGTTCTGAGTCAGATGATTGAACCTGACATGCCCCTAGGACTTCACTGGAACCCTAGATTGGGTCTTCAGACATCTGTTCTCAGAGTCCTGTTCTGGAATACCAAGTTATGATACAACATGTGGTCCCTGATTCCCACAACAGAACATCTCCTGTCTCCAGAAGGAAAATGTGCTCTTGGATCTATGTCCAACTTTCAGGGTAGATGGATCCTGCATGACCCATTAGCCCCAGCACCTTCTATGATCTCCCTGGTAACAAACCAGCATTGTGACCCAACTTCCTGAGACTTGATGCCAACTCAAGGTGTTGGTACTTTGCCCAAGAGCCATGAAACGAATCTGCCATGTTTCTCAGGTACAAAGGTCAATGGACGTGTGCTTTCTAGGCATCCAAGAGGTAGTTCTCTGCTACACAAAAATTCCACATAGGGAACCCTAGAGCAAACAAATAAGACTGCTCCTGTCAGGTTGAAGGAAACCTTGGTTGTTTGGAGCATCTCACAAGCCCCAGCCTGGGAAGTCCTCCACATTCTCTTGATGCCAACCCTCCATTTGTTAGTCATCATAGACACAAATTCCAGCATGAGCAAACATCTGACATCTGCTCTTACTCAGGTGCTGGATATTCGAATCAGTCACGCACACTGGAAATACCTTTCACTTGACACTGTATTCTTGCATAGTTTGGGTTTACAATTCCATCCTCACCCTACTGGACTGCAAGTCCTCTTGAGAGGGAATTAGGGAGACAAAACGCAACATTCTGCCTTCCCCATAGAAAGAAGAAGGGCCTGGTGAGTCTGCCCAGAAACTCCCCATGAAGATCAATCTACTTGGCCCTCGAGGGAACCCCGATTTATACTTTGCGCTGGCCACTAGCGCTGTGTCTGAGAGAGCCTGAGCCCCAAACTCGTGCCAGCCACCCAGAGTGTGGGGCCCTTATCCAGCATGTGGGACTGGCCATGGCCCAGTCATCTCTACCCATCCTTGGTATTCCGGCAACTATCCCAGACCTTTGCTGGAATCCCTACCAGTGGGGGAACCTGAAGCACAATTGAGAACTCCTCCTTCCCCATGGCAGGAAGCCTGGCTGTTGCTATGGGTGCCCAACCCTCAGAATTAGAACCAGGTGCATGGCCAATGAGACAACGCCCAATCATAAGGGCCGCCTGGGCCAAAGCAGGCATTGTGTCCCTCAACCTTAGCATGCATTCAAACAAATGCTCTCAGTTGTTTCTGCAGGGTCCCGCATCGCAGGCCTGGTATGCCCTTAGGACCAAATCCTAACACTTCGTGGGATTTTCCATGCCAACATAACCAGAGCCCGTCTCTGGAATCTCTGTTTTGAAGCACCCCTATGATGGAAAACAGCACTCTTCCCTCCCCTGAGAAAACTATTAGGAGCTGCCAGGATGCGTAGAGAGGAAAAATCTCCCAGGGCTCCATAAGACCACACCTTCATTCCGAGGCCATCCTGGACACACAATCCAGATACAAGAGACTGTGCTACCACCTTCGAATCACCTGGTTTACAGTTCCAGACGAGCTGCCCTACAGACCTATGCATTGGGCCTGTGATCACCTCGCCATTAACCCTACCCCAAGTTTGTGTTTGCAGACTTCTTTCCCAAAACCATGGCTCACATGCCCTCTATGATGGGTCTCTGTAGCCACACCACAGGAAAGATCCTGCTATCCCCAATGAAACTGTGTCAATCACAGTTGCCCAAACCCTCCAGATTAGGAGAGACCTGCAAGTCCCCTGAGCCCAGTCCAATATTGGAGACCACTCTGGACACAAATGCACAGTGTGCAACACCCTGATCACCTCCATCCAGGAAGACACCCAAGTCAATGGTCCTGAGTCAGAAGATTGGTCCCTGAACCCCACAATAGAATATCTCCTGTCCCCAGATGGAATTCGTGCTCTTCAACTTGTGTCAAGGGTCGGGGTATATGAATTATGCACAGCCCCTTAGCCCCCAGCACATTCTAAGATCTCTCTGGTAACAAACAAACAGCATTGTGATCCATCTTCATGAGATTCCATGTCACTTCAAGTCCTTGTTAATTCGCCCCAGAGCCACCAGAATGAACCTGCCATGTTCCTCACCTGATATGGTCAGTGGAGGTGTGCTTTCCAGGCATCCATGTGGGAGTGCTCTTCTACTTATTCTTTCCACATGTGGGACCCTGGAGCAAACAAACCAGACTGCCACTGACCAGTAGAAGGGAACCCTCTGTTTGGAGCATCTCAGAAGCACCAGCAGGAGAAATCCTTCATGGCCCTTGACACAACCCCTTCATTTGTCAGTCATCATAGACAAAAACTCCAGCATGAGAAAACATCTGAAATCTGCCGTTATTTAGATTCTGCATTTTCTTTTCCACCACTGCACACTGGAACTGCGTTTCACTTGACACTGAATTTAACAATAGCTTGGGTTTAGAATTCCATCCTCAGCCTCCTGGTCTGCAAGCCCTCTAGAGAGGGAATTTGGAGCCACAAGGCAACATTCTCCATTCCCACTAGAAAGAAATAGGGCCTGGTGAATCTTCCCAGAAACTCCACATGAGGATCAATCTACTTGGCACTCGATGGAACCTTGATTTATAGGCTGTCCTGGGCACTAGTACTAGTACTAGTACTAGTACTAGTACTAGTACTGTGTCTGACAGAGCCTGAGCCAAGACGTAGTTTCAGGCACCCAGAGATATGAGCCCATATCCAGCATGTGAGATTGGCCAGGGCCCAAGTCCATCATCTCTACCCATCCTTGGTATTCAGGCACCTGTCCCCAGACCTTTTATGTAATCCCTACCAATGGGGTAACCTAAAGCACAATAGAGAACTCCTCCTTCCCCATGGTAGGAATCCTGGCTGTTGATATGGGTGTCCAAACCTCAAAGTAGGAGCCAGCTGCATGGCCAAGGAGACAATGCCCACTCATGAGGGCTGCCCTGGGCACAAGTAGCCATTGTAACCCTCAGCTTGATCAAGCCTTCAAAAAAATGCTCTTAGTTGCACCTCCAGGATCCTGCATTGCAGGCCTGATATGCCCTTAAGCCCAAATCCTAACACATCGTGGGATGTTCCATGTGCACATACCCAGAGCCCGTCACTGGGATCCCTGTTTTGAGGCACCCCTAAGATGGAAAACAGCACTCTTCACTTCCCTGAGAAAGCCACCAAACTAATGGGATCCCCCAGGATCCTTGAGAAGAAGAATCTCCCATGGTCCCATGAGTCCACACCTGTATTCCGAGGCCAGCGTGGATATGCTATCCAGATACAAGAGACTGTGCTACTGGCTTCGAATCACCTGATTTACAGTTCCTGACGTGCTGCCCTCCAGATCTTTGAATTGGGGCTGTGAACACCTCTCCATTAACCTTATCCCGAGTTTGTGTTTGCAGATCTCTCTCTAGAAACCATTGCTCACATGTCCTCCAGGATGGGGCCCCTAGAGTCACACCACAAGACTGTGCTTGCCATCCCCAAGGAAACTGGGCCCATCACAGTTGCCCAAACCCTCCTGATTAGGAGAAACCTGGAAGGCTCCTGAGCACATCCCAATATTGGAGGCTGCTCTGGATGCAAATGCACAGTCTGAAACACCCTGATCACCTCCATCCAGGCAGACACCCAAATCAATGGTCCTGAGTCAGATAATTGAACCTGACATGGCCCTAGGACCTCATTGGAAGAGGGATTAACTTTTCAGGCACCTGTCCTCAGAGGCCTCTTCTGGAATACCAACTTATGATACAAATTATGGCCCCTGAGCCCCAGGGTGGGAAATCCTCCATGGCCTCTTGACGCCACCTCTCCATTTGTTGGTCATCGTAGACACAAACTCCAGCCTGAGCAAACATCTGACATCCGCCCATATTCAGGCGCTGATATTGGAATCAGCTGCTGCACACTGGAACTGCCTTTCGCTTTGCAATGAATTTAAGCCTAGCTTCAGACTACAATTTCATCCTCACCCTACTGGTCTGCCATATCTCTTGATAGGGAATTCTGGAGCCACAACGCAACATTCTGCCTTCTTCATAGATAGAAGGACCTGGTGAGTCTGCCCATAAACTGCACATGAAGATCAATATACTCAGCCCAGGAGGGAACCCCTATTTATAGTTTGCCCTAGCCACTAGTGCTGTGTCTGACAGAGCCTGAGCCCCTACCTCGTGTCAGCAACCCAGAGGGTGGGGCCCACATTAACCATGTGAGACCGGCCATGGCCCAGGGCTGTCATTACTACCCATCCTTGGTATTCAGGCATCTGTCCCCTAGATCTTAGCTGGAATCCCTACCAATGGGGGGACCTGAAGCACAATAGAGAATTCATCCTTCGCCATGGCAGGAATCCTGGCTTTTGGATGGGTGTCCAACCCTAGGAATGGGAACTGGCTGCATGGCTGAGTAGACATCGCCCAATCCTGATGGCCTCCGGGGCACAAGCAGGCATTGGGACCCTCAGCTTGACCATACTTTCAAACAAACGCTCTCAGTTGCACCTCCAGGATCCCGCATTGCAGGCCTGGTATGGCCCTAGGCCTAAATATTAACCCTTGGTGGGATTTTCCAAGCACTTAGACCCAGAGCTCATCTCTGGAATGCCTGTTTTGGGGCACACCTAAGCTGGAAAACAGTACTCATCCCTTCCCGGAGAAATCCAACAAACTATTTAGAACCGCCAGGATCCTTGAGAGGAGAAATCTCCCATGGACCCTTGAGACAACACCTGCAATAAAGGCCATTCTGGAAATTAAATCCAGATACAATTACCTGTGCTACCACCTTTGAGTTACGTGATTTACAGTTCCAGACTTGCTGCCCTCCTGGTCTATGGATTGGGACTATGATCACCTTGCCACTAACCCTAACCTAAGTTTGTGTTTGCAGACTTCTCTCTCAAAATCATGGCGCACATGTCCTCCAGGATGGGGTCTCTGGAGTCACACCACAGGACAGTTCCTGCAATCCCCAAGGAAACTGCCCATCACAGTTGTCCAAAAACCCCATATAAGGAGAAACCTGCAAGGAACCTGAGCCAACCCTAGTATTGGATGCCACTCTGGACACAAATGCACAGTCTGAAACACCCTCATCACCTGCATCCAGTCAGACACCAGAGTCAATGATCCTGAGTCAGAAGATTGAATGACATTCCCCTAGGGCCTCATTTAAACCCTTTATTAGGTTTTCAGGCTTCTGTCCTCAGAGACCTGTTCTGGATTACCAATTTATGATACAACATATGGCCGCTGAGCCCCACAACAGAATATCTCCTGCCCCCAGAAGCAATCCGGGCTCTTGGGCCTGTGTCAAATCTTCAGGCTAGATGAATCCTGCATGGCCCATTAACCACCAGCACATTCTACGATCTCCCTGGTAACAAACCAACATTTTGACCCATCTTCATGAGGTTCCATGTCCAATCCAGTCTTTATTTCTTCGCCTCAAAGCCACCAGATGCCATGTTCCTTCGCTGTCATGGTCAATGAAGGTGTGCTTTCCAGTCACCCATGTGGGAGATCTATGTTATCCGATCTTTCAACATGGGGAACCATGGAGGAAACAAATCAGACTGCCCCTGTCTGGTAGAAGGAAACCTTGCTGTTTGGAGCATCTCAAAAACACCAGATTGGGAAATCCTCCATAACCTCTTGACGCCACCCCTCCATTTTTGTTTCATCATAGACACAAACTCCAGCATGAGCAAATATCTGACATCCACCCTCACTCAAGTGCTGAATATTGGATTCAAACATTGCACACTGGAAATTCCTTTTGCTAGATACAGAATGTAACCATAGCTTAGGTTTACAATTCCATCCTCAGCCTCCTGGTCCACAAGCCCTCTTGATAGTGAATTCTAGGGCCACAAAGCAGCATTCTGCCTTCCCCTTACAAACAAGAAGGGCCTGGTGAGTCTGCCCAGAAACCATACATGAGGATCAATCTGCTCGGCACTTGAGGGAACCCCAATTTATAGGCTGCCCTGGGCACTAGTGCTGTGTCTGACAGAGCCTGAGCCAAGACCTAGTGTCAGCCACCCAGTGATCGGGGCCCATATCCACGATTTGATACTGGCCATGGCCCATGTCCATCATCTTTACCCATCCTTGGTATTCAGGCCTCTGTACCCAGACCTTTGCTGGAATCCCCGCTAATGGGGGCACCTGAAGCACTATAGAGAACTCCTCTTTCCCCATGGCAGGATTCTGGCTGTTGGGATGGTTGTCCAACCCTCAAAGTGGGAGCCAGCTGCATGGCCAATGTGACCACGCCCACTCATGAGGGCCACCTGGGCATAAGCAAGTATTGTGACCCTCAGCCTGAGAATGATTTCAAACAAGCCCTCTCAGTTTGACCTCCAGGATCCTGCATGCAGGCCTGGTAAGCCACTAGGCCCAAATCCTAACACTTGGTGGGATTTTCCAGGGGACCAAACCCAGAGTCCGTCTCTGGAATCCATATTTTGGGGCACCCCTAACATGAAAAACAGCACTCTTCCCTTCCCCGAAAAAGCCACCAACTATTGGGAGCCACCAGGATCCTTAGAGAGGAAAAATCTCCCATGGACCCATGAGGCCACAACTGCATTCTGAGGCCATCCTGCACACAATACAGAGAAAAAAGCCTGTGATTCTGCCTTTGAGTCACCCGATTAACAGTTCCTGAAGAGCTGCCATCCATGTCTATGCATTGGGCCTGTGATAACCTTGCCACTAACCCTAACCCAAGTTTGTGTTTTCAGACTTCCCTCCCAAAACCATGGCTCACATGCCCTCCAGTTTGTGATATCTGGAGCCACACCACGGGATTGTACCTGTCTTCCCAAAGGAAACTGTGATTGTCACTATGAAACAAACCCTCTAGATTAGGAGAAACCTGCAAGGCCCCTAAGCCCAGCCCAATATTGGAGGCCACTCTGGACGCAAATGCACAGTCTGACACACCATATCATCTACATCCAGACTGATATCCAAGTCAATGGTCCTCAGACAGAAGATTGAACCTGACATGCTCCTAGGATTCACTGGAACACTAGAATAGGTTTTCAGGTATCTGTACTCAGAAGGCTGTTCTGAATATCAATGTATGATACAATATGGTCACTGAGCCACACAAAAGAACATCTCCTGTCCTTAGAAGAAAGCTGTGCTCTGGACCTGTGTCAAACACTCTGGGTAGATGAATCCTTCAAGGCCCCCTGGCAACCAGCACATTCTATGATCTCCCTGACAACATACCAGCATTGTGACCCATCTTCATGAGACTCCATGACAACTCTAGCCCTTGGTACTTCGGCCCAGAGCGACCAGAATGAAACTGCCATGTTCCTCTGCTGCCATGGTCAATATAGGTGTACTTTCCAGGCATCCAGCGGGAGTGCTCTGATACCAACTTTCCACATGGGGAACCCTGGAGGAAACAAACCAGACTCCCCTGTACGGTAAAAGGAATCTTTTCTGTATGGAGTATCTCAAGCCTGAGGGTGGGTAATCCTCCATGGCCTCTTGAGGCCACCCATCCATTTGTTGGTCATCATAGACACTAACTCCCGCGTGAGCAATCAACTGACATCTGCACTTACTCAAGTGCTGGATATTTGAATCAGCTGCTACACACTGGAATTGCCTTATGCTTGGCACTGAATTTAAAAGTAGCTTGGCGGGACGCCTGGGTGGCTCAGTTGGTTAAACAGCTGCCTTCGGCTCAGGTCATGATCCCAGCGTCCTGGGATCGAGTCCCACATCAGGCTCCTTGCTCCGCAGGGAGCCTGCTTCTCCGTCTGACTCTGCCTTCCACTCTGTCTGCCTGTGCTTGCTCTCGCGCGCTCTCTGACAAATAAATAAAATCTTAAAAAAAAAAAAGTAGCTTGGGTTTGCAATTCCATCCTCACCCTGGTGTTCAGTAAGCTCTCTTGATAGGGAATTCTGAAGCCACAACACAGCATTCTGCCTTCCCCATAGCAAGAAAATACAGCCTGGAGAGACTGCCCAGAAACCCTACATGAGGATAAATCTACTCGACCCTCGAGTGAACCCCATTTATAGGTTTACCTGGCCACTAGCGCTGAGTCTGACAGAACCTCGTCTCTGACCTCGTGTCAGGACCCAGAGACTGGGCTCCAACTCCAGAATGTGAGACCAGCCATGTCCCAGGGCTGTCATCTCTACCCATTCTTGATTCAGGCATCTGTCCCCAGACATTTGCTGAAATCCCTGCCAATGGGGGAACCAGAAGCACAATAGGGAAATCCTCCTTCCCCATGGCAGGAATGATGGCTCTTGGGATGGGTTTCCAGACCTCAGAGTGGTAGCCA
This sequence comes from Mustela nivalis, assembly GCF_964662115.1. NCBI lineage: Eukaryota > Metazoa > Chordata > Mammalia > Carnivora > Mustelidae > Mustela > Mustela nivalis. The sequence goes on along the minus strand of NW_028136276.1, from coordinate 581,321 downwards.
GCTGAATGGCCAATGATAACCCGCCCACTCATGAGGGCCGCCCTGGACACAAGCAGGCATTGTGACCCCCAACATGAGCATGCTTTCAAACAAACACTCTCAGTTGCATTCCAGAATCCAAATTTGCAGGCCTGATATGCCCCTAAGCACAAATCCTAACACCTGGTGGGATTTTTCAGGGGCCCAGAAACACAGCCTGTCTCTGGAATCCCTGTTTTGGGACACCCCTAAGATGGAAAATGGCACTCTCCCCTTCGCCAAGAAAGCCACCATAGTATAGGGAGCCGCTAGATTCCTTCAGAGGAAAAATCTCCCATGGATCCATGAGACCACACCTGTATTCCGAGGCCATCCTGGACACAAAAGCCAGATACACAAGCCTGTGCTACCACCTTCAAGGCAACTAATTTATAGTTCCAGACGAGCTGCCCTCCAGGTCTATGCATTGGGCCTGCGATCACCTCACCGCTAACCTTAACCCGAGTTTGTGATTACAGACTTCTATCCCGAAACCATGGCTCATATTTCCTCCAGGATGGGGTCTCTGGAGCCACACCAAAGGACTGTGCCTGCCATCCCCAAGGAAAATGTGTCCGTCACATTTGCCTAAAACTTCGAGATAAGGAGAAACCTGCAAGGCCCCTGAGCCCACCCCAATACTGGAGGCCCCTCTGGACACAAATGTGCAGTCTGAAATACGCTGATCACCTGAATCCAGGCAGATACCCAAGTCAGTGTTTCTCAGTCAGAAGATTGAACCTGACATGCTCCTATGACCTCATTGTAACCCCTGATTAGGTTTTCAGGCATCTGTAATCAGAGACCTGTTCTGGAGTACCAACTTAAGATACAACATATGGTCCCTGATCCCCACAACAGAACATCTCCTTTCTCTAGATGGAAGCCGTGCTCTTGGAACTGTGTCAAACCCTCAGGGTAGATGAATCCTACTTGGCCCGTAGCCACCAGCAGATTCTAAGATCTCACTGGTAACAAGCCAGCATTGTGAGCCATCTTCATGAGATTCCATGTCAACTACAGGCCTTGGTACTTCACCCCAGAGCCTTCAGAAAGAACCTGTCATGTTCCTCAGCTGCAATGTTCAGTGGAAGTGTGCTTTCCAGGCATCCATGTGGGAGTGCTCTGCTACCCAAACTTTCCACATGGGGGACTCTCGAGCAAACAAATCTGACTGCCCTGTCCTGTAGAAGGAAACCTGGCTGTTTGGAGCATCTCACAAGCTCAAGTGTGGGAAATCCTCTATGACCTCTTTTCAACTCCTCTCCATTTGTCGGTCATTATAGACACAAACTCCAGCTTGAGCAAACATCTGACGTCTGCGCTTACTCAGGTGCTGGATATTCGAATCAGCCGCTGCACACTGGAAATGCCATTGGCTTGTCACTGAATTTATTCATAGCTTGGGTTTACAATTCCATCCTCACCCTACTGGTCCACAAGCCCTCATGATAGGGAATTCTGCAGCCACAACACAGCATTCTGCCTTCCCAATAGAAAGAAGAAGGGCCTGGTGAGTCTGCCCAGAAACTCCACATTATGATCAATCTACTTGTCCCTTGAGGGAACCCTGAATTATAGACAGCCCTGGCCCCTAGTGTTGTGTCTGACAGAGCCTAAGCCCCGACCTCGTGTCAGCCACCTAGAAGGCGGGGCCCATATCCCGCATGTTAGACTGGCCATGGAACAGAGCCGTCATCTTTACCCATCCTTGGTATTCAGGCATGTGTCCCCAGACCTTTCCTGGAATCCCTACCAATGAGGGAACCTGAATCACAATAGAGAAATCCTCATTCCCCATGGCAGGATTCCTGTAAGTTCGGAAGGGTGTCCAACACTCAGAGTGTTAGCCTACTGAATGGCCATTGAGACCACCCCCATTCCTGAGGGCCACCCTATGCAAAAGCTTGCATAGTGACCCTCAGCCTGAGCATGCTTTCAAACAAACGCTCTCAGTTGTATCTCCAGGACTTGCATTGGAGGCCTGGTAAGCCCCTATGCCCAAATCATAACCCTTGGTGGGTATTTCCAGGTGCCCAGAGCCAGAGCACTTCTCTGCAATCCCTGTTATGGGACACCCTTAATATGGAAAACAGAACTCTTTCCTCTCTGAGAAAGCCACCACATTATAAGGAGCCGCCAGGATACTTGAGAGGAAATATCACCCATGGACACCTGAGACCACACCTGCATTCTTAGTCCATCGTGGATACACAATCCAGATAAAAAAGCCTGTGCTACCTCCTTTGAGGCATGCGATTTACATTTCTCACGGAGCTTCCCTCCAGGAGTATGCATTGGGCCTACAATCACTTCGCCACTAAACCTAACCCGCATTTGTGTTTGAAGACTTCCCTCCCAAAACCATGGCTCTCATGCCCTCCAGCATGGGGTCTCTGGAGCCACACCACAGGACTGTGCCCACCATTGCCAAGGAAACTGTGCCCATCAAATTGCCCTATCTTTCCAGATAAGGAGAAACCTGCAAGGCCCCTGAGCCCACCCCAATACTGGTTGCCACTTTGTACACAAATGCACAGTCTGGAACACCCTGATCACCTACATCTAGGCAGACTTTGAAGTCAATGATACTGAGTCAGAGGATTGAACCTGACATTCCGTTAGGATTTTATTGGAACCCTAGATTAAATTTTCAGGCATCTATCCTCAGAGGCCTGTTCTGCAATACCAAATTATGATACATTTGGTCCGTTAGCCCCACATCAGAACATCTCTTGTCCGAGAAGGAAACCGTGCCCTTTGACCAGTGTCAAACCCTCAGGGTAGATGAATCCTACATGGTCCCTTAGCCACCAGCACACTGTAAGGTCTCCATAGTAACAAACCTGCATTATGACCCATCTTCATGAGACTTCATGTCAACTCCAGGCCTTGGTAATTCGCCCAAGAGCCACCAGAACGAATTGGCCATGTTTCTCAGCTGCAATTTTAATGGAGGTGTGCTTTTCAGGTATCCACGTGGGAGTGCTCTGCCACCCAAACTTTCCACATGGGGGACCCTGGAGCAAATAAACCAGACTCCCCCTGTGTGGTAGAAGGAAACTTTGCTGTTTGAAGCATCTCACAAGCCCCAGCATGTGAAATCCTCCATGGCCTCTTGACGCCACCCCTCCATTCATCGGTCATCATAGACATAAACTCCAGCATGAGGAAATGTCTGACTTTCACCTTTACTCAGGTGCTGGATATCTGGAATCAGACACTGCACAATGGAACTGCCTTTTGCTTGGCACTGAATTGAACCTTAGCTTGAGTTTACAATTCCATCCTCACCCTACTGGTCCCCAAGCCCGCTTGATAGGGAATTCTGGGGCCACAACGCAGCTTTTTGCCTTCCCCTTAGAAAGAAGAAGGGCATGGTGATTCTGCCCAGAAACTCTGCATGAGGATCAATCTGCTCAGCCCTTGAGGGATCCCTGATTCATACTCAGCCCTGACCACTAGTTCTGTTTCTGACAGAGCCTGAGTGCTCAATTCATGTCAGCTACTCAGAGAGTCAGGCATGTGAGACTGGCCATGTCTCAGGTCCCTCATCTCTACCCATCCTTGGTATTCAGGCATCTGTCCCCAGACATTTGCTAGAATACCTGCTAATGGGGGAACCTGAGGCACAATAGAGAATTCTTCCTTTTCCATGGCAGGGATCCTGGTAGTTGGGATGGGTGTCCTACATTAAAGTGGTAGCCAGCTGCATGGCCAAGGAGACAACTCCCACTCATAAGGGCTGCCCTAATCACATCAGGCATTGTGACACTCAGACTAGCATGCTTTCAAACAAACGCTCTCAGTTGTACCTCCAAGTCACACATTGTAGGCCTGGTACTCCCCTAGGCCCAAATCCTAATCCTGGTGGGATTTTCCAAGCACCCAGACTCACAGCCCTTCTCTGGAATCCCTTTTTGGGGAACATCTAAGATTGAAAACAGCACTCTTCCATTCAAACGAGAAAGCCACCATACTATTGGGAGCTTCCAGGATCCGTAGAGAGGAAAATACTCTCATGGAAACATTAGAACACACCTGCATTCCAAGGCTATCATGGACACACAATCCAGATACAAAAGCCAGTGCTAGTGCCTTCGAGGTACGTGATTTACAGTTCCTGACGATCTGCCCTCCAGGTCTATGCATTGGGCCTAAGATCACCTCGCAACTCAACCTAATCTGAGTTTGTGATTGCAGACTTCTCTCCCAAAACCATGGCTTACATGCCCTCCACGATGGAGTCTCTGGAGCCACACCACAGGACTGTGCCTGCCACCCCCAAGGAAACCGTGCCCACAAATTTGCCTAAACCTTCAAGATTAGGAGAAACCTGCAAGGCCCCAGAGCCCACCCCAATATTGGAGGCCACTCTGTACACAAAGGCACAGTCAGAAACATTCTGGTTGCCTACATATAGGCAGACACTGAAGTCAATGGTCCTGAGTCTGATGATTCAACCTGAAATTCCCCTTGGACTTCATTGGAACCCTAGATGAAGTTTTTAGGCATCTGTCCTCAGAGGCCTGTTCTGGAATACCGACTTATGATACAACATTTGGTCCGTGAGCCCCACAACAGAACATCTCCGATACCCAGAAAGAAACCGTGTTCTTCGACCGGTGTCAAACCATCAGGATAGACTAATCATACATGGCCCCTTAGCCACCAGCACATAGTAAGATTTCCGTGGTAACAAAACTGCATTGTGACCCAACTTCATTAGAATCCAGGCCTTGGTACTTTGCCCTAGAGCAACCAGAAAGAACCTGCCATGTTCCTTAGGTGCAATGGTTAATGTAGGTGTGCTTTCCAGTATCCACGTGCGAGTACTATGCTACCCAAACTTTGCACATGCGGGAACCTGGTGTAAACAAACCAGACCTCCCCTGTCCAGTAGAAGGAAACCTTATGTTTGGATCAACTCACAGGCCTCAGCGTGTAAACTGCTCCATGGCCTCTTGATGCCACCACTCCATTGGTTGGTCATCATAGACACAAACTCCAGTCTAAGCAAACATCTGACATGCACCCTTATCCCAGTGCTGGATGTCTTGAATAAACCACTGCACATTGGAACTGCCTTCCACTTGGCACTGAATTGAACCATAGCTTGTGTTTACAATTCCATCCTCACCTGACTGGTCCCGAAGCCCTCTTGATAGGGAAATCTGGGGCCACAACGCAGCATTCTGCCTTCCCCATCGAATGAAGAAATGCCTGGTGAGTCTGCCCTGAAAACCCACATGAGGATCAATCAGGTCGGCCCTCGAGTCAACACCGATTTATAGGCTGCCATGGCCACTAGTGCCGTGTCTGACAGAGCCTGAGCTCGACTGAGTTTCAGCCACTAAAGAGCAGGCCCCATATCTAGCATTTGGGATTGCCATGGCCCAAGTATGTCATCTCTACCCATCCTTGATATCCAGGCACCTGTCCCCAGACCTTGGCAGGGATCCCTGCCAATTAGGGAACTTGAAGCACAATAGAGAACTCTTCTTTCCCCATGGCAATAAACCTGGCTTTTGGGATGGGTGTTCTACCCTCAAAGGGGGAGCCAGTTACAACATCAATGACACCACACACACTCCTGAGGACTACCCTTGGCACAAACAGGCATTGTGACCCTCACCCTGAGCATGCTTTCAAAAAATCCCTCTCAGATTCACCACAATGATCCCTCATTTCAGGCCTGGTATGCCTGTAGGTTCAAATCATAAAACTTGGTGGGATTTTCGAGGTGCCCAGACCCAGAGACCATCTCTGGAATTTTTGTTTTGGTGCACCCTTCAGATGGAAAACAGCACTCATCCCTTCCCCAAAAATGTCACCAAATTATGAGGAGCCACCAGGATCCATAGAGAGGCAATGTCTCCCATGGACCCATGAGAACACACCTGCATTCCGAGGCCATCCTGGACACACAATCCGGAGAGAAAAGCCTGTGCTACTGCCTTCCATTCACCCTAATTACAGTTCCAGATGAGCTGCTCTCAAGGTATATGCATTGGGCCTGTGATCACCTCGCCACTCACCCTAATTCGAATTTGTTTTTGCAGACTTATCTACCAAAACCATGGCACACATGCCCTCCAGGATGGGGTCTCTGGATCCACAATGCAGGACTGTCCCTGCCATCCACAAGGAAACTGTTTCCATCACAGTTGCCCAAACTGTCTAGATTAGGAGAAACCTACAAGGCCTCTGGGCCTACCCCAATTTCGGCGGCTGCACTGAACACAAATGCACAGTCTGAAATACCCTGATCTCCTACATCCAGGAACACAGCCAAGTCAATGGTCCTGAGTCAGAATAATGAACCTAACATGCCCCTAGGACGTCATTGGAACCATTGATTCGGTTTTCAGACATGTGTCCTCAGAGGCCTGTTCTAGAATGCGAACTTATGATACAACATGTGGTGGCTGGGCCACACAACAGAACATCTCCTGTCCCCAGAAGGAAACCGTGCCCTACAATCTGTGCAAAATCCCAGAGTAGTAGATTCCTGCACAACTACTAAGCCACCAGCACATTCTAAGATCTACCTGGTAACAAACCAGCTGTGTGGCCCATCTGCAAGAGATTCCATGTCAAATCAAGGACTTGGTACTTTGCTACAGAGACACCAGAATAAAGCTGCCATGTTCTTCAGTGGCAATGGTCAATGAAGTTGAACATTCCAGGCATCCATGCGGTAGAGCTCTGCTACCCAAACTTTCCACATGGGGGACCCTGGAGCAAATAAACCACACTCCACCTGTCCAGTAGAATGAAACCTTGCTATTTGGAGCAGCTCATGAGTCTCAACGTGAAAATCCCTACATGGCTTCTTGACGCCACCCCTCCATTTGTCAGTCATCATAGACACAAACTCCAGTGTGAGCAAATATCCGACGTCCTCTCTTACTAAGGTGCTGGATATCTCGAATAAGCTGCTGGACACAGGAACTGCCTTCCGCTTGGCAGTGAATTGAACTGTAGCTTGTGTTTACAATTCCTTCCTCACCCGACTGGTCCCCAAGCCTTCTTGATAGCGAATTATGGACACACAACACAGCATTCTGCCTTCCCGATAGAAACAAGTGCCTGGTGAGTCTGGCCAGAAACCCCACATGAGGATCAATCTGCTCGGCCCTATATCGGAGGGACCCTGATTTATAGGTTGCCCTGGCCACTAGTGCTGTGTCTGACAGAGCCTGAGCCCAGACCTAGTGTCAGTCACCAGAGTTTGAGCCCCACATCTAGTATTTGGGAATGCCATGGCTCAAGTATTTCATCTCTACCCATCCTTGGTATTCAGGCACCTGTCCCCAGACCTTTGCTGGAATCCCTGATAATGGGGCATCCTGAAGCACAATAGAGAACTCCTCCTTCTTCATATCAGGAAACTTGGCTGTTAGGATGGGTGTTCAACCCTGAAAGGGGGAGTCATTTACAATTCCAGTGAGACCACACAAACTCCTCAGGGATGCCCTGGAGGCAAACAGGCCTTGTGACCCTCAGCCTGAGCATGCTTTCAAACAATCCTTCTCTGTTGCACCACCATGAACCCGCATTGCAGGCCTAATATGCCCCTAAGCCCAAATCCTAGCACTTGTTGTGATGTCCCAGATGCCATGAACCAGAGCCCGTCTCTGGAATCCCTGTTTTGGGGCACCCATAAGGTGGAAAACATCACTATCCCCTTCCCCGAAAAAGCCACCAAACTATGGAGAGCCACCAGGATCCATAGAGAGGAAAAGACTCCCATGGACCCATGAGACCACACCTGCATTCCAAGGCCATCCTGGACACACAATCCAGAGAGAAAAGCCTGTGCTACTGCCTTCCAGTCTCCCTAATTATAGTTCATGACGAGCTTCCCTCCAGGTCTACGCATTGGGCCTGTGATCACCTCGCCACTCACCCTAATTTGTATTTGTGTTTGCAGACTTCTCTCCCAAAACCATGGCTCACATGCCCACCAGAATGTGATCTCTGGAGCCACACCACAGAACTCTGGCTGCCAACCCCAAGGACACTGTGCATATCAGATTTGCCCAAACCTTCCAGATTAGGAGAAACCTGTGTGGCCCCTGAGCCCACACCAATATTGCCGGCCACTCGGGATGGAAATGCGCAGTCTGAAACACCCTTATCACCTACATCCAGGGAAATAGCCAAGTCAATGATCGTGAGATAGACGATTGAACCTAAAATGCCAGCAGGCTCTCAATGGAACCCCATTAGGTTTTCAGGCATCTGTCCTCAGGGGCCTGTTCTGAAATACCAATCTATGACACATCATGTGGTCTCTGAGCCACACGACAGAACATCCCCTGTTCCCAGAAGAATACCATGCTCTTCGACCTGTGCCAAACCCTCAGGGTAGGAGAATCCTGCATGGCACCTTAGCAACCAGCACATTCTAAGTTCTCCCTGGTAACAAACAAGCATTGTGACCCATCTGCAAGAGATCCCATGTCAACTCAAGGCCTTGGCACTTTGTCCCAGAGCCACCAGAACGAATCTGCCATGTTCCTCAGCTGCAATTGTCAATGGAGGTGTGCTTTCCTGGCATCCATGCCGGAGAGCTCTTCTTCACAAACTTTCCACATGGGGAAACCTAGAGTAAACAAACCAGACTTCACCTACTCTGTACAAAGAAATGTTACTTTTTGCAGCAGTTCACAGGCCTCAGCATGTGAACTCCTCCATGGCCTCTTTATACCACCCCTCCACTTGTCGGTCATCATAGACAAAAACTCTAGTGTGAGCAAGCATCTGACATCCACCCTTATTCCAGTGCTGGATGTCTTGAGTAAACTGCTACAAATTGGAACTGCCTTCTCCTTGGCACTGAATTGAATCATAGCTTTTGTTTACAATTCCACCCAAAACTGACTGGTCCCCAAGCTCTCGTGATTGGGAAATCTGGAGCCACAACACAGCATTCTGCCTTCCCTATTGAATGAACAAATGCCTGGGAATCTTCCCAAGAAACTCCACATGAGTATCAATCTGCTCCGCCCTCGTATCTACTCTGATATAAAGGCTGCCATGGCCACTAGCGCTGTGTCTGACAGAGCCTGAGCCCCGACCGAGTTTTAGGCCTCATATCTAGCATTTGGGATTGCTATGGCCCAAGTACGTCATCTCCACCCATCCTTGGTATTCAGGCACCTATCTCGAGACCTTGCTGGAAACCCTGCCAATGGGGCAACCTGAAGCACAGAGGAACCTGACGGAAGAGAACTCATCCTTCCTCATGGCAGGACATTTGGCTGTTGGGTTGGGTGTCCAACTCTCTAAGAGGGAGCCAGATATATGACCAATGAGACCACTCCCACTCCTGAGGGCCGCCATGGGAGCAAACAGGCATTGTGAGACTCAGCCTGAGCAAGCTTTCAAACAATCCCTCTCAGTTGCACCATCATGATCCCGCATTGCAGGCCTCATACACCCCTAGGTGCAAATCCTAACCCTTGGTGGGAAGTCCCAGATGCCCAGAAAAAGAGCCTGTATCTGGAATCCCTGTTTTGGGGCACCCATAAGATGGAAAACAACACTCTTCCCTTCCCCAAAAAAGCCACCAAACTATGAGCTGCACAGATCCATAGAGAGGAAAAGTTTCCCATGGACCCATGAGACTATACCTGCATTCCGAGGCCATCCTGAACACACAATATAGAGAGAAAAGCCTGTGCTACTGCCTTCCAGTCACCCTAATTACAACTCCTGACAAGCTGCACTCCAGGTCTACTCATTGGGCCTGTGATCACCTTTCCACTAATTATAACCCACATTTGTGTTTGCAGACTTCTCTCCCAAAACCATGGCTCATATGCCCTCCAGGACAGGGTCTCTGGATCCACAACACATGACTAGGCCTGCCATCCCCAAGGAAACTGTGCCCGTCAAACCTGCCCAAACCTTCCAGTTTAGGAGAAACACGCAAGAGCCCTGAGCCCAACCCAATATTGTCGGCAGCACTGGACACAAATGCCAGTCTGAAACGCCCTGATCACCTACATCCAAGCAGACAGCCATTTCAATGTTCCTGTGTCAGAAGATTGTACCTGACATGCTCCTAGGACGTCATTGGAACACTAGATTAGGTTTTCAGGCATCTGTCCTCAAAGTCCTGTTCTGAAATACCAACTTAGGATACAACATGTGGTCCCTGAGCCACACAATAGAATATCTCCTGTCCCCAGTAGGAAACCATGCCCTTCGACCCGTGCGAAACCCTCAAGATTGGAGAATCCTGCACAGCACCTTAGACACCAGCACAAACTCTAGTTTGTGCGTTGACCCATACCACAAGCTTTCCATCTGCTGGACAGTCGAGTCCTGTTGAATGGCTCCAGGATGTCCCATACGGAAAGACTGGAGAGCAGGATTCGAAGGATGGATGCCTGTACAGCATACCTCACATTCCCATTGGCTCTTTGTGACAAGACATGTTTGAACTACTGGCTCTGGGGCGAGCTAACTAGGGGGCTGAATTGAAATGGACTCTTCTGCGGATGGGTCATAATGTGGGTTTGTGTGCATGGAGACCTTGGAATATGTTGGCAGCTCAGGGGCCATGAAGTATTCGCCTAACCGAAGGGTGTAATATTGCTCCAATTAAAAAGAGATCCCTATGTGGAGATGAGACAGGTTCTCTTTGGTGCCTCAGAAAAGCCCCAGATACTGGTCTTCAAACCAGTTCTCTGAGTAGAGACACCTGGAAACCAAAGCTAGGGTTCAGATTAGAGCCTAGATGCCTGTCCGTTTCAATCTTCTGTCTCTGGGGACACTGTCTGAGTATCTAAGTGGAGATAGTTGCTCAGCTGGTGTCAGAGTGCCCCTCTTAGTCCATGGCCGAGCATGGCCTTGGAGACCTTATTGGATTTTCCTAATCTCTAGGGTTGTGGCCAATGGATTGGGTACAGTTTTCTTGGAGAGGACTGGCACAGTCCTTCAGTGTGTCTCCATAGGCCCTAGCCTGGAGGGTGTGTGGGTCCGGGCTGTGGGCACAGAAGTCTGAAAACACAAACTCGTCTTGGGTGCGGAGCCGAGAGCATTGCAGGATGGACCCACAGACCGTGAGAGGAGATCCTCAGCTTATGAAAGAAGGGCAAATGGGAGGCAGTCACGCAAGCTTTTGTCTTTGGATGTTTTGTCTCCCATAGCCGTGGAATGTAGGGGTGACCTCAGGGGCTATGGAAGAGTCTCCCTCTCTGAGGAGTTGGTCCAGCTCTTAAGATTTTGGGGACATTTTGTGGGAAGGGTGGAGTCCTGCTGTCTGGCTCAGGTGTTCTTCCAGGAGAGGGACTCCAGATCACAGTCCTGGGTTCGAGCAAATGGAATACTCGAGCTCTTGTGAAGATTGGGATCATAGGGGCTTGGCAAGCCCCATATGCGGGCTCTTAGTCCAGGCCCTGAGAGACCTTACTTCGACATGGGGCCCATGCTGATGGTCCCAATGCGAGTTTGTACCCAAGGAGGCACTCAAGTTTAGGCTTGGCCTCAGGGGCCATGAAGGTTTCTCCTACACTGAAGGTATGACTCCATGCCAACAGCAAGCTTTCCAGCCATGGGGAAGGAGAAGATCTGATTTGTGCTTCAGTTACCCACGTTTGCCAGGATTTGATATAATATCTAGGGTCAGATGTCTGAAAACCCAGGTTGGGAAGAGATGACGGCATAAGGCCATGGCCTGTCTGATGTGCTTAGTGTGCAGCCAGCTGTTTCCTTGTCTGTCGGGACGTCAGGCTGTGTCAGACAGAGCATTACTGACCAGGGTAGCCTTTCCAGTTAGGGTGCGGTCGAGGCCAGAGCAGGTTGGTTCTCATTTGTGGTTTCTGGAGAGCCCCATAGGGCAACGTTTTTCTTCTGGTGGGCAGGCAGAAAACTGTGTTGTGGTTCTGGAATTCCCAGTCTGGAGGGCTTGTTTGCCAGGAGTGTGAAGAGGGAAGTCTGAAAACACAAGCTAGCGTTAGGTTTGGGGCCGAGGGCATGGCAGGCCCACTCTGCAGAGACTGAATCAAGATCTCCTGCATCTGAGGTCAGGGCGAGTATCAGACGTTGCCTCAGGTTGGAGTTTGTGTCCATTATGGCCCCTTCCTGAAGAGGGTGGGGGCGTCATGAGGCCAGGGAGGCTTCCCAATGCTGGGAGTTATGAGCTGCCCCAAACATCAAGGTTTCCTCTGTAGGACAGTCGAGTACTATGAGATGGTTCTAGGATGACCCCTACAGAAAGACTCGAGAGAAGGGGTCTAAGCATGAATGTCTGCAAATGCCACCTCACATTCCCACTGGCTGCTTGGGGCAAGGCAGGCTCAATCTGCAGGCTCGTGGGCGGGTTTCTCAGAGGGCTGAGTAGAAATGGACTCTCCTGAGGATGAGTCATACTGTGGGTTGGTGGCCATGGAGACCTTGGAATGTGGCGGTGGCTCAGGGACTCTGCAGGTTTCTCCAAACCGAAGGGTTTGACACAGCTCCAACAATGACGCTTCCCATGTGGAGACGATAGTTGTTCTGTTTGGTGTCTCAGGAAAGCCCCAGATGCTGGTCTTCAAACCCAGGCCTCTGAGGAGTGACACCTGGAAACCAAAGCAAGAGTTCAGATTAGGGCCCAGGGGCCTGTCTGGTTCAATCTACTGTCTCTGCCAACATCTGTCTGTGTTTCTGCATGGAGGTAGTTGCTCAGCTTGTGTCAGGATGCCTTTGTCCAGAGAGGCTTATAGTAGTGGGATGTCCTCGGGGGCCTTGAGGTTTCTCCTATTCTGTGGGGTTATAGGCAATGGAATGGGCATAGTCTCCTTGGAGAGAGCAGGACAGTCCTGTGGTGTGGCTCCAGAGGCCCCAGCCTGGCGGCTGTGTGGTCCAGGGCTGTGGGGACAGACATCCAAAAACACAAACTCGGCTGAGGTTTGGGGCTGAGGTTATGGCAGGAGTGATCTACAGTCCGTGAGGGGAGCTCATTGTGATTAGAAAGTAAGGCGAGTGAGAGGCGGTCGTTCAGGCTTATGTCTCTGGATGTTGTATTCATGATGGTCATTTAATGTAAGCATGGTCTCATGGGCCATGGAAGTCTCCCTCTCTGGTGATTTGTCCGGCTCCCAAGAGATTGGGGTCATTTTGTGGGAAGGGAGGAGTCCTGTTTTCTGCCTCATGTGTCCCCACAATAGAGGGATTCTAGAGCAGAGCACTGGGTACATACAACTGGAATACCCACCCTCTGGTTAGGCCTGGGGTCCTATGGGCATGGCAAGCCCATATGCAGATTCTTGGTCCAGCCACTGAGAGACGTTACTTGAATAGTGGACTCATGCTGAGGGTCGCAATGTGTGTTTGTGCCCAAGGTGGTCCTCAATATTGGGCGGGACCTCATTGAGCTTGCAGGTTTCTCCTACAGTGAACCTTGGACATGCCAACCTCAGGGTTTCTTGCCATGGGGAAGGAGGAGTTTTGATTTCTGCATCACGTTCACCTCTGGGCACTAATTGGAGATAAGGTCTAGGTTCTGAAGCCTGAAAACCGAGGTTTGGAAGAGATGACGACCTAAGGCCATGGCGGGTCCGATGTGTTCAGTTTGGGGCCAGCTTTCTAGGTGTCGTTCAGGAGGTCTGCACTCAGGCTGTGCCAGACAGGGCATTCGTGCCCAGATACGCTGTATAATTGGGGTACAGTTGAGTGGCATGCAGAAGATAATTATTTGGGGTTTCTCCGTAGCCCCATAGGGCAAAGTCTTTCTTCTGGAGGGCAGGCAGAGTGCTGCATTCTGGCTCCGGAACTGCCAAACTGGAGTCCTTGGGGCCAGGAATGCAAGGATGTAAGTCTGAGAACTGAAGCTTTGCTTTGGTTTCAGGGCGAGGACATGGCAGGCACACTCTGCAGAGCTGAATTGAGATTTCATGCATCTGAGGTCAGGGCGAGGTTCATATGTTGGCTCAGGTTGGAGTTTCTGTCCATGATGGCCCCTTCATGAAGGGGGGCCATCACACCGCCATTGGTGTTTTCCCATGATGGCAGTAGTGAGATGCTCCAAACCACAAGGATTTTCTGCGGGTCAGTTGAAACCTGTTGGATGGCTCCAGGGCATCCCATATGGAACAATTGCAGAGCAGGGTTCTAAGGATGGATGCCTGGGCATCCGGCCTTGCATTCCAATTGTCTCCTAGCGAAACGGCACGTTTGATTGCTGCCTATGATGTAGCAGCCGAGGGGGCTGAGTTGAAATGCATTCTCCTGAGGATCGGTCATAATGTGGGATTGTGTCCATGGAGACCTTGGAATGGGGCAGTGGCACCAGGGCTCTGAAGGATGCTCCTAACCAGAGGTTTTGACACAGCTCCAAGAAGCATTTTTCCCATGGGGAAACAAGATTTGTTCTCATTGGTGCTTCAGTAACCCCCAATATGCTGGTATTGGAAACCAGAACTCTGAGGAGAGATGCCTGGAAACCAAGGCAATGGATCTGATTAGGGCCTGGGGCCTGTCTGGTTTAATCTTCTTCTCTCGGTTCATCTGTCTATGGGATTGAGTGGAGGTAGTTCCTCAGCTGGTGTCAGATTGCCCCTATTTGTCCTGGGCAGTCTACACTATTGGGATGGCCACTTTGACTTTGGAGGTTTCTCCTAATTTGCAAGTTTGTGGCCAATGAAATGGGCAGAATTCCTTTGGGGAGGGAAGGCACAATCCTGAGGTGTGGCTCTAGGGGCTCAAGCATGGAGGGTGTGTGGGTCAGAGCTGTGGGGACAGAAGTCTGAAAACAGAAACTCGTCTTAGGTTTGGGGACATAGGTATGGGAGGCCCGATCTACAGACCTTGAGCAGAACTCTTCAGGATATGAACAAAGAGTGAGTGTGAGGCACTTGCTCAGGCTTCTGACTCTGGATTTTGTGTCACTGATGGCCGTGGAATGTAGGGGCGTCCTCATGGACCATGGGTGAGACTTCCTCTATGGGGATTTGGATGATCCCAATATTTTGGGGTCATTCCGTGGGATGGGAGGAGTCCATTCTGTTTTTTTTTTTTTTTTTTTTACCTCAGGTGTGCCACTAAAGAGGGATTCCAGAGCAGAACCCTGGGAAGGGGCGACTGGACAACCCGAACTCTGTATAAGATTGGGGGCCTAAGGGCATGGCAATCCCCATATGGGGTACCTTGGTCCAGCCACTGAGAGGTCTTACTTGAGTACAGTGCTCACACTGAGGGTCACAATGCATGTTTGTGCCCAATGTAGGCATCAAGCATGGGCGGGGACTCATGGGCCATGCTTGATTCTCCTACACTGAACTTTGGACAACATACGAACCACAAGGTTTCTTTCCATGGGGAAGGAGGAATTCTGATTTCTGCATCATGTTCACCCCTGGGCAGTGACTGGAGATAAGATCTAAGTTCTGAATCCAGAAAATCGAGGTTGGGATGAGATGATAACCTAAGGTCATGGAGGGTCCGATGTGCTCAGTGTGCAGTCAGCTTTCTGGGTGTTGTTCAGGAGGTATGGATTCAGGCTGTGTCAGACAGTGCATTAGTGCCCAGGTTAGAATGTATAATTTGGGTACAGTTGAGTTCCATGTAGGTTCATCCTCAGTTATTGTGTCAGGGAAGCTCACTGGGGCAACATTTTTCTTCTGGTGGGCAGGCAGAGTGCAGCATTGTGGGTCCAGAATTGCCAAACTTGAGGGCGTCGGGACCAGGAGTGTGAGGACGTAAGTCTGAGATCATAAGCTAGACTTAAGTTTCAGGGCGAGGGCACGGCAGGCACCCTCTGCAGATCCGAATCAAAATCTCATTCATCTGAAGTCAGGACGAGGATCAGACTTAGGCGCAGGTTGGAGTTTCTGTCCATGATGGCCCCTTCATCAAAGGGGTGGAATCTCGAGGACATGGAGTTTTTCCCACGTTGGGAGTTGTGGGATGCTCCAAACTGCAAGGATTCCTTCTGCGGGAAAATTGAGAACTGTTGGATGGCTCCAGGACATCCCATATGGAATGACTCCAGAGCCGGGTTCTAAGGATGGATGCCTGAGCAGACTGCCTCTTACACCAATTGTCTCCCTGCCACAAGACAGGTACGATCTGATGGCTATGCAGGAGCAATCGTGGGAGCTGAGTTGAAATGGACTCTCCTGAAGATGGGTCTTAATGTGTGTTTGTGTCCATGAGGACGTTGGAATGGGGTGGTGGCCCCAGGGCTCTAAAGGATTCTAACCGGAGATTTTGAAACAACTCGAAAGAGCAAGTTTTCCATGTGGAGACAAGATTTGTTCTAATTGGTGCCTCGGGAAACCCACATATGCTGGTATTAGAACCAGGCCTCTGAGGAGAGATACATAGAAACCACAGCAATGCATCCAATTAGGTCCTAGGAGCCTCTCTGGTTCAGTCTTCTTCTCTGTCGACATCTGTCTATTTTATGAAATGGAGGTAGTTGCTCAGCTGGTGTCAGACCGCTCCTGTTTGTCCGGGCGGCCTACACTATAGGGATGGCCTCGGGGACTTTGGAGGTTTCTCCTAAATTGTATGATTATGGACAATGGCATGGGCAGAATTCCTGTGGAGTGGGCAGGCACAGACCTGATGTGTGGCTCCAAGGGCCCAGCCTTGAGGGTGTGTGGGCAAGGACTGTGGGGACAGATGTCTGAAAACACAAACTCAGCTTAGGTTTTGGGACGTAGGTATGGCAGGTCCGATTTACAGACTATGAGGAGAACTTTTTGGGATATGAATAAAGGGTGAAAGTGTGACACTTGTCAGGCTTTTGCCCCTGGATTTTGTGTCAATGATGGCTGTGGAATGTCGAGGAGTCCTCATGGGCCATGGAAGAGTCTTTCTCTCTGTGGATTTGGCCAGATCCCAATTGTTTTGGGTTAATCTGTGGGATTTAGTTTTGTTAACTAAGGTGTCCCACCAAAAGAGGGATTCCAGAGCAGAGCCCTGGACAACAAGAAATCTAACTAAAAATACGGGCCTAGGGGCATGGCAAGCCCAATATGCCTTCTAATGTTCCAGCCACTGAGAGGCCTTCATTGAGGACAGAACTCATGCTGAGGGTGACAATGCGTGTTTATGCCCTCGTGGTACTCAAGCATGGGTGGGGACTCATGGTGCATGCTTGTTTCTCCTACACTGAATGATAGTCAACATGTCAACCACATGAGTTCTTGCCATGGGGAAGTATTAATTCTGATTTCTGCATGTCATTCACCCCTGGGCAGTGATTGGAGATAAGGTCTAGGTTGTGAAGTCTGAAAACCGAGGTTGGGAAGAGATGACGACCTAAGACCATGTCGGGTCCGATATGCTCAGCGTGGAGCCAGCTGTCTGGGTGTTGGTCGGGAGGTCCAAGCTTGGGCTGTGTCAGACAGGGCATTAGTGCCCAGGGTAGATTGTATAATTGGGGTACAACTGAGTGCCGTGCAGGTTGATCTTTATTTGGCATTTCTGGGTAGCCCCAAGGGCAATGTTTTTCTTCTGGAGAACAGGCAGAGTGCTGCATTGTGGCTCCGGAATTTCCAAAGTGGATGCCTTGTGGACGGGGAGTGTGAGAACGGAAGTCTGAGAACACATGTTAGGCATAGGTTCTGGGCGAGGGCACGGCAGGCACCCTCTGCAGATCTGAATCGGGATATCATGAATCTGAAGTCAGGGCAAGGTTCAAACCTAGGCTTAGGTTTGAATTTCTGTCCATTCTGGCCACTTTATGAAGGGGACAGCATCTCCAGTCCATGGAGGTTTACCCACAATGGGAGTTGTGAGATGCTCCAAACAACATGGATTCCTTCTGATCAACAATTGAGACCTTTTGTATCACTCCAGTACATACCATACAGAATGACACCAGAGCAGGGATCTAAGGATGGATGCATGGGAAGCCCGTCTCACATTGCAGTTGTCTCCTAGCAAATAGACAGGTTTGATATGCTGGCTCTGTCAGAGCAACCAAGGGGGCTGAGTTGAAATGGACTCTCCTGAGGATGGATGCTAATGTGGGTTTTTGTCCATGGAGACCTTGGAAAGGGGCGTTGGTGCATGGGCCCTGAAGGATTCTCCTAACCGGAGGTTTTGAGACATCTCCAAAGGACAAGTTTCCCATGTGGAGACGAGATTTGTTCTGATTGGTGCCTCAGGAAACCCCCATATACTGTTATTGGAATATAGGCCTCTGAAGAGAGATAACTGGAAACCAAAGCAATGGCTCCGTTTAGAGCCTAGGGGCCTGTCCGGTTGAATCTTCTTCTCTGTGTACATCCATCTAAGGTATTAGTGGAGTTAGATGCTCAGCTGGTGTCAGATGGCCCTTGTTTGTCCCAGGCGGCCTACACTATTGTGAAGGCCTTGGGGACTTTGGAGGTTTCTCCTAATTTTATGATTATGGACAATGGAATGGGCAGAATTCCCGTGGAGAGGGAAGGCACAGTTTTGATGTGGCTCCAGGGGCCCCAGCCTGCAGGGTGTGTGCACCAGGATTGTGGAGACAGAAGTATAAAACACAAACTCAGTTTAGGTTTAGGGACGTAGGTATGGCAGGCCCGATCTACAGACCGTGAGGAGAATTCTTCCAGATATGAAGAAAGAGAGATTGTGAGGCACTTGTTCAGGCTTTTGTTTCTGGATTTTGTGTCAACGATGGGCGTGGAATGTCCGGGAGGCCTCATGGGCCATGGACGAGTCTTCCGCTCTGTGGATTTGGCCCGATTCCAATTGTTTTGGCTCAAACTGTGGGATGGGAGGAGTCCTTTCAGTTTTGTTACCTCAGGTGTCCCACCAAAAGAGGGATTCCAAAGCCGAGCCCTGGGGAGGGGAGACTGGACAACCAGAAATCTGGTTAAAAATTGGGGCCTAGGGGCATGACAAGCCCAATATGCTGTCTTTTGGTCCAGCCACTGAGAGGCCTTACTTGAGAACTGGGCTCACGTTGAGGGTCAGAATGCATGTTTGTGAACGACTTGGTCCTCAAGCATCTGCAGGGCCTCATGGGCCACACTGGTTTCAACTACATTTTACGTTGGACAACATGCCAACCACAAGGTTTCTTGCCATGGGGAAGGAGTTCTGATTCCTGCATCATGTTCAACCCTGGGTGGTGACTGGAGATAAGGTTTAGGTTCTGAAGCCTGAAAACCGAGGTTGGAAAGAGATGATGACCTAAGGCCATGGCGGGTCTGATGTGCTCAGTGTGTGGCTAGCTGGGTGGGTGCGAGCCAGGAGGTTCAGTCTCAGGCTGTGCCAGAAAGGGCAGTAGTGCCCAGGGCAGCCTGTATAATTGGGGTCCAGTCAAGTGGCATGCAGGTTGATCCTCATTTGGGGAATCTGGGTAGCCCCAGAGGGCAATGTTTTTCTTCCGGAAAGCAGGCAGAGTGCTGCCTTGTAGTTCTGGAATTGCCAAACTGGAGGGCTTGTGGGCCAGGAATGTGAGGATGGAAGTTGAGAACACAAATTAGACTTACGTTTCTGGGCAAGGGCACGGCAGACACACTCTGCAGAGATGAATCAAGATGTCCTGCATCTGAAGTCAGGGCGAGGATCAGACGATCGCTCAGGTTGGAGCTTCTGTCCCTGATGGCCCCTTCATGAAGCACAGGGGGCGAAATCACAAGGCCATGGAGGTTTGCCCACGATGGGAGTTGTGAGATGCTCCAAACAGTAAAGATTCTTCTGCGGGACTATTGAGACCTGTTGGTTGGCTCCAGGACTTCCCATACAGCATAATTCTGAGAATGGTTCTAAGTATGGATGTCTGGGAAGCCTGCCTCTCATTCCAATCATCTCCTAGCGACAAGACGGGTTAGATCTGCTGGATCAGGGGGAGCAACTGAGGGGGCTGAGTTGAAATGGACTCTCCTGTGGATGGGTCCTAATGTGGGTGTGTCTCCATGGAGACCTTGGAATGAGGCGCTGGCACCGGGAACCTGAAATGTCCTTCTAACCAGAGGCTTTGAGAGAGCTCCAACATGCAAGTTTCCCATGTGTAGACGAGATTTGTTCTGATGGGTGCCTCAGGAGAAGCCCTCAGCTGGTATTGGAAACCAGGCTTTTGAGGAGACATGCCTGTAAACCAAAGCTATGGATCCCATTATGGCCTGGGGTCCTGTCTGGTCAATCTTCTTCTCTGGGGACATCCATCTATGGTATGAGTGGAGGTAGATGCTCAGCTGGTGTCAGACGGCCCTTTTTTGTCCCGGACAACCTACACCATTGGTATGGCCTCAGGGAATTTGGAGGTTTCTCCTAATTTGTACGGTTTTGGATAATGGAATGGGCAGAATTCCTATGGATTGGTTAGGCACAGTCCTAATGTGTGGTTCCAGGGGCCCAGCCTGGAGGGTGTGTGGCCCAGGACTTTGAGGACAGAACTCAAAAAACACAAACTCAGCTTAGGTTTGGGAACGTAGGTATGGCACGGCCGAACTACAAATCATGAGAAGAACTCTTCAGGATATGAAGAAAGAGCGAGTCTGAGGCGCTTGGTTAGGCTTTTGTCTCTGGATTTTGTATCAGCGATGGCCGGGGAATGTCGGGGAGGCTTCATGGGCCATGGACGAATCTTCCTCTCTGTGGATTTGGCCCTATCCCAATTCTTTTTCGTGAATCTGTGGGATGGGAGGACTCCTTTAAGGTTTGTTACCTGAGGTGTCCCACCAAAAGAGGAATTCCAAAGCAGAGCCCTGGGCAAGAGTGAAGGGACAACCCGAACTATGGTTAAAAATTGGGGTCTAGGGGCATGGCAAGCCCAATATGCTGTTTCTTCATGCAGCCACTGAGAGGCCTTGCCTGAGGACCGGGCTCAGGCTGAGGGTCACAATGTGTGTTTGAGACCAATGTGGCCCTCAAGCAAGGGCTGGGTCTCATGTGCCACACTGGTTTCAACTACACTGAAAGTTGGACAACATGCCAACCACGAGGTTTCATGCCAAGGGAACGAGTTCGGATTTCTGCAACATTTTCAAACCTGGGCAGTGATTGGAGATAAGGTCAAGGTTCTGAAGCCTGAAAACCGAGGTTGGGTAGAGATGACGACCTAAGGCCATGGCGGGTCCGATGTGCTCAGTGTGCGGCCAGCTGTCTGGGTGGGGCCAGGAGTTCCAGGCTCAGGCTGTGTCAGAATGGTCAATTGTGCCCACTTCAGCCTATATATTTGGTGTACAGCCAAATGGCGTGCAGGTTGATCTTCATTTGGGGTTTCTGGGTAGCCCCAGAGGGCAATGTTCTTCTTCCAGGGAGCAGGCAGAGTGCCGCATTGTACTTCTGGATTGCCAAACTGGAGGGCTTGTGGGCCAGTAGTCTGAGGACTGAAGTCTGAGAACACAAGCTAGGCTTAGTTTTTATGGGTGAGGACATGGCAGGCACAATCTACAGACCTGAATCGAGATCTCGTGCATCTGAAGTCAGGGTGAGGATCAGACGATCTTCAGGTTGGACTTTCTGTCCCTGATGGCCCCTTCATGAAGGGGGGGAATCACGAGGCCATGGGGGTTTTCGCACGATGGGAGTTGTGAAAAGCTCCAAACTACAAAGATTCTTCTCCAGGACAATTGAGACCTGTTAGTTGGCGCCAGGCCAAGGATTCCAAGCATGGTTCTGAGGATTGAGGGCTAGGTACCCCACCTGGCATTCCAATTTTCTCCTAGCTACAAGAAAGGTTAGATCTGCTGGATCTGGGGGAGCAACTGAGGAGGCTGAGTTGAAATTGACTCTCCTGTGGATGTGTCCTAATATGTTTTTGTGTCTATGGAGACCTTGAAATGAAGCGGTGGCACTGGGTCCCTGATGGGTTCTTCTAAACAGAGACTTTGACACAGCTCCACCGTGCAAGTTTCCCATATGTAGATGAGATTTGTTCTGATGGGTGAGTCAAGAAACAGCCATATGCTGGTATTGAAATCCAGGCCTCTGAGGAGACATGCCTGGAAACCATAGCAATGGATCCGATTAGTGCCTAGTGGTCTGTTCATTCCTTTTTTCCTCTGGGGACATCAGTCTATGGGTCTGAGTGCAGGTAGGTGCTCTGATGTGCTCAGATTGCTCCTGTTTGTCCTGGGAAGCCACCACTATTGGGATGGCCTCAGGAACTTTGGAGGTTTATCCTATTAGTAGGATTGTGGCCATTGGAATGGGTACACACAATTCCCTTGGAGAGGGCAAGTACAGTCCTCAGGTTTGGCTCCAAGGGCCTGAGCCTTTGGGGTGTGTAGGCCAGGGCTGTTTGGACAGTTGTCTGAAAACACAACCTCGGCTTATGTTTCGGGTCATAGGTATGGCAGGACTGATCTACAGAACATGAGAAGAACTCTTCGGGATATGAAAAAAGGGCGAGTGTGAGGCTCTTGCTCAAGTTTATCTCTGGATATCGTGTGACTCATGGTCGTGAAATTTCTGGGTGACTTCATGGGAAATGGACGAGTCTTACTCTTTAGAAGGTTGGCCTCGTCCAAAGAGTTTGGTGTGTTTATGCCCTCGTCGCACTTTAGAATGGGCTGGGCCTCAGGGTGAATGCTGGTTTCTCCTACACTGAACGTTGGACAACATGCCAACCACAAGGTTTCTTGCCATGGGTAAGGAGGAGTTCTGATTTCTACATACCATCACCCCTGGGCAGTGATTGGAGAAAAGGTAGGTTCTGAAGCCTGAAAACTGAGGTATGGAAGAGATGATGTCCGAGGGCCATGGCTGGTCTGTTGTGCTCAGTGTGTGGTCAGCTGTCTGTGTGTTAGTCAGGAGGTCCGGGCTCAGGTGTGTCAGACCGTGCATTAGTGCACAGCTTAGAGTATATAATTTACGTACAGTCAAGTGGCGTGTAGGTTTATCCTCATATGATGTGCCTGGGCAGCTCATGAGGCAATATTTTTTTTCTAGAGGGCAGGCAGAGTGCTGCACAGTGGGTTCGGAATTGCCAAACTTGAGGTCTTCTGGGCCAGGAGTGTGAGGACGGAAGTCTGAGAACACAAGCTAGACTTGGGTTTCAGGTCGAGGGCACGGCAGGTACCTTGGCAGATCTGAACCAATATCTCATGCATCTGAATTCAGGGCGAGGATCAGACATTGGCTCTGGTTGGAGTTTCTGTACATGACGGCCCATTCATGAAGGGAGTGGAATCTCTAGGCCATGGAGGTTTTCCCACGTTGGGAGTTGTGAGATGGCCCTTCAAAGATTCCTTCTGCGGGACAATTGAGACCTGTTGGACAGCTCCAGGACATCACATATGGAATGACTCGAGAGCACCATTCGAGGATGAATGCCTGGGAAGCCCGCCTCGCATTCCAATTTTCTTCTAGCAACAAGACAGTATAGATCTGATGGCTCAGCAGGTGTTACCGGGGTGGCTGAGTTGAAATGGACTTTCCGGAGGATGGGTCCTAATGTTTGTTTGTGTCCCTGAGGGCCTTGGAATGGGGCGGTGGCACCGGCACCCTGAAGTATTCTCCTAAGCCTTTGACATAGCTCCCATGCACAAGTTTCCTTGTGGAGACTAGATTTGTTCTGATGGGTGCCTCAGGAGAAGCCCTATGCTGGTATTGGAATCCAGGCTTTTGAGGAGACATGCCTGTAAACCAAAGCTATGGATCCCATTATGTCCTAGGGTCCTGCCTGGTTCAATCTTCTTCTCTGGGGACATCCATCTATGGTATGAGTGGAGGTTGATGCTCAGCTGGTGTCAGACGGCCCTTGTTTGTCCGGGACAACCTACACCATTGGGATGGCCTCAGGGACTATGGAGGGTTCTCCTAATTTGAACGGTTTGAGACAATGGCATGGGCAGAATTCCAATGGATTGGGTAGGCACAGTACTAATGTGTGGCTCCAGGGGCTCAGTCTGGAGGGTATGTGGCCCAGGAATTTGAGGACAGAAAACAAAAAACACAAACTCATCTTAGGTTTGGGAACGTAGGTATGGCAAGCCCGACCTACAAACCAGGAGAAGAACTCTTCAGGATATGAAGAAAGAGCGAGTCTGAGGCGCTTGCTCAGGCTTTTGTCTCTGGATTTTGTATCAGCGATGGCCGAGGAATGTCGGGGAGGCCTCCTGGGCCATGGATGAATCTTCCTCTCTGTGGATCTGGTCCGATCCCAATTCTTTTTCGTGAATCTGTGGGATGGGAGGACTCCTTTAAGGTTTGTTACCTGAGGTGTCCCACCAAAAGAGGAATTCCAAAGCAGAGCCCTGGGCAAGAGTGAAGGGACAACCCGAACTATGGTTAAAAATTGGGGTCTAGGGGCATGGCAAGCCCAATATGCTGTTTCTTCATGCAGCCACTGAGAGGCCTTGCCTGAGGACCGGGCTCAGGCTGAGGGTACAATGTGTGTTTGAGACCAATGTGGCCCTCAAGCATGGGCTGGGTCTCATGTGCCACACTGGTTTCAACTACACTGAACGTTGGACAACATGCCAACCACGAGGTTTCTAGCCAAGGGAACGAGTTCTGATTTCTGCAACATTTTCAAACCTGGGCAGTGATTAGAGATAAGGTCTAGGTACTGAAGCCTGAAAACCGAGGTTGGGAAGAGATGACGAACTAAGGCCATGGCGGTTCCAATGTGCCTAGTGTGCGGCCAGGTGTCTGGGTGGGGCCAGGAGGTCCAGCTCAGGCTGTGTCAGAGAAGGCAATGATGCCCAGATCAGCCTATATATTTGGTGTACAGCCAAATGGCGTGCAGGTTGATCTTCATTTGGGGTTTCTAGGTAGCCCCAGAGGGCAATGTTTCTCTTGGAGGGCCCACAGAGTGCTGCATTGTACTTCCGGATTGCCAAACTGGAGGGCTTGTGGGCCGGTAGTCTGAGGACGGAACTCTGAGAACACAAACTAGGCTTAGGTTTTATGGTGAGGACATGGCAGGCACAATCTACAGACCTGAATCGAGATCTCGTGCACCTGAAGTCAGGTTGAGCATCAGACGATGCCTCAGGTTTGACTTTCTGTCCCTGATGGCCCCTTCATAAAGGGGGGGAATCACGAGGCCGTGGGGGTTTTCCCACCATGGGAGTTGTGAGAAGCTCCAAACTGCAAAGATTCTACTGTGGGACAATTGAGACCAGTTGGTTGGCTCCAGGCCAACGATTCTGAGCAGGGTTCTAAGGATGGATGGCTGGGTAGCCCACCTCGCATTCCAATATTCTCCTAGCTACAAGATAGGCTAGATCTGTTGGATCTCGGGGAGCAACCAAGGAGGCTGAGTTTAAATGGACTCTCCTGTGGATGGGTCCTAATATGTTTTTGTGTCTATGGAGACTGAGGCATTAAGCGGTGGCACTAGGGCCCTGAAGGCTTCTCCTAAACAGAGGTTTGACACAGCTCCACCATGCAAGTTTCCCATGTGTAGAGAAGATTTGTTCTGATGGGTGAGTCAAGAAACAGCCATATTCTGGTATTGAAATCCAGGCCTCTGAGGAGAGATGCCTGGAAACCAAAGCAATGAATCCGATTAGTGCCTAGGGGCCTGTTGGTTTCTTTTTACCTCGGGCGACATCTATCTATGGGTCAGAGTGCAGGTAGGTGCTCAGATGAACTCAGATTGCCCGTGTTTGTCCTTGGAAGCCAACACTATGGGATGGCCTCAAGGAATTTAAAGGTTTATACTTTTAGTTGCGTTGTCGCCATTGGAATGGGCTCACACAATTCCCTTGCGAGGGCAAGAACAGTCCTCAGGTTTGGCTTCAGGGGCCTGAGCCTATAGGGTGAGTAAGCCAGGGCTGTTTGGACAGTTGTCTGAAAACACAAACTCGACTTCTGTTTCGGGTCATAGGTAGGGCAGGACTGATCTACAGACCATGAGGAGAACATTTCGGAATATGAAAAAAAAGCGAGTGTGAGGCTATTGCTCATGTTTTTGTCTCTGCATATCATGTCACTCATGGTCGTGAAATTTCCGGGTGACTTCATGGGAAATGGACGAGTCTTACTCTCTGGGGATTTGGCCCCTTCCAAAGAGGTTGGGGTCATTCTGTGGGATGGAAGAAGTCGTTTTTTTTGTTGTTGTTCTTTGTTTTGTTTCATTTTTTAACCTCCATTGTCCCACCAAATGAGGAATTCCAGAGTAGAGCTCTGGGGAGGGGTGACTGGACAACCAGTAATCTGGTTAAAAATTGGGGCCTAGGGCTATGTCAAGCCCATTATGACATCTAGTGATCCAGGCTCTGAGAGGAATTACTAGAGGACAGGACTCACACTGAGGGTCACAATGCATATTTATGCCCTCGTCACACTCAAGAATAGGCGGGCCTCAGGGTGAATGCTAGTTTCTCCTACAATGAACGTTGGACAACATGCCAACCACAAGGTTTCTTGCCATGTGTAAGGAGAAGTTCTGATTTCTGCATCACACTCACCCCCAGGCAGAGATAAAGTCTAGTTTCTGAGGCCTGAAAACTGAGGTAGGGAAGAGATGATGACCTAAGGCCATGGCGGGTCTGATGTGCTCAGTGTGCGGTCAGCTGTCTGGGTGTTGGTCAGGAAGTCCGGGCTCAGGTTGTGTCAGACAGTGCATTAGTGCCCAGGTTAGACTATATAATTCGGGCAAAGTCGAGTACCGTGTAGGTTTATCTTCATATAAGGTGCCTTGGCAGCTCTTTAGGCAATATTTTTTTTCCAGAAAGCAGGCCATGTGCTTAATTGTGGGACCGGATTTACCAATCATGAGGGCTTTGAGGCCAGGAGAGTGAGGTCGGAATTCTGAGAACAAAAGTTATACTTGGGCTAAGGGCAAGGGCACGGCAGGTACCCCCTGCAGATCTGAACCAATATCTAATCCATTTCAAGTCAGGGAGAGAATTAGACTTTGGCTTACGTTGGAGTTTCTGTGCCTGACGGCTCCTTCATGAAGGGAGCGGAATCTCGTGTCCATGGAGTTTTTCCCACGTGGGAGTTGTGGGTTGCCCCCTTCAAGAATTCCTTCTGCGGGACAATTGAGACCTTTGGGTAGCTCCAGGACATCCCATCTGGAATGACGCCATAGCACCGTTCGAGGGAGGATGCCTGGGAAGCCAGCCTCGCATTCCAATTGTCTCCTAGCAACAAGCCAGTTTAGATCTGATGGCTCTGCGGGAGCAACCGGGGTGGCTGACTTGAAATGGACTTTCCTCAGGATGGGTCCTAATGTGTGTTTGTGTCCATGGGGCCTTGGAATGGGGCCATGGCACCGGGACCCTGAAGTATTCTCCTAAGGTTTTGACAGAGCTCGATGCACATGTTTCCTTGTGGAGACGAGATTTGTTCTGATTGCTACCTCAGGAAAAACCCTATGCTGGTATTGGAATCCAGGCTTTTGAGGAGACATGCCTGTAACCAAAGCAATGGATCTGATTGGGCAGGGTCCTGTCTGGTTCAATCTTCTTCTCAGGGGACATTCATCTATGGTATGAGTGGAGGTTGATGCTCAGCTGCTATCAGACCGCGCTTGTTTGTCACGGGCGACCTGCCCTATTGGGATGGCCTCAGGGATTTGGAGGGTTCTCCTAATTTTACGGTTTTGGACAATGGAATGGGCAGAGTTCCCTTAGATTGGGTAGGCACAGTCCTTATGTGTGGCTCCAGGGACCGCAGCCTGGAGGGTGTGTGGCCCAGGACTTTGAGGACAGAAGTCTGAAAACATAAACTCAGCTTAGGTTTGGAGACGTAGGTATGGCAGGCCCGATCTATAAACCATGAGAAGAACTCTTCAGGATATGAAGAAAGAGCGCGTCTGAGGTGCTTGTTCAGTCTTTTGTCTCTAGATTCGGTATCAGCGATGGCCGTGGATTGTCTGGGAAACCTCATGGGCCATGGACGAATCTTCCTCTCTGTGGAATTGGCCCGATCCCAATTCTTTTTCGTCAATCTGTGGAATGGGAGGTCTCCTTTCAGGTTGGTTACCTTAGGTGTCCCGCCAAAAGAGGAATTCCAAAGAAGAGCCCTGGGGAAAAGCGAAGGGACAACCCGAACTATGGGTAAAATTTGGGGCCTAGGGGCACGGCAAGCCCAATATGCTGTCTCTTCATCCAGCCACTGAGAGGCCTTACCTGAGGACTGGGATCAGGCTGAGGGTCACAATGTGTGTTTGTGACCAATGTGGCCCATAAACATGGGCGGGGCCTCAAGGGCCACACTGGTTTCAACTACACTGAACATTGGAAAACATGCCAACCACATGGTTTCTAGCCACGGGGAAGGAGTTGTGATTTCTACATAACTTACAAGCCTGGGCAGTGATTGGAGATAAGGTCTAGGTTCTGAAACTTGACAACCGAGGTTGGGAAGAGATGACGACCTAAGGACATGGCTCGTCCGGCGTGCTCAGTGTTCGACCAGCTTTCTGGGAGGGGCCAGGAAGTCCAGGCTCAGGCTGTGTCAGAAAGGGCAATAGTGCCTAGGTCAGCCTATATATTTGGGGTACAGTCGAATGGCATGCAGGTTGATCCTCATTTGGAGTTTCTGGGTAGCCCCACAGGGCAATGTTTTTCTTCCTGAAGGCTGGCAGAGTGCTGCATTATAGTTCTGGTTTGCAAACTGGAGGGCTTGTGGGCCAGTAGTCTGAAGACGGAAATCTGAGAACACAAGCTAGGCTTAGGTTTCCGGGTGAGGACAAGGCAGGAACAATCTAAAGACCTGAATCGAGATCTCGTGCTTATGATGTCAGGGCGAGGATCAGAAGATCGCTCAGGTTGGTGTTTCTGTCCCTGATGGCCCTTCATGAAGGGGCGGGGGGGGTCACGAGGCCGTGGGGGTTTTCCCACGATGTTAGTTGTGAGAAGCTCCAAACTGCAAAGATTCTTCTGCAGGACAATTGAGACCTGTTGGTTGGCTCCAGGGCAATGATTCCGAGCACGGTTCTAAGGATGGATGGCTGGGTAGCCCACCTCGCATTCCAATTGTGTCCTAGCAACAAGACAGGTTAGGGCTGCTGGATCTGGGGGAGCAACCCAGGAGGCTGAGTTGAAATGGACTCTCCTGTGGATGGGTCCTAATGTCTTTTTGTGTCTATGGAGACCTTGGAATGTAGCGGTGGCACTGGGGTGTTGAAGGGTTTTTCCAAACAGAGGCTTTGACACAGCTCCAACGTGCAAGTTTCCCATATGTAGATGAGATGTTTTCTGATGGGTGAGTCAAGAAACAGCCATACGCTGGTATTGAAATCCAGGCTTCTGAGGAGAGATGACTGGATACCACAGCAATGGATCCGTTTAGTGCCTAGGAGCCTGTTAGTTCCTTTTTACCTCTGGGGACATCAGTCTATGCGTCTGAGTGCAGGTAGGTGCTCAGATGAGCTCAGATTGCCCCTGTTTGTCCTGGGAAGCCACCACTGTTGGGATGGCCTCGGGCAGTTTGGAGGTTTATCCTATTAGTAGGGTTGTGGCCATTAAAATGGGCACATACAATTCCCTTGGAGAGGGCAAGTACAGTCCTCAGGTTTGGCTCCAGGGGCCTGAGCCTGTAGGGTGTGTAGGCCAGAGCTGTTTGGACAGTTGTCTGAAAACACAAACGCGGCTTATGTTTCGGGTCATAGGTATGGCAGGACTGATCTACAGACCATGAGGAAAACTCTTCAGGATATGAAAAAAGGGCGAGTGTGAGGCTCGTGCTCAAGTTTTTGTCTCTGGATATCGTGTCACTCATGGTCGTGAAATTTCCGGGTGACTTCATGGGAAATGGACGAGTCTTACTCTCTGGGGTTTTGCCCCGTCCCAAGAGTTTTGGGTCATTCTGGGGATGAAAGAAGTCCGTTTTGTTGTTGTTGTTGATTTGCTTTGTTTTGTTTTTTAACCTCAGGTGTCTCACCTAATGAGGTATTCCAGAGTAGAGCCCTGGGGAGGGCCGACCGGACAACCAGAAATCTGGTTTAAAATTGGGGCCTAGGGACATGTCAAGCCCATATGCCATCTAATGGTCGAGCCACTGAGAGGACTTACTAGAGCACAGGACTCACGCTGAGGGTCACAATGCGTGTTTATGCCCTCTTCGCACTCAAGAATTGGCGGGGCCTCCGGGTGAATGCTCGTTTCTCCTACACTGAACGTTGGACAACATGCCAACCACAAGGTTTCTTGCCATGGGTAAGGACGAGTTCTGATTTCTACATCACAGGCACCCCTGGGCAGTGGTTGGAGATAAGGTCTAGGTTCTGAAGCCTGAAAAACTGCAGTTGGGAAGAGATGATGACCTAAGGCCATGGCGGTTCTGATGTGCTCAGTGTGCGGTCAGCTGTCTGGGTGTTGGTCAGGAGGTCCGAGCTCAGGTTGTGTCAGACACTGCATTAGTGCCCAGGTTAGACTATATACTTTGGGTACAGTCGAATGCCATGTAGATTTATCCTCATATAAGGTGCCTGGGCAGCTCATTAGGCCAAATTTTCTTTCAAGAGGGCATGCAGAGTGCTGCATTGTGGGTCTGGAATTGCGAAACTTCTGGGCTTTGGGGCCTGGAGTGTGAGGACGGAAGTCTGAGAACACAAGCTAGACTTGGGTTTCAGGGCCAGGGCACGGCAGGTATCCCTGTAGATCTGAACCTATATCTCATGCATCTGAAGTCAGGGCGAGGATCAGACGTTGGCTCAGGTTGGAGTTTCTGTGCATGACGGCCCCTTCATGAAGGGAGCGGAATCTCGAGGCCATGGAGTTTTTCCCACGTTGGGAGTTGTGGGATGCCCCCTTCAAGGATTCCTTCTGCGGGACAATTGAGACCTGTTGGGCAGCTTCAGGACATCCCATATGGAATGACTCCAGGGCACTGTTCGAGGTTGGATGCCTGGGAAGCCAGCCTGCATTCCAATTGTCTCCCAGCAACAAGACAGTTTAGATCTGATGGCTCTGTGGGAGAAACCGGGGTGGCTGACTTGAAATGGACTTTCCTGAGGATGGGTCCTAATGTGTGTTTGTGTCCATGAGGGCCTTAAAATGGGGCGGTGGCACCGGGACCCTGAAGTATTCTCCTAAGCTTTTGACATAGCTCGATGCACAACGTTCCTTGTGGAGATGAGATTTGTTTTGATGGGTGCCTCAGGAAAACCTCTATGCTGGTATTGGAATCCAGGCTTTTGAGGAGACATGCCTGTAATCCAAAGCAATGTATCCGATTATGGCCTAGGGTCCTGTCTGGTTCAATCTTCTTCTCAGGGGACATCCATCTATGGTATGAGTGGAGGTAGATGCTCAGCTGGTATCAGACCGCCCTTGTTTGTCCCGGGCGACCTGCACTATTGGGATGGCCTCAGGGATTTGTAGGATTCTCCAAATTTGACTGTTTTGGACAATGGCATCGGCAGAATTCCCATGGATTGGGTAGGCACAGTCCTAATGTGTGATTCCAGGGGCCCCAGCCTGTAGGGTGTGTGGCCCAGGACTTTGACGACAGAAGTCTGAAAACACAAACTCAGCTTAGGTTTGGGGACGTAGGTATGGCAGGCCCGATCTATAAACCATGAGAAGAACTCTTCCGGATATGAAGAAAGAGCGAGTCTGAGGCGCTTGCTCAGGCTTTTGTCTCTGGATTTTGTATCAGAGATGGCCGTGGAATGTCGGGGAGGCCTCATGGGCCATGGACGAATCTTCCTCTCTGTGGATTTGGCCCGATCCCAATTGTTTTTCGTCAATCTGTGGAATGGGAGGACTCCTTTCAGGTTTGTTACCTCAGGTGTCCCGCCAAAAGAGGAATTCCAAAGAAGAGCCCTGGGGAAAAGTGAAGGGAGAACCCGAACTATGGGTAAAATTTGGGGCCTAGGGGCATGGCAAGCCCAATATGCTATCTCTTCATCCAGCCACTGAGAGGCCTTATTGAGGACAGGGATCAGGGTGAGGGTCACAATGTGTGGTTTTGACCAATGTGGCCCGCAAACATGAGCGGGGCCTCATGGGCCACATTGGTTTCAACTACACTGAACGTTGGACAACATGCCAACCACATGGTTTCTTGCCACGGGGAAGGAGTTGTGATTTCTGCATCACTTTCAAGCCTGGACAGTGATTGGAGATAAGGTCTAGGTTCTGAAACTTGACAACCGAGGTTGGGAAGAGATGACGACCTAAGACCATGGCGGGTCCGATGTGCTCAGTGAGCGGCCAGCTTTCTGTGTGTGGCCAGGTGATCATGGCTCAGGCTGTGTCAAAAAGGGCAATAGTGCCCAGGTCAGCCTATATATTTGGGGTACAGTCAAATGGCATGCAGGTTGATCCTCATTTGGAGTTTCTGGGTAGCCCCAGAGGGCAATGTTTTTGTTCCTGAGGGCAGGAAGAGTGCTGCATTATAGTTCTGGTTTTCAAACTGGAGGCTTGTGGGCCAGTAGTCTGAGGAAGGAAATCTGAGAACAAGCTAGGCTTAGGTTTCTGGGTGAGGACAAGGCAGGAACAATCTACAGACCTGAATCGAGATCTCGTGCTTATGATGTCAGGGCGAGGATCAGAAGATCGCTCAGGTTGGTGTTTCTGTCCCTGATGGCCCTTCATGAAGGGGCGGGGGGGGTCACGAGGCCGTGGGGGTTTTCCCACGATGTTAGTTGTGAGAAGCTCCAAACTGCAAAGATTCTTCTGCAGGACAATTGAGACCTGTTGGTTGGCTCCAGGGCAACGATTCCGAGCAGGGTTCTAAGGATGGATGGCTGGGTAGCCCACCTCGCATTCCAATTGTGTCCTAGCAACAAGACAGGTTAGGTCTGCTGGATCTGGGGGAGCAACTGAGGAGGCTGAGTTGAAATTGACTCTCCTGTGGATGTGTCCTAATATGTTTTTGTGTCTATGGAGACCTTGAAATGAAGCGGTGGCACTGGGGCCCTGAAGGGTTTTTCCAAACAGAGGCTTTGACACAGCTCCAACGTGCAAGTTTCCCATATGTAGATGAGATGTTTTCTGATGGGTGAGTCAAGAAACAGCCATATGCTGGTATTGAAATCCAGGCTTCTGAGGAGAGATGACTGGATACCACAGAAATGGATCCGTTTAGTGCCTAGGGGCCTGTTCGTTCCTTTTTACCTCTGGGGACATCAGTCTATGCGTCTGAGTGCAGGTAGGTGCTCAGATGAGCTCAGATTGCCCCTGTTTGTCCTGGGAAGCCACCACTGTTGGGATGGCCTCCGGCAGATTGGAGGTTTATCCTATTAGTAGGGTTGTGGCCATTAAAATGGGCACATACAATTCCCTTGGAGAGGGCAAGTACAGTCCTCAGGTTTGGCTCCAGGGGCCTGAGCCTGTAGGGTGTGTAGGCCAGGGCTGTTTGGACAGTTGTCTGAAAACACAAACGCGGCTTATGTTTCGGGTCATAGGTATGGCAGGACTGATCTACAGACCATGAGGAAAACTCTTCAGGATATGAAAAAAGGGCGAGTGTGAGGCTCGTGCTCAAGTTTTTGTCTCTGGATATCGTGTCACTCATGGTCGTGAAATTTCCGGGTGACTTCATGGGAAATGGACGAGTCTTACTCTCTGGGGTTTTGCCCCGTCCCAAGAGTTTTGGGTCATTCTGGGGATGGAAGAAGTCCGTTTTGTTGTTGTTGTTGATTTGCTTTGTTTTGTTTTTTAACCTCAGGTGTCTCACCAAATGAGGTATTCCAGAGTAGAGCCCTGGGGAGGGCCGACCGGACAACCAGAAATCTGGTTTAAAATTGGGGCCTAGGGACATGTCAAGCCCATATGCCATCTAATGGTCGAGCCACTGAGAGGACTTACTAGAGCACAGGACTCACGCTGAGGGTCACAATGCGTGTTTATGCCCTCTTCGCACTCAAGAATTGGCGGGGCCTCCGGGTGAATGCTCGTTTCTCCTACACTGAACGTTGGACAACATGCCAACCACAAGGTTTCTTGCCATGGGTAAGGACGAGTTCTGATTTCTACATCACAGGCACCCCTGGGCAGTGGTTGGAGATAAGGTCTAGGTTCTGAAGCCTGAAAAACTGCAGTTGGGAAGAGATGATGACCTAAGGCCATGGCGGTTCTGATGTGCTCAGTGTGCGGTCAGCTGTCTGGGTGTTGGTCAGGAGGTCCGAGCTCAGGTTGTGTCAGACAGTGCATTAGTGCCCAGGTTAGACTATATACTTTGGGTACAGTCGAATGCCATGTAGATTTATCCTCATATAAGGTGCCTGGGCAGCTCATTAGGCCAAATTTTCTTTCAAGAGGGCATGCAGAGTGCTGCATTGTGGGTCTGGAATTGCGAAACTTCTGGGCTTTGGGGCCTGGAGTGTGAGGACGGAAGTCTGAGAACACAAGCTAGACTTGGGTTTCAGGGCCAGGGCACGGCAGGTATCCCTGTAGATCTGAACCTATATCTCATGCATCTGAAGTCAGGGCGAGGATCAGACGTTGGCTCAGGTTGGAGTTTCTGTGCATGACGGCCCCTTCATGAAGGGAGCGGAATCTCGAGGCCATGGAGTTTTTCCCACGTTGGGAGTTGTGGGATGCCCCCTTCAAGGATTCCTTCTGCGGGACAATTGAGACCTGTTGGGCAGCTTCAGGACATCCCATATGGAATGACTCCAGGGCACTGTTCGAGGTTGGATGCCTGGGAAGCCAGCCTGCATTCCAATTGTCTCCCAGCAACAAGACAGTTTAGATCTGATGGCTCTGTGGGCGAAACCGGGGTGGCTGACTTGAAATGGACTTTCCTGAGGATGGGTCCTAATGTGTGTTTGTGTCCATGAGGGCCTTAAAATGGGGCGGTGGCACCGGGACCCTGAAGTATTCTCCTAAGCTTTTGACATAGCTCGATGCACAACGTTCCTTGTGGAGATGAGATTTGTTTTGATGGGTGCCTCAGGAAAACCTCTATGCTGGTATTGGAATCCAGGCTTTTGAGGAGACATGCCTGTAATCCAAAGCAATGTATCCGATTATGGCCTAGGGTCCTGTCTGGTTCAATCTTCTTCTCAGGGGACATCCATCTATGGTATGAGTGGAGGTAGATGCTCAGCTGGTATCAGACCGCCCTTGTTTGTCCCGGGCGACCTGCACTATTGGGATGGCCTCAGGGATTTGTAGGATTCTCCAAATTTTACTGTTTTGGACAATGGCATCGGCAGAATTCCCATGGATTGGGTAGGCACAGTCCTAATGTGTGATTCCAGGGGCCCCAGCCTGTAGGGTGTGTGGCCCAGGACTTTGACGACAGAAGTCTGAAAACACAAACTCAGCTTAGGTTTGGGGACGTAGGTATGGCAGGCCCGATCTATAAACCATGAGAAGAACTCTTCCGGATATGAAGAAAGAGCGAGTCTGAGGCGCTTGCTCAGGCTTTTGTCTCTGGATTTTGTATCAGAGATGGCCGTGGAATGTCGGGGAGGCCTCATGGGCCATGGACGAATCTTCCTCTCTGTGGATTTGGCCCGATCCCAATTGTTTTTCGTCAATCTGTGGAATGGGAGGACTCCTTTCAGGTTTGTTACCTCAGGTGTCCCGCCAAAAGAGGAATTCCAAAGAAGAGCCCTGGGGAAAAGTGAAGGGAGAACCCGAACTATGGGTAAAATTTGGGGCCTAGGGGCATGGCAAGCCCAATATGCTATCTCTTCATCCAGCCACTGAGAGGCCTTATTGAGGACAGGGATCAGGGTGAGGGTCACAATGTGTGGTTTTGACCAATGTGGCCCGCAAACATGAGCGGGGCCTCATGGGCCACATTGGTTTCAACTACACTGAACGTTGGACAACATGCCAACCACATGGTTTCTTGCCACGGGGAAGGAGTTGTAATTTCTGCATCACTTTCAAGCCTGGACAGTGATTGGAGATAAGGTCTAGGTTCTGAAACTTGACAACCGAGGTTGGGAAGAGATGACGACCTAAGACCATGGCGGGTCCGATGTGCTCAGTGAGCGGCCAGCTTTCTGTGTGTGGCCAGGTGATCATGGCTCAGGCTGTGTCAAAAAGGGCAATAGTGCCCAGGTCAGCCTATATATTTGGGGTACAGTCAAATGGCATGCAGGTTGATCCTCATTTGGAGTTTCTGGGTAGCCCCAGAGGGCAATGTTTTTGTTCCTGAGGGCAGGAAGAGTGCTGCATTATAGTTCTGGTTTTCAAACTGGAGGCTTGTGGGCCAGTAGTCTGAGGAAGGAAATCTGAGAACAAGCTAGGCTTAGGTTTCTGGGTGAGGACAAGGCAGGAACAATCTACAGACCTGAATCGAGATCTCGTGCTTATGATGTCAGGGCGAGGATCAGAAGATCGCTCAGGTTGGTGTTTCTGTCCCTGATGGCCCTTCATGAAGGGGCGGGGGGGGTCACGAGGCCGTGGGGGTTTTCCCACGATGTTAGTTGTGAGAAGCTCCAAACTGCAAAGATTCTTCTGCAGGACAATTGAGACCTGTTGGTTGGCTCCAGGGCAACGATTCCGAGCAGGGTTCTAAGGATGGATGGCTGGGTAGCCCACCTCGCATTCCAATTGTGTCCTAGCAACAAGACAGGTTAGGTCTGCTGGATCTGGGGGAGCAACTGAGGAGGCTGAGTTGAAATTGACTCTCCTGTGGATGTGTCCTAATATGTTTTTGTGTCTATGGAGACCTTGAAATGAAGCGGTGGCACTGGGGCCCTGAAGGGTTTTTCCAAACAGAGGCTTTGACACAGCTCCAACGTGCAAGTTTCCCATATGTAGATGAGATGTTTTCTGATGGGTGAGTCAAGAAACAGCCATATGCTGGTATTGAAATCCAGGCTTCTGAGGAGAGATGACTGGATACCACAGAAATGGATCCGTTTAGTGCCTAGGGGCCTGTTCGTTCCTTTTTACCTCTGGGGACATCAGTCTATGCGTCTGAGTGCAGGTAGGTGCTCAGATGAGCTCAGATTGCCCCTGTTTGTCCTGGGAAGCCACCACTGTTGGGATGGCCTCCGGCAGATTGGAGGTTTATCCTATTAGTAGGGTTGTGGCCATTAAAATGGGCACATACAATTCCCTTGGAGAGGGCAAGTACAGTCCTCAGGTTTGGCTCCAGGGGCCTGAGCCTGTAGGGTGTGTAGGCCAGGGCTGTTTGGACAGTTGTCTGAAAACACAAACGCGGCTTATGTTTCGGGTCATAGGTATGGCAGGACTGATCTACAGACCATGAGGAAAACTCTTCAGGATATGAAAAAAGGGCGAGTGTGAGGCTTGTGCTCAAGTTTTTGTCTCTGGATATCGTGTCACTCATGGTCGTGAAATTTCCGGGTGACTTCATGGGAAATGGACGAGTCTTACTCTCTGGGGTTTTGCCCCGTCCCAAGAGTTTTGGGTCATTCTGGGGATGGAAGAAGTCCGTTTTGTTGTTGTTGTTGATTTGCTTTGTTTTGTTTTTTAACCTCAGGTGTCTCACCAAATGAGGTATTCCAGAGTAGAGCCCTGGGGAGGGCCGACCGGACAACCAGAAATCTGGTTTAAAATTGGGGCCTAGGGACATGTCAAGCCCATATGCCATCTAATGGTCGAGCCACTGAGAGGACTTACTAGAGCACAGGACTCACGCTGAGGGTCACAATGCGTGTTTATGCCCTCTTCGCACTCAAGAATTGGCGGGGCCTCCGGGTGAATGCTCGTTTCTCCTACACTGAACGTTGGACAACATGCCAACCACAAGGTTTCTTGCCATGGGTAAGGACGAGTTCTGATTTCTACATCACAGGCACCCCTGGGCAGTGGTTGGAGATAAGGTCTAGGTTCTGAAGCCTGAAAAACCGCAGTTGGGAAGAGATGATGACCTAAGGCCATGGCGGTTCTGATGTGCTCAGTGTGCGGTCAGCTGTCTGGGTGTTGGTCAGGAGGTCCGAGCTCAGGTTGTGTCAGACAGTGCATTAGTGCCCAGGTTAGACTATATACTTTGGGTACAGTCGAATGCCATGTAGATTTATCCTCATATAAGGTGCCTGGGCAGCTCATTAGGCCAAATTTTCTTTCAAGAGGGCATGCAGAGTGCTGCATTGTGGGTCTGGAATTGCGAAACTTCTGGGCTTTGGGGCCTGGAGTGTGAGGACGGAAGTCTGAGAACACAAGCTAGACTTGGGTTTCAGGGCCAGGGCACGGCAGGTATCCCTGTAGATCTGAACCTATATCTCATGCATCTGAAGTCAGGGCGAGGATCAGACGTTGGCTCAGGTTGGAGTTTCTGTGCATGACGGCCCCTTCATGAAGGGAGCGGAATCTCGAGGCCATGGAGTTTTTCCCACGTTGGGAGTTGTGGGATGCCCCCTTCAAGGATTCCTTCTGCGGGACAATTGAGACCTGTTGGGCAGCTTCAGGATATCCCATATGGAATGACTCCAGGGCACTGTTCGAGGTTGGATGCCTGGGAAGCCAGCCTGCATTCCAATTGTCTCCCAGCAACAAGACAGTTTAGATCTGATGGCTCTGTGGGAGAAACCGGGGTGGCTGACTTGAAATGGACTTTCCTGAGGATGGGTCCTAATGTGTGTTTGTGTCCATGAGGGCCTTAAAATGGGGCGGTGGCACCGGGACCCTGAAGTATTCTCCTAAGCTTTTGACATAGCTCGATGCACAACGTTCCTTGTGGAGATGAGATTTGTTTTGATGGGTGCCTCAGGAAAACCTCTATGCTGGTATTGGAATCCAGGCTTTTGAGGAGACATGCCTGTAATCCAAAGCAATGTATCCGATTATGGCCTAGGGTCCTGTCTGGTTCAATCTTCTTCTCAGGGGACATCCATCTATGGTATGAGTGGAGGTAGATGCTCAGCTGGTATCAGACCGCCCTTGTTTGTCCCGGGCGACCTGCACTATTGGGATGGCCTCAGGGATTTGTAGGATTCTCCAAATTTGACTGTTTTGGACAATGGCATCGGCAGAATTCCCATGGATTGGGTAGGCACAGTCCTAATGTGTGATTCCAGGGGCCCCAGCCTGTAGGGTGTGTGGCCCAGGACTTTGACGACAGAAGTCTGAAAACACAAACTCAGCTTAGGTTTGGGGACGTAGGTATGGCAGGCCCGATCTATAAACCATGAGAAGAACTCTTCCGGATATGAAGAAAGAGCGAGTCTGAGGCGCTTGCTCAGGCTTTTGTCTCTGGATTTTGCATCAGAGATGGCCGTGGAATGTCGGGGAGGCCTCGTGGGCCATGGACGAATCTTCCTCTCTGTGGATTTGGCCCGATCCCAATTGTTTTTCGTCAATCTGTGGAATGGGAGGACTCGTTTCAGGTTTGTTACCTCAGGTGTCCCGCCAAAAGAGGAATTCCAAAGAAGAGCCCTGGGGAAAAGTGAAGGGAGAACCCGAACTATGGGTAAAATTTGGGGCCTAGGGGCATGGCAAGCCCAATATGCTATCTCTTCATCCAGCCACTGAGAGGCCTTATTGAGGACAGGGATCAGGGTGAGGGTCACAATGTGTGGTTTTGACCAATGTGGCCCGCAAACATGAGCAGGGCCTCATGGGCCACATTGGTTTCAACTACACTGAACGTTGGACAACATGCCAACCACATGGTTTCTTGCCACGGGGAAGGAGTTGTGATTTCTGCATCACTTTCAAGCCTGGACAGTGATTGGAGATAAGGTCTAGGTTCTGAAACTTGACAACCGAGGTTGGGAAGAGATGACGACCTAAGACCATGGCGGGTCCGATGTGCTCAGTGAGCGGCCAGCTTTCTGTGTGTGGCCAGGTGATCATGGCTCAGGCTGTGTCAAAAAGGGCAATAGTGCCCAGGTCAGCCTATATATTTGGGGTACAGTCAAATGGCATGCAGGTTGATCCTCATTTGGAGTTTCTGGGTAGCCCCAGAGGGCAATGTTTTTGTTCCTGAGGGCAGGAAGAGTGCTGCATTATAGTTCTGGTTTTCAAACTGGAGGCTTGTGGGCCAGTAGTCTGAGGAAGGAAATCTGAGAACAAGCTAGGCTTAGGTTTCTGGGTGAGGACAAGGCAGGAACAATCTACAGACCTGAATCGAGATCTCGTGCTTATGATGTCAGGGCGAGGATCAGAAGATAGCTCAGGTTGGTGTTTCTGTCCCTGATGGCCCTTCATGAAGGGGCAGGGGGGGTCACGAGGCCGTGGGGGTTTTCCCACGATGTTAGTTGTGAGAAGCTCCAAACTGCAAAGATTCTTCTGCAGGACAATTGAGACCTGTTGGTTGGCTCCAGGGCAACGATTCCGAGCAGGGTTCTAAGGATGGATGGCTGGGTAGCCCACCTCGCATTCCAATTGTGTCCTAGCAACAAGACAGGTTAGGTCTGCTGGATCTGGGGGAGCAACTGAGGAGGCTGAGTTGAAATTGACTCTCCTGTGGATGTGTCCTAATATGTTTTTGTGTCTATGGAGACCTTGAAATGAAGCGGTGGCACTGGGGCCCTGAAGGGTTTTTCCAAACAGAGGCTTTGACACAGCTCCAACGTGCAAGTTTCCCATATGTAGATGAGATGTTTTCTGATGGGTGAGTCAAGAAACAGCCATATGCTGGTATTGAAATCCAGGCTTCTGAGGAGAGATGACTGGATACCACAGAAATGGATCCGTTTAGTGCCTAGGGGCCTGTTCGTTCCTTTTTACCTCTGGGGACATCAGTCTATGCGTCTGAGTGCAGGTAGGTGCTCAGATGAGCTCAGATTGCCCCTGTTTGTCCTGGGAAGCCACCACTGTTGGGATGGCCTCCGGCAGATTGGAGGTTTATCCTATTAGTAGGGTTGTGGCCATTAAAACGGGCACATACAATTCCCTTGGAGAGGGCAAGTACAGTCCTCAGGTTTGGCTCCAGGGGCCTGAGCCTGTAGGGTGTGTAGGCCAGGGCTGTTTGGACAGTTGTCTGAAAACACAAACGCGGCTTATGTTTCGGGTCATAGGTATGGCAGGACTGATCTACAGACCATGAGGAAAACTCTTCAGGATATGAAAAAAGGGCGAGTGTGAGGCTTGTGCTCAAGTTTTTGTCTCTGGATATCGTGTCACTCATGGTCGTGAAATTTCCGGGTGACTTCATGGGAAATGGACGAGTCTTACTCTCTGGGGTTTTGCCCCGTCCCAAGAGT
Source organism: Mustela nivalis (assembly GCF_964662115.1). Classification (NCBI taxonomy): domain Eukaryota; kingdom Metazoa; phylum Chordata; class Mammalia; order Carnivora; family Mustelidae; genus Mustela; species Mustela nivalis. The sequence goes on along the minus strand of NW_028136276.1, from coordinate 540,421 downwards.
TTTGGGTCATTCTGGGGATGGAAGAAGTCCGTTTTGTTGTTGTTGTTGATTTGCTTTGTTTTGTTTTTTAACCTCAGGTGTCTCACCAAATGAGGTATTCCAGAGTAGAGCCCTGGGGAGGGCCGACCGGACAACCAGAAATCTGGTTTAAAATTGGGGCCTAGGGACATGTCAAGCCCATATGCCATCTAATGGTCGAGCCACTGAGAGGACTTACTAGAGCACAGGACTCACGCTGAGGGTCACAATGCGTGTTTATGCCCTCTTCGCACTCAAGAATTGGCGGGGCCTCCGGGTGAATGCTCGTTTCTCCTACACTGAACGTTGGACAACATGCCAACCACAAGGTTTCTTGCCATGGGTAAGGACGAGTTCTGATTTCTACATCACAGGCACCCCTGGGCAGTGGTTGGAGATAAGGTCTAGGTTCTGAAGCCTGAAAAACCGCAGTTGGGAAGAGATGATGACCTAAGGCCATGGCGGTTCTGATGTGCTCAGTGTGCGGTCAGCTGTCTGGGTGTTGGTCAGGAGGTCCGAGCTCAGGTTGTGTCAGACAGTGCATTAGTGCCCAGGTTAGACTATATACTTTGGGTACAGTCGAATGCCATGTAGATTTATCCTCATATAAGGTGCCTGGGCAGCTCATTAGGCCAAATTTTCTTTCAAGAGGGCATGCAGAGTGCTGCATTGTGGGTCTGGAATTGCGAAACTTCTGGGCTTTGGGGCCTGGAGTGTGAGGACGGAAGTCTGAGAACACAAGCTAGACTTGGGTTTCAGGGCCAGGGCACGGCAGGTATCCCTGTAGATCTGAACCTATATCTCATGCATCTGAAGTCAGGGCGAGGATCAGACGTTGGCTCAGGTTGGAGTTTCTGTGCATGACGGCCCCTTCATGAAGGGAGCGGAATCTCGAGGCCATGGAGTTTTTCCCACGTTGGGAGTTGTGGGATGCCCCCTTCAAGGATTCCTTCTGCGGGACAATTGAGACCTGTTGGGCAGCTTCAGGACATCCCATATGGAATGACTCCAGGGCACTGTTCGAGGTTGGATGCCTGGGAAGCCAGCCTGCATTCCAATTGTCTCCCAGCAACAAGACAGTTTAGATCTGATGGCTCTGTGGGAGAAACCGGGGTGGCTGACTTGAAATGGACTTTCCTGAGGATGGGTCCTAATGTGTGTTTGTGTCCATGAGGGCCTTAAAATGGGGCGGTGGCACCGGGACCCTGAAGTATTCTCCTAAGCTTTTGACATAGCTCGATGCACAACGTTCCTTGTGGAGATGAGATTTGTTTTGATGGGTGCCTCAGGAAAACCTCTATGCTGGTATTGGAATCCAGGCTTTTGAGGAGACATGCCTGTAATCCAAAGCAATGTATCCGATTATGGCCTAGGGTCCTGTCTGGTTCAATCTTCTTCTCAGGGGACATCCATCTATGGTATGAGTGGAGGTAGATGCTCAGCTGGTATCAGACCGCCCTTGTTTGTCCCGGGCGACCTGCACTATTGGGATGGCCTCAGGGATTTGTAGGATTCTCCAAATTTGACTGTTTTGGACAATGGCATCGGCAGAATTCCCATGGATTGGGTAGGCACAGTCCTAATGTGTGATTCCAGGGGCCCCAGCCTGTAGGGTGTGTGGCCCAGGACTTTGACGACAGAAGTCTGAAAACACAAACTCAGCTTAGGTTTGGGGACGTAGGTATGGCAGGCCCGATCTATAAACCATGAGAAGAACTCTTCCGGATATGAAGAAAGAGCGAGTCTGAGGCGCTTGCTCAGGCTTTTGTCTCTGGATTTTGCATCAGAGATGGCCGTGGAATGTCGGGGAGGCCTCGTGGGCCATGGACGAATCTTCCTCTCTGTGGATTTGGCCCGATCCCAATTGTTTTTCGTCAATCTGTGGAATGGGAGGACTCGTTTCAGGTTTGTTACCTCAGGTGTCCCGCCAAAAGAGGAATTCCAAAGAAGAGCCCTGGGGAAAAGTGAAGGGAGAACCCGAACTATGGGTAAAATTTGGGGCCTAGGGGCATGGCAAGCCCAATATGCTATCTCTTCATCCAGCCACTGAGAGGCCTTATTGAGGACAGGGATCAGGGTGAGGGTCACAATGTGTGGTTTTGACCAATGTGGCCCGCAAACATGAGCAGGGCCTCATGGGCCACATTGGTTTCAACTACACTGAACGTTGGACAACATGCCAACCACATGGTTTCTTGCCACGGGGAAGGAGTTGTGATTTCTGCATCACTTTCAAGCCTGGACAGTGATTGGAGATAAGGTCTAGGTTCTGAAACTTGACAACCGAGGTTGGGAAGAGATGACGACCTAAGACCATGGCGGGTCCGATGTGCTCAGTGAGCGGCCAGCTTTCTGTGTGTGGCCAGGTGATCATGGCTCAGGCTGTGTCAAAAAGGGCAATAGTGCCCAGGTCAGCCTATATATTTGGGGTACAGTCAAATGGCATGCAGGTTGATCCTCATTTGGAGTTTCTGGGTAGCCCCAGAGGGCAATGTTTTTGTTCCTGAGGGCAGGAAGAGTGCTGCATTATAGTTCTGGTTTTCAAACTGGAGGCTTGTGGGCCAGTAGTCTGAGGAAGGAAATCTGAGAACAAGCTAGGCTTAGGTTTCTGGGTGAGGACAAGGCAGGAACAATCTACAGACCTGAATCGAGATCTCGTGCTTATGATGTCAGGGCGAGGATCAGAAGATAGCTCAGGTTGGTGTTTCTGTCCCTGATGGCCCTTCATGAAGGGGCAGGGGGGGTCACGAGGCCGTGGGGGTTTTCCCACGATGTTAGTTGTGAGAAGCTCCAAACTGCAAAGATTCTTCTGCAGGACAATTGAGACCTGTTGGTTGGCTCCAGGGCAACGATTCCGAGCAGGGTTCTAAGGATGGATGGCTGGGTAGCCCACCTCGCATTCCAATTGTGTCCTAGCAACAAGACAGGTTAGGTCTGCTGGATCTGGGGGAGCAACTGAGGAGGCTGAGTTGAAATTGACTCTCCTGTGGATGTGTCCTAATATGTTTTTGTGTCTATGGAGACCTTGAAATGAAGCGGTGGCACTGGGGCCCTGAAGGGTTTTTCCAAACAGAGGCTTTGACACAGCTCCAACGTGCAAGTTTCCCATATGTAGATGAGATGTTTTCTGATGGGTGAGTCAAGAAACAGCCATATGCTGGTATTGAAATCCAGGCTTCTGAGGAGAGATGACTGGATACCACAGAAATGGATCCGTTTAGTGCCTAGGGGCCTGTTCGTTCCTTTTTACCTCTGGGGACATCAGTCTATGCGTCTGAGTGCAGGTAGGTGCTCAGATGAGCTCAGATTGCCCCTGTTTGTCCTGGGAAGCCACCACTGTTGGGATGGCCTCCGGCAGATTGGAGGTTTATCCTATTAGTAGGGTTGTGGCCATTAAAACGGGCACATACAATTCCCTTGGAGAGGGCAAGTACAGTCCTCAGGTTTGGCTCCAGGGGCCTGAGCCTGTAGGGTGTGTAGGCCAGGGCTGTTTGGACAGTTGTCTGAAAACACAAACGCGGCTTATGTTTCGGGTCATAGGTATGGCAGGACTGATCTACAGACCATGAGGAAAACTCTTCAGGATATGAAAAAAGGGCGAGTGTGAGGCTTGTGCTCAAGTTTTTGTCTCTGGATATCGTGTCACTCATGGTCGTGAAATTTCCGGGTGACTTCATGGGAAATGGACGAGTCTTACTCTCTGGGGTTTTGCCCCGTCCCAAGAGTTTTGGGTCATTCTGGGGATGGAAGAAGTCCGTTTTGTTGTTGTTGTTGATTTGCTTTGTTTTGTTTTTTAACCTCAGGTGTCTCACCAAATGAGGTATTCCAGAGTAGAGCCCTGGGGAGGGCCGACCGGACAACCAGAAATCTGGTTTAAAATTGGGGCCTAGGGACATGTCAAGCCCATATGCCATCTAATGGTCGAGCCACTGAGAGGACTTACTAGAGCACAGGACTCACGCTGAGGGTCACAATGCGTGTTTATGCCCTCTTCGCACTCAAGAATTGGCGGGGCCTCCGGGTGAATGCTCGTTTCTCCTACACTGAACGTTGGACAACATGCCAACCACAAGGTTTCTTGCCATGGGTAAGGACGAGTTCTGATTTCTACATCACAGGCACCCCTGGGCAGTGGTTGGAGATAAGGTCTAGGTTCTGAAGCCTGAAAAACCGCAGTTGGGAAGAGATGATGACCTAAGGCCATGGCGGTTCTGATGTGCTCAGTGTGCGGTCAGCTGTCTGGGTGTTGGTCAGGAGGTCCGAGCTCAGGTTGTGTCAGACAGTGCATTAGTGCCCAGGTTAGACTATATACTTTGGGTACAGTCGAATGCCATGTAGATTTATCCTCATATAAGGTGCCTGGGCAGCTCATTAGGCCAAATTTTCTTTCAAGAGGGCAGGCAGAGTGCTGCATTGTGGGTCTGGAATTGCGAAACTTCCGGGCTTCGGGGCCTGGAGTGTGAGGACGGAAGTCTGAGAACACAAGCTAGACTTGGGTTTCAGGGCCAGGGCACGGCAGGTACCCCTGTAGATCTGAACCTATATCTCATGCATCTGAAGTCAGGGCGAGGATCAGACGTTGGCTCAGGTTGGAGTTTCTGTGCATGACGGCCCCTTCATGAAGGGAGCGGAATCTCGAGGCCATGGAGGTTTTCCCACGTTGGGAGTTGTGGGATGCCCCCTTCAAGGATTCCTTCTGCGGGACAATTGAGACTTGTTGGGCAGCTCCAGGACATCCCATATGGAATGACTCCCGGGCACCGTTCGAGGATGGATGCCTGGGAAGCCTGCCTCGCATTCCAATTGTCTCCTAGCAACAAGACAGTTTAGATCTGATGGCTCTGCGGGAGAAACCGGGGTGGCTGACTTGAAATTGACTTTCCTGAGGATGGGTCCTAATGTGTGTTTGTGTCCATGAGGGCCTTAAAATGGGGCGGTGGCACCGGGACCCTGAAGTATTCTCCTAAGCTTTTGACATAGCTCGATGCACAAGGTTCCTTGTGGAGACGAGATTTGTTTTGATGGGTGCCTCAGGAAAATCTCGATGCTGGTATTGGAATCCAGGCTTTTGAGGAGACATGCCTGTAATCCAAAGCAATGTATCCGATTATGGCCTAGGGTCCTGTCTGGTTCAATCTTCTTCTCAGGGGACATCCATCTATGGTATGAGTGGAGGTAGATGCTCAGCTGGTATCAGACCGCCCTTGTTTGTCCTGGGCGACCTGCACTATTGGGATGGCCTCAGGGATTTGTAGGGTTCTCCAAATTTGACTGTTTTGGACAATGGCATCGGCAGAATTCCCATGGATTGGGTAGGCACAGTCCTAATGTGTGACTCCAGGGGCCCCAGCCTGGAGGGTGTGTGGCCCAGGACTTTGAGGACAGAAGTCTGAAAACACAAACTCAGCTTAGGTTTGGGGACGTAGGTATGGCAGGCCCGATCTATAAACCATGAGAAGAACTCTTCCGGATATGAAGAAAGAGCGAGTCTGAGGCGCTTGCTCAGGCTTTTGTCTCTGGATTTTGTATCAGAGATGGCCGTGGAATGTCGGGGAGGCCTAATGGGCCATGGTCGAATCTTCCTCTCTGTGGATTTGGCCCGATCCCAATTGTTTTTCGTCAATCTGTGGAATGGGAGGACTCCTTTCAGGTTTGTTACCTCAGGTGTCCCGCCAAAAGAGGATTTCCAAAGAAGAGCCCTGGGGAAAAGTGAAGGGAGAACCCGAACTATGGGTAAAATTTGGGGCCTAGGGGCATGGCAAGCCGAATATGCTGTCTCTTCATCCAGCCACTGAGAGGCCTTACCTGAGGCCTGGGATCAGGCTGAGGGACACAATGTGTGTTTGTGACCAATGTGGCACATAAACATGGGCGGGGCCTCATGGGCCACACTGGTTTCAACTACACTGAACTTTGGAAAAACATTCCAACCACTAGGGTTCTTGCCAAGGCGAAGGAGAAGTTCTGATTCTTGCATCACATTCATTCCTGAGCAGTGAGTGGAGATAAGGTCTAGGTTCTGAAGGTGAAAACTGAGGTTGTGTAGAGTTGATGGCCTAAATCCATTGTGGGTGTGATATGCTCTGTTTATGGCCAGCTGTCTGGGTGTTGGACAGGAGGTCTGCCCTCAGGCTGCTTCAGACAGGGCTTTAGTGCACAGGCTAGACTGTATAATTGGGGTATGGTCGAGTGGCATGCAGGTTGTTACTCATTTGGCGTTTCTGGTTAGGCCTATAGGGCAACATTTTTCTTCTGGAGGGCAGGCAGAGTGCTGCATTGTGTCTCCAGAATTGCCAAACTGGAGGGGTGTGGCCAGGATTGTGAGGAAGGAAGTCTGAAAACACAAGCAAGCACGAGTTTTGGGACCAAGAGCATGGCAGGTCCACTCTGCAGAGGCTGAATTGAGATCTCCTGCAGGTGAGGTCAGGGCGATTATCAGATGTTGCCTCAAGCTGGAGTTTGTGTACACGACGGCCCTTACATGAAGGGGGTGGGGGCGTCATGAGGCCAGGGAGGTTTCCCAACGCTGGGAGTTGTGAGCTGCTCCAAACTTCAAAGTTTCCTTCTTCAGGACAGTCGAGTATTATTGGATGGTTCCAGGATGCCCCATACAGAAAGACTCGAGAGCAGGGGCCTAAGCATGGATGCCGAGAAACGCCAACTCACCTTCCCATTGCCTGGTCGAGACAAGGCACGCTCAATCTGCGGGCTCTTGGGTGAGCTACCCAGAAGGCTGAGTTTAAATGGACTCTCCTGAGGATGAGTCATAATGTGGGTTGGTGGCCATGGAGACCTTGGAATGTGGCAGTAGCTAAGGGACTCTGCAGGATTCTCCAACCCGAAAGGCTTGACACAACTCCAACAAGGAAGCTTCCCATGTGGAAATGAGAGGTCTTCTGTCTGGTGCCTCAGGAAAGCCCCGTATGCTGGTCTTCGAACCCAGGCCTCTGAGGAGTGATACCTGGACACCAAAGCAAGAGTTCGTAATAGGGCCTAGGGGCCTGCCTGGTTCAATCTTCTGTCTCTGCGGATATCTGTCTGTGTGTCTGCATGGAGGTAGTAGTTGCTCAGCTTGTGTCATAATGCCCCTATTTGTCCAGTGCGGCTTGCGGTAGTGGGATGTCCTTGGGGACCTTGAGGTTTCTACTATTTTGTAGAGTTGTGGCCAATGGAATGGGCAGTTTCTTAGGAGAGAGCAGGCACACTTCTGTGGTGTGGCTCCAGAGACCCCAGCCTGGAGGCCGTGTGGGCCATGGCTGTGCAGACAGACATCCCAAAACCCTAACTCAGCTCAGGTTTGGGGCCGAGGTTACGGCAGGCCTGATCTACAGTCCATGAGGGGAGCTCCTCTGGATATGAAAGAAGGGTGAGAGGGAGGCAGTCGCTCAGGCTTTTGTCTCTGGATGTTTTGTCCACAATGGCCGTTTAATGTAGGAGTTGCCTCATGCGTCGTAGAAGTCTCCCTCTCTGGTAGTTTGTCCAGCCCCCAAGAGTTTAGGGTCATTCTGTGGGAAGGGAAGTGTCCTGTTTTCTGCTTCATGTGTCCCCCCAGTAGAGGGATTCTAGAGCATAGCAGTGGGTAATGACAACTGGAATACTCGCCCTCTGGTTAAGCCTGGGGGCCTATGGATATGACAAGCCCCATATGCAGGATCTTGGTCCAGCCACTGAGAGGCGTTACTTTAATACGGGACTCATGCTGCAGGTCACAATGTTGTCTGTGCCCTAAGCGGCCCTCAAGCACTGGCGTGGCCTTTCGTACAATGCAGGTTTTCCCACATTGAACGTTGGACAACATGCCAACCACAAGGTTTCTGGCCATGGGGAAGGAGGAATTCTAATTTCTGCATCACGTTCACCCCTGGGCAGTGATTGGAGATAAGGTCTAGGTTCTGAAGCCTGAAAACCGAGGTTGGGAAGAGATGACGACCTACAGCCATAGCGGGTCCTATGTGTCCAGGTTGGGGCCAGCTGTCTGGGTGTCCTTTGGGATGTCTTGTCTCAGGCTGTGCCAGACAGGGCATTAGTATACAGGGTAGGCTGTATAATTGCTTTACAATCGAGTGGCATGCATTAGAAAATCATTTGGGGTTTCTTATTAGCAGCATAGGGCAAAGTTTTTCTTCTGGAGGGCAGGCAGAGTGCTGCATTGTGGCATCGGAATTCCCAAACTGGAGGGCTTGTGGGCCAGGAGAGTGAGGACAGAAGTCTGAGAACACAAGCTAGGCTTAGGTTTCAAGGCAAGGACATGGCAGGCACACTCTGCAGAGCTGAATTGACATCTCATGCGTCTGAAGTCAGGTCGAGGATCAGACTTTGGCTCAGGTTTGAGTTTCTGTCCATGTTGGCCCCTTCATGAAGGGGGGACATTATGAGCCCATGGGGGTTTTCCCACTATTGGAGTTGTGAGATGCTCCAAACCGCAAGGATTCCTTCTGTGGGACAATTAAGATTTGTTGGATGGCTCCAGGACATCTTATAAGGTATTTTTCCAGAACAGGGTTCTAAGTATGAATGCCTGGGCAGCCAGCCTCACATTCCAATTGTCTCCTAGCAACAAGAAACGTTTGATCTGCTGGCTTGGGGTAGCAACAGAGGGGGCTGAGTTGAAATGGACTTTCCTGAGGATGGTCTTAATGTTGGTTTGAGTCCATGGAGACCTTGGTATGGGGCAGTGGCACCAGGGCCCTGAAGAATTCTCCTAACCAGAGTTTATAACAAAGCTCAAATGAGCAAGTTTTCCATGGGGATACGAGATCTGTTCTTATTGGTGCCTCAGGAAACCACCATATGCTGGTATTGGAAACGAGGCCTCTGAGGAGAGATGCCTGAAAACCAAAGCAATGGATCTGATTAGGGCCTAGGGGCCTGTCCGGTTCAATATTCTTCTCTGGGGACATCTGTTGTCTGAGTGGAGGTAGTTGCTCAGCTGGTTTGAGATCACCCCTGTTTGTCCTGGGCGGCCTACACTATTGGGATGGCCTCGGTGACTTTGGAGGTTTTTCCTCATTTGCAAGGTTGTGGCCAATGGAATGGGAAGAATTCCCTTGAAAGGGAAGCACAGTCCTGAGGTGTGGCTCCAGGGACCCAAGTGTGGAGCGTGTGTGGTCCAGGGCTATTTGGACAAAAGTCTGAAAACACAAACTCCACTTAGGTTGGGGGATGTAGGTATGGCCGGCCCGATCTATAGACCGTGAGGAGAACTCTTCGGGATATGAACAAAGGGCGAATGTGAGGTGCTGGCTCATGCTTTTTTTTTTTTTTTTTTTCTGGAATTGTGTCACCGATTGCCATGGAATGTCGGGGTGTCCTCATGGGCCATTGATGAGGCTCCCTTTCTGGGGATTTGACCCGATCCCAAGAGTTTGGGGTCATTCTGTGGGAAGGGAGGAGGCCTTTCTTGTTTTTTTGTTTATTTTTTATTATTATTATTTTTTTTACCTAAGGTGGACCACCAAAAGAGGGATTCAAGAGCAGAGTCCTGGCGAGGGGCGACTGGACAACCAGACCTCTGGTTAACATTGGGACCTAAAAATGGCAAGCCCCATATGTGGGCTCTTGGTCCAGACACTGAGAGGCCTTCCTTGAGGATAGGTCTCACACTGAGTTTCACAATGTGTTTTTGTGCCCAAGGAGCCCCTCAAGTCAGGGCGTGGCCTAATGTACCATGCTGGTTTCTCCTACACTGAACGTTGCACAATATGGCAACCACAAGTTTTCTGGCCATGGGGAAGAAGGAGTTCTAATTTCTGCAACACTTTCACTCCTGGACTGTGATTGGATTTAAGGTCTAGGTTCTGAAGCCTGAAAACTGAGGTTGGGAAGAGATGAAGACCTAAGGCCATGGTGTGTCTGATGTGCTCAGTGTTCGGCCAGCTGTTGAGTGTGGATTGGGACGTGCAGGCTCAGGCTGTGGCAGACAGGGAATTAGTGCCCAGGCTAGACTGTATCATTGGGATGCAGTCGAGTTTCGTGCAGGATGGTACTCATTTGTGGTTACTGGGTAGCCCCAGAGGGTAACGTTTTTCTTCTGGAGGGAAGACACAGGGCCACATAGTGGCTCCAGAATTCCCAAACTGGAAGGCTTGTGGGCCAGGAGTGTGAGGAAAAAATTCTGAGAACACAAGCCAGACTTAGATTTCGGGGTGAGGGGACGGCATGCACCCTCTGCAGAGATGTTTCGAGATCCCTTATGCCTGAAGACAGAGCTAGGATCAGACGTTGGCTTATGTCGGAGTTTCTGTCCATGACGGCCCCTTCATGAAGGGGACGGTGTCACGAGGACATGGAGGTTTTCCCACGATGGGAATTGTGAGATGCTCCAAACCGCAATGATTCCTTCTGTGGGACAGTCGAGACCTTTTGGATGGCTCCAGGACATCCCATAATGAAGTTATTCAGAGCAGGGTTCTAAGGATGGATGCCTGGGTAGCCTGCCTCCCATTCCAGGTGTCTCATAGCGCCAAGGCAAGTTCGATCTGCTGGATCTAGGGGAGCAACCGAGGCGGGTGTGTTGAAATGGGTGAGTTGAGGATGGGTCATAATGTGCATTTGTGTCCATGTAGACCTTGGAATGGGGTGCTTGATCCGGGGCCTTGAGGGATGTTTATAACCGGAGGTTTTGATGGGCTCTAAAGAGTACATTTCCTATGTATAGAAGAGAATTGTTTTGATGAGTGCCTAAGGAATCTCCCATATGCTGGTATTGGAAACCAGGCCTCTGAGGAGAGATGACTGGAAACAAAAGCAATCGAGATGATTAGGGCCTAGGTGCCTGTCCGGTTCAACCTCTTTCCTGAGGATACGTGTCTAAGGATCTGAGGGGATGTAGTTGCTCAGCTTGTGTCAGATCGCCCCTGTTTGTCCTGGGCAGCCTATAATATTGGGATGGCTTCGGGACTTTGGAGTTTCTCCTAATCTATAGGGTTGTGGCCAATGGAATGGGCAGAAATCCCCTGGAGAGGGCAGGCACAGTTCTGAGTTTGGCTCTAGGGGCCCAGCCTTGAGGCTGTGTGGGCCAGGCCTGTGCGGAAAAAAGTCTGAAAACGCAAACTCTGCTTAGGATTGGGGACATAGGTATGGCACGCCCAATCTACAGACTGTGATAACACTTAGGGATATGAAAAAGGGTGAGTTTGAGGTGCTTGCTCAGGTTTTGTCTCTGGATTTGTGTCAACAATGTGGGTGGAATGCTGGCGTGGCCTCATGGGTTGTGGATGGCTTTCCTTCTCTGAGGATTTGACCCGATCCCAAGAGTTTGGGTACATTCTGTGGGATGGGGGGAGTCTTTTCTGTTTTTTATTTTATTTTATTTTATATTTTATTTTATGTACCTCAAGTGTCCCAATAAAAGAGGGATTCCAGAGCAGAGTCCTTGGGAGGGACAACTGGATATCCCCACCTCTGTTTAAGGTTGGGGGCCTATGGGCATGGCAAGTCCAATAGGCGGGCTCTTGATTCAGACACTGAGAGGCCTTCCTTGAGGACAGGGCTCATGCTCAGGTTCACAATGCCTATTTGTGCCCAACAAGGCCCTCAAGCATGGGAAGTGCCTCATGGGCCACGCTAGATTCTTCTACACTGAACGTTGGAGAATATGCCAACCACAAGGTTTCCAGCCATGGCGAAGGAAGAGTTGTGATTTCTGCATCACGTTCACCCCTGGACAGTGTTTGGAGTTTAGGTCTAGGTTCTGAAACCCGAAAACTGAGGTTGGAAGAGATGAAGACCTAAGGACCTGATGGGTCCAATGAGCTCAGTGTGCGGCCAGCTGTAGAGCGTAGGTCTGGAGGTGTGGGCTCATGCTGTGTCAGACAAGGCATTAGACAGGGTAGACTGCATATTTGGGGTGCAGTCGAGTGGCGTTCAGTTGATCCTTATTCGGGTTTCTAGGTAGCTCCATAAGGCAACGTTTTTCTTCTGGAGGGCAGGCAGTGTGCTGCATTATGGCCCCAGTATTGCCAATCTGTAGGGCTTTTGGGGCAGGGGTGTGAGGACGGTAGTCTGAGAACACAAGCTAGGCTTAGTTTTGGGGGTGAGTGCACAGAAGGCACACTCTGCAGAGCTGAATCAAGATCTCATGCACCTGAAGTCAGGGCGAATATCAGACGTTTGCTCAGGTTGGAGTTTCTGTCCATGATGGCCCCTTTATAAAGTGGAGCGTCTCAAGAGGCCATGTAGATTTTCCCACAATGGGAGTTGTGAGATGCTCCAGACTGCAAAGATTCCTTCTGTGGGACACTTGAGACCTGTTGGATGGCTCTAGGATGTCCCATGTGGAACGACTCCAGAGTAGGCTTCTAAGGATGGATGCCTGGGCAGCCCGCCTCCCATTCTAGTTGTCTCCTAGCAACAAGGCAGGTTTGATCTGCAGGCCCTGGGGGAGAAACCAAGGGGGTTGAGTTGACATGGACTCTCCCGACAATAGATCATAATGTGGGTTTAAGTCCATGGAGACCTTGGAATGGGGCGCTTGATCCGGGGCCCTGAAAGATTCTCCTAAACAGAGGTTTTTATAGAGCTCCAAAGAGTACATTTCCTATGTGGAGATGAGATTTTTCTGATGAGTGCCTCAGTAATCCCCCGTATTCTGGTATTGGAAACCAGGCCTCTGAGGAGAGATGCCTGGAAACAAAAGCAATGGATCTGATTAGAGCCTAAGTGCCTGTCCAGTTCAATCTTATTCTATGGGGATATCTGTCTCTGGGTCTGAGTGGAGGTAGTTTCCTAACTTGTGAAAGATCATCCCTGTTTGTCCTGGGCAGCCAACACTATTGGGATGGCCTCGGGGAGTTTGGAGGATTCTCCTAATCTATAGGGTTGTGGCCAATGGAAATGGCAGAATTCCCCTGGAGAGGGAAGCCACAGTCCTGAGGTGTGTCTCCAGGGGCCCCAGCTTGGATGGTGTGTGGGCCAGGACAGTGGGGACAGAAGTCTGAAAACACAAACTCAGCTTAGGTTTGGGGATGTATGTATGAAGGCACGATCTACAGACCGTGAGAATTTTCCGGGCTATGAACAAAGGGCGAGTATGTGGCGCTTGCTCAAGCTTTTGTCTCTGGATTTTGTGTCAACGGTGGCCGTGGAATGTCGGGGTGTCCTCAAGGGCCATGGACAATTCTTTCTCTGGTGATTTGGCCTGATCCCAAGGGGTTGGGATCATTCTGTGGATGGGAAGAGTCCTTTCTGTATTTTTTTTTTTACCTCAGGTGTTCCACCAAAGAGGGATTCCAGAGTAGAGCCCTGAGTAGGGGTGACTAGACATCTCGAACTCTGGTTGAGATTGGGGGACTAGGGGCTTGGCAAGTCCCATATGTGGGCTGTTGTTCCAGTCACTAAGAGGCTTTACATGAGTATAGGGTTCACGCTGAGGGTCACAATGTGTGTTTGTGCAAATTGTGGCCCTCAGGGATAGGTGGGGCCTCATAGTCCATGCTGCTTTCTCCTACAATGAACATTGGACAACATGCCAACCACTAGGTTTCTTGCCAAGGCGAAGGAGAAGTTCTGATTCTTGCATCACATTCATTCCTGAGCAGTGAGTGGAGATAAGGTCTAGGTTCTGAAGGTGAAAACTGAGGTTGGGTAGAGATGATGGCCTAAAGCCATTGTGGGTGTGATATGCTCTGTGTACGGCCAGCTGTCTGGGTGTTGGACTGGAGGTCTGCCCTCAGGCTGTGTCAGACAGGGCTTTAGTGCACAGGCTAGACTGTATAATTGGGGTATGGTCGAGTGGCATGCAGGTTGTTACTCATTTGGTGTTTCTGGTTATCCCTATAGGGCAACATTTTTCTTCTGGAGGGCAGGCAGAGTGCTGCATTGTGTCTGCAGAATTGCCAAACTGGAGGGGTGTGGCCAGGATTGTGAGGAAGGAAGTCTGAAAACACAAGCTAGCACGAGTTTTGGGACCAAGAGCATGCCAGGTCCACTCTGCAGAGGCTGAATCGAGATATCCTGCAGTGAGGTCAGGGCGAGTATCAGATGTTGCCTCAAGCTGGAGTTTGTGTCCACGACGGCCCTTACATGAAGGGGGTGGGGGCGTCATGAGGCCAGGGAGGTTTCCCTACGCTGGGAGCTGGGAGCTGCTCCAAACTTCAAAGTTTCCTTCTTCAGGACAGTCGAGTACTATTGGATGGTCCCTTGATGCACCATACAGAAAGACTCGAGAGCAGGGGCCTAAGCATGGATGCCGAGAAACGCCAACTCACCTTCCCATTGCCTGGTCGAGACAAGGCACGCTCAATCTGCGGGCTCTTGGGTGAGATACCCAGAAGGCTGAGTTTAAATGGACTCTTATGAGGATGAGTCATAATGTGGTTTAGTGGACATGGAGACCTTGGAATGTGGCAGTAGCTAAGGGACTCTGCAGGATTCTCTAACCCGAAGGGCTTGACACAACTCCAACAAGGAAGCTTCCCATGTGGAGATGAGAGGTCTTCTGTCTGGTGCCTCAGGAAAGCCCCGTATGCTGGTCTTCGAACCCAGGCCTCTGAGGAGTGATACCTGGACACCAAAGCAAGAGTTCATAATAGGGCCTAGGGGCCTGTCTAGTTCAATCTTCTGTCTCTGCGGATATCTGTCTGTGTGTCTGCATGGAGGTAGTAGTTGCTCAGCTTGTGTCATAATGCCCCTATTTGTCCAGTGCGGCTTGCGGTAGTGGGATGTCCTTGGGGACCTTTTGGTTTCTACTATTTTGTAGAGTTGTGGCCAATGGAATGGGCAGTTTCTTAGGAGAGAGCAGGCACAGTTCTGTGGTGTGGCTCCAGAAACCCCATCCTGGAGGCCGTGTGGGCCATGGCTGTGCAGACAGACATCCAAAAACCCTAACTCAGCTCAGGTTTGGGGCTGAGGTTACGGCAGGCCTGATCTACAGTCCATGAGGGGAGCTCCTCTGGATATGAAAGAAGGGTGAGAGGGAGGCAGTCGCTCAGGCTTTTGTCTCTGGATGGTTTGTCCACAATGGCCGTTTAATGTAGGAGTTGCCTCATGGGTCGTAGAAGTCTCCCTCTCTGGTAGTTTGTTCAGCCCCCAAGAGTTTGGGGTCATTCTGTGGGAAGGGAAGTGTCCTGTTTTCTGCTTCATGTGTCCCCCATGTAGAGGGAATCTAGAGCATAGCAGTGGGTACTGACAACTGGAATACTCGCCCTCTGGTTAAGCCTGGGGGCCTATGGATATGACAAGCCCCATATGCAAGATCTTGGTCCAGCCACTGAGAGGCGTTACTTTAATACGGGACTCACGCTGCAGGTCACAATGCATGTCTATGCCCTAGGCGGCCCTCAAGCACTGGCGTGGCCTTTCGGACAATGCAGAATTTCCCACATTGAACGTTGGACAACATGCCAACCACAAGGTTTCTGGCCATGGGGAAGGAGGAATTCTAATTTCTGCATCACGTTCACCCCTAGGCAGTGATTGGAGATAAGGTCTAGGTTCTGAAGCCTGAAAACCGAGGTTGGGAAGAGATGACGACCTACAGCCATAGCGGGTCCTATGTGTCCAGGTTGGGGCCAGCTGTCTGGGTGTCGTTTGGGATGTCTTGTCTCAGGCTGTGCCAGACAGGGCATTAGTATACAGGGTAGGCTGTATAATTGCTTTACAATCGAGTGGCATGCATTAGAAAATCATTTGGGGTTTCTTATTAGCAGCATAGGGCAAAGTTTTTCTTCTGGAGGGCAGGCAGAGTGCTGCATTGTGGCTTCGGAATTCCCAAACTGGAGGGCTTGTGGGCCAGGAGAGTGAGGACGTAAGTCTGAGAACACAAGCTAGGCTTAGGTTTCGGGGCAAGGACATGGCAGGCACACTCTGCAGAGCTGAATTGAGATCTCATGCGTCTGAAGTCAGGTCGAGGATCAGACTTTGGCTCAGGTTTGAGTTTCTGTCCATGTTGGCCCCTTCATGAAGGGGGGACATTATGAGCCCATGGGGGTTTTCCCACTATTGGAGTTGTGAGATGCTCCAAACTGCAAGGATTCCTTCTGTGGGACAATTAAGATTTGTTGGATGGATCCAGGACGTCTTATAAGGTATTTTCCAGGACAGGGTTCTAAGGATGGATGCCTGGGCAGCCAGCCTCACATTCCAATTGTCTCCTAGCAACAAGCAACGTTTGGTCTGCTGGCTTGGGGTAGCAACAGAGGGGGCTGAGTTGAAATGGACTTTCCTGAGGATGGTCTTAATGTTGGTTTGAGTCCATGGAGACCTTGGTATGGGGCAGTGGCACCAGGGCCCTGAAGGATTCTCCTAAGCAGAGGTTATGACAAAGCTCCAATGCGCAAGTTTTCCATGGGGAGATGAGATTTGTTCTTATTGGTGCCTCAGGAAACCACCATATGCTGGTATTGGAAACGAGGCCTCTGAGGAGAGATGCCTGGAAACCAAAGCAATGGATCTGATTAGGGTCTATGGGCCTGTCCGGTTCAATATTCTTCTCTGGGGACATCTGTTGTCTGAGTGGAGGTAGTTGCTCAGCTGGTTTGAGATCACCCCTGTTTGTCCTGGGCGGCCTACACTATTGGGATGGCCTCGGTGACTTTGGAGGTTTTTCCTCATTTGCAAGGTTGTGGCCAATGGAATGGGAAAAATTCCCTTGAAAGGGAAGCACAGTCCTGAGGTGTGGCTCCAGGGACCCAAGTGTGGAGCGTGTGTGGTCCAGGGCTATTTGGACAAAAGTCTGAAAACACAAACTCCACTTAGTTTGGGGGATGTAGGTATGGCCGGCCTGATCTATAGACCGTGAGGAGAACTCTTTGGGATATGAACAAAGGGCGAATGTGAAGTGCTGGCTCATGCTTTTTTTTTTTTTTTTCTGGAATTGTGTCTCCGATTGCCATGGAATGTCGGGGTGTCCTCATGGGCCATGGATGAGGCTCCCTTTCTGGGGATTTGACGCGATCCCAAGAGTTTGGGGTCATTCTGTGTGAAGGGAGGAGGCCTTTCTTGTTTTTTTGATTATTTTTTTATTATTATTATTTTTTTCCCTAAGGTGGACCACCAAAAGAGGGATTCAAGAGCAGAGTCCTGGCGAGGGGCGACTGGACAACCAGACCTCTGGTTAACATTGGGACCTAAGAACATGGCAAGCCCCATATGTGGGCTCTTGGTCCAGACACTGAGAGGCCTTCCTTGAGGATAGGTCTCACACTGAGTTTCACAATGTGTTTTTGTGCCCAAGGAGCCCCTCAAGTCAGGGCATGGCCTAATGTACCATGCTGGTTTCTCCTACACTGAACGTTGCACAATATGGCAACCACAAGTTTTCTGGCCATGGGGAAGAAGGAGTTCTAATTTCTGCAACACTTTCACTCCTGGACTGTGATTGGATTTAAGGTCTAGGTTCTGAAGCCTGAAAACTGAGGTTGGGAAGAGATGAAGACCTAAGGCCATGGTGTGTCTGATGTGCTCAGTGTTCGGCCAGCTGATGAGTGTGGGTTGGGAGGTGCAGGCTCAGGCTGTGGCAGACAGGGAATTAGTGCCCAGGCTAGACTGTATCATTGGGATGCAGTCGAGTTTCGTGCAGGATGGTACTCATTTGTGGTTACTGGGTAGCCCCAGAGGGCAACGTTTTTCTTCTGGAGGGAAGACACAGTGCCACATAGTGGCTCCAGAATTCCCAAACTGGAAGGCTTGTGGGCCAGGAGTGTGAGAAAAAAATTCTCAGAACACAAGCCAGACTTAGATTTCGGGGTGAGGGGACGGCATGCACCCTCTGCAGAGATGATTTGTGATCCCGTATGCCTGAAGACAGAGCTAGGATCAGACGTTGGCTTACGTCGGAGTTTCTGTCCATGACGGCCCCTTCATGGAGGGGACGGTGTCACGAGGACATGGAGGTTTTCCCACGATGGGAATTGTGAGATGCTCCAAACCGCAATGATCCCTTCTGTGGGACAGTCGAGACCTGTTGGATGGCTCCAGGACATCCCATAAGGAAGTTATTCAGAGCAGGGTTCTAAGGATGGATGCCTGGGCAGCCTGCCTCCCATTCCAGGTGTCTCATAGCGCCAAGGCAAGTTCGATCTGCTGGATCTAGGGGAGCAACCGAGGCGGGTGTGTTGAAATGGGTGAGTTGAGGATGGGTCATAATGTGCATTTGTGTCCATGTAGACCTTGGAATGGGGTGCTTGATCCGGGGCCTTGAGGGATGTTCATAACCGGAGGTTTTGATGGGCTCTAAAGAGTACGTTTCCTATGTATAGAAGAGAATTGTTTTGATGAGTGCCTAAGGAATCTCCCATATGCTGGTATTGGAAACCAGGCCTCTGAGGAGAGATGACTGGAAACAAAAGCAATCGAGATGATTAGGGCCTAGGTGCCTGTCCGGTTCAATCTCTTTCCTGAGGATACGTGTCTAAGGATCTGAGGGGATGTAGTTGCTCAGCTTGTGTCAGATCGCCCCTGTTTGTCCTGGGCAGCCTATAATATTGGGATGGCTTCGGGACTTTGGAGTTTCTCCTAATCTATAGGGTTGTGGCCAATGGAATGGGCAGAAATCCCCTGGAGAGGGCAGGCACAGTTCTGAGTTTGGCTCTAGGGGCCCAGCCTTGAGGCTGTGTGGGCCAGGTTTGCGGGGACAAAAGTCTGAAAACGCAAACTCTGCTTAGGATTGGGGACATAGGTATGGCACGCCCAATCTACAGACTGTGATAACACTTAGGGATATGAAAAAGGGTGAGTTTGAGGTGCTTGCTCAGGTTTTGTCTCTGGATTTGTGTCAACAATGTGGGTGGAATGCTGGCGTGGCCTCATGGGTTGTGGATGGCTTTCCTTCTCTGAGGATTTGACCCGATCCCAAGAGTTTGGGTACATTCTGTGGGATGGGGGGAGTCTTTTCTGTTTTTTATTTTATTTTATTTTATATTTTATTTTATGTACCTCAAGTGTCCCAATAAAAGAGGGATTCCAGAGCAGAGTCCTTGGGAGGGACAACTGGATATCCCCACCTCTGTTTAAGTTTGGGGGCCTAGGGGCATGGCAAGTCCAATAGGCGGGCTCTTGATTCAGACACTGAGAGGCCTTCCTTGAGGACAGGGCTCATGCTCAGGTTCACAATGCCTATTTGTGCCCAACAAGGCCCTCAAGCATGGGAAGTGCCTCATGGGCCACGCTAGATTCTTCTACACTGAACGTTGGAGAATATGCCAACCACAAGGTTTCCAGCCATGGCGAAGGAAGAGTTGTGATTTCTGCATCACGTTCACCCCTGGACAGTGTTTGGAGTTTAGGTCTAGGTTCTGAAACCCGAAAACTGAGGTTGGAAGAGATGAAGACCTAAGGACCTGATGGGTCCAATGAGCTCAGTGTGCGGCCAGCTGTTGAGCGTAGGTCTGGAGGTGTGGGCTCATGCTGTGTCAGACAAGGCATTAGACAGGGTAGACTGCATATTTGGGGTGCAGTCGAGTGGCGTTCAGTTGATCCTTATTCGGGTTTCTAGGTAGCTCCATAAGGCAACGTTTTTCTTCTGGAGGGCAGGCAGTGTGCTGCATTATGGCCCCAGTATTGCCAATCTGTAGGGCTTTTGGGGCAGGGGTGTGAGGACGGTAGTCTGAGAACACAAGCTAGGCTTAGTTTTGGGGGTGAGTGCACAGAAGGCACACTCTGCAGAGCTGAATCAAGATCTCATGCACCTGAAGTCAGGGCGAATATCAGACGTTTGCTCAGGTTGGAGTTTCTGTCCATGATGGCCCCTTTATAAAGTGGAGCGTCTCAAGAGGCCATGTAGATTTTCCCACAATGGGAGTTGTGAGATGCTCCAGACTGCAAAGATTCCTTCTGTGGGACACTTGAGACCTGTTGGATGGCTCTAGGATGTCCCATGTGGAACGACTCCAGAGTAGGCTTCTAAGGATGGATGCCTGGGCAGCCCGCCTCCCATTCTAGTTGTCTCCTAGCAACAAGGCAGGTTTGATCTGCAGGCCCTGGGGGAGAAACCAAGGGGGTTGAGTTGACATGGACTCTCCCGACAATAGATCATAATGTGGGTTTAAGTCCATGGAGACCTTGGAATGGGGCGCTTGATCCGGGGCCCTGAAAGATTCTCCTAAACATAGGTTTTTATAGAGCTCCAAAGAGTACATTTCCTATGTGGAGATGAGATTTTTCTGATGAGTGCCTCAGTAATCCCCCGTATTCTGGTATTGGAAACTGTTGCCCTCGCCCTGCAAGGACGACAAGACGCCCTGGTTCGGATGCATCTTCTCTCTCTCCTTCTCTATTTCCGCAAGTCTACACACTTATATATGCTTACATGACCAATCAGCGAGCAGGGTACAAGAGGGAGCTAATCAGGCTGTGCACCTAAACGAACAACTTCGCTAGCAACCAATGCTGTTTACTACCTCTTTGGGCGTTCCGCTTAGTCTCACGAGGCAATCCTAAGCTGGCAACTAGCCAGGCGCCATCTTTAATGGCGGAAGCCGCCCTGGCCAGGGGCCTGCTTCCGACATCTCCCCCTTTTTTCTTTTATGGCAGGGATCGTGCCTGTCTTAGGTTGTCAGTGGCGGGGAATATCCTTACCCGTCATCAGACGGCAGATATCAATGATCTGCGTCCTGTCTTAGGTTGGTATATTTCCCCCACCAATCTTACCCGTCGTTGACTACCGATCCAGCATACTTAGCCATATTTGGGGGGGATGTTCCAGCCTCGATGGCTAACAAGGCCTGCACCATGGCTTGCTGTTGCCTATGTTGCTGTCGCCTCCAAATACTAGCAGAATCAGGCCCACTACGAGGATTATCATCAGACCAATTATGCTAGCCCATTGTTTCGTAAAGGTTAACACACCTTGCAATGTTTTGATTATCTCTGGGAGGGCATGCTCCTAGCAAGTTACAGACCTGCCATGCATCAAAGGGAGAGGAGGGATTGCCTTGCTTAGGATTTTGAAAGGAAGAATTGTACCCTGTAAAGGTATTATTTTTATAAGTAGGAAAACGTGGAGTGAATGTAAAGTTATGCATTTCATTGATGTAAACTGGGCGCAAGGTACCCTGACATCCAGACCACTCCGGTGGCCATACCCTGTTATTGGTGCACCTGGGCAACTTAAAAGGTTGATATGGCCCCGAGGCATTAATAGGTTTCACAGGGGCCAAACCCTGGATCACAGGTGGTCCCATTGAGGTATGTTTAGCAAGCCTTCATCTAGGAACCATGGAGCCGCCTTTTCCACTGTATTCAAAAAGGCCCGAGCAGTTTTTGCTTTTAGTGGAGTTCCATTGGTTTTCAGCAGGTCTTCTAAAGACCCTTCCAACTGCACTTTAGATACTTCAGATCCCATTATGAACACACAGACAACAGACGTGGACGTTAAAGACTCGCCGCTAAATTCCGCTCTAAGGCCGCCCCGCTTCTTATTGTAGACTTGTAAAATCCCGGCTCTAAGGCCGCCCCGCTTCTTATTGCGGACTTGTACAAGTTAATCCCGGCTCAAGGCCGCCCCGCTTCTTATTGAGGACTTGTACAAGTTTCCCACCGCCTTTGTTGTGGTTTTACCCGCTTACCTGCGGAATTCTCCCTTGAAGGTTTTTCTATTTTTACTCCCCGCTTTACCGCAGAATTCCCACTTTTGAACGTGGCCTTTACTCCCCGCTTTACTGCGGAATTCCCACTTTTGAACGTGGCCTTTACTCCCCGCTTTACTGCGGAATTCCCACTTTTGAAGGTGGCTAATGTCCCCGCTTACCTGCGGACCTTTACTCCCCACTTTCCTGCGGATTACCTTGCAAGATTCCTTTTTTTAGTTCCCGGGTTTCGGCACCACTTGTTGCCCTCGCCCTGCAAGGACGACAAGACGCCCTGGTTCGGATGCATCTTCTCTCTCTCCTTCTCTATTTCCGCAAGTCTACACACTTATATATGCTTACATGACCAATCAGCGAGCAGGGTACAAGAGGAAGCGAATCAGGCTGTGCACCTAAACGAACAACTTCGCTAGCAACCAATGCTGTTTACTACCTCTTTGGGCGTTCCGCTTAGTCTCACGAGGCAATCCTAAGCTGGCAACTAGCCAGGCGCCATCTTTAATGGCGGAAGCCGCCCTGGCCAGGGGCCTGCTTCCGACAGAAACCAGGCCTCTGAGGAGAGATGCCTGGAAACAAAAGCAATGGATCTGATTAGAGCCTAAGTGCCTGTCCAGTTCAATCTTATTCTATGGGGATATCTGTCTCTGGGTCTGAGTGGAGGTAGTTTCCTAACTTCTGAAAGATCATCCCTGTTTGTCCTGGGCAGCCAACAATATTGGGATGGCCTCGGGGAGTTTGGAGGATTCTCCTAATCTATAGGGTTGTGGCCAATGGAAATGGCAGAATTCCCCTGGAGAGGGAAGCCACAGTCCTGAGGTGTGTCTCCAGGGGCCCCAGCTTGGAGGGTGTGTGGGCCAGGCCTGTGGGGACAGAAGTCTGAAAACACAAACTCAGCTTAGGTTTGGGGATGTATGTATGAAGGCTCGATCTACAGACCGTGAGAATTTTCCGGGCTATGAACAAAGGGCGAGTATGTGGCGCTTGCTCAAGCTTTTGTCTCTGGATTTTGTGTCAACGGTGGCCGTGGAATGTCGGGGTGTCCTCAAGGGCCATGGACAATTCTTTCTCTGGTGATTTGGCCTGATCCCAAGGGGTTGGGATCATTCTGTGGATGGGAAGAGTCCTTTCTGTATTTTTTTTTTTTTTACCTCAGGTGTTCCACCAAAGAGGGATTCCAGAGTAGAGCCCTGAGTAGGGGTGACTAGACATCTCGAACTCTGGTTGAGATTGGGGGACTAGGGGCTTGGCAAGTCCCATATGTGGGCTGTTGTTCCAGTCACTAAGAGGCTTTACATGAGGATAGGGTTCACGCTGAGGGTCACAATGTGTGTTTGTGCAAATTGTGGCCCTCAGGGATAGGTGGGGCCTCATAGTCCATGCTGCTTTCTCCTACAATGAACATTGGACAACATGCCAACCACTAGGTTTCTTGCCAAGGCGAAGGAGAAGTTCTGATTCTTGCATCACATTCATTCCTGAGCAGTGAGTGGAGATAAGGTCTAGGTTCTGAAGGTGAAAACTGAGGTTGGGTAGAGATGATGGCCTAAAGCCATTGTGGGTGTGATATGCTCTGTGTACGGCCAGCTGTCTGGGTGTTGGACTGGAGGTCTGCCCTCACCCTGTGTCAGACAGGGCTTTAGTGCACAGGCTAGACTGTATAATTGGGGTATGGTCGAGTGGCATGCAGGTTGTTACTCATTTGGCGTTTCTGGTTAGCCCTATAGGGCAACATTTTTCTTCTGGAGGGCAGGCAGAGTGCTGCATTGTGTCTCCAGAATTGCCAAACTGGAGGGGTGTGGCCAGGATTGTGAGGAAGGAAGTCTGAAAACACAAGCTAGCACGAGTTTTGGGACCAAGAGCATGGCAGGTCCACTCTGCAGAGGCTGAATCGAGATATCCTGCAGTGAGGTCAGGGCGAGTATCAGATGTTGCCTCAAGCTGGAGTTTGTGTCCACGACGGCCCTTACATGAAGGGGGTGGGGGCGTCATGAGGCCAGGGAGGTTCCCTACGCTGGGAGTTGTGAGCTGCTCCAAACTTCAAAGTTTCCTTCTTCAGGACAGTCGAGTACTATTGGATGGTCCCTTGATGCACCATACAGAAAGACTCGAGAGCTGGGGCCTAAGCATGGATGCCGAGAAACGCCAACTCACCTTCCCATTGCCTGGTCGAGACAAGGCACGCTCAATCTGCGGGCTCTTGGGTGAGATACCCAGAAGGCTGAGTTTAAATGGACTCTTATGAGGATGAGTCATAATGTGGTTTAGTGGCCATGGAGACCTTGGAATGTGGCAGTAGCTAAGGGACTCTGCAGGATTCTCCAACCCGAAGGGCTTGACACAACTCCAACAAGGAAGCTTCCCATGTGGAGATGAGAGGTCTTCTGTCTGGTGCCTCAGGAAAGCCCCGTATGCTGGTCTTCGAACCCAGGCCTCTGAGGAGTGATACCTGGACACCAAAGCAAGAGTTCATAATAGGGCCTAGTGGCCTGTCTGGTTCAATCTTCTGTCTCTGCGGATATCTGTCTGTGTGTCTGCATGGAGGTAGTAGTTGCTCAGCTTGTGTCATAATGCCCCTATTTGTCCAGTGTGTCTTGCGGTAGTGGGATGTCCTTGGGGACCTTGAGGTTTCTACTATTTTGTAGAGTTGTGGCCAATGGAATTGGCAGTTTCTTAGGAGAGAGCAGGCACAGTTCTGTGGTGTGGCTCCAGAGACCCCATCCTGGAGGCCGTGTGGGCCATGGCTGTGCAGACAGACATCCAAAAACCCTAACTCAGCTCAGGTTTGGGGCTGAGGTTACGGCAGGCCTGATCTACAGTCCATGAGGGGAGCTCCTCTGGATATGAAAGAAGGGTGAGAGGGAGGCAGTCGCTCAGGCTTTTGTCTCTGGATGTTTTGTCCACAATGGCCGTTTAATGTAGGAGTTGCCTCATGGGTCGTAGAAGTCTCCCTCTCTGGTAGTTTGTTCAGCCCCCAAAAGTTTGGGGTCATTCTGTGGGAAGGGAAGTGTCCTGTTTTCTGCTTCATGTGTCCCCCATGTAGAGGGAATCTAGAGCATAGCAGTGGGTACTGACAACTGGAATACTCGCCCTCTGGTTAAGCCTGGGGGCCTATGGATATGACAAGCCCCATATGCAAGATCTTGGTCCAGCCACTGAGAGGCGTTACTTTAATTCGGGACTCACGCTGCAGGTCACAATGCATGTCTGTGCCCTAGGCGGCCCTCAAGCACTGGCGTGGCCTTTCGGACAATGCAGAATTTCCCACATTGAACGTTGGACAACATGCCAACCACAAGGTTTCTGGCCATGGGGAAGGAGGAATTCTAATTTCTGCATCACGTTCACCCCTGGGCAGTGATTGGAGATAAGGTCTAGGTTCTGAAGCCTGAAAACCGAGGTTGGGAAGAGATGACGACCTACAGCCATAGCGGGTCCTATGTGTCCAGGTTGGGGCCAGCTGTCTGGGTGTCCTTTGGGATGTCTTGTCTCAGGCTGTGCCAGACAGGGCATTAGTATACAGGGTAGGCTGTATAATTGCTTTACAATCGAGTGGCATGCATTAGAAAATCATTTGGGGTTTCTTATTAGCAGCATAGGGCAAAGTTTTTCTTCTGGAGGGCAGGCAGAGTGCTGCATTGTGGCATCGGAATTCCCAAACTGGAGGGCTTGTGGGCCAGGAGAGTGAGGACGTGAGTCTGAGAACACAAGCTAGGCTTAGGTTTCGGGGCAAGGACATGGCAGGCACACTCTGCAGAGCTGAATTGAGATCTCATGCGTCTGAAGTCAGGTCGAGGATCAGACTTTGGCTCAGGTTTGAGTTTCTGTCCATGTTGGCCCCTTCATGAAGGGGGGACATTATGAGCCCATGGGGGTTTTCCCACTATTGGAGTTGTGAGATGCTCCAAACCGCAATGATTCCTTCTGTGGGACAATTAAGATTTGTTGGTTGGCTCCAGGACGTCTTATAAGGTATTTTTCTAGAACAGGGTTCTAAGGATGGATGCCTGGGCAGCCAGCCTCACATTCCAATTGTCTCCTAGCAACAAGCAACGTTTGGTCTGCTGGCTTGGGGTAGCAACAGAGGGGGCTGAGTTGAAATGGACTTTCCTGAGGATGGTCTTAATGTTGGTTTGAGTCCATGGAGACCTTGGTATGGGGCAGTGGCACCAGGGCCCTGAAGGATTCTCCTAACCAGAGGTTATGACAAAGCTCCAATGAGCAAGTTTTCCATGGGGAGACGAGATTTGTTCTTAATGGTGCCTCAGGAAACCACCATATGCTGGTATTGGAAACGAGGCTTCTGAGGAGAGATGCCTGGAAACCAAAGCAATGGATCTGATTAGGGTCTATGGGCCTGTCCGGTTCAATATTCTTCTCTGGGGACATCTGTTGTCTGAGTGGAGGTAGTTGCTCAGCTGGTTTGAGATCACCCCTGTTTGTCCTGGGCGGCCTACACTATTGGGATGGCCTCGGTGACTTTGGAGGTTTTTCCTCATTTGCAAGGTTGTGGCCAATGGAATGGGAAGAATTCCCTTGAAAGGGAAGCACAGTCCTGAGGTGTGGCTCCAGGGACCCAAGTGTGGAGCGTGTGTGGTCCAGGGCTATTTGGACAAAAGTCTGAAAACACAAACTCCACTTAGGTTGGGGGATGTAGGTATGGCCGGCCCGATCTATAGACCGTGAGGAGAACTCTTTGGGATATGAACAAAGGGCGAATGTGAAGTGCTGGCTCATGCTTTTTATTTTTTTTTTTCTGGAATTGTGTCACCGATTGCCATGGAATGTCGGGGTGTCCTCATGGGCCATTGATGAGGCTCCCTTTCTGGGGATTTGACCCGATCCCAAGAGTTTGGGGTCATTCTGTGGGAAGGGAGGAGGCCTTTCTTGTTTTTTTGATTATTTTTTAATTATTATTATTTTTTTTCCCTAAGGTGGACCACCAAAAGAGGGATTCAAGAGCAGAGTCCTGGCGAGGGGCGACTGGACAGCCAGACCTCTGGTTAACATTGGGACCTAAGAACATGGCAAGCCCCATATGTGGGCTCTTGGTCCAGACACTGAGAGGCCTTCCTTGAGGATAGGTCTCACACTGAGTTTCACAATGTGTTTTTGTGCCCAAGGAGCCCCTCAAGTCAGGGCATGGCCTAATGTACCATGCTGGTTTCTCCTACACTGAACGTTGCACAATATGGAAACCACAAGTTTTCTGGCCATGGGGAAGAAGGAGTTCTAATTTCTACAACACTTTCACTCCTGGACTGTGATTGGATTTAAGGTCTAGGTTCTGAAGCCTGAAAACTGAGGTTGGGAAGAGATGAAGACCTAAGGCCATGGTGTGTCTGATGTGCTCAGTGTTCGGCCAGCTGATGAGTGTGGGTTGGGAGGTGCAGGCTCAGGCTGTGGCAGACAGGGAATTAGTGCCCAGGCTAGACTGTATCATTGGGATGCAGTCGAGTTTCGTGCAGGATGGTACTCATTTGTGGTTACTGGGTAGCCCCAGAGGGCAACGTTTTTCTTCTGGAGGGAAGACACAGTGCCACATAGTGGCTCCAGAATTCCCAAACTGGAAGGCTTGTGGGCCAGGAGTGTGAGAAAAAAATTCTCAGAACACAAGCCAGACTTAGATTTCGGGGTGAGGGGACGGCAGGCACCCTCTGCAGAGATGATTCGAGATCCCGTATGCCTGAAGACAGAGCTAGGATCAGACGTTGGCTTACGTCGGAGTTTCTGTCCATGACGGCCCCTTCATGAAGGGGACGGTGTCACGAGGACATGGAGGTTTTCCCACGATGGGAATTGTGAGATGCTCCAAACCGCAATGATCCCTTCTGTGGGACAGTCGAGACCTGTTGGATGGCTCCAGGACATCCCATAAGGAAGTTATTCAGAGCAGGGTTCTAAGGATGGATGCCTGGGCAGCCTGCCTCCCATTCCAGGTGTCTCATAGCGCCAAGGCAAGTTCGATCTGCTGGATCTAGGGGAGCAACCGAGGCGGGTGTGTTGAAATGGGTGAGTTGAGGATGGGTCATAATGTGCATTTGTGTCCATGTAGACCTTGGAATGGGGTGCTTGATCCGGGGCCTTGAGGGATGTTCATAACCGGAGGTTTTGATGGGCTCTAAAGAGTACGTTTCCTATGTATAGAAGAGAATTGTTTTGATGAGTGCCTAAGGAATCTCCCATATGCTGGTATTGGAAACCAGGCCTCTGAGGAGAGATGACTGGAAACAAAAGCAATCGAGATGATTAGGGCCTAGGTGCCTGTCCGGTTCAATCTCTTTCCTGAGGATACGTGTGTAAGGATCTGAGGGGATGTAGTTGCTCAGCTTGTGTCAGATCGCCCCTGTTTGTCCTGGGCAGCCTATAATATTGGGATGGCTTCGGGACTTTGGAGTTTCTCCTAATCTATAGGGTTGTGGCCAATGGAATGGGCAGAAATCCCCTGGAGAGGGCAGGCACAGTTCTGAGTTTGGCTCTAGGGGCCCAGCCTTGAGGCTGTGTGGGCCAGGCCTGTGGGGACAAAAGTCTGAAAACACAAACTCTGCTTAGGATTGGGGACATAGGTATGGCACGCCCAATCTACAGACTGTGATAACACTTAGGGATATGAAAAAGGGTGAGTTTGAGGTGCTTGCTCAGGTTTTGTCTCTGGATTTGTGTCAACAATGTGGGTGGAATGCTGGCGTGGCCTCATGGGTTGTGGATGGCTTTCCTTCTCTGAGGATTTGACCCGATCCCAAGAGTTTGGGTACATTCTGTGGGATGGGGGGAGTCTTTTCTGTTTTTTATTTTATTTTATTTTATATTTTATTTTATGTACCTCAAGTGTCCCAATAAAAGAGGGATTCCAGAGCAGAGTCCTTGGGAGGGACAACTGCATATCCCCACCTCTGTTTAAGTTTGGGGGCCTAGGGGCATGGCAAGTCCAATAGGCGGGCTCTTGATTCAGACACTGAGAGGCCTTCCTTGAGGACAGGGCTCATGCTCAGGTTCACAATGCCTATTTGTGCCCAACAAGGCCCTCAAGCATGGGAAGTGCCTCATGAGCCACGCTAGATTCTTCTACACTGAACGTTGGAGAATATGCCAACCACAAGGTTTCCAGCCATGGCGAAGGAAGAGTTGTGATTTCTGCATCACGTTCACCCCTGGACAGTGTTTGGAGTTTTGGTCTAGGTTCTGAAACCCGAAAACTGAGGTTGGAAGAGATGAAGACCTAAGGACCTGATGGGTCCAATGAGCTCAGTGTGCGGCCAGCTGTTGAGCGTAGGTCTGGAGGTGTGGGCTCATGCTGTGTCAGACAAGGCATTAGACAGGGTAGACTGCATATTTGGGGTGCAGTCGAGTGGCGTTCAGTTGATCCTTATTCGGGTTTCTAGGTAGCTCCATAAGGCAACGTTTTTCTTCTGGAGGGCAGGCAGTGTGCTGCATTATGGCCCCAGTATTGCCAATCTGTAGGGCTTTTGGGGCAGGGGTGTGAGGACGGTAGTCTGAGAACACAAGCTAGGCTTAGTTTTGGGGGTGAGTGCACAGAAGGCACACTCTGCAGAGCTGAATCAAGATCTCATGCACCTGAAGTCAGGGCGAATATCAGACGTTTGCTCAGGTTGGAGTTTCTGTCCATGATGGCCCCTTTATAAAGTGGAGCGTCTCAAGAGGCCATGTAGATTTTCCCACAATGGGAGTTGTGAGATGCTCCAGACTGCAAAGATTCCTTCTGTGGGACACTTGAGACCTGTTGGATGGCTCTAGGATGTCCCATGTGGAACGACTCCAGAGTAGGGTTCTAAGGATGGATGCCTGGGCAGCCCGCCTCCCATTCTAGTTGTCTCCTAGCAACAAGGCAGGTTTGATCTGCAGGCCCTGGGGGAGAAACCAAGGGGGTTGAGTTGACATGGACTCTCCCGACAATAGTTCATAATGTGGGTTTAAGTCCATGGAGACCTTGGAATGGGGCGCTTGATCCGGGGCCCTGAAAGATTCTCCTAAACAGAGGTTTTTATAGAGCTCCAAAGAGTACATTTCCTATGTGGAGATGAGATTTTTCTGATGAGTGCCTCAGTAATCCCCCGTATTCTGGTATTGGAAACCAGGCCTCTGAGGAGAGATGCCTGGAAACAAAAGCAATGGATCTGATTAGAGCCTAAGTGCCTGTCCAGTTCAATCTTATTCTATGGGGATATCTGTCTCTGGGTCTGAATGGAGGTAGTTTCCTAACTTGTGAAAGATCATCCCTGTTTGTCCTGGGCAGCCAACACTATTGGGATGGCCTCGGGGAGTTTGGAGGATTCCCCTAATCTATAGGGTTGTGGCCAATGGAAATGGCAGAATTCCCCTGGAGAGGGAAGCCACAGTCCTGAGGTGTGTCTCCAGGGGCCCCAGCTTGGATGGTGTGTGGGCCAGGACTGTGGGGACAGAAGTCTGAAAACACAAACTCAGCTTAGGTTTGGGGATGTATGTATAAAGGCTCGATCTACAGACCGTGAGAGTTTTCCGGGCTATGAACAAAGGGCGAGTATGTGGCGCTTGCTCAAGATTTGTCTCTGGATTTTGTGTCAACGGTGGCCGTGGAATGTCGGGGTGTCCTCAAGGGCCATGGACAATTCTTTCTCTGGTGATTTGGCCTGATCCCAAGGGGTTGGGATCATTCTGTGGATGGGAAGAGTCCTTTCTGTATTTTTTTTTTTTTTACCTCAGGTGTTCCACCAAAGAGGGATTCCAGATTAGAGCCCTGAGTAGGGGTGACTAGACATCTCGAACTCTGGTTGAGATTGAGGGACTAGGGGCTTGGCAAGTCCCATATGTGGGCTGTTGTTCCAGTCACTAAGAGGCTTTACATGAGGATAGGGTTCACGCTGAGGGTCACAATGTGTGTTTGTGCAAATTGTGGCCCTCAGGGATAGGTGGGGCCTCATAGTCCATGCTGCTTTCTCCTACAATGAACATTGGACAACATGCCAACCACTAGGTTTCTTGCCAAGGCGAAGGAGAAGTTCTGATTCTTGCATCACATTCATTCCTGAATAGTGAGTGGAGATAAGGTCTAGGTTCTGAAGGTGAAAACTGAGGTTGGGTAGAGATGATGGCCTAAAGCCATTGTGGGTGTGATATGCTCTGTGTACGGCCAGCTGTCTGGGTGTTGGACTGGAGGTCTGCCCTCAGGCTGTGTCAGACAGGGCTTTAGTGCACAGGCTAGACTGTATAATTGGGGTATGGTCGAGTGGCATGCAGGTTGTTACTCATTTGGTGTTTCTGGTTAGCCCTATAGGGCAACATTTTTCTTCTGGAGGGCAGGCAGAGTGCTGCATTGTGTCTCCAGAATTGCCAAACTGGAGGGGTGTGGCCAGGATTGTGAGGAAGGAAGTCTGAAAACACAAGCTAGCACGAGTTTTGGGACCAAGAGCATGGCAGGTCCACTCTGCAGAGGCTGAATCGAGATATCCTGCAGTGAGGTCAGGGCGAGTATCAGATGTTGCCTCAAGCTGGAGTTTGTGTCTATGACGGGCCTTACATGAAGGGGGTGGGAGCGTCATGAGGCCAGGGAGGTTTCCCTACGCTGGGAGCTGGGAGCTGCTCCAAACTTCAAAGTTTCCTTCTTCAGGACAGTCGAGTACTATTGGATGGTTCCAGGATGCCCCATACAGAAAGACTCGAGAGCAGGGGCCTAAGCATGGATGCCGAGACACGCCAACTCACCTTCCCATTGCCTGGTCGAGACAAGGCACGCTCAATCTGCGGGCTCTTGGGTGAGTACCCAGAAGGCTGAGTTTAAATGGACTCTTATGAGGATGAGTCATAATGTGGTTTAGAGGCCATGGACCTTGGAATGTGGCAGTAGCTAAGGGACTCTGCAGGATTCTCCAACCCGAAGGGCTTGACACAACTCCAACAAGGAAGCTTCCCATGTGGAGATGAGAGGTCTTCTATCTGGTGCCTCAGGAAAGCCCCGTATGCTGGTCTTCGAACCCAGGCCTCTGAGGAGTGATACCTGGACACCAAAGCAAGAATTCATAATAGGGCCTAGGGGCCTGTCTGGTTCAATCTTCTGTCTCTGCGGATATCTGTCTGTGTGTCTGCATGGAGGTAGTAGTTGCTCAGCTTGTGTCATAATGCCCCTATTTGTCCAGTGCGGCTTGTGGTAGTGGGATGTCCTTGGGGACCTTGAGGTTTCTACTATTCTGTAGAGTTGTGGCCAATGGAATGGGCAGCTTCTTAGGAGAGAGCAGGCACAGTTCTGTGGTGTGGCTCCAGAGACCCCATCCTGGATGCCGTGTGGGCCATGGCTGTGCAGACAGACATCCAAAAACCCTAACACAGCTCAGGTTTGGGGCTGAGGTTACGGCAGGCCTGATCTACAGTCCATGAGGGGAGCTCCTCTGGATATGAAAGAAGGGTGAGAGGGAGGCAGTCGCTCAGGCTTTTGTCTCTGGATGTTTTGTCCACAATGGCCGTTTAATGTAGGAGTTGCCTCATGGGTCGTAGAAGTCTCCCTCTCTGGTAGTTTGTTCAGCCCCCAAGAGTTTGGGGTCATTCTGTGGGAAGGGAAGTGTCCTGTTTTCTGCTTCATGTGTCCCACCAGTAGAGGGATTCTAGAGCATAGAAGTGGGTACTGACAACTGGAATACTCGCCCTCTGGTTAAGTTGGGGGCCTATGGATATGACAAGCCCCATATGCAAGATCTTGGTCCAGCCACTGAGAGGCGTTACTTTAATACGGGACTCACGCTGCAGGTCACAATGCATGTCTGTGCCCTAGGCGGCCCTCAAGCACTGGCGTGGCCTTTCGGACATTGCAGAATTTCCCACATTGAACGTTGTGCAACATGCCAACCACAAGGTTTCTGGCCATGGGGAAGGAGGAATTCTAATTTCTGCATCACTTTCACCCCTGGGCAGTGATTGGAGATAAGGTCTAGGTTCTGAAGCCTGAAAACCGAGGTTGGGAAGAGATGACGACCTACAGCCATAGCGGGTCCTATGTGTCCAGGTTGGGGCCAGCTGTCTGGGTGTCGTTTGGGATGTCTTGTCTCAGGCTGTGCCAGACAGGGCATTAGTATACAGGGTAGGCTGTATAATTGCTTTACAATCGAGTTGCATGCATTAGAAAATCATTTGGGGTTTCTTATTAGCAGCATAGGGCAAAGTTTTTCTTCTGGAGGGCAGGCAGAGTGCTGCATTGTGGCATCGGAATTCCCAAACTGGAGGGCTTGTGGGCCAGGAGAGTGAGGACGTAAGTCTGAGAACACAAGCTAGGCTTAGGTTTCAGTGCAAGGACATGGCAGGCACACTCTGCAGAGCTGAATTGAGATCTCATGCGTCTGAAGTCAGGTCGAGGATCAGACTTTGGCTCAGGTTTGAGTTTCTGTCCATGTTGGCCCCTTCATGAAGGGGGCACATTATGAGCCCATGGGGGTTTTCCCACTATTGGAGTTGTGAGATGCTCCAAACCGCAAGGATTCCTTCTGTGGGACAATTAAGATTTGTTGGATGGCTCCAGGACGTCTTATAAGGTATTTTTCCAGAACAGGGTTCTAAGTATGGATGCCTGGGCAGCCAGCCTCACATTCCAATTGTCTCCTAGCAACAAGAAACGTTTGATCTGCTGGCTTGGGGTAGCAACAGAGGGGGCTGAGTTGAAATGGACTTTCCTGAGGATGGTCTTAATGTTGGTTTGAGTCCATGGAGACCTTGGTCTGGGGCAGTGGCACCAGGGCCCTGAAGGATTCTCCTAACCAGAGGTTATGACAAAGCTCCAATGAGCAAGTTTGCCATGGGGAGATGAGATTTGTTCTTATTGGTGCCTCAGGAAACCACCATATGCTGGTATTGGAAACGAGGCCTCTGAGGAGAGATGCCTAAAAACCAAAGCAATGGATCTGATTAGGGCCTAGGGGCCTGTCCGGTTCAATATTCTTCTCTGGGGACATCTGTTGTCTGAGTGGAGGTAGTTGCTCAGCTGGTTTGAGATCACCCCTGTTTGTCCTGGGCGGCCTACACTAATGGGATGGCCTCGGTGACTTTGGAGGTTTTTCCTCATTTGCAAGGTTGTGGCCAATGGAATGGGAAGAATTCCCGTGAAAGGGAAGCACAGTCCTGAGGTGTGGCTCCAGGGACCCAAGTGTGGAGCGTGTGTGGTCCAGGGCTATTTGGACAAAAGTCTGAAACCACAAACTCCACTTAGGTTGGGGGATGTAGGTATGGCCGGCCCGATCTATAGACCGTGAGGAGAACTCTTCGGGATATGAACAAAGGGCGAATGTGAGGTGCTTGCTCATGCTTTTTTTTTTTTTTTCTGGAAATGTGTCTCCGATTGCCATGGAATGTCGGGGTGTCCTCATGGGCCATCGATGAGGCTCCCTATCTGGGAATTTGACATGATCCCAAGAGTTTGGGGTCATTCTGTGGGAAGGGAGGAGGCCTTTCTGGTTTTTTTGTTTATTTATTTATTTATTTTTTTACCTCAGGTGGCCCACCAAAATAGGGATTCCAGAGCAGAGTCGTGGGTTGGGGCAACTGGACAACCAGACCTCTGGTTAACATTGGAACCTAAGAACATGGCAATCCCCATATGTGGGCTCTTGGTCCAGACACTGAGAGGCCTTCCTTGAGGATAGGTCTCACACTGAGTTTCACAATGTGTTTTTGTGCCCATGGAGCCCCTCATGTCAGGGCGTGGCCTAATGTACCATGCTGGTTTCTCCTACACTGAACGTTGCACAATATGGCAACCACAAGTTTTCTGGCCATGGGGAAGATGGAGTACTAATTTCTGCAACACTTTCACTCCTGGACTGTGATTGGATTTAAGGTCTAGGTTCTGAAGCCTGAAAACTGAGGTTGGGAAGAGATGAAGACCTAAGGCCATGGTGTGTCTGATGTGCTCATTGTTCGGCCAGCTGTTGAGTGTGGGTTGGGAGGTGCAGGCTCAGGCTGTGGCAGACAGGGAATTAGTGCCCAGGCTAGACTGTATCATTGGGGTGCAGTCGAGTTTCGTGCAGGATGGTACTCATTTGTGGTTACTGGGTAGCCCCAGAGGGCAACGTTTTTCTTCTGGAGGGAAGACACAGTGCCACATAGTGGCTCCAGAATTCCCAAACTGGAAGGCTTGTGGGCCAGGAGTGTGAGGAAAAATTTCTGAGAACACAAGCCAGACTTAGATTTCGGGGTGAGGGGACGGCAGGCACCCTCTGCAGAGATGATTTGTGATCCCGTATGCCTGAAGACAGAGCTAGGATCAGACGTTGGCTTATGTCGGAGTTTCTGTCCATGACGGCCCCTTCATGAAGGGGACGGTGTCACGAGGACATGGAGGTTTTCCCACGATGGGAATTGTGAGATGCTCCAAACCGCAATGATTCCTTCTGTGGGACAGTCGAGACCTGTTGGATGGCTCCAGGACATCCCATAAGGAAGTTATTCAGAGCAGGGTTCTAAGGATGGATGCCTGGGCAGCCTGCCTCCCATTCCAGGTGTCTCATAGCGCCAAGGCAAGTTCGATCTGCTGGATCTAGGGGAGCAACCGAGGCGGGTGTGTTGAAATGGGTGAGTTGAGGATGGGTCATAATGTGCATTTGTGTCCATGTAGACCTTGGAATGGGGTGCTTGATCCGGGGCCTTGAGGGATGTTCATAACCGGAGGTTTTGATGGGCTCTAAAGAGTACGTTTCCTATGTATAGAAGAGAATTGTTTTGATGAGTGCCTAAGGAATCTCCCATATGCTGGTATTGGAAACCAGGCCTCTGAGGAGAGATGACTGGAAACAAAAGCAATTGAGATGATTAGGGCCTAGGTGCCTGTCCGGTTCAATCTCTTTCCTGAAGATACGTGTCTAAGGATCTGAGGGGATGTAGTTGCTCAGCTTGTGTCAGATCGCCCCTGTTTGTCCTGGGCAGCCTATAATATTGGGATGGCTTCGGGACTTTGGAGTTTCTCCTAATCTATAGGGTTGTGGCCAATGGAATGGGCAGAAATCCCCTGGAGAGGGCAGGCACAGTTCTGAGTTTGGCTCTAGGGGCCCAGCCTTGAGGCTGTGTGGGCCAGGCCTGTGGGGACAAAAGTCTGAAAACACAAACTCTGCTTAGGATTGGGGACATAGGTATGGCACGCCCAATCTACAGACTGTGATAACACTTAGGGATATGATAAAGGGTGAGTTTGAGGTGCTTGCTCAGGTTTTGTCTCTGGATTTGTGTCAACAATGTGGGTGGAATGCTGGCGTGGCCTCATGGGTTGTGGATGGCTTTCCTTCTCTGAGGATTTGACCCGATCCCAAGAGTTTGGGTACATTCTGTGGGATGGGGGGAGTCTTTTCTGTTTTTTATTTTATTTTATTTTATATTTTATTTTATGTACCTCAAGTGTCCCAATAAAAGAGGGATTCCAGAGCAGAGTCCTTGGGAGGGACAACTGCATATCCCCACCTCTGTTTAAGTTTGGGGGCCTAGGGGCATGGCAAGTCCAATAGGCGGGCTCTTGATTCAGACACTGAGAGGCCTTCCTTGAGGACAGGGCTCATGCTCAGGTTCACAATGCCTATTTGTGCCCACCAAGGCCCTCAAGCATGGGAAGTGCCTCATGGGCCACGCTAGATTCTTCTACACTGAACGTTGGAGAATATGCCAACCACAAGGTTTCCAGCCATGGCGAAGGAAGAGTTGTGATTTCTGCATCACGTTCACCCCTGGACAGTGTTTGGAGTTTTGGTCTAGGTTCTGAAACCCGAAAACTGAGGTTGGAAGAGATGAAGACCTAAGGACCTGATGGGTCCAATGAGCTCAGTGTGCGGCCAGCTGTTGAGCGTAGGTCTGGAGGTGTGGGCTCATGCTGTGTCAGACAAGGCATTAGACAGGGTAGACTGCATATTTGGGGTGCAGTCGAGTGGCGTTCAGTTGATCCTTATTCGGGTTTCTAGGTAGCTCCATAAGGCAACGTTTTTCTTCTGGAGGGCAGGCAGTGTGCTGCATTATGGCCCCAGTATTGCCAATCTGTAGGGCTTTTGGGGCAGGGGTGTGAGGACGGTAGTCTGAGAACACAAGCTAGGCTTAGTTTTGGGGGTGAGTGCACAGAAGGCACACTCTGCAGAGCTGAATCAAGATCTCATGCACCTGAAGTCAGGGCG
This sequence comes from Mustela nivalis, assembly GCF_964662115.1. Taxonomy (NCBI): domain Eukaryota; kingdom Metazoa; phylum Chordata; class Mammalia; order Carnivora; family Mustelidae; genus Mustela; species Mustela nivalis. The sequence continues at coordinate 503,760 of NW_028136276.1, read as the reverse complement.
AATATCAGACGTTTGCTCAGGTTGGAGTTTCTGTCCATGATGGCCCCTTTATAAAGTGGAGCGTCTCAAGAGGCCATGTAGATTTTCCCACAATGGGAGTTGTGAGATGCTCCAGACTGCAAAGATTCCTTCTGTGGGACACTTGAGACCTGTTGGATGGCTCTAGGATGTCCCATGTGGAACGACTCCAGAGTAGGCTTCTAAGGATGGATGCCTGGGCAGCCCGCCTCCCATTCTAGTTGTCTCCTAGCAACAAGGCAGGTTTGATCTGCAGGCCCTGGGGGAGAAACCGAGGGGGTTGAGTTGACATGGACTCTCCCAACAATAGATCATAATGTGGGTTTAAGTCCATGGAGACCTTGGAATGGGGCGCTTGATCCGGGGCCCAGAAAGATTCTCCTAAACAGAGGTTTTTATAGAGCTCCAAAGAGTACATTTCCTATGTGGAGATGAGATTTTTCTGATGAGTGCGTCAGTAATCCCCCGTATTCTGGTATTGGAAACCAGGCCTCTGAGGAGAGATGCCTGGAAACAAAAGCAATGGATCTGATTAGAGCCTAAGTGCCTGTCCAGTTCAATCTTATTCTATGGGGATATCTGTCTCTGGGTCTGAATGGAGGTTGTTTCCTAACTTGTGAAAGATCATCCCTGTTTGTCCTGGGCAGCCAACACTATTGGGATGGCCTCGGGGAGTTTGGAGGATTCCCCTAATCTATAGGGTTGTGGCCAATGGAAATGGCAGAATTCCCCTGGAGAGGGAAGCCACAGTCCTGAGGTGTGTCTCCAGGGGCCCCAGCTTGGATGGTGTGTGGGCCAGGACTGTGGGGACAGAAGTCTGAAAACACAAACTCAGCTTAGGTTTGGGGATGTATGTATAAAGGCTCGATCTACAGACCGTGAGAGTTTTCCGGGCTATGAACAAAGGGCGAGTATGTGGCGCTTGCTCAAGCTTTTGTCTCTGGATTTTGTGTCAACGGTGGCCGTGGAATATCGGGGTGTCCTCAAGGGCCATGGACAATTCTTTCTCTGGTGATTTGGCCTGATCCCAAGGGGTTGGGATCATTCTGTGGATGGGAAGAGTCCTTTCTGTATTTTTTTTTTTTTACCTCAGGTGTTCCACCAAAGAGGGATTCCAGAGTAGAGCCCTGAGTAGGGGTGACTAGACATCTCGAACTCTGGTTGAGATTGGGGGACTAGGGGCTTGGCAAGTCCCATATGTGGGCTGTTGTTCCAGTCACTAAGAGGCTTTACATGAGGATAGGGTTCACGCTGAGGGTCACAATGTGTGTTTGTGCAAATTGTGGCCCTCAGGGATAGGTGGGGCCTCATAGTCCATGCTGCTTTCTCCTACAATGAACATTGGACAACATGCCAACCACTAGGTTTCTTGCCAAGGCGAAGGAGAAGTTCTGATTCTTGCATCACATTCATTCCTGAACAGTGAGTGGAGATAAGATCTAGGTTCTGAAGGTGAAAACTGAGGTTGGGTAGAGATGATGGCCTAAAGCCATTGAGGGTGTGATATGCTCTGTGTACGGCCAGCTGTCTGGGTGTTGGACTGGAGGTCTGCCCTCAGGCTGTGTCAGACAGGGCTTTAGTGCACAGGCTAGACTGTATAATTGGGGTATGGTCGAGTGGCATGCATGTTGTTACTCATTTGGCGTTTCCGGTTAGCCCTATAGGGCAACATTTTTCTTCTGGAGGGCAGGCAGAGTGCTGCATTGTGTCTCCAGAATTGCCAAACTGGAGGGGTGTGGCCAGGATTGTGAGGAAGGAAGTCTGAAAACACAAGCTAGCACGAGTTTTGGGGCCAAGAGCATGGCAGGCCCACTCTCAGAGGCTGAATCGAGATCTCCTGCAGGTGAGGTCAGGGCGAGTATCAGGTGTTGCCTCAAGCTGGAGTTTGTGTCCATGACGGCCCCTTCCTGAAGGGGGTGGGGGCGTCATGAGGCCAGGGAGGTCTCCCTACGCTGGGAGTTGTGAGCTGCTCCAAACTTCAAAGTTTCCTTCTTCAGGACAGTCGAGTACTATTGGATGGTTCCAGGATGCCCCATACAGAAAGACTCGAGAGCAGGGGCCTAAGCATGGATGCCGAGACACGCCAACTCACCTTCCCATTGCCTGGTCGAGACTAGGCACGCTCAATCTGCGGGCTCTTGGGTGAGCTACCCAGAAGGCTGAGTTTAAATGGACTCTCCTGAGGATGAGTCATAATGTGGGTTGGTGGCCATGGAGACCTTGGAATGTGGCAGTAGCTAAGGGACTCGGCAGGATTCTCCAACCCGAAGGGCTTGACACAACTCCAACAAGGAAGCTTCCCATGTGGAGATGAGAGGTCTTCTGTCTGGTGCCTCAGGAAAGCCCCGTATGCTGGTCTTCGAACCCAGGCCTCTGAGGAGTGATACCTGGACACCAAAGCAAGAGTTCATAATAGGGCCTAGGTGCCTGTCTGGTTCAATCTTCTGTCTCTGAAGATATCTGTCTGTGTGTCTGCATGGAGGTAGTAGTTGCTCAGCTTGTGTCATAATGCCCCTATTTGTCCAGTGCGGCTTGCGGTAGTGGGATGTCCTTGGGGACCTTGAGGTTTCTACTATTTTGTAGAGTTGTGGCCAATGGAATGGGCCGTTTCTTAGGAGAGAGCAGGCACAGTTCTGTGGTGTGGCTCCAGAGACCCCAGCCTGGAGGCTGTGTTGGCCATGGCTGTGCAGACAGACATCCAAAAACCCTAACTCAGCTCAGGTTTGGGGCCGAGGTTACGGCAGGCCTGATCTACAGTCCATGAGGGGAGCTCCTCTGGATATGAAAGAAGGGTGAGAGGGAGGCAGTTGCTCAGGCTTTTGTCTCTGGATGTTTTGTCCACAATGGCCGTTTAATGTAGGAGTTGCCTCATGCGTCGTAGAAGTCTCCCTCTCTGGTAGTTTGTCCAGCCCCCAAGAGTTTGGGGTCATTCTGTGGGAAGGGAAGTGTCCTGTTTTCTGCTTCATGTGTCCCCCCAGTAGAGGGATTCTAGAGCATAGAAGTGGGTACTGATAACTGGAATACTCGCCCTCTGGTTAAGCCTGGGGGCCTATGGATATGACAAGCCCCATATGCAGGATTTGTCCAGCCACTGAGAGGCGTTACTTTAATACGGGACTCACGCTGCAGGTCACAATGCATGTCTGTGCCCTAGGCGGCCCTCAAGCACTGGCGTGGCCTTTCGGACAATGCAGAATTTCCCACATTGAACGTTGGACAACATGCCAACCACAAGGTTTCTGGCCATGGGGAAGGAGGAATTCTAATTTCTGCATCACGTTCACCCCTGGGCAGTGATTGGAGATAAGGTCTAGGTTCTGAAGCCTGAAAACCGAGGTTGGGAAGAGATGACGACCTACAGCTATAGCGGGTCCTATGTGTCCAGGTTGGGGCCGGCTGTCTGGGTGTCGTTTGGGATGTCTTGTCTCAGGCTGTGCCAGACAGCGCATTAGAATACAGGGTGGGCTGTATAATTGCTTTACAATCGAGTGGCATGCATTAGAAAATCATTTGGGGTTTCTTATTAGCAGCATAGGGCAAAGTTTTTCTTCTGGAGGGCAGGCAGAGTGCTGCATTGTGGCTTCGGAAATCCCAAACTGGAGGGCTGGTGGGCCAGGAGAGTGAGGACAGAAGTCTGAGAACACAAGCTAGGCTTAGGTTTCGGGGCAAGGACATGGCAGGCACACTCTGCAGAGCTGAATTGAGATCTCATGCGTCTGAAGTCAGGTCGAGGTTCAGACTTTGGCTCAGGTTTGAGTTTCTGTCCATGTGGGCCCCTTCAGGAAAGGGGGGGCATTATGAGGCCATGGGGGTTTTCCCACTATTGGAGTTGTGAGATGCTCCAAACCACAAGGATTCCTTCTGTGGGACAATTAAGATTTGTTGGATGGCTCCAGGACGTCTTATAAGGTATTTTTCCAGAACAGGGTTCTAAGTATGGATGCCTGGGCAGCCAGCCTCACATTCCAATTGTCTCCTAGCAACAAGAAACGTTTGATCTGCTGTCTTTGGGTAGCAACAGAGGGGGCTGAGTTTAATTGGACTTTCCTGAGGATGGTCTTAATGTTGGTTTGAGTCCATGGAGACCTTGGTATGGGGCAGTGGCACCAGGGCCCTGAAGTATTCTCCTAACCAGAGGTTATGACAAAGCTCCAATGAGCAAGTTTTCCATGGGGAGACGAGATTTGTTCTTAATGGTGCCTCAGGAAACCACCATATGCTGGTATTGGAAACGAGGCTTCTGAGGAGAGATGCCTGGAAACCAAAGCAATGGATCTGATTAGGGCCTAGGGGCCTGTCCGGTTCAATATTCTTCTCTGGGGACATCTGTTGTCTGAGTGGAGGTAGTTGCTCAGCTGGTTTGAGATCACCCCTGTTTGTCCTGGGCGGCCTACACTAATGGGATGGCCTCGGTGACTTTGGAGGTTTTTCCTCATTTGCAAGGTTGTGGCCAATGGAATGGGAAGAATTCCCGTGAAAGGGAAGCACAGTCCTGAGGTGTGGCTCCAGGGACCCAAGTGTGGAGCGTGTGTGGTCCAGGGCTATTTGGACAAAAGTCTGAAACCACAAACTCCACTTAGGTTGGGGGATGTAGGTATGGCCGGCCCGATCTATAGACCGTGAGGAGAACTCTTCGGGATATGAACAAAGGGCGAATGTGAGGTGCTTGCTCATGCTTTTTTTTTTTTTTTCTGGAAATGTGTCTCCGATTGCCATGGAATGTCGGGGTGTCCTCATGGGCCATCGATGAGGCTCCCTATCTGGGAATTTGACATGATCCCAAGAGTTTGGGGTCATTCTGTGGGAAGGGAGGAGGCCTTTCTGGTTTTTTTGTTTATTTATTTATTTTTTTTTTACCTCAGGTGGCCCACCAAAATAGGGATTCCAGAGCAGAGTCGTGGGTTGGGGCAACTGGACAACCAGACCTCTGGTTAACATTGGAACCTAAGAACATGGCAATCCCCATATGTGGGCTCTTGGTCCAGACACTGAGAGGCCTTCCTTGAGGATAGGTCTCACACTGAGTTTCACAATGTGTTTTTGTGCCCATGGAGCCCCTCATGTCAGGGCGTGGCCTAATGTACCATGCTGGTTTCTCCTACACTGAACGTTGCACAATATGGCAACCACAAGTTTTCTGGCCATGGGGAAGATGGAGTACTAATTTCTGCAACACTTTCACTCCTGGACTGTGATTGGATTTAAGGTCTAGGTTCTGAAGCCTGAAAACTGAGGTTGGGAAGAGATGAAGACCTAAGGCCATGGTGTGTCTGATGTGCTCATTGTTCGGCCAGCTGTTGAGTGTGGGTTGGGAGGTGCAGGCTCAGGCTGTGGCAGACAGGGAATTAGTGCCCAGGCTAGACTGTATCATTGGGGTGCAGTCGAGTTTCGTGCAGGATGGTACTCATTTGTGGTTACTGGGTAGCCCCAGAGGGCAACGTTTTTCTTCTGGAGGGAAGACACAGTGCCACATAGTGGCTCCAGAATTCCCAAACTGGAAGGCTTGTGGGCCAGGAGTGTGAGGAAAAATTTCTGAGAACACAAGCCAGACTTAGATTTCGGGGTGAGGGGACGGCAGGCACCCTCTGCAGAGATGATTTGTGATCCCGTATGCCTGAAGACAGAGCTAGGATCAGACGTTGGCTTATGTCGGAGTTTCTGTCCATGACGGCCCCTTCATGAAGGGGACGGTGTCACGAGGACATGGAGGTTTTCCCACGATGGGAATTGTGAGATGCTCCAAACCGCAATGATTCCTTCTGTGGGACAGTCGAGACCTGTTGGATGGCTCCAGGACATCCCATAAGGAAGTTATTCAGAGCAGGGTTCTAAGGATGGATGCCTGGGCAGCCTGCCTCCCATTCCAGGTGTCTCATAGCGCCAAGGCAAGTTCGATCTGCTGGATCTAGGGGAGCAACCGAGGCGGGTGTGTTGAAATGGGTGAGTTGAGGATGGGTCATAATGTGCATTTGTGTCCATGTAGACCTTGGAATGGGGTGCTTGATCCGGGGCCTTGAGGGATGTTCATAACCGGAGGTTTTGATGGGCTCTAAAGAGTACGTTTCCTATGTATAGAAGAGAATTGTTTTGATGAGTGCCTAAGGAATCTCCCATATGCTGGTATTGGAAACCAGGCCTCTGAGGAGAGATGACTGGAAACAAAAGCAATTGAGATGATTAGGGCCTAGGTGCCTGTCCGGTTCAATCTCTTTCCTGAAGATACGTGTCTAAGGATCTGAGGGGATGTAGTTGCTCAGCTTGTGTCAGATCGCCCCTGTTTGTCCTGGGCAGCCTATAATATTGGGATGGCTTCGGGACTTTGGAGTTTCTCCTAATCTATAGGGTTGTGGCCAATGGAATGGGCAGAAATCCCCTGGAGAGGGCAGGCACAGTTCTGAGTTTGGCTCTAGGGGCCCAGCCTTGAGGCTGTGTGGGCCAGGCCTGTGGGGACAAAAGTCTGAAAACACAAACTCTGCTTAGGATTGGGGACATAGGTATGGCACGCCCAATCTACAGACTGTGATAACACTTAGGGATATGATAAAGGGTGAGTTTGAGGTGCTTGCTCAGGTTTTGTCTCTGGATTTGTGTCAACAATGTGGGTGGAATGCTGGCGTGGCCTCATGGGTTGTGGATGGCTTTCCTTCTCTGAGGATTTGACCCGATCCCAAGAGTTTGGGTACATTCTGTGGGATGGGGGGAGTCTTTTCTGTTTTTTATTTTATTTTATTTTATATTTTATTTTATGTACCTCAAGTGTCCCAATAAAAGAGGGATTCCAGAGCAGAGTCCTTGGGAGGGACAACTGCATATCCCCACCTCTGTTTAAGTTTGGGGGCCTAGGGGCATGGCAAGTCCAATAGGCGGGCTCTTGATTCAGACACTGAGAGGCCTTCCTTGAGGACAGGGCTCATGCTCAGGTTCACAATGCCTATTTGTGCCCACCAAGGCCCTCAAGCATGGGAAGTGCCTCATGGGCCACGCTAGATTCTTCTACACTGAACGTTGGAGAATATGCCAACCACAAGGTTTCCAGCCATGGCGAAGGAAGAGTTGTGATTTCTGCATCACGTTCACCCCTGGACAGTGTTTGGAGTTTTGGTCTAGGTTCTGAAACCCGAAAACTGAGGTTGGAAGAGATGAAGACCTAAGGACCTGATGGGTCCAATGAGCTCAGTGTGCGGCCAGCTGTTGAGCGTAGGTCTGGAGGTGTGGGCTCATGCTGTGTCAGACAAGGCATTAGACAGGGTAGACTGCATATTTGGGGTGCAGTCGAGTGGCGTTCAGTTGATCCTTATTCGGGTTTCTAGGTAGCTCCATAAGGCAACGTTTTTCTTCTGGAGGGCAGGCAGTGTGCTGCATTATGGCCCCAGTATTGCCAATCTGTAGGGCTTTTGGGGCAGGGGTGTGAGGACGGTAGTCTGAGAACACAAGCTAGGCTTAGTTTTGGGGGTGAGTGCACAGAAGGCACACTCTGCAGAGCTGAATCAAGATCTCATGCACCTGAAGTCAGGGCGAATATCAGACGTTTGCTCAGGTTGGAGTTTCTGTCCATGATGGCCCCTTTATAAAGTGGAGCGTCTCAAGAGGCCATGTAGATTTTCCCACAATGGGAGTTGTGAGATGCTCCAGACTGCAAAGATTCCTTCTGTGGGACACTTGAGACCTGTTGGATGGCTCTAGGATGTCCCATGTGGAACGACTCCAGAGTAGGCTTCTAAGGATGGATGCCTGGGCAGCCCGCCTCCCATTCTAGTTGTCTCCTAGCAACAAGGCAGGTTTGATCTGCAGGCCCTGGGGGAGAAACCGAGGGGGTTGAGTTGACATGGACTCTCCCAACAATAGATCATAATGTGGGTTTAAGTCCATGGAGACCTTGGAATGGGGCGCTTGATCCGGGGCCCAGAAAGATTCTCCTAAACAGAGGTTTTTATAGAGCTCCAAAGAGTACATTTCCTATGTGGAGATGAGATTTTTCTGATGAGTGCGTCAGTAATCCCCCGTATTCTGGTATTGGAAACCAGGCCTCTGAGGAGAGATGCCTGGAAACAAAAGCAATGGATCTGATTAGAGCCTAAGTGCCTGTCCAGTTCAATCTTATTCTATGGGGATATCTGTCTCTGGGTCTGAATGGAGGTTGTTTCCTAACTTGTGAAAGATCATCCCTGTTTGTCCTGGGCAGCCAACACTATTGGGATGGCCTCGGGGAGTTTGGAGGATTCCCCTAATCTATAGGGTTGTGGCCAATGGAAATGGCAGAATTCCCCTGGAGAGGGAAGCCACAGTCCTGAGGTGTGTCTCCAGGGGCCCCAGCTTGGATGGTGTGTGGGCCAGGACTGTGGGGACAGAAGTCTGAAAACACAAACTCAGCTTAGGTTTGGGGATGTATGTATAAAGGCTCGATCTACAGACCGTGAGAGTTTTCCGGGCTATGAACAAAGGGCGAGTATGTGGCGCTTGCTCAAGCTTTTGTCTCTGGATTTTGTGTCAACGGTGGCCGTGGAATATCGGGGTGTCCTCAAGGGCCATGGACAATTCTTTCTCTGGTGATTTGGCCTGATCCCAAGGGGTTGGGATCATTCTGTGGATGGGAAGAGTCCTTTCTGTATTTTTTTTTTTTTACCTCAGGTGTTCCACCAAAGAGGGATTCCAGAGTAGAGCCCTGAGTAGGGGTGACTAGACATCTCGAACTCTGGTTGAGATTGGGGGACTAGGGGCTTGGCAAGTCCCATATGTGGGCTGTTGTTCCAGTCACTAAGAGGCTTTACATGAGGATAGGGTTCACGCTGAGGGTCACAATGTGTGTTTGTGCAAATTGTGGCCCTCAGGGATAGGTGGGGCCTCATAGTCCATGCTGCTTTCTCCTACAATGAACATTGGACAACATGCCAACCACTAGGTTTCTTGCCAAGGCGAAGGAGAAGTTCTGATTCTTGCATCACATTCATTCCTGAACAGTGAGTGGAGATAAGATCTAGGTTCTGAAGGTGAAAACTGAGGTTGGGTAGAGATGATGGCCTAAAGCCATTGAGGGTGTGATATGCTCTGTGTACGGCCAGCTGTCTGGGTGTTGGACTGGAGGTCTGCCCTCAGGCTGTGTCAGACAGGGCTTTAGTGCACAGGCTAGACTGTATAATTGGGGTATGGTCGAGTGGCATGCATGTTGTTACTCATTTGGCGTTTCCGGTTAGCCCTATAGGGCAACATTTTTCTTCTGGAGGGCAGGCAGAGTGCTGCATTGTGTCTCCAGAATTGCCAAACTGGAGGGGTGTGGCCAGGATTGTGAGGAAGGAAGTCTGAAAACACAAGCTAGCACGAGTTTTGGGGCCAAGAGCATGGCAGGCCCACTCTCAGAGGCTGAATCGAGATCTCCTGCAGGTGAGGTCAGGGCGAGTATCAGGTGTTGCCTCAAGCTGGAGTTTGTGTCCATGACGGCCCCTTCCTGAAGGGGGTGGGGGCGTCATGAGGCCAGGGAGGTCTCCCTACGCTGGGAGTTGTGAGCTGCTCCAAACTTCAAAGTTTCCTTCTTCAGGACAGTCGAGTACTATTGGATGGTTCCAGGATGCCCCATACAGAAAGACTCGAGAGCAGGGGCCTAAGCATGGATGCCGAGACACGCCAACTCACCTTCCCATTGCCTGGTCGAGACTAGGCACGCTCAATCTGCGGGCTCTTGGGTGAGCTACCCAGAAGGCTGAGTTTAAATGGACTCTCCTGAGGATGAGTCATAATGTGGGTTGGTGGCCATGGAGACCTTGGAATGTGGCAGTAGCTAAGGGACTCGGCAGGATTCTCCAACCCGAAGGGCTTGACACAACTCCAACAAGGAAGCTTCCCATGTGGAGATGAGAGGTCTTCTGTCTGGTGCCTCAGGAAAGCCCCGTATGCTGGTCTTCGAACCCAGGCCTCTGAGGAGTGATACCTGGACACCAAAGCAAGAGTTCATAATAGGGCCTAGGTGCCTGTCTGGTTCAATCTTCTGTCTCTGAGGATATCTGTCTGTGTGTCTGCATGGAGGTAGTAGTTGCTCAGCTTGTGTCATAATGCCCCTATTTGTCCAGTGCGGCTTGCGGTAGTGGGATGTCCTTGGGGACCTTGAGGTTTCTACTATTTTGTAGAGTTGTGGCCAATGGAATGGGCCGTTTCTTAGGAGAGAGCAGGCACAGTTCTGTGGTGTGGCTCCAGAGACCCCAGCCTGGAGGCTGTGTTGGCCATGGCTGTGCAGACAGACATCCAAAAACCCTAACTCAGCTCAGGTTTGGGGCCGAGGTTACGGCAGGCCTGATCTACAGTCCATGAGGGGAGCTCCTCTGGATATGAAAGAAGGGTGAGAGGGAGGCAGTTGCTCAGGCTTTTGTCTCTGGATGTTTTGTCCACAATGGCCGTTTAATGTAGGAGTTGCCTCATGCGTCGTAGAAGTCTCCCTCTCTGGTAGTTTGTCCAGCCCCCAAGAGTTTGGGGTCATTCTGTTGGAAGGGAAGTGTCCTGTTTTCTGCTTCATGTGTCCCCCCAGTAGAGGGATTCTAGAGCATAGAAGTGGGTACTGATAACTGGAATACTCGCCCTCTGGTTAAGCCTGGGGGCCTATGGATATGACAAGCCCCATATGCAGGATTTGTCCAGCCACTGAGAGGCGTTACTTTAATACGGGACTCACGCTGCAGGTCACAATGCATGTCTGTGCCCTAGGCGGCCCTCAAGCACTGGCGTGGCCTTTCGGACAATGCAGAATTTCCCACATTGAACGTTGGACAACATGCCAACCACAAGGTTTCTGGCCATGGGGAAGGAGGAATTCTAATTTCTGCATCACGTTCACCCCTGGGCAGTGATTGGAGATAAGGTCTAGGTTCTGAAGCCTGAAAACCGAGGTTGGGAAGAGATGACGACCTACAGCTATAGCGGGTCCTATGTGTCCAGGTTGGGGCCGGCTGTCTGGGTGTCGTTTGGGATGTCTTGTCTCAGGCTGTGCCAGACAGCGCATTAGAATACAGGGTGGGCTGTATAATTGCTTTACAATCGAGTGGCATGCATTAGAAAATCATTTGGGGTTTCTTATTAGCAGCATAGGGCAAAGTTTTTCTTCTGGAGGGCAGGCAGAGTGCTGCATTGTGGCTTCGGAAATCCCAAACTGGAGGGCTGGTGGGCCAGGAGAGTGAGGACAGAAGTCTGAGAACACAAGCTAGGCTTAGGTTTCGGGGCAAGGACATGGCAGGCACACTCTGCAGAGCTGAATTGAGATCTCATGCGTCTGAAGTCAGGTCGAGGTTCAGACTTTGGCTCAGGTTTGAGTTTCTGTCCATGTGGGCCCCTTCAGGAAAGGGGGGGCATTATGAGGCCATGGGGGTTTTCCCACTATTGGAGTTGTGAGATGCTCCAAACCGCAAGGATTCCTTCTGTGGGACAATTAAGATTTGTTGGATGGCTCCAGGACGTCTTATAAGGTATTTTTCCAGAACAGGGTTCTAAGTATGGATGCCTGGGCAGCCAGCCTCACATTCCAATTGTCTCCTAGCAACAAGAAACGTTTGATCTGCTGTCTTTGGGTAGCAACAGAGGGGGCTGAGTTTAATTGGACTTTCCTGAGGATGGTCTTAATGTTGGTTTGAGTCCATGGAGACCTTGGTATGGGGCAGTGGCACCAGGGCCCTGAAGTATTCTCCTAACCAGAGGTTATGACAAAGCTCCAATGAGCAAGTTTTCCATGGGGAGACGAGATTTGTTCTTAATGGTGCCTCAGGAAACCACCATATGCTGGTATTGGAAACGAGGCTTCTGAGGAGAGATGCCTGGAAACCAAAGCAATGGATCTGATTAGGGCCTAGGGGCCTGTCCGGTTCAATATTCTTCTCTGGGGACATCTGTTGTCTGAGTGGAGGTAGTTGCTCAGCTGGTTTGAGATCACCCCTGTTTGTCCTGGGCGGCCTACACTATTGGGATGGCCTCGGTGACTTTGGAGGTTTTTCCTCATTTGCAAGGTTGTGGCCAATGGAATGGGAAGAATTCCCTTGAAAGGGAAGCACAGTCCTGAGGTGTGGCTCCAGGGAACCAAGTGTGGAGCGTGTGTTGTCCAGGGCTATTTGGACAAAAGTCTGAAAACACAAACTCCACTTAGGTTGGGGGATGTAGGTATGGCCGGCCCGATTTATAGACCGTGAGGAGAACTCTTCTGGATATGAACAAAGGGCGAATGTGAGGTGCTTGCTCATGCTTTTTTTTTTTTTCTGGAAATGTGTCTCCGATTGCCATGGAATGTCGGGGGGTCCTCATGGGCCATCGATGAGGCGCCCTTTCTGGGGATTTGACCCGATCCCAAGAGTTTGGGGTCATTCTGTCAGAAGGGAGGAGGTCTTTCTGTTTTTTTTTTTTTTTTACCTCAGTTGGACCACCAAAAGAGGCATTCCAGAGCAGAGTCCTGGGGAGGGGCGACTGGACAACCAGACCTCTGGTTAACATTGGGACCTAAGAACATGGCAAGCCCCATATTTGGGCTCTTGGTCCAGACACTGAGAGGCCTTCCTTGAGGCTAGGTCTCACATTGAGTTTCACAATGTGTTTTTGTTCCCAAGGAGCCCCTCAAGTCAGGGCGTGGCCTAATGTACCATGCTGGTTTCTCCTACACTGAACGTTGCACAATATGGCAACCACAAGTTTTCTGGCCATGGGGAAGATGGAGTTCTAATTTCTGCAACACTTTCACTCCTGGACTGTGATTGGATTTAAGGTCTAGGTTTTGAAGCCTGAAAACTGAGGTTGGGAAGAGATGAAGCCCTAAGGCCATGGTGTGTCTGATGTGCTCAGTGTTCGGCCCTCTGTGAGTGTGGGTTGGGAGGTGCAGGCTCAGGCTGTGGCAGACAGGGAATTAGTGCCCAGGCTAGACTGTATCATTGGGGTGCAGTCGAGTTTCATGCAGGATGGTACTCATTTGTAGTTACTGGGTAGCCCCAGAGGGCAACGTTTTTCTTCTGGAGGGAAGACACAGTGTCACATACTGGCTCCAGAATTCCCAAACTGGAAGGCTTGTGGGCCAGGAGTGTGAGGAAAAAATTCTGAGAACACAAGCCAGACTTAGATTTCGGGGTGAAGGGATGGCAGGCACCCTCTGCAGAGATGATTCGAGATCCCGTATGCCTGAAGACAGAGCTAGGATCAGACGTTGGCTTACGTCGGAGTTTCTGTCCATGACGGCCCCTTCATGAATGGGAGGGTGTCACGAGGACATGGAGGTTTTCCCACGATTTGAATTGTGAGATGCTCCAAACCGCAATGATTCCTTCTGTGGGACAGGTGAGACCGGTGGATGGCTCCAGGACATCCCATAAGGAAGTTATCCAGAGCAGGGTTCTAAGGATGGATGCCTGGGCAGCCTGCCTCCCATTCCAGGTGTCTCATAGAGCCAAGGCAAGTTCGATCTGCCTGATCTAGTGGAGCAACCGAATCGGGTGTGTTGAAATGGGTGAGTTGAGGATGGGTCATAATGTGCATTTGTGTCCATGGAGACCTTGGAATGGGGTCTTGATCCGGGTCCTTGAGGGATGTTCATAACCGGAGGTTTTGATGGAGCTCTAAAGAGTATGTTTCCTATGTAGAGAAGAGAATTGTGAATTGATGAGTGCCTAAGGATTCTCCCATATGCTGGTATTGGAAAACAGGCCTCTGAGGAGAGATGACTGGAAAGAAAAGCAATGGATATGATTAGAGTCTAGGTGCCTGTCCGGTTCAATCTCTTTGCTGGGGATACGTGTCTAAGTATCTGAGGTGAGGTAGTTGCTCAGATTGTGTCAGATCGCCCCTGTTTGTCCTGGGCGACCTATAATATTGGAATGGCCTCGGGACTTTGGAGTTTCTCCTAATCTATAGGGTTGTGGTCAATGGAATGGGCAGAAATCCCCTGGAGAGGGCAGGCAAAGTTCTGAGTTTGGCTCTAGGGGCCCAACTTTGAGGGTGTGTGGGCCAGGCCTGTGGAGCAAAAATCTGAAAACACAAACTCCGCTTAGGATTGGGGACATAGTTATGGCACGCCCAATCTACAGACCGTGATAACACTTCAGGATATGAAAAAGTGTGAGTTTGAGGTGATTGCTCAGATTTTGTCTCTGGATTTGTGTCAACGATGTGGGTGGAATGCTGGCGTTGCCTCATGGGTTGTGGACGGCTTTCCTTCTCTGAGGATTTGACCCAATCCCAAGAGTTTGTGTATGTTCTGTGGGATGGGAGGAGTCCTTTCTGTTTTTATTTTATTTTATTTTATTTTTTGTACCTCATGTGTCCCAATAAAGGAGGGATTCCAGAGCAGAGTCCTCGGGAGGGACAACTGGGCAACCCCACCTCTGTTTTAGTTTGGGGGCCTAGGGGCATGGCAAGTCCAATATGTGGGCTCTTGATTCAGACACTGAGAGGCCTTCCTTGAGGACAGGGCTCATGCTGAGGGTCACAATGCCTATTTGTGCCAACAAGGCCCTCAAGCATGGGAAGGGCCTCATGGGCCACGCTGGATTCTCCGACACTGAACGTTGGAGAATATGCCAACCACAAGGTTTCTGGCCATGGCGAAGGAAGAGTTGTGACTTCTGCATCACGTTAACCCCTGGACAGTGATTGGAGTTTAGGTCTAGGTTCTGAAACCCGAAAACCGAGGTTGGGAAGAGATGAAGACCTAAGGACCTGTTGGGTCCAATGAGCTCAGTGTGCGGCCAGCTGTTGAGCGTAGGTCTGGAGGTGTGGGCTCATGCTGTGTCAGACAAGGCATTAGACAGGGTAGACTGAATATTTGGGGTGCAGTCGAGTGGCGTTCAATTGATCCTCATACGGGTCTCTAGGTAGTTCCATAAGGCAACGTTTTTTCTCTGGGAGGGCAGGCAGAGTGCTGCATTGTGGCCCCAGTATTGCCAAACTGTAGGGCTTTTGGGCCAGGGGTGTGAGGACGGTAGTCTGAGAACACAAGCTAGGCTTAGTTTTTGGGGTGAGGGCACAGAAGGCACACTCTGCAGAGCTGAATCATGATCTCATGCACCTGAAGTCAGGGCGAATATCAGACGTTTGCTCAGGTTGGAGTTTCTGTCCATGATGGCCACTTTATAATGTGGAGCGTCTCAAGAGGCCATGTAGATTTTCCCACAATTGGAGTTCTGAGATGCTCCAGACTGCAAAGATTCCTTCTGTGGGACACTTGAGACCTGTTGGATGGCTCTAGGATGTCCCATATGGAATGACTTCAGAGTAGGGGTCTAAGGATTGATTCCTAGGCAGCCCACCTCCCATTCTAGTTGTCTCCTAGCAACAAGGCAGGTTTGATCTGCAGGCCCTGGGGGAGAAACCAAGGGGGTTGAGTTGACATGGACATTCCCGAGGATAGATCATAACGTGGGTTTAAGTCCATGGAGACCTTGGAATGGGGCGCTTGATCCGGGGCCCTGAAAGATTCTCCTAAAAAGAGGTTTTTATAGAGCTCCAAAGAGTACATTTCCTATGTGGAGACGAGATTTTTCTGATGAGTGCCTCAGTAATCCCCCTATGCTGGTATTGGAAACCAGGCCTCTGAGGAGAGATGCCTGGAAACAAAAGCAATGGATCTGATTAGGGCCTAAGTGCCTGTCCAGTTCAATCTTATTCTATGGGGATATCTGTCTCTGGGTCTGAGTGAAGGTAGTTTCCTAACTTGTGAAAGATCATCCCTGTTTGTCCTGGGCAGCCAACACTATTCGGATGGCCTCGGGGAGTTTGGAGGATTCTCCTAATCTATAAGGTTGTGGCCAATGGAAATGGCAGAATTCCCCTGGAGAGGGAAGCGACAGTCCTGAGGTGTGGCTCCAGGGGCCCCAGCTTGGATGGTGTGTGGGCCAGGACTGTGGGGACAGAAGTCTGAAAACACAAACTCAGCTTAGGTTTGGGGATGTATGTATGAAGGCTCGATCTACAGAACGTGAGAATTTTCCGGGCCATGAACAAAGGGCGAGTATGTGGCGCTTGCTCAGGCTTTTGTCTCTGGATTTTGTGTCAACGGTGGCCGTGGAATGTCGGGGTGTCCTCAAGGGCCATGGACAATTCTTCCTCTGGTGACTTGGCCTGATCCCAAGGGGTTGGGATCATTCTGTGGATGGGAAAAGTCCTTTCTGTATTTTTTTTTTACCTCAGGTGTCCCACCAAAGAGGGATTCCAGAGCAGAGCCCTGAGTCGGGTGACTAGACATCTCGAACTCTGGTTGAGATTGGGTGACTAGGGGCTTGGCAAGCCCCATATGTGGGCTGTTGTTCCAGTCACTAAGAGGCTTCACATGAGGATAGGGCTCACGCTGAGGGTCACAATATGTGTTTGTGCAAATTGTGGCCCTCAGGGATAGGTGGGACCTCATAGTCCATGCTGCTTTCTCCTACAATGAACGTTGGACAACATGCCAACCACAAGGTTTCTTGCCATGGCGAAGGAGAAGTTCTGATTCTTGCATCACGTTCACTCCTGAGCAGTGAGTGTAGATAAGGTCTAGGTTCTGAAGGTGAAAATTGAGGTTGGGTAGAGATGATGGCCTAAAGCCATTGTGGGTATGATATGCTCAGTTTACGGCCAGCTGTCCTGGTGTTGGACTGGAGGTCTGCCCTCAGGCTGTGTCAGACAGGGCTTTAGTGCACAGGCTAGACTGTATATTTGGGGTATGGTCGAGTGGCATGCAGGTTGTTACTCATTTGGCGTTTCTGGTTAGCCCTATAGGGCAGCATTTTTCTTCTGGAGGCCAGGCAGAGTGCTGCATTGTGTCTCCAGAATTTCCAAACTGGAGGGGTGTGGCCAGGATTCTGAGGACGGAATTCTGAGAACACAAGATAGGCTTAGGTTTCAAGGCGAGGGCCCAGCAGGCACACTCTCAAGTGCTGAATCGAGATCTCATGCTTCTGAATTCAGGGCGAGGATCAGACTTTGGCTTAGGATGGAGTTTCTGTTCATGATGGCCCATTTATGAAGGTGTGGGTCATCATGAGGAAATGGAGGTTTTCTCACAGTGTTATTGTGTGATGCTTCAAACCACAAGGATTCATTCTGCGAGACAGTCAAGACAGGTTGGTTGGATTCAAGACGTCCCATAAAGAAGTTCTCCAGAGCAGGGTTCTAAGGATGGATGCCTGGGCAGCCCGCCTCCCATTCTAACTGTCTCCTAGTGACAAGGAAGGTTTGATCTGCTGGCTCTGGGTGAGCAGCCGAGGGGGCTGATTTGAAATGGACTCTCCTGAGAATGGTTCATAATGTACATTTGTGTCCTTGGAGACCTTGGGATTGGGCCATGGTGCCAGCGCCCTGAAGGATCCTCCTAACCTGAGGTATTGACACAGCTCCAAAGAGCAAGTTTCCCATGTGGAGATGAGATCTGTTCTGATTGTTTCCTTAGGAAGCCCCCATATTCTGATATTGGAAACCAGGACTCTGAGGAGAGATACCTAGAAACCAAAGCAATGCATCAGAAGTTGGCTCAGGTTGGAGTTTCTGTCCATGATGGCCCCTTTATAAAGGGGAGCCTCTCATGAGGCCTTGTAGGTTTTCCCACGATAGGAGTTGTGAGATGCTCCAATCTGCAAGGATTCCTTCTGTGGGACAGTCAAGACCTGTTGGAAGGCTCCAGGACATCCCATATGGAACGGCGCCAGAGCAGGATTCCAAGGATGGATGCCTAGAGAGTCTGCTTTGCATTCCAGTTGTCTCCTAGTGACAAGGCAGGTTTGATATTCTGCCTCTGGGGGAGTAATTGACGGGGCTGAGTTGAAATGTACTCTCCTGCCGAATGGTCATAATGCGGGTATGTGTCCATGGAGACCTTGGAATAGGACGGTTGCTCCGGCTACCTGAAGGTTTCTCCTAACTGGAGGCTTTTACAGAGCTCCAAAGGATAAGTTTCCCATGTGAAGACAAGATTTGTTCTGATTGTTATCTCTGGAATCCCCCATATGCTGGTATTGGAAAACAGGCCTCTGAGGAGAGATGCTTAGGAAAAAAAGCAATGGAACCAATTACATTCTAGGGGCCAGTCCAGTTTAATCTTCTTCTCTTGGGTTATCTATCTACGGGTGAGTTGACGTCGTTGCTCAGATTGTGAGAGATCGCCCCTCTTTGTCCTGGGTGGCCTACACTATTGGAATGGCCTCTGGGACTTTGGAGGTTTCTCCTTATCTGTAGGGTTGTGGCCAATGGAATGGGAAGAATTTCCTTGGAGAGGGCAGGCACAGTCCTGAGGTGTGTCTCCAGGGGCCTCAGTCTGGAGGGTGTGTGGGACAGGGATGTCAGGATAGAAGTCTGAAAACACAAACTCGGCTTAGGTTTGGGGACGTAGGTATGGCAGGCCCAATCTACAGACTATGAGGAGAATTTTTTGGGCTATGACCTAAGGGTGAGTGTGAACGCTTGCTGAAGCTTATGTCTCTGGATTTTGTGTCAATAGTGGCCGTGGAATGTCGGGCTGGCCTCATGGGCCATGGACGAGTCTTTCTCTCTGGACCCCAATCACTTGGGATGGCCCAATCCCAAGTGATTGGGGTCATTCTGTGAGTGGGAGGAGTCCTTTCTGTGTTTATTTACCTCAAATGTCCCACCAAAGAGGGATTCCAGAGCAGAGCCCTGAGTAGGGGTGACTAGATGTCTCTACCTCTGGTTAAGATTGGGTGACTTGGGGCATGGCAGGCCCCATATGCGGGCTCATGGTCCAGCCACTGAGAGGCTTTACTTGAGGACAGGGCTCAAACTGAGGGTCCCAATGTGTGTTTGAGCCCACCGCAGCTCTTAAGCATAGGCAGGGCCTCAGGGACCCTACACTACCCTCAGGGGCCCTACTACTACCCCTGTAGGCCCTACAGGGGTCCTCCACTGAACGTTGGACAAGATGCCAACCACAAGATTCTGGCGAGAGGGAAGGAGGAGTTCTGATTTCTGCATCACGTTCACCCATGGGAAGTGAGTAGAGATAAGGTCTAGGATTCTGTAGCCTGAAAACCGAAGTTGGAAAGAGATGGCGACCTAAGGCCATGGCGGTTCAGATGTTCTCAGTGTACTGCAAGCTGTCTGGGTGTCGGTTGGGAATTCAGGCCTCAGGTTCTGTCAGACAGGGCATTAGTGCACAGGCTAGACTATATAATTGGTGTACAGTTGAGTGACGTGCAGGTTTATCCTCATTGGAGGTTTCTGGGTAGACCCATAGGGCAATATTTTTCTTCTAGAGGGCAGGCAGAGTGCAGCACTGTGTCATCGGAAATCCCAAAATAGAGGGCGTGTGGTCCAGGAGAGTGAGGACGGAAGTCGGAGAACACTAGCTACGCTTAGGTTTTGGGGTGAGGGCACAGCAGGTACACTCTGAAGAGCTGAATCAAGATCTCGTGCATCTGAAGTCAAGGCGAAGATCAGCTGTTGGTCAGGTTGGAGTTTCTTTCCATGATCTGCCTTCATGAAGATTGGGGGCATCATGTGACCTTGGAAGCTTTCCATGATATGAGTTGTTAGGTGGTCCATGCACAAGGACTCCTGTGGGACAGTCGAGACCTGTTGGATGGCTCAAGGATGTCCCATAAGGAATGACGCAAGAGCAGGGTTCTAAGGATGGATGCCTGAAGAGACCAACTTGCATTTCAATTGTCTCCTAGCGACAAGGCAGGTTCAATCTGCTGGCTCTGGAGTAGCAACCGAGGGGGTTTAGTTGAAATGGACTCTCCTGAGGATGGGTCATAATTTGGGATTGTGTCCATGGAGATATTCAAATGGGGCAGTGGCTCCAGTGACCTGAAGTTTCCTCCTAAATGGAGGTTATGACACAGCTCCATAGAGCAAGATTCCCATGTGGAGACGAGATTTTTTCTGATAGGTAGCTCTGGAAACCCCCTTATGCTGGTATTGGAATCCAGGCCTCTGAGGAGAGATGCCTGAAAACAAAAGCAATGGATCCAATTAGGGCCTAGGTGCCTGTCTTGTTCAATATTCTTTTCTATGGATATCTGTCTAAGGTTCTGATTGGAGGTAGTGGCTCAGCTTGTGCCAGAGGGTCCCTGTATGTCCAGGACATCCTACACTATTGGGATGGCCTCAGAGATTTTGGATGATTCTCCTAATCTGTCAGGTTGTGCCAAATGAATGAGCAGAATTCCCTTGGAGAGGGCAGGCACAGTCCTGAGGTGTGGCTCCATGGGGCCCAGCCTTTAGAATGTGTGGGTGAGGACAATGGAGACAGAAGTCTGAAAACACAAACTAGGCTAAGGTTTGGGGACATAGGTATGGCAGGCCCGATCTACAGACCTTGAGAATTTTGGGGGCTCTGAACAAAGGGCAAGTGTGTGGCGCTTTTTCAGGTTTTTGTCTCCGGATTTTGTGTCAATGGTGGCCGTGGAATGTCAGGATGGCCTCATCGACCATGGACGAGTATTTCTCTCTGTGGATTTGGCCAGATTCCAAGTGTTTGGGGTCATTCTTTGGATGGTAGGAGTCCTTACTTTTTTTTTTTTCTTTATCTTGGTTTTTTTTTTTTTTTTTTTTTTTTTTTTTTTTTTTTTTTTTTTTTTACCTTATGTGTCCCACTAAAGAGGGATTCCAGAAAAGAGCTCTGAATAAGGTTGACTAGACTTCTCAAGCTCTGGCTAGGATTGGGGGAGTAGGGGCATGGCAAGTCCCATATGCAGGCTCTTGGTCCAGCCCCGGAGAGGCTTTACTTGAGGCCAGGGTTCATGCTTAGGGTCCTAATGTGTGTTTGTGCCCATCGCAGCCCTCAAGCATGTCAGAGGCCTCATGGGCCATGCTGGGTTCTCATATACTGAACGTTGGACAACATGCCAACCACAAGGTTTCTGGTCATGGGGTAGGTGAAGTTCTGATTTCTGCATCACGTACATCACTTAGTTGTGAGTGGAGATAATGTCTAGGTTCTGAAGCCTGAAGACCAAGGTTGGGAAGAGATGATGACCGAAGGCCATGGCATGTTCGATGTGTTCAGTGTGAGGCCAGGTGTCTGGGTGTCGGTCACGAGGTCTGGGGTCAGGCTGTGTCAGACAGGGCATTAGTGCCCAGGCTAGACTGTATAATTGGGGTACAGTCTAGAGAATTGCAGGTTGATCCTCATTTGATGTTTCTGGGTAGACCTCTAGGGCAAAGTCTCTCTTCTGGAGGGCAGGCAGAGTGCTGCATTTTGTCTCCAGAATTCCCAAAGTGGAAGGCTTGTGGGCCAGGAGTGTGAGGACGGAAGTCTGAGAACGTGAGCTGGCTTAGGTTTTGGGGCGAGGGCAAGGCAGGCACACTCTGCAGAGCTGAATTGAGATCTCATGCATCTGAAGTCAGGGCGAGGATCAGACGGGAGTTTCTGTCCATGATGTCCTCTACCTGAAGGTGGAGGCATCACGAGGCCATGGAGGTTTTCCCACGGTGCGAGTGTGTGATGCTGCAAACCACAAGGATTCCTTCTGCAGGACAGTTGAGACCTGTTGAATGGATCAAGGACACCCCATTAGGAATTTCTCCAGAGCAGAGTTCTAACAACGGATACCTGGGCAACGGACTCGCATTCCAATTGTCTCCTAGTGACAAAGCAGGTTTGATCTGCTGGCACTGGGTGAGCAACCGCCAGGTTTGAGTTGAAATGGACTCTCCTGAGGATGGGTCATAATGTGGGATTGTGTCCATTGAGACATTGGAATGGGGCGGTGGCTCCAGTGATGTGAAATTTTCTCCTAACTGGAGGTTTTGACACAGTTCCATATAGCATGATTCCCATGTGGCATGCGATTTGTTCTGATTGGTAGCTCCAGAAACCCCCATGTGCTGGTATTGGAATCCAGGCCTCTGAGGAGAGATACGTGAAAACAAAAGCAATGGATCCGTTTAGGGCCTAGGTGCCTGTCCTGTTCAATCTTCTTTTCTATGGATATCTATCTACAGGTCTGATTGGAGGTAGTGGCTCAGCTTGTGGCAGATGGTCCCTGTTTGTCCAGGACATCCTACAATATTGGGGTGGCCTCGGGGACTTCGGATGTTTCTCCTACTCTGTCAGGTTGTGCCAAAGGAATGAGCAGAATTCCCATGGAGAGGGCAGGCACAGTCCTGAGGTGTGGCTCCATGGGGCCAAGCCTTGAGGGTGTGTGGGCCAGGACAATGGAGACAGAAGTCTGAAAACACAAACGTGGCTTAGGTTTGGGGACATAGGTATGGCAGGCCCGATCTACAGACCGTGAGAATTTTTCAGGCTTTGAACAAAGGGCGAGTGTGTGGCGCTTTTTCAGGCTTTTGTCTCCGGATTTTGTGTCAATGGTGGCCGTGGAATGTCAGGATGGCCTCATCAGCCATGGACGAGTATTTCTCTCTGTGAATTTGGCCCAATTCCAAGTGTTTGCGGTCATTCTTTGGACAGTAGGAGTCCTTTCTCTATTTTTTTTTTAACCTCATGTGTCCCACCAAGGAGGGATTCTAGAGAAGAGATCTGAGTAGGGGTGACTAGACTTCTCAAGCACTGGTTAAGGCTTGGGGAGTAGGGGCATGGTAATCTCCATATGTGGGCTCTTGGTCCATCCCCGGAGAGGCTTTACTTGAGGCCAGGGATCATGCTTAGGATCCTAATGTGTGTTTGTGCCTATCACAGCCCTCAAGCATGTCTGGGGCCTCATGGGCCATGCTGGTTTCTCCTACACTGCACGTTGGTCAACATGCCAACCACAGGGTTTCTGGTCATGGGGAAGGAGGAGTTCTGATTTCTGCATCTCGTACACGGCATGGCAGTGAGTAGAGATAAGGTCTAGATTCTGAAGCCTGAAAACCGAGGTTGGTAAGAGATGACAACCTAAGGCCATGGTGGGTCCAATGCACTTAGTGTGTGGCCAGATGTCTGTGTCCATCATGAGGTCTGGGCTCAGGCTGTGTCAGGCAGGGCATTAGTCCCCAGGCTAGACTGTATAATTGGGGTACAGTCGAGTGATGTGTAGGTTGGTCCTCATTTGGGGTTTCTGGTTGGCCCCATAGGGTAAAGATTTTCTTCTGCAGGGCAGGCAGAGTGCTGCATTCTGGCGCCAGAATTGCCAACTTCAGGGCTTGTGGGCCAGGTGTTTTAAGACAGAAGTCTGAGAACACAAGTTCAGCTTTGAATTCGCAGCGGTGACATGGCAGGCACACTCTACAGACCTGAAATGAGATCTCGTGCATCTGAATTCAGGGCGAGGATCAGATGTTGGCTTAGGTTGGAGTTTCTGTACATGATGTCCCCTTCATGAAGGTGGGGGAGGGCATCAGGAAACCATGGAAGATTTCCAACTTTGTGAGTGTGTGATGCTCCAA
Source organism: Mustela nivalis (assembly GCF_964662115.1). Taxonomy (NCBI): domain Eukaryota; kingdom Metazoa; phylum Chordata; class Mammalia; order Carnivora; family Mustelidae; genus Mustela; species Mustela nivalis. Next base: position 480,471 of record NW_028136276.1, on the reverse strand, counting down.
ACCACAAGGATTCCGTCAGCGGGACAGTCACGACTTTTTGGATGGATCAAGGACGTCCCATAAGAAATGCTCCAAAGCACAGTTCTAATGATGGATGCCTGGGCAGTCCAACTTGCATTCCAGTTGTGTCCTAGTGAAAAGGAGGATTTGATCTGCTGTCACTGGGGGAACAACCGAGGGGGCTGAATTGAAATGGACTCTCATGAGGATCAGTCATGATGTGGATTTGTGTCCATGGATCCCTTGGAATGGGGCAGTGGCTCTGTTGCCCTGAAGAATTCTCCTAACCTGAGGTTTTGATGCAGCTCCAAAGAGCAAGTTTCCCATGTAGAGACGAGATTTGTTCTGAAACCCCCACAACCTGGTATTGGAAACCAAGCATCTGGGGAACAATGCCTGGAATCCAAAGCAATGGATCTGATTACGGTCTAGGGGCCTGTCCTTTTCAATATTCTCCTCTGAGTGTCTCTGTCTAAGATTCAGAATGGAGGTCACTGCTCAGCTTGTGTCAGATCACCCATGTTTGTTGGGGGAGGCCAACACTATTGGACTGGTCTTGGGAATTGGAGGTTTCTCCTAATCTGTAAGGTTGTGGCAAATGAAACGGGCAGAGTTCCCTTGGAGAGCACTGGCACAGTCCTTAGGTGTGACACCACCTTTCTGGGTGTCATCCAGGAGGTCCAGGCTCAGGCTGTGTCAGACAGGGCATTAGTGCCAAGCTTAGACTGTATAATTGGAGTAAAGTTGAGTGGCATGCAGGTTGATCCTCATTTGGCGTTTCTGGGTAGCCCCAGGGGCAACGTTTTTCTGCTGGAGGGAAGGAAGAGTGCTGCATTGTGGCGACGGAATTCTCACACTGGAGGACTTGTGGGCCAGAATTGTGAGAAAGGAAGTGTGAGAACACAAGCTAGGCTTAGGTTTTGGGTCAAGATCATGGCAGGCACACTCTGTAGAGCTAAATCTAAATCTCATGCATCTGAAGTCAGGGCGAGGATCAGACGTAGGCTCAGGTTGAAGTTTCTGTTCAGGATGGCCCCTTCATGATGGTGGGGGGCATCATGGGGCTATGGAGACTTTCCCACGATTGGCATTGTATGTTGCTCCAATCGGCAAGGATTCCTTCTACGGGACAGTCGAGACCGTTCAGATTGCTCCAGGACGTCCCATGCGGAACCACGGCAGTGCAGGGTTCTAAGGATGGATTCCTGGAGTGCCCGCCTCACATTCCTATTGTCTCCTAGTGACAAGGCAGGTTCGATCTGCTTCTTTTGGGGAGCAACCAAAGGGGATGTGTTGAAATGGACTCGCCTGCGGATGGGTCATAATGTGGGTTTGTGTCCATGGAGACCTTGGAATGGGGTGTTGGCTGCTGGGACCTGAAGGTTTCCCTTAACTGGAGGTTGTGACACAGCTCCAAAATGCATGTTTCCCATGTGGAAATGAGATTTGTTCAGACTGGTACCTCCAGAAGAACACATATGCTGGTATTGGAAACCAGGCCTCTGAGGAGAGATGCCTGGAATCAAAAGCAATGGATCTGATTAGGTCCTAGGTGCCTGTCCGGTTCAATCTTCTTCTCTGGGGTTATCTGTCTATGGGTCTGAGTTGAGGTAGTTGCTCATCTTGGGACAGATCACCCTGTTTGCCCTGAGTGGCCAACACTATTGGGATGGCCTCAGGGACGTTGGAGTGTTCTCCTAATCTTTAGGGTTGTGGCCAATGGAATGGGCAGAATTTGCTTGGAGAAGGCAGGCACAGTCCTGAGGCATGGCTCCAGGGGCCCCAGCCTGGAGGGTGTGTGGGCCAGGACAGTGGGGACAGAAATCTGAAAACCCAAACTCAGCTTAGGTTTGGGGACGTAGGTATGACAGGCCTGATCTATAGACCGTGAGGAGAATTTTTCAGGCTATGAACAAAGGACAAGTGTGAGGCATATCTCCAGGCTTTTGTCTCTAGATTTTGTGTCAATGGTGGCCATGGAATGACGGGATGGCCTCTTTGGCCATGGATGATTCTTTCTCTTTTAAGATTTGGTCAGATCCCAAGTTTTGGGGCTCATTCAGGGGATGGAGGAGACCCTTCGATATTTTTTTCCTCAGGGGTTCCAGAGCAGAGACCTGAATAGGGGTGACTAGACCTCTCAACCTCTCATTAATATTGGGGGACTAGGGATGGCAATGCGGGTTCTTGGTCCAGCCCCTGAGAGGCTTTACTTGAGGACAGGGCTCACACTGAGGGTCCCAATGTGTTTGTGCCCATTGCGGTTCTCAAGCATGGGTGGGGACTCATGGGCTACACTGGATTCTCCTACACTGAACGTTGGAAAACATGCCAACCACAAGGTTTCTTGCCTTGAGGAAGAAGGAGTTTCATTTCTGCATCACGTTCACCCCTGGGTAGTGAGTATATATAAGGTCTAGGTTCTGAAGCCTGAAAACCAAGGTTGGGAAGAGATGATGACCTAAAGCCATGGCGGGTCTGATGTGCTCAGTGTACAGCCAGCTGTCTGGGTGTCGGTTGGGAATTCAGACCTCAGGCTGTGCAAGACAGGGCATTAACGCCGAAGCGAAACTGTATAATTGGGGTAGAGTCAACTGGCATGCAGGTTGATCCTCATTTGGTGTTTCTGGTTAGCCCCATAGGACAACGTTTCTCTTCTGGAGGGCAGTCAGAGTGCTGCATTGTGTCTCTCCAGAATTCCCTAACTGGAGGGCTGGTGGGCTCGGAGTGTGAGGACGAAGTCTGAGAACAATAGCTAGGATTTGCTTCGGGGCGGGGTTTCGGCAGGCACACTCTGCAGAGTTGAATCAAGATTTCGTGCATCTGAAGTTAGGGCGAGGATTAGACGTTGGCTCAGGTTGGAGTTTCTGTCCAAGATGGCTCTTTCATGAAGGGGACGGTGCACCATGAGGCCACAGAGCTTTTCCCATGATGGGAGTTGTGAGGTGCTCCAAAGCGCAAGGATTCCTTCTGCAGGACAGCTGTGACCTGTTGGATGGCTCCAGGACGTCCCATATGGAATTACTTCAGAGTAGTTTTCTACAGATGGATGCCTAGCCAGCCCACCTCACATTCCAATTGTCTCCTAGTGACAAGATAGGTTCGATCTGCTGGCTCTAGGGGAGCACCCAAGGGCACTGAGTTGAAATAGACTCTCCTGCAGATGGGTCCTAATGTGGGATTGTGTCCATGGAGACCTTGGAATGAGGTGGTGGCACCGGGGCCCTGAAGGATTTTCCTAGCCGGAGGTTTTGACACAGCTTGAAAGAGCACGTTTCCCATGTGGAGAAGACATTTGTTCTGACTGATGACTCAGGAAACCCCCATATGGTGGTATTGAAAACCAGGCCTCTGAGGTTCTGACATAGCTCCACGAGCAAGTTTCCAATGTGCAGACAAGACTTGCTCTGAAGGGGCCTCTGGAAACCCCATAGGCTGGTATTGGAAACCAGGCCTCTGAGAAGAGATGCCTGGAAACCAAAGCAATGGATCTGATTAGGGCATAAAGGCCTGTCCAGTTCAATGTTCTTCTCTGGGGACATCTGTCTCCGAGTTGGTGTGGAGCTAGTGGCTCAGCTAGTGTCAGATCACCCCTGTTTGTTCCAAGTGGCCTACAATATTGGTATGGTCCCAGGGACATTGGAGATTTCTCCTGATTTATATGGTTGTGGCCAATGGAATATGAAGAATTCCCTTTGAGAGGGAAGGAACAATCCTGAGGTGTGGTTCCAGGGGCCCTAGCCTGGAGGGTGTGTGTTTTCAGACAACTGTCCAAACAGCCCAGGCCTACACAACCTACAGGCTCAGGCCCCTGGAGCCAAACCTGAGGACTGTACTTGCCCTCTCCAAGGGAATTGTGTGTGCCCATTCCAATGGCCACAACCCTTCTAATAGGATAAACCTCCAAAGTCCCTGATCCATCTCAATAGTGGTGACTTCCCAGGAAAAACAGGGGCAATCTGAGCCCAACTGAGCACCTACCTGCACTCAGACCCATAGACAGATGTCCCCAGAGGTAAAAAGGAAAGAACAGGCCCCTAGGCACTAATCAGATCCATTGCTTTGGTTTCCAGGCATCTCTCCTCAGAGGCCTGGATTTCAAAAGCAGCATATAGCTGTTTCTTGACCCACACATCAGAAAACATCTCATCTACACATGGGAAACTTGCACGTTGGAGCTGTGTCAAAGCCTCTGTTTAGGAGAACCCTTTAGGGCCCCAGTGCCTCCGCTTCATTCCAAGGTCTCCATAGACACAAAAGCACATTAGGACCCATCCCCAGGGGTGTCCATTTCAACTCAGCGTCCTCGGTTGCTCCCCACAGATCCAGGAGATCTAACCTGTCTTGTTGCTAGGAGACAATTGGAATGCGAGGTGGGCTACCCAGCCATCCATCCTTAGAACCCTGCTCAGAATCATTGGCCTGGAGCCAAACAACAGGTCTCAATTGTCCTGCAGAAGACTCTCTGCAGTTTGGAGCTTCTCACAACTCCCATCGTGGGAAAACCCCCATGGCCTCGTGATGCCCCCCCATTCATGAAGGGGCCATCAGGGACAGAAACTCCAACCTGAGCGATCGTCTGATCCTCGCCCTGACTTCAGATGCACGAGATCTCGATTCAGGTCTGTAGATTGTGCCTGCCATGGCCTCACCCAGAAACATAAGCCTAGCTTGTGTTCTCAAACTTTTGTCGTCAGACTACTGGCCCACAAGCCCTCAAGTTTGGCAATCCAGAACTAAAATGCAGCACTCTGCCGGCCCTCCAGAAGGAAAACATTGTCCTCTGAGGCTACCCAGTAACCCCAAAAGAGGATCAACCTGCACCGACCTTGGCTGTACCCCAAATACATAGGCTGAACAGGGCACTAATGCCCTTTCTGACACAGCCTGAGCCTGGACCCCCTGGCCCCTACCAGACAGCTGGCCGCACACTGAGCACATCGAGCCGCCATGGCCTTAGGTTGTCATCTCTTCCCACCCTCGGTTTTCAGGTTTCAGAACCTAGACCTTATCTCCAATCACTGCCCAGGGTTGAAGGTGATGCAGAAATCAGAACTCCTTCCCCATGGCAAGAAACCTTGTGGTTGGCATGTTGTCCAAAATTCAGTGTCGTTGAAACCAGTGTGGCCCATGAGGCCCCGCCCATGCTCGCGGGCCACATTGGTCACAAACACACATTGTGACCCTCAGGCCGAGCCCAATCCTCCAGTAAGGCCACTCAGTGGCTGGATGAAGAGATATCATATTGGGCTTGCCATGCCCCTAGGGCCCAATTTATAACCATATTTCGGGTTGTCCCTTCAGTCTTCCCCACGGCTTTGCTTTGGAATTCCTCTTCTGGTGGGACACTTGAGGTAACAAAACTGAAATGAGTCCTCCCATCCCACAGATTGACGAAAAGCAATTGGGAATCGGGCCAAATCCTCAGAGAGGAAGATTCGTCCATGGCCATGAGGCCTCCCCGACATTCCACGGCCATCGCTGATACAAAATCCAGAGACAAAAGCCTGAGCAAGCGCCTCAGACTCGCACTTTCTTCATATCCTGAAGAGTTCTTCTCATGGTTTGTAGCTCGGGCCTGCCATACCTACGTCCCCAATCCTACGCTGAGTTTCTGTTTTCAGACTTCTGTCCTCAAAGTCTTGGGCCACTCACCCTCCAGGCTGGGCCCCTGGAGCCACACATTAGGACTGTGCCTACCAATCCATGGGAATTCTGCCCATTCCATGGTACAAAATCGTACAAATTAGGAGAAACCTCCAAAGTCCCTGAGGCCATCCCAATAGTGTAGGTCGCCCGTAACAAACAAGGGGTGTCTGACACCAGCTGATAATCGACCTCCACTCATACCATAGATGGATGTCCCCAGAGAAGAAGATTGAACCAGACAGGACCCTAGGCCATAATAGGATCCATTGCTTTGGGTTACAGGCATGTGTCCTCAAAAGCCTGATTCCAAAACGAGCATAGGTGTTTTCCTGAGGCACCCATCAGAACTCATCTCGTCTCCACAAGGAAACCTGTGCATGGGAGACATGTCCAAAGCTTAGGAGAGTACTTCAGGGTCCCGGTGCCACCGCCCCATTCCAAGGCCCTCATGGACACAAAAACACATTAGGACCCATCCTCAGGAAAGTCCATTTCAACTCAGACACCCCGGTTGCTCCCGCAGAGCCATCAGATCTAAACTGTCTTGTTGCTAGGAGACAATTGGAATGCGAGGCGGGCTTCCCAGGCATCCATCCGCGAACGGTGCTCTGGAGTCATTCCATATGGGATGTCCTGGAGCTGTCCAACAGGCCTCAATTGTCCGGAAGAAGGAATCCTGGAAGGGGGCATCCCACAACTCCCTACGTGGGTAAACCTCAATGGCCTCGAGATTCCGCTCCCTTCATGAAGTGGCCGTCATGCTCAGAAACTCCAAACTGAGCCAACGTCTGATCCTCGCCCTGACTTCAGATGCATGAGACATTGGTTCAGATCTGCATGGGGTACCTGCCGTGCCCTCGCCCTGAAACCCAAGTCTAGCTTGTCTTCTCAGACTTCCATCCTCACACTCCTGTCCCCGAAGCCCTCAAGTTTGGCAATTCCGGAACCACAATGGAGCACTCTGCCTGCCATCTAGAAAAAAAATTATTGCCTCGTGAGCTGCCGAGGCACCTTAAATGAGGGTAATCCTACACAGCACTCGACTTTACCCAAATTATATAGTCTACCCTGGGCACTAATGCACTGTCGAACACAACCTGAGCCCGGACTTCCTGACCAACACCCAGAAAGCTGACCGCACACTGAGCACATAAAACCCGCCATGGCCTTAGGTCATCATCTCTTCCCTACCTCAGTTTTCAGGCTTCAGAACCGAGACCTTATCTCCAATCACTGCCCAGGGGTGAGTGTGATGCAGAAATCAGAACTCCTCCTTACCCATGGCAAGAACCCTGTGGTTGGCACGTTGTCCAACGTTCAGTGTAGGAGAAACGAGCATTCACCCTGAGGCCCCGCCCATTCTTGAGTGCGACGAGGGCATACACACACATTGTGACCCTCAGCATGAGTCCTGTCCTCTAGTAAGTCCTCTCAGTTGCTGGACCATTAGATGTCATAATGGGCTTGACATATCCCTAGGCCCCAATTTTTAACCAAATTTCTGATGGTCCAGTCGCCCCTCCCCAGGGCTCTACTCTGGAATCCCTCATTTGGTGGGACACCTGAGGATAAAAAAGAAAAAAACAACAATAAAAAAAAAACGGACTTCTTCAGGCCACAGAATGACCTTAAACTCTTTGGACGGGGCCAAACCACCAGAGAGTAAGACTCGTCCATTTCCCATGAAGTCACCCAAAAATTCCACGACCATGAGTGACCCGATATCCAGAGACAAAAACTTGAGCAGGAGCCTCACACTCGCCCTTCTTTCAAATCACGAAGAGTTCTCCTCATGGTCTGTAGATCAGTCCTGCCATACCTATGACCTGACACATAAGCCGAGTTTGTGTTTTCAGACAACTGTCCAAACAGCCCTGGCCTACACAACCTACAGGCTCAGGCCCCTGGAGCCAAACCTGAGGACTGTACTTGCCCTCTCCAAGGGAATTGTGTGTGCCCATTCCAATGGCCACAACCCTTCTAATAGGATAAACTTCCAAAGTCCCTGATCCATCTCAATAGTGGTGGCTTCCCAGGAAGAACAGGGGCAATCTGAGCCCAACTGAGCACCTATCTGCACTCAGACCCATAGACAGATGTCCCCAGAGGTAAAAAGGAAAGAACAGGCCCCTAGGCACTAATCAGATCCATTGCTTTGGTTTCCAGGCATCTCTCCTCAGAGGCCTGGATTTCAAAAGCAGCATATAGCTGTTTCTTGACTCACCCATCAGAAAATATCTCATCTACACATGGGAAACTTGCATGTTGGAGCTGTGTCAAAGCCTCTGTTTAGGAGAATCCTTAGGGCCCCAGTGCCACCGCTTTATTCCAAGGTCTCCATAGACACAAAAGCACGTTAGGACCCATCCCCAGGGGTGTCCATTTCAACTCAGCGTCCTCGGTTGCTCCCCACAGATCCAGGAGATCTAAACTGTCTGGTTGCTAGGAGACAATTGGAATGCGAGGTGGGCTACCCAGCCATCCATCCTTAGAACCCTGCTCAGAATCATTGGCCTGGAGCCAAACAACAGGTCTCAATTGTCCTGCAGAAGACTCTCTGCAGTTTGGAGCTTCTCACAACTCCCATCGTGGGAAAACCCCCATGGCCTCGTGATGCCCCCACCCATTCATGAAGGGGCCATCAGGGACAGAAACTCCAACCTGAGCGATAGTCTGATCCTCGCCCTAACTTCAGATGCACGAGATCTCGATTCAGGTCTGTAGATTGTGCGTGCCATGGCCTCACCCAGAAACCTAAGCCTAGCTTGTGTTCTCAGACTTTTGTCGTCAGACTACTGGCCCACAAGCCCTCAAGTTTGGCAATCCAAAACTACAATGCAGCACTCTGCCGGCCCTCCAGAAGGAAAACATTGTTTTCTGAGGCTACCCAGTAACCCCAAAAGAGGATCAACCTGCACCGACCTTGGCTGTACCCCAAATACATAGGCTGAACAGGGCACTAATGCCCTTTCTGACACAGCCTGAGCCTGGACCCCCTGGCCCCTACCAGACAGCTGGCCGCACACTGAGCACATCGAGCCGCCATGGCCTTAGGTTGTCATCTCTTCCCACCCTCGGTTTTCAGGTTTCAGAACCTAGACCTTATCTCCAATCACTGCCCAGGGTTGAAGGTGATGCAGAAATCAGAACTCCTTCCCCATGGCAAGAAACCTTGTGGTTGGCATGTTGTCCAACGTTCAGTGTATTTGAAACCAGTGTGGCCCATGAGGCCCCGCCCATGCTCGCGGGCCACATTGGTCACAAACACACATTGTGACGCTTAGGCTGAGCCCAGTCCTCAAGTAAGGCCACTCAGTGGCTGGATGAAGAGATATCATATTGGGCTTGCCATGCCCCTAGGCCCCAATTTTTAACCATAGTTCGGGTTGTCCCTTCAGTCTTCCCCACGGCTTGGCTTTGGAATTCCTCTTTTGGTGGGACACCTGAGGTAACAAAACAGAAATGAGTCCTCCCATCCCACAGATTGACGAAAAGCAATTGGGAATCGGGCCAAATCCTCAGAGAGGAAGATTCGTCCATGGCTCATGAGGCGTCCCCGATAATCCACGGCCATCGCTGATACAAAATCCAGAGACAAAAGCCTGAGCAAGAGCCTCAGACTCGCACTTTCTTCATATCCTGAAGAGTTCTTCTCATGGTTTGTAGATCGGGCCAGCCATACCTACGTCCCCAAAGCTAAGCTGAGTTTGTGTTTTCAGACTTCTGTCCTCAAAGTCTTGGGCCACACACCCTCCAGGCTGGGCCCATGGAGCCACACATTAGGACTGTGCCTACCAATCCCTGGGAATTCTGCCCATTCCATGGTCCAAAATCGTACAAATTAGGAGAAATCTCCAAAGTCCCTGAGGCCATCCCAATAGTGTAGGTCCCCCGGAACAAACAAGGGCTGTCTGACACCAGCTGATAATCGACCTCTACTCATACCATGGATGGATGTCCCCAGAGAAGAAGATTGAAACAGACAGGACGCTAGGCCATAATAGGATCCATTGCTTTGGGTTACAGGCATGTGTCCTCAAAAGCCTGATTCCAATACGAGCATAGGGGTTTTCATGAGGCACCCATCAGAACTCATCTCGTCTCCACAAGTAAACCTGTGCATGGGAGCCATGTCCAAAGCTTAGGAAAGTACTTCAGGTTGCCGGTGCCACCGACCCATTCCAAGGCCCTCATGGACACAAAAACACATTAGGACCCATCCTCAGGAAAGTCCATTTCAACTCAGCCACCCCGGTTGCTCCCGCAGAGCCATCAGATCTAAACTGTCTTGTTGCTAGGAGACAATTGGAATGTGAGGCGGGCTTCCCAGGCATCCATCCGCGAACGGTGCTCTGGAGTCATTCCATATGGGATGTCCTGGAGCTGTCCAAGAGGTCTTAATTGTCCCGCAGAAGGAATCTTTGAAGGGGGCATCCCAAAACTCCCAACGTGGGAAAACCTCAATGACCTCGAGATTCCGCTGCCTTCAAGAAGCTGCCGTCATGCTCAGAATCTCCAACCTGAGCCAAAGTCTGATCCTTGCCCTGACTTCAGATGCATGAGATATTTTTTCAGATCTGCAGGGGGTACATGCCGTGCCCTCGCCGTGAAACCCAAGTCTAGCTTGTCTTCTCAGACTTCCGTCCTCACACTCCTGGTTCCGAAGCCCTCAAGTTTGGCTATCCCGGACCCACAATGCAGCACTCTGCCTGCCCTCTAGAAAAAAAAATTATTGCCTCATGAGCTGGCCAGGCACCTTAAATGAGGGTAAACCTACACAGCACTCTACTTTACCCAAATTATATAGTCCAACCTGGGCACTAATGCACTGTCGAACACAACCTGAGCCCGGACCTCCTGACCAACACTCAGAAAGCAGACCGCACACTGAGCACATAAAACCCGCCATGGCCTTAGGTCATCATCTCTTTCCTACCTCAGTTTTCAGGCTTCAGAACCGAGACCTTATCTCCAATCACAGCCCAGGGGTGAGTGTGATGTAGAAATCAGAACTCCTCTTTACCCATGGCAAGAACCCCTGTGGTTGGCACGTTGTCCAACGTTCAGTGTAGGAGAAACCAGCATTCACCCTGAGGCCCCGCCCATTCTTGAGTGCGACGAGGGCATACACAAACATTGTGACTTTCAGCATGAGTCCTGTCCTCTAGTAAGTCCTCTCAGTGGCTGGACCATTAGATGTCATAATGGGCTTGACATGTCCCTAGGCCCCAATGTTTAACCAGATTTCTGATTGTCCAGTCGCCCCTCCCCAGGGCTCTACTCTGGAATCCCTCATTTGGTGGGACACCTGAGGTTAAAAAAGAAAAACAACAACAACAACAACAAAAAAAAAACGGACTTCTTCCAGCCCAAAGAATGACCCCAAACTCTTTGGACGGGGCCGAACCACCAGAAAGTAAGACGCGTCCATTTCCCATGAAGTCACCCAGAAATTCCACGACCATGAGTGACCCGATATCCAGAGACAAAAACTTGAGCAGGAGCCTCACATTCGCCCTTCTTTCAAATCCCGAAGAGTTCTCCTCATGGTCTGTAGATCAGTCCTGCCATACCTATGACCCGAAACATAAGCCGAGTTTGTGTTTTCAGAGAACTGACCAAACAGCCCTGTCCTACACAACCTACAGGCTCAGGACCCTGGACCCAAACCTGAGGACTGTACTTGCCCTCTTCAAGGGAATTGTGTGTGCCCATTCCAATGGCCACAAACCTACTAATAGGATAAACCTCCAAAGTCCCTGATATATCTCAATAGTGGTAGCGTCCCAGGAAAAACAGGAGCAATCTGAGCCCAATTGAGCACCTACCTGCACTCAGACCCATAGGCAGATGTCCCCAGAGGTAAAAGAAAAGAACAGACCCCTAGGCACTAATCAGATCCATTGCTTTGGTGTCCAGGCATCTCTCCTCAGAAGCCTGGATTTCAAAAGCAGCATATAGCTGTTTCGTGACTCACCCATCAGAAAACATCTCATCTACACATGGGAAACTTGCACGTTGGAGCTGTGTCAAAGCCTCTGTTTAGGAGAACCCTTTAGGGCCCCAGTGCCACCGCTTCATTCCAAGGTCTCCATAGACACAAAAGCACGTAAGGACCCATCCCCAGGGTGTCCATTTCAACTCTGCATCCTCGGTTGCTCCCCACAGATCCAGGAGATCTAACCTGTCTTGTTGCTAGGAGACAATTGGAATGCGAGGTGGGCTACCCAGCCATCCCTCCTTAGAACCCTGCTCAGAATCATTGGCTTGGAGCCAAACAACAGGTCTCAATTGTCCTGCAGAAGACTCTCTGCAGTTTGGAGCTTCTCACAACTCCCATCGTTGGAAAGCCCCCATGGCCTCGTGATGACCCCCTATTCATGAAGGGGCCATCAGGGACAGAAACTCCAACCTGAGCGATTGTCTGATCCTCGCCCTGATCAGATGCACGAGATCTCGATTCAGGTCTGTAGATTGTGCCTGCCATGGCCTCACCCAGAAACCTAAGCCTTGGTTGTGTTATCAGACTTTTGTCGTCAGACTACTGGCCCACAAGGCCTCCAGTTTGGCAATCCAGAACTACAATGCAGCACTCTGCCGGCCCTCCAGAAGAAAAACATTGTCCTCTGGGGCTACCCAGTCATCCCAAATGAGGATCAACCTGCACCGACCTTGGCTGTACCCCAAATACATAGGCTGACCAGGGCATTAATGCCCTTTCTGACACAGCCTGATCCTGGAACCCCTGGCCCCTCCCAGACAGCTGGCCGCACACTGAGCACATCGAGCCGCCATGGCCTTAGGTCGTCATCTCTTCCCAACCTCAGTTTTCAGGATTCAGAACATAGACCTTATCTCCAATCACTGCCCAGGGTTGAAGGTGATGAAGAAATCAGAACTCCTTCCCCATGGCAAGAAACCTTGTGGTTGGCATGTTGTCCAACGTTTAGAGTAGTTGAAACCAGTGTGGCCCATGAGGCCCCGCACATGCTCGCGGGTCACATTGTTCACAAACACACATTGTGACCCTCAGGCTGAGCCCAGTCCTCAAGTAAGGCCACTCAGTGGCTGGATGAAGAGATAGCATATTGGGCTTGCCATGCCCGTAGGCCCCAATTTTTAACCATAGTTCGGGTTGTCCCTTCAGTCTTCCCCACGGCTTTGCTTTGGAATTCCTCTTTTGGTGGGACACCTGAGGTAACAAACCTGAAAGGAGACCTCCCATCCCACAGATTGACGAAAAGCAATTGGGAATCGGGCCAAATCCTCAGAGAGGAAGATTCGTCCATGGCCCATGAGGCCTCCCCGACATTCCACGGCAGTTGCTGATACAAAATCCAGAGACAAAAGCCTGAGCAAACGCCTCAGACTCGCACTTTCTTCATATCCTGAAGAGTTCTTCTCATGGTTTGTAGAACGGGCCTGCCATACCTACGTCCCCAAACCTAAGGTGAGTTTGTGTTTTCAGACTTCTGTCCTCAAAGTCTTGGGCCACACACCCTCCAGGCTGGGCGCCTGGAGCCACACATTAGGACTGTGCCTACCAATCCATGGGAATTCTGCCCATTCCATGGACCAAAATCGTACAAATTAGGAGAAACCTCCAAATTCCCTGAGGCCATCCCAATAGTGTAGGTCGCCCGGATGAAACAAGGGCTGTCTGACACCAGCTGATAATCGACCTCTACTCATACCATAGATGGATGTTCCCAGAGAAGAAGACTGAACCAGACAGGACCCTAGGCCATAATAGGATCCATTGCTTTGGTTTACAGGCATGTCTCCTCAAAAGCCTGATTCCAATTCGAGCATAGGGGTTTTCCTGAGGCACCCATCAGAACTCATCTCGTCTCCACAAGGAAACCTGTGCATGGGAGCTATGTCCAAAGCTTAGGAGAGTACTTCAGGGTCCCGGTGCCACCGCCCCATTCCAAGGCCCTCATGGACATAAAAACCCATTAGGACACATCCTCAGGACAGTCCATTTCAACTCAGCCACCGAGGTTGCTCCCGCAGAGCCATCAGATCTAATCTGTCTTGTTGCTAGGAGACAATTGGAATGCAAGGCGGGCTTCCCAGGCATCCATCCTCGAAGGGTGCTCTGGAGTCATTCCATATGGGATGTCCTGGAGCTGTCCAACAGGTCTCAATTGTTCTGCAGAAGGAATCCTTGAAGGGGGCATCCCACAACTCCCAACGTGGGAAAACCTCAATGGCTTCGAGATTCTGCTCCCTTCATGAAGCGGCCGTCATGCACAGAAACTTCAACCTGAGCCTACGTCTGATCCTCGCCTGACTTCAGATGCATGAGATATTGGTTCAGATCTGAAGGGGGTACCTGCCATGCCCTCGCCCTGAAAGCCAAGTCTAGCTTGTCTTCTCAGACTTCCGTCCTCACACCCCTGGCCCCGAAGCCCTCAAGTTTGGCAATTCCGGACCCACAGTGCAGCACTCTGCCTGCCCTGTAGAAAAAAAATTATTGCTTCATGAGCTGCCCAGGCACCTTAAATGAGAATAAACCTACACAGCACTCGACTTTACCCAAATTATATAGTCTAACGTGGGCACTAAACCACTGTCGGACACAACCTGAGCCCGGACCTCAGACCAACCCCCAGAAAGCTGACAGCACACTGAGCACATAAGACCCGCCATGGCCTTAGGTCATCATCTCTTCCCTACTTCAGTTTTCAGGCTTCAGAACCGAGACCTTATCGCCAATCACTGCCCAGGTTTGATTGTGATGCAGAAATCAGAACTCCTCCTTACCCATGGGAAGAAACCTTGTGGTTGGCACATTGTCCAACGTTCAGAGTAGAAGAAACCAGCATTCACCCGAGGCCCCGCCCATTCTTGAGTGCGACGGGGTCATAAACACGCATTGTGACCGTCAGCATGAGTCTTCTCCTCTAGTAAGTCCTCTCAGTGGTGGACTATTAGATGTCATATTGGGCTTGACATGTCCCTAAACCCTAATTTTTAACCAGATTTCTGATTGTCCAGTCGCCCCTCCCCAGGGCTCTACTCTGGAATCCCTCATTTGTTGGGACACCTGAGGTTAAAAAAGAAAACAACAACAACAACAAAACGGACGTCTTCCATCCCACAGAATGACCCCAAACTCTTTGGACGGGGCCAAACCACCAGAGAGTAAGACTCATCCATTTCCCATGAAGTCACCCAGAAATTTCACCACAGTGAGTGACACGATATCCCGAGACAAAAACTTGAGCAAGAGCCTCACACTCGCTCTTTTTCAAATCCCGAAGAGCCGCCATGGCCTTAGGTTGTCATCTCTTCCCAACCTCGGTTTTCAGGCTTTAGATTCTAGACCTTATCTCCAATCACTGCCCAGGGTTGATCCTGATGCAGAAATCAGAACTCCTTCCCCATGGCAAGAAACCTTGTGGTTGGCATGTTGTCCAACTTTCAGTGTAGTTGAATCCAGTGTTGCCCATGAGGCCCCTCCATGCTCGCAGGCTACATTGGTCACAAACACACATAATGACCCTCAACCTGACCAAAGTCCTCACGTAAGGCCTCTCAGTGGCTGGATGAAGAGATAGCATATTGGGCTTGCCATGCCCCTAGGCCCCAATTTTTAACCATAGTTCAGGTGGTCCCTTCAGTCTTCCCCACGGCTTTGCTTTGGAATTCCTCTTTTCGTGGGACACTTGAGGTAACAAAACTGAAATGAGTCCCCCCATCCCACAGATTTACGAAAAGCAATTGGGAATTGGGCCAAATCCTCAGAGAGGAAGATTCGTCCATGGCCCATGAGGCCTCCCCGACATTCCACGGAGATCGCTGATACAAATTCCAGAGACAAATGCCTGAGCAAGAGCCTCAGACTCACTCTATATTCAAATATTCATGAGTTCTCATGGTTTGTAGATTGGGCCTACCATACCGATGTCCCCAAAGCTGAGTTTGAGTATCGGAATCACAATCAGAACTCTGCCTTCCACATGGCTGTAATGCTTGTTCTTCACATGGAGTCACACCTTCACGTGGGGAACCCTTCATGGCCCCTGATGCCACGCCCAAACATGAGTGCTGCTTGGGCACAAATTCACACTGTGACCCTAGCATGAGCCCCATGACAAAGAAAGGCATGTCAGGTTCGGGACGAAGATCCTGCATATAGTCCTTGCCATGCCCATAGTCACCAGGACTAACTAGATGGTGTGTATTCCAGTTGAGGGAACCCACTGCTGTGCTCTAGAGTCCCTCTCCTGGGAGGTCCTTTGTGGCAGAAAACAGTACTCTTCACTTCCCACAGAATGAACTCAAACACTTGGGAGCTTGGACAATCCCCCGAGAGGAAGGCTCTTCCTCGGACCCTGAGGCAACACCTACCCTGACCGGACACTGTAAACGCAACACCCAGAGACAAAATCCTGAGTGACTGCCTCCCACTTGCCCTCCTTTGATATCCAGAGGATCTCCCCTCACGGACTGCAGATCAGGTTTGCCATTACCTTGGCCCCTACCTGAGCCAAGTTTGCTCTTACAGATATCAGTCCCCACAGCCCTGGCAAACACAGCCTCTAGGCTGGGTCCTATGGAGATATACCACAGGACCGTGCCTGCTCTCTCCTGGGAAACTGTGTCCATTCCTTTGGACACACACCTCCAGAATATGAGAAACCTCAAGGCCCCCGAGGACATCCCACTACTGGGAGGCTCCCTGGACACACAGGGGCATTCGGACACAAGCTGAGCAGCTACATCCATGAATGCATGCACACAGATGTCAACAGAGATAGAAGGTTGAGCCGGACAGGCCTTTAGGCCCTAATCTCAACTCTTGCTTTGGTTTCCAGGTGTCACTCCTCAGAGGCTTTGGATCAAAGAACAGGATATGGGGCTTTCCTGAGGCACTGAACAGAACTCCTCTCGTCTCCACATGGGAAGTTTCCTTGTTGGAGCCGTGTCAAACACCTCATGTTGGAGAATCCTGCAGAGTCCCTGAGCCACCTCCACATTCCAAGGTCTCCCAGGCCACCAAGCCACAGTAGGACTCATCTTCAGGAGAGTCCATTTCAACTCTCCCCTCTGGGTAGCTCACCCAGGAGCCCGCAGATTGAGCCTGCCTTGTCCTGACTAAAGAGTGGGAATATGAGGTGGCGTTCCCAGGCATCCATGCTTAGACACCTGCTCTCGAGTCTTTCCATATGGGGCCTCTTGGAACCATCCAATAGGACTCGACTGTCGTGCAGAAGGTAAACTTCAGTTTTGGAGCAGTTCACAAATCCCATCGTAGGCAAAACATTCTGGCCTCATGAAGCCCCCACACCCTTCAGGAAGAGGCCATGCTGGACAAGAACTCTAGCCTGAGGCACGTCTCATAGTTGACATGACCTCAGTGCAGGAGATCCCGATTCAGCCTCTGCAGAGTGGGCATGCCGTGCCCTCGGTCCCAAACCTCACGCTAGCTTGTGTTTTCAGACTTCCTTCCTCACACTCCTGGCAAACAAGCCCTCCGGACTAGGAACTCCAGAACCAAAACCCAGCCCAGTGTCTGCCCAACGGAAGAAAAACGTTTCCCTGTGGGGCTCTCCAGAAAACCCAGATGAGGATCAACCTGCTCGGGCCTCGACGGTACCCGAACTGGATAGGCTGCTCTGGGCACTCATGCTCTGCCTGACACAGCCTGAAGCCAGACGTCCAGACAGACAAGGAGACAGCTGGCCGCACACCCAGCACTTCGGACACGCCATGGTCTTATGCCGTCACCTCATCCTAACCTTGGTTTTCAGATATCTGAACCTAGACATTATATCAATTCTCCACACAGCTGGGTATAGCAAGCACAAAACAGAACTCCTCCTTCCCCATGGCTGTCAAGCTTGCTCTTGGCATGGAGTCACATCTTCAGGGTAGGAGAAACCTTCATGGCCCCTGATGCCACGCCCAAACTTGAGTGCTGCTGGGGCACAAATTCACACTGTGACACTCAGCATGAGCCCCATGTCAAAGAAAGGCCTGTCAGGGCCTGGACCAAGAGCCCACATATGGGGCTTGCCAAGCCCCTATGCACCCAATCCTCACCACGGTTTGAATTTTCCAGTCGCCCCGCCCTTACCTGGAGCTCTGCTCTGGAATCCCTTTCTTGGAGAGACCCATGAGCCAGACAACACGACTCCACCCTTCCCACAAAATGACCCCAAACTCTTGGGAGCTGGGACAAATCCCCAGAGAGGGATACTCGTCCACAGTACCTGAGGCCACCGCTCCAATCCACGGCTATCCCGGACACAACATCCAGAGACAAAAGCCTGAAGGAACGCCTCCCACTCGCCCTTGTTTCAGAGGCCCAGGAGCTCCCTCTCGGGCTGTACATCCGGCCTGCCATACCCTAGGCGCCACTCATAAGCTGAGTTTGTGTATTCAGACTTCTGTGCCCACAGCCTGGACCCACACAACATCCAGGCTAGGGCCTCTGGACCAAACAGCGAAAGATTGTGCCTGCCCTCTCCAAGGAAAGTGTGCCCAATCCATTGACCACAACCCTACACGTTAGGGAAAAGCTCCAAGGTCCCTGAGGCCATCAATAGTATGGGCCACCCTGGACTAAGAGGGGCTCTCTGACACCAGCGGAGCAACTATCGCCACTTAGACTCTCAGACAGTGTCCCCAGAGACAGAAGGTTGAAATGGACAGGCCCCCAGGCCCTAATCTGAACCTTAGCTTTGGTTTCCATGTTTCCGTTCTCAGAGGACTGTTTTCGTAGACCAGCACATGGGGCTTTTCTGAGGCACCAAACCAAACCTCTCTCATCTCCACATGGGCAGCTTTCTTACTGGGATGTATCAAACACTTCAGGTAGGAGAGTTCCCCAGGGCCACTGAACAACCAGCACATTCCAAGGTCTCCATGGACCCAAACGCACATTATGACGCATTCTCAGGAAAGGCCATTTCAACTCAGCCCCCTGGGTTGCGTGTTCCAGAGGCAGCAGATCAAACATATCTTGTCGCTAATAGCCAATGGGAATGCGAGGCATGCTGTACAGGGATCCATCCTTCGAACCCTGCTCTCCAGTCCTTCCATATGGTATGTCCTGGAGCCATGCAACAGGACTCGAATGTCCCGCAGAAGGAAAGCTTGTAGTTTGGGGCAACCTCCAAACTCAGCGTGGGAAAACTTCCTTGGTCTCATGAGGCCCCCACTTCATGAAGGTGCCATCATGGACACATACTCCAGCCTCAGCCAACGTCTGATCCTCAGCCTGACTTCAGATGCAGGAGATTTTGATTCAGCCTCTGCAGAGTGGGCCTGCTCTGCCCTTGGCTCCAATCCTCACACTAGCTTGTGTTTTCAGACTTCCGTCCTCAAACTCCTGGCCCACAAACCCTCCCTACTGGGAATTCTGGGGCCACAATGAAGCACTGTGCCTGCCTCCCAGGAGAAAAACATTGTCTATGGCGCTGCCCAGAAACCCCAAATGAGGATCAAACTGCTTGGCCCTCGGCAACACCCCAATTGCATAGGCTACCTTAAACAGTGATGCTCTGTCGCAAATAGCCTGAGCCCAGACCTTCCAACGGACACCGACACAGCTGGCTGCACACCCAGCACATTGGACCCGCCACTGCCTTAGGCCACCATCCATTCCCAACCTGGGTTTTCAGTCATCGGAACCTAGAACTTATCTCCAATCTCTGCACAGGGGGGAACCTGATGCACAAGTCAGAACCCCTCCTTCCCCATGGCAAGAAACCTTGCTGCTGGCAGTGAGTTAAACCTTCAGTGTAGGAGAAAACGGCATGGCCCATGAGGCCACGCCCTAGCGTGAGGGCCGCCTTGGGCACAAACACACATTGTGACCCTCAGCGTGAGTACCTTATTCAAGTAACGCCTCTCAGTGACTGGACCAAGAGCCCGCATATGTGGCTTGCCATGCCCATAGGCACCCAGGACTAACTAGATGGTGTGTATTCCAGTTGAGGGAACCCACTGCTGTGCTCTAGAGTCCCTCTCCTGGGGGGTCCCCTGTGGCAGAAAACAATACTCTTCATTCCCACAGAATGAACACAAACACTTGGGAGCTTGGACAATCCCCCGAGAGGAAGGCTCTTCCTCGGCCTCTGAGACAACCCCTACCCTGACCGGACACTGTAAACGCAACACCCAGAGACAAAATCCTGAGTGACTGCCTCCCACTTGCTCTACTTTGATTTCCAGAGGATCTCCCCTCAAGGACTAGAGATCAGGCCTGCCATTACATTGGCCCCTAGCTGAGCCAAGTTTGCTTTTTCAGACATCTGTCCCCACAGCCCTGGCAAACACAGCCTCTAGGCTGGGTCCTCTGGAGCCATACCACAGGACCGTGCCTGCTCTCTCCTGGGAAACTGTGTCCATTCCTTTGGCCACACACCTCCAGAATATGAGAAACCTCAAGGCCTCCGAGGACATCCCACTACTGGGAGCCTCACTGGACTCACAGGGGCATTTGGACACAAGCTGAGCAGCTACATCCATGAATGCATGCACACAGATGTCAACAGAGATAGAAGGTTGAGCCGGACAGGCCTTTAGGCCGTAGTCTCAACTCTTGCTTTGGTTTCCAGGTGTCACTCCTCAGAGGCTTTGGTTCGAAGAACAGGGTATGGGGCTTTCCTGAGGCACGGAACAGAACTCCTCTCGTCTCCACATGCGAAGTTTCCTTGTTGGAGCCGTGTCAAACACCTCATGTTGGAGAATCCTGCAGAGTCCCTGAGCAACCTCCACATTCCAAGGTCTCCCAGGCCACCAAGCCACAGTAGGACTGATCTTCAGGAGAGTCCATTTCAACTCTCCCCTCTGGGTAGCTCACCCAGGAGCCCGCAGATTGAGCCTGCCTTGTCCTGACTAAAGAGTGGGAATATGAGGTGGCGTTCCCAGGCATCCATGCTTAGACACCTGCTCTCGAGTCTTTCCATATGGGGCCTCTTGGAACCATCCAATAGGACTCGACTGTCGTGCAGAAGGTAAACTTCAGTTTTGGAGCAGTTCACAAATCCCATCGTAGGCAAAACTTTCTGGCCTCATGAAGCCCCCACACCCTTCAGGAAGAGGCCATGCTGGACAAGAACTCTAGCCTGAGGCACGTCTCATAGTTGACATGACCTCAGTGCAGGAGATCTCGATTCAGCCTCTGCAGAGTGGGCCTGCCGTGCCCTCGGTCCCAAACCTCACGCTAGCTTGTGTTTTCCGACTTCCTTCCTCACACTCCTGGCAAACAAGCCCTCCGGACTAGGAACTCCGGAACCAAAACCCAGCCCAGTGTCTGCCCAACGGAAGAAAAACGTTTCCCTGTGGGGCTCTCCAGAAAACCCAGATGAGGATCAACCTGCTCGGGCCTCGACGGTACCCGAACTGGATAGGCTGCTCTGGGCACTCATGCTCTGCCTGACACAGCCTGAAGGCAGACGTCCAGACAGACAAGGAGACAGCTGGCCGCACACCCAGCACTTCGGACACGCCATGGTCTTATGCCGTCACCTCATCCTAACCTTGGTTTTCAGATATCTGAACCTAGACATTATATCAATTCTCCACACAGCTGGGTATAGCAAGCACAAAACAGAACTCCTCCTTCCCCATGGCTGTAAAGCTTGCTCTTGGCATGGAGTCACACCTTCAGGGTGGGAGAAACCTTCATGGCCCCTGATGCCACGCCCAAACTTGAGTGCTGCTTGGGCACAAATTCACACTGTGACCCTCAGCATGAGCCCCATGTCAAAGAAAGGCCTGTCAGGGCCTGGACCAAGAGCCCACATATGGGGCTTGCCAAGCCCCTATGCACCCAATCCTCACCATGGTTTGAATTTTCCAGTCGCCCCGCTTGTACCTGGAGCTCTGCTCTGGAATCCCTTTCTTGGAGAGACCCATGAGCCAGACAACACGACTCCACCCTTCCCACAAAATGACCCCAAACTCTTGGGAGCTGGGACAAATCCCCAGAGAGGGATACTCGTCCACAGTACCTGAGGCCACCGCTCCAATCCACGGCTATCTCGGACACAACAGCCAGAGACAAAAGCCTGAAGGAACGCCTCCCACTCGCCCTTGTTTCAGAGGCCCAGGAGCTCCCTCTCAGGCTGTACATCCGGCCTGCCATACCCTAGGCGCCACTCATAAGCTGAGTTTGTGTATTCAGACTTCTGTGCCCACAGCCTGGACCCACACAACATCCAGGCTAGGGCCTCTGGACCAAACAGCGAAAGATTGTGCCTGCCCTCTCCAAGGAAAGTGTGCCCAATCCATTGACCACAACCCTACAGGTTAGGGAAAAGCTCCAAGGTCCCTGAGGCCATCAATAGTATAGGCCACCCTGGACTAAGAGGGGCTCTCTGACACCAGCGGAGCAACTATCTCCACTTAGACTCTCAGACAGTGTCCCCAGAGACAGAAGGTTGAAATGGACAGGCCCCCAGGCCCTAAACTGAACCTTAGCTTTGGTTTCCATGTTTCAGTTCTCAGAGGACTGTTTTCGTAGACCAGCACATGGGGCTTTTCTGAGGCACCAAACCAAACCTCTCTCATCTCCACATGGGCAGCTTTCTTACTGGGATGTATCAAAAACTTCAGGTAGGAGAGTTCCGCAGGGCCACTGAACAACCAGCACATTCCAAGGTCTCCATGGACCCAAACGCACATTATGACGCATCCTCAGGAGAGGCCATTTCAACTCAGCCCCCTGGGTCGCGTGTTCCAGAGGCAGCAGATCAAACATATCTTGTCGCTAATAGCCAATGGGAATGCGAGGCATGCTGTACAGGGATCCATCCTTCAAACCCTGCTCTCCAGTCCTTCCATATGGTATGTCCTGGAGCCATGCAACAGGACTCGAATGTCCCGCAGAAGGAAACCTTGTGGTTTGGGGCAACCTCCAAACTCAGCGTGGGAAAACTTCCTTGGCCTCATGAGGCCCCCACTTCATGAAGGTGCCATCATGGACACATACTCCAGCCTCAGCCAACGTCTGATCCTCAGCCTGACTTCAGTTGCAGGAGATTTTGATTCAGCCTCTGCAGAGTGGGCCTGCTCTGCCCTTGGCTCCAATCCTCACACTAGCTTGTGTTTTCAGACTTCCGTCCTCACACTCCTGGCCCACAAACCCTCCCTACTGGGAATTCTGGGGCCACAATGAAGCACTGTGCCTGCCTCCCAGGAGAAAAACATTGTCTATGGCGCTGCCCAGAAACCCCAAATGAGGATCAAACTGCTTGGCCCTCGGCAACACCCCAATTGCATAGGCTACCTTAAACAGTGATGCC
Source organism: Mustela nivalis (assembly GCF_964662115.1). Lineage (NCBI taxonomy): Eukaryota > Metazoa > Chordata > Mammalia > Carnivora > Mustelidae > Mustela > Mustela nivalis. The sequence continues at coordinate 457,555 of NW_028136276.1, read as the reverse complement.
CTGTCGCAAATAGCCTGAGCCCAGACCTTCCAACAGACACCGACACAGCTGGCTGCACACCCAGCACATTGGACCCGCCACTGCCTTAGGCCACCATCCATTCCCAACCTGGGTTTTCAGTCATCGGAACCTAGACCTTATCTTCAATCCCTGCACAGGGGGGAACCTGATGCACAGGTCAGAACCCCTCCTTCCCCATGGCAAGAAACCTTGCTGCTGGCAGTGAGTCAAACCTTCAGTGTAGGAGAAAACGGCATGGCCCATGAGGCCACGCCCAAGCGTGAGGGCCGCCTTGGGCACAAACACACATTGTGACCCTCAGAGTGAGTACCTTATTCAAGTAACACCTCTCAGTGACTGGACCCAGAGCCCGCATATGTGGCTTGCCATGACCATAGGCACCCAGGACTAACTAGATGGTGTGTATTCCAGTTGAGGGAACCCACTGCTGTGCTCTAGAGTCCCTCTCCTGGGGGGTCCCCTGTGGCAGAAAACAGTACTCTTCATTCCCACAGAATGAACACCAACACTTGGGAGCTTGGACAATCCCCCGAGAGGAAGGCTCTTCCTCAGCCTCTGAGACAACCCCTACCCTGACCGGACACTGTAAACGCAACACCCAGAGACAAAATCCTGAGTGACTGCCTCCCACTTGCCCTACTTTGATTTCCAGAGGATCTCCCCTCACGGACTAGAGATCAGGCCTGCCATTACATTGGCCCCTAGCTGAGCCAAGTTTGCTTTTTCAGACATCTGTCCCCACAGCCCTGGCAAACACAGCCTCTAGGCTGGGTCCTCTGGAGCCATACCACAGGACCGTGCCTGCTCTCTCCTGGGAAACTGTGTCCATTCCTTTGGCCACACACCTCCAGAATATGAGAAACCTCAAGGCCTCCGAGGACATCCCACTACTGGGAGCCTCACTGGACTCACAGGGGCATTCGGACACAAGCTGAGCAGCTACATCCATGAATGCATGCACACAGATGTCAACAGAGATAGAAGGTTGAGCCGGACAGGCCTTTAGGCCGTAGTCTCAACTCTTGCTTTGGTTTCCAGGTGTCACTCCTCAGAGGCTTTGGTTCGAAGAACAGGGTATGGGGCTTTCCTGAGGCACGGAACAGAACTCCTCTCGTCTCCACATGGGAAGTTTCCTTGTTGGAGCCGTGTCAAACACCTCATGTTGGAGAATCCTGCAGAGTCCCTGAGCCACCTCCACATTCCAAGGTCTCCCAGGCCACCAAGCCACAGTAGGACTCATCTTCAGGAGAGTCCATTTCAACTCTCCCCTCTGGGTAGCTCACCCAGGAGCCCGCAGATTGAGCCTGCCTTGTCCTGACTAAAGAGTGGGAATATGAGGTGGCGTTCCCAGGCATCCATGCTTAGACACCTGCTCTCGAGTCTTTCCATATGGGGCCTCTTGGAACCATCCAATAGGACTCGACTGTCGTGCAGAAGGTAACCTTCAGTTTTGGAGCAGTTCACAAATCCCAACGTAGGCAAAACTTTCTGGCCTCATGAAGCCCCCACACCCTTCAGGAAGAGGCCATGCTGGACAAGAACTCTAGCCTGAGGCACGTCTCATAGTTGACATGACCTCAGTGCAGGAGATCTCGATTCAGCCTCTGCAGAGTGGGCCTGCCGTGCCCTCGGTCCCAAACCTCACGCTAGCTTGTGTTTTCCGACTTCCTTCCTCACACTCCTGGCAAACAAGCCCTCCGGACTAGGAACTCCGGAACCAAAACCCAGCCCAGTGTCTGCCCAACGGAAGAAAAACGTTTCCCTGTGGGGCTCTCCAGAAAACCCAGATGAGGATCAACCTGCTCGGGCCTCGACGGTACCCGAACTGGATAGGCTGTTCTGGGCACTCATGCTCTGCCTGACACAGCCTGAAGCCAGACGTCCAGACAGACAAGGAGACAGCTGGCCGCACACCCAGCACTTCGGACACGCCATGGTCTTATGCCGTCACCTCATCCTAACCTTGGTTTTCAGATATCTGAACCTAGACATTATATCAATTCTCCACACAGCTGGGTATAGCAAGCACAAAACAGAACTCCTCCTTCCCCATGGCTGTCAAGCTTGCTCTTGGCATGGAGTCACACCTTCAGGGTGGGAGAAACCTTCATGGCCCCTGATGCCACGCCCAAACTTGAGTGCTGCTTGGGCACAAATTCACACTGTGACCCTCAGCATGAGCCCCATGTCAAAGAAAGGCCTGTCAGGGCCTGGACCAAGAGCCCACATATGGGGCTTGCCAAGCCCCTATGCACCCAATCCTCACCAGGGTTTGAGTTTTCCAGTCGCCCCACCTGTACCTGTGGCTCTGCTCATGAATCCCTTTCTTGGAGAGACCCATGAGCCAGACAACACGACTCCACCCTTCCCACAAAATGACCCCAAACTCTTGGGAGCTGGGACAAATCCCAAGGGAGGGATACCTCTCCACAGTCCCTAAGGCCACTCCTCCAATCCACGGCTATCCCGAACACAACATCCAGAGACAAAAGCCTGAAGGAACGCCTCCCACTCGCCCTTGTTTCAGAGGCCCAGGAGCTCCCTCTCGGGCTGTACATCAGGCCTGCCATACCCTAGGCGCCACTCTTAAGCTGAGTTTGTGTTTTCAGACTTCTGTGCCCACAGCCTGGACACACACAACCTCCAGGCGAGGGCCTCTGGAGCCACAGGAAAAAATTGTGCCTGCCCTCTCCAAGGAAAGTGTGCCCAATCCATTGACCACAACCCTAGAGTTTAGGGAAAAGCTCCAAGCCCCTGAGGCCATCAATAGTGGAGGCCACCCTGGACTAAGAGGGGCTCTCTGACACCAGCGGAGCAGCTATCTCCACTTAGAATCTCAGACAGTGTCCCCAGAGACAGAAGGTTGAAATGGACAGGCCCCCAGGCCCTAATCTGAACCTTAGCTTTGGTTTCCATGTGTCCGTCCTCAGAGGACTGTTTTCGTAGACCAGCACACGGGGCTTTTCTGAGGCACCAAACCAAACCTCTCTCGTCTCCACATGGGGAGCTTTCTTACTGGGGATGTATCAAAAACTTCAGGTAGGAGAGTTCCGCAGGGCCACTGAACAACCAGCACATTCCAAGGTCTCCATGGACCCAAACGCACATTATGACGCATTTTCAGGAGAGGCTTTTTCAACATAGCCCCCTGGGTAGCGTGCCCCAGAGGCAGCAGATCTAACATATCTTGTTGCTTATGGCCAAGGGGAATGCGAGGCATGCTGTACAGTGATCCATCCTTCGAACCCTGCTCTCCAGTCCTTCCGTATGGTATGTCCTGGAGCCATGCAACAGGACTCGAATGTCCCGCAGAAGGAAATCTTGTGGTTTGGGCCAACCTCCAAACTCAGCGTGGGAAAACTTCCTTGGCCTCATGAGGCCCCCGCTTCATGAAGGTGCCATCATGGACACATACTCCAGCCTCAGCCAACGTCTGATCCTCAGCCTGACTTCAGATGCAGGAGATTTTGATTCAGCCTCTGCAGAGTGGGTCTGCTCTGCCCTTGGCTCCAATCCTCACACTAGCTTGTGTTTTCAGACTTCCGTCCTCACACTCCTGGCCCACAAACCCTCCCTACTGGGAATTCTGTGGCCACAATGAATCACTCTGCCTGCCTCCCAGGAGAAAAACATTGTCTATGGTGCTGCACAGAAACCCCAAATGAGGATCAAACTGCTTGGCCCTCAGCAACACCCCAATTGCATAGGCTACCTTAAACACTGATGCTCTGTCGCAAATAGCCTGAGCCCAGACCTTCCAACGGACACCGACACAGCTGGCTGCACACCCAGCACATTGGACCCGCCACTGCCTTAGGCCACCATCCATTCCCAACCTGGGTTTTCAGTCATCGGAACCTAGACCTTATCTCCAATCCCTGCACAGGGGGGAACCTGATGCATAAGTCAGAACCCCTCCTTCCCCATGGCAAGAAACCTTGCTGCTGGCCATGAGTCAAACCTTCAGTGTAGGAGAAAACGGCAAACCTGCCGGGCCTCATGAAGCCCCCCATATCCTTCAGGGAGAGGCCATCATGGTCAAAAACTCTAGCTTGAAGCACGTCTCATAGTAGACATGACCGCAATGCAGGAGATCTTGATTCAGCCTCTGCAGAGTGGCCTGCCGTGCCCTCGGTCCCAAACCTCACGCTAGCTTGTGTTTTCAGACTTCCTTCCTCACACTCCTGGCAAACAATCCCTCCAGAGTAGGAATTGCAGAACCACAAGCCTGCCCAGTTACTGCCCACCGGTAGAAAACGTTTCCTTGTGGGGCTTTCCATAAAACCCAGATAAGGATCAACCTGCTCTTGCCTCGACGGCACTCAGATTTGATCGGCTGCTCTGGGCACTAATGCTCTGCCTTTCACAGCCTGATGCCAGTCGTCCAGACAGGCAAGGAGACAGCTGGCCACACACCTAGCACTTCTGACACGCCATGGTCTTATGCCGTTATCTCTTCCTAACCTTGGTTTTCCGATATCTAAACCCAGATATTATATCAATTCCCTACACAGTTGGGCATCTGAAGCAGAAATCAGAACTCCTTTTTCCCCATGGCTGTAAGGCTTGCTCTTGGCATGGAGTCACACCTTCAGGGTGGGAGAAACCTTCATTTCCCCTAAAACCACGCCCAAACTTGAGTGATGCCTTGGGCACAAATTCACTCTGTGACCCTCAGCATGAGCCCAATATCAAAGAAAGGCCTGTCAGGGCCTTGACCAAGAGCCCTCATGTGGGGCGTGCCAAGCCCCTATACACCCAATCCTCACCACTGTTTGAGTTTTTCAGTCTCCCCCCTGTTCTTGGGGCTCTGCTCTGGAATCACTTTCTTGGAGAGACACATGAGCCAGACAACAGGACTCCACCCTTCCCACAAAATGACCCCAAACTCCTGTTAGCTGGGACAAATCCCCAGAGAGTTTACTCGTCCACAGTCACTGAGGCCACCCCCTACAATCCACGGCTATCCTGGACGCATCCAGAGACAAAAGCCTGAAGGAATCTCGCCCTTGATTCACAAGCCAGGAGGCTCACTCTTTATCTGTACATCCGGCCTGCCATACCCTCGGCGCCACTCATAAGCTGAGTTTTTGTTTTCAGACTTATGTGCCACAGCCTGGACCCACACACCCTCCAGGCTAGGGCATCTGGAGCCACAGTGAAAGATTGTGCCTGCCATCTCCAAGGAAAGTGTGCCCAATCCATTGACCACAACCCTACAGGTTAGGGAAAAGTTCCAAGGCCCCTGAGGCCATCCTGATAGTGTAGGCTGCCCTGGACTAAAAGGGGCACTCTGACACCAGCTGAGCCATTATCACCACTTAGACTCTCAGACAGTGTCCCCAGAGACAGAAGATTGAAATGAACAGGCCCTTAGGCCCTAATATGAACCTTAGCTTTAGTTTTCATGTGTCTGTCCTCAGAGGACTGGTTTCTTATACCAGCATATTAGGTTTTTCTGAGGCTCCAAACCAAACCTCTCTCGTCTCCACATGGAGTGCTTTCTTACTGGATCTGTATCAAACCCTTCTGGTCGGAGAATTCCGCAGGGCCACAGTACAACCATCACATTCCAAGGTCTCCATGGACAGAAACCCACATTATGACGCATCCTCAGGAGAGGCCATTTCAACTCAGCCCACTGGTTAGCTTGCCCCAGAGCCAGCAGAACAAACATATCTTGTCATTAATGGCCAAAGGGAATGCGAGGCATGTTGTTCAGGGATCCATCCTTTGAACCCTCCTCTTCAGTCCTTCCTTATGGTATGTACTGGAGCCATTCAACAGGACTCGACTGTCTCGCAGAAGGAAACCTTGTGGTTTGTGGCAACCTCCAAACTCAGCGTGGGAAAACTTCGTTGGCCTCATGAGGCACCTGCTTCATGAAGGTGCCATCAAAGGCACAATCCAACCTCAGGCAATGTCTGATCCTCAGCCTGACTTCAGATGCATGAGATATCCTTTCAGCCTTTGCAGAGTGGGCCTGCTCCCCACCTCACCCTATGTTTTGTTTTCAGACTCTACCCTAGCACTCCTGGCCCAAAAGCCCTCATGATTCGGAATTCTGGTTCCAGAACGAAGCACTCTGCCTGCCCCCCAAAGAAAAACATTGTCTATGGCATTGCTCAGAAACCCCAAATGAAAATCAACCTGCTCAGCCCTCGGCAACACCCCAATTGCATAGGCTACCCTAAACACTATGCTCTGTCTTACATAGCCTGAGCCCAGACCTTGTGAGAGACATTGAGACAGTTGGCTTCACACGCAGCACATCGAACCTGCCATGGGTTAGGCCATTTCATCCCTTCCCATTGACCTGGGTGTCTTCCTGGAGGTATATTCTGAGGCTGTGTCAGACTATGCATTTTTTCTGGAGCTTCCTATGGAATTGGGGTGGTATTAGGCGCCTTGCAATTTTCTCTTAATCTGGTGGGTTGGGAAACTGAGACAGGCTGACATTCCTTGGGAGAGCTGGCCCAGTGCTGTTGTGTGTTCCTGGAGGCCCCATCCTGGAGGGCATATGGGTCAGGACTCTGGGTCCAAAGTCTTCAGACACAAACTCGGGTAAGAGTTAAGCTCGAGGTGATGGCAGACCCAATCTGCAGACCCTGAGCGAAGCATCTCTAGATCTGAAATTCGGACGGCTGTGAGGCAGGAGCACAGTCTTTTATGTCTGACTTGTTTGTCTATGATGGCCACGAAATGGAGGGGTGGCCTCATGGGTCCATGTGAGATTCTACCTCTCTGGGAATTCTGCTTGGCACCCAAGAGTTTGGTGTATTTCTGGGGGATGGGAGGAGCTCAGGTTTATGAGTCAGGGATCCCGTCCAAACAGCCATTCCAGAGATGGGTCCTGGGTTCTGGAGCCTGGATCACCGCAACAAGGCTTAGGATTTGGGCCTAGGGTCCTGCTCTATGTTTTCCTGGTACAGCTCCCGAGTGTTCTTGTTGGAAATGGGTCTCATTCTGAGGGTCACAATGCCTGTTTTTGCCCAGATGCCCATGCTGAATGGGTGTGACCTCATGGGCTATGCACTTGGCTCCCACTCTGAGGGTTGGACTGCCATCTCAACATTCAGTTTTCCTGCCATGGGGAAGGAGGGGTACTTTTTTATGCTTCAGGTTCCCCCATGGGCAGGAATTTGAGCTAAGTTCTGGGACAGGTGCCTGAATACCCAGTTCACTTTGAGATGAGGTCCTCGGGCCAAGGCAGGACCCACCTGCAGAAAATGAGGCCTGCTTTCTGGGTGGCTGTCCGGAGCTCGGGCTTGAGCTGTGTCAGACAGAACATTCGTGGAGAGTTCGGCCTATGATATTGGGGTGCTTTTGAGAGCTGTGCAACTGGATCCTCATCGGGGATTTTTGCACAGACCCTTTCTTCACTTCTTCTATCTGGTGAGCAGGCAGATGGCTGCATTACGGCTCCAGAATATCCAAGTTGGAGGGTTTGCAGGCGAGGAGTGTGAGGACAGAAGTATGAAAACATAAGCTACGGTTACGCTCAGTGCCGAGCACATGTCTATTCCAATGTACAGCAGTTGTTTCGAGATCTTCAGCACCTGGGCGAGGGGAAGATGTCTGCTCACGCTGGAGTTTGTATCCATGATGGCCAACAAATGGTGGGGAGGCCTCAAGAATTCTTGGAGGTTTTTCCAAGCTGGAGCTTGTGAGCTGCTCCAAACATCAAGGTGTCCTACTAAGGGACAGCAGAAGCCTTCTTACAGGGCTCCAGGGTCCCCCATATGGAAGATTCGATAGCAATGCTCTCTGAATGGAGGCCTGGGAAGCCAATCTCGTGTTACCATTGCAGCTGAGGAACAGGGTAAGCTTGAACCAATGACACTGATTCCAAGTTCCAAGTGATTTGCGTTGATGGAAGTTCTCAGTCTAACAGGTCCCAATGCTGCTTGGTGTCCAGGGAGACCTTAGAATGTGGTGGCGGCTCTCTGACCATTGAGGATTCTCTATCCTTAGGATTAGACCCAGTACCCAGGAGCCAGGTTTCCTTCTTGGGACAGGAGGTGTGCTCTTGTATGGCTCACGGACCACAGGTTGGACCATATGCTTGAATTTCCAGAACAGACCTCTAGGAAGAGAGACCTCAAAACATAAGCTAGGGTTCTGATGAGGTTTTAGGGCCATGGAAGTTTCAATCTTCGGACTAAGTGCCATTGGCCTGCATGTCATCCTGGAGGTAGGTGCTGAGGCTGTGTCAGGCTGTGCACTTTTTCCAGAGTGGCCTATGATATTGGGGTGCAGTCAGGGGCCTTGCAGTTTTCTCCTAATCTGGACATTTTGGGAAACTGAGATGGGCAGGGTTTCCTCAGGAGAGCAGGGCCAGTGATGTCATGTGTTTCTCGAGGCCCCATCCTGGAGGTCATGTGTGTCAGGACTTTGGGACCAAAGACTTTAGACACAACCTCGGATAAGAGATAGGAGTGAGGTGTTGGCAGTCCGAATCTGAAGACCCTGAGGGAAGCTCCTCGGGATTTGAAATTCAGGTGTCTGGGAGGGAGGAGCACAGGCTTTTCTCTCTGGATTTTGTGTCTAGGATGGCCACTAAATGGAGGGGTGACCTCATGTGTCCATGGGATATTCTTCCACTCTGGTGATTCTGCTTGGCACCCAAGAGTTTGATTTCTTTCTGGGGAAGAGGAAAAGACTGTATTCCATCTCTGGGATCCGGTCCAAACAGGGATTCCAGAGATGGGTTCTGGGTCCAGACACTGGGAAAACTTAACCAAAGCTTCGATTTGGGTTCCTGGTCCAGATCCCAAGGGGGATCTTTGGAAAGGGGTCTCATTCTGAGGGTCACAATGCCTGTTTGTGCCCAGCTGCCCATCCTGTGTAGGCGTGGTCTCATGGACCATGCACCTGGTTCCCACTCAGGGTTGTACAGCCATCTCAACATTCAGTTTTCTGGCCATGGGGAAGGAGGAGCACTCTTTTGTGCTTCCGAGTCCCCTATGGGCAGGAATTTGAGCTAAGTCTGGGACAGGTACCTGAATATCCAGGTTGCTTCAAGATGATGGCCTCGGGCCAAGGTTGGACCCACCTGGAGGATATGGGGCCCACTATCTGGGTGGCTGACAGGAGGTTGGGGATCAGGCGATGTCAGAAAGACAATTTATGCAGAGGTCGGTCTATTATATTGGGGTGCCATTGAGGGCCGTGCAGGAGGATCCTCATGTGGGTTTCTGCGAAGACTCATAAGGCACTTCTTCTTTCTGGTGGGCAGGCAGAAAGCTGCACTGTGGCTTCAGAATTCCCAATATGGAGGGCTTGTAGGCGAGGAGTGTGAAGACAGAAGTCTGAAAACACAAGCCACGGATAAGCTCAGTGCCGACCACAGGACCATTCCATTGTGCAGTTGTTGTTTCGAGATTTCCAGCACCTGAGTATGAGCGAGGGTCAGATGTCTGCTCACGCTGGGTTTGCATCCATGATGGTCAACGAATTGTGGGGTGGCCTCAAGAATTCTTGGAGATTTTCCCAAGCAGGACCTTGTGAGCTGCTCCAAACAGCAAGGTGTCCTACTGTGGGACAGGGGGAGTCCGCTTACAAGGCTCCAGGGTCCCCCATATAGAAAGATTCGACAGCAGAGGTCTCTGAATGGGGGCCTGGGAAGTCTTCCTTGCATGACCATTGCACCTGAGGAACATTGCAGGCTTGATCTGCTGGTTTTTGTTCAAATTTCCAAGTGATCTAAGTTGACGGATGTTCTCAGTCTAATGAGTCACAATGCTGCTTGGTGTCCAGGGAGACCTTAGAATGTGGTGGTGAGGGTGCCTGGGTGGCTCAATGGGCTAAGCCGCTGCCTTCGGCTCAGGTCATGATCTCAGGGTCCTGGGATTGAGTCCCGCATCGGGCTCTCTGCTCAGCAGGGAGCCTGCTTCTTCCTCTCTCTCTCTCTGCCTTCCTCTATGCCTACTTGTGATCTCTCTCTGTCAAATAAATAAATAAAATCTATATAAAAAAAAAAGAATGTGGTTGTGGGTCTGTGGCCATGCAGGATTCTCCTACCTGAGGGTTAGACCCAGTTCCCAGGAGCCAGGTTCCCTTCTCGGGACAGGAGGGGTTCTCTTGTATGGCTCAGGGACCACATGTCGGATCATATGTTGGATTTCAAGACCAGGCCTCTGGGCACAGAGGCCTGAATATCTAGGCTAGGGTTCTTATGAGGTTGTAGGGGCATGTCATCCTCAACCTTCGGACTTAGGGACTTTGACCTGTGAGTCTTCCTGGAGGTAGATGCTCAGGCTGTGTCAGACTGTGCATTTTTTCCAGAGTGGCCTATGAAATTGGGGTGGGCTCAGGGGCCTTGCAGGCTTTTCCCAATCTGGAGGGTTTGTGCAACTGAGACGGCAGAATTTCATCCAGAGATCAGGCCCAGTGATGTAGTGTGGTTCTGTCAGCCCCATCCTGCAGGGAATGTGGTTAAGGGCTCTGGGACCAAAGTCTTCAGACACAAAATTGTGTATCAATTAGGAGGGAGGTGATGGCAGCCCCGATCTGCAGACGCTGAGGGCAGCTCCTCAGGATTTGAAATTCGTGTGGCTGGGAGGCAGGAGCAAAGGCTTTTCTGTCTGGATTGTGTCTGGGATGGCCTTGGAATGGTGGGGTGTCCTCATGTGTCCATGGAATATTCTACCTCTCTGGGGATTCTGCCCAGCACCCAAGAGCTTGGTGTCTCACTGGGAAGGAGAGAGCGTGGTTTACTGTTTCAGGGTTTCCGTCAACACAGGGATTCCAGAGATGGGTTATAGGTCCCTGTGCCTGGATAACCCTACAAAGGCTTAGTATTTGGGCCTAGAGGCTTGACTGCCTGGCTCTGTGGGGCTTTGGTTCAGCTCCCATGGAGACTTGTTGGAAATGGGTCTCAGGGTAAGGGTCACAATGCCTGTTTGTGCCCAGATGCCCATCCTGAGTGGGCATTGGCTCTTGTTCCATGCACCTGGATCCCAATATGAGGGTTGGACCACCATATCAACATTTAATTTTCCTTCTATGAGGAAGGAGAAGTACTCTTTTGTGCTTCAGATTCCCCCATGCACAGTAATTTGAGCTATGTTCTGGGACTGGTACGTGAATAACCAGGTTGGTTTGAGATGAAGGACTCAGGTCAAGGCAGGTCACACCTGCCAGATATGGGTCCCGCTATCTAGGTGGCTAACAGGAGGTCGGGGCTCGAGCTGTGTCAGACAGAGCATTAGTTCACAAGGTGGCCTATGATATTGTGGTGCTATAGAGGGCTGTGCTGGTGGAACCTTATATGGAGTTTCACACAGACCCATAGGGCACCTCTTTTTTCTGGTGGGCAGGCAGAAGGCTGCATTGTGGCTCCCAAATTCCCAATATGGGGGACTTGAAGGCGAGGAGTGTGAGAACAGAAGGCAGAAAACACAATCTATGCTTAATCTCAGTGCCGAGAACATGGCCATTCCAATGTGCAGTGATTTTTTTCGAGATCTCCAGCATCTGAGTACAGGCGAGGGTCAGATGTCTGCTCATGATAGAGTTTGTATCTATCGTGGCCAACAAATGAAATATCCAGCACCTGAGTAAAGGTGGATTTCAGATGTTTACGCACACTGGAGTTTGTGTCTCTGATGACCGAAAGGAGAAGTGGCATCAAGAGGCTGATGCATGTGAGATGCTCCAAACAGCAAGGTTGTTTTTTCTACTGGACAGTTAGAGTCTGGTATGTTTTCTGCAGGGCCCCCCATGTGAAAAGTATGGGTAGCAGAGCCCTTCTACATGGATGCCTGGAAAGCACACCTCCATTGACCAATGCAGCTGAGGAACATGCAGGTTCTTTACGGTGCTTCTGGGGCGAAGCACCAAGGTCTTGAGTTGACATGGAATCTCTTGAAGATGGGTTACAATGCTGGTTTTTTTTTACCAGGTAGATCTTAGAATGTGTTGGTGGCTAAGGTGCCTGCAGGTTTCTCCTACCCTGAGGGTTTAACACAGGTCGAAGAACACGGTTACCTTCTGGGGACAGGAGATGTAGTGTTTTGTGGCTCAGGGACCACATGCCGTATCATAAGTTCCTATTCAAGAACAGGCCTCTGAAGACAGATGCCCGACAACCTAATCTAGGGTTCCAATGAGTCCCAGGGGCATGAGAGGTTCAATCTTCAGACTTAGGACAGTTGACTTGGGTGTCTGCCAGGATGTAGGTGATCAGGGAGTTTCAGACTGTGCACTTATGTCCAGAGTAACCTCCAATATTGGGGTGGCCACAGGGGCCTTGAATGTTTCAACCAACTCTGGTGGGTTTGGTTAACTGACATGCACAATTTCCATGGGGATGGCAAGCACAGTCCTGTGGTGTGGCTCCAGGGACTCCACCGTGGAGGGCATGTGAGCCATGGTTCTGGGAGGGAAGTCTGCAAACACAAACTTGGGTTAGGTTTAGTGGCTAGGTTATCGCAGGGCAATGTGTAGACCTGGAAGGCTACTCGTCAGGAACAGTAACTGGAATGACCCGAAGGCGGAAGCACAGGCTTTTATATCTGGATTGTGTGTCTAGGGTGACGTCAGAATGTAGCTGTGGCCTCATGGGTCAATGGGAGATTTTTCCTCTAAGGATACAGGCGGCTCCCAATATTTTGATGACTTTTTGGTATGGGAAGACTGCTATTTTCGATCTTAGGTGTGCCCCAAAACAGAGATTCCAGAGATGGGCTCTGGGTCTAGGCGCCTGGAAAATCCCACCAAGGGTTGGGATTTGGGCTTATGGGCAGACCAGGCCTGCAATGCAGGATCTTGGTTGTGCAACTGAGAGGGCTTGTTTGGAAGCATGCTCAAGCTGAGCATTACAATGCCTGTTTGTGCCCAGGGTGGCCCTCAGGAGTGGGCGTGGTCCCATTGTCCATTTTCTGGCTCCCACACTGAGGGATGGACACACATTCCAATGGCCAGGTTTCCAGCCATGGGGAAGGAGGAAATATCTATTGTGCTTCATGTTCCCCCATAGGCAGGGATTACAGCAAAGGTCTGGGGACAGATGCCTGAATACCAAGGATGCATAGAGATGACAGATTTGGGCCATGGCCGTTCTCACATGCTGGATATGGGCCCCGCTCTCTGGGTGGCTGACACGAGGTCTGGGCTCAGGCTGTGTCAGACACAGCACTAGTGGCCAGAGAAGTCTATATATTGGGGTTCTCTCCAGGGCCGAGTAAATTGATCCTCATGTAGGGTTTCTGGCCAGACTCACGAAGCACTTCTTTCTGTGGGGCAGGCAAAATGCTGCCTTATGGATCCAGAATTCCCTATCAAGAGGGTTTGGGGACAAATAGGGTGAGAATGCAATTGTAAACACCAGCTATGCTTAAATTGAGTGCCAAGCGGAAGTCAGTTTCAATGTGCAGCAGCTTATACGAGATATCCAGCACCTGAGTAAGGGCAGATGTCAGATATTTGCTCACACTGGAGTTTGTGTCTAGGATGACGACTAATGGAGGGGTGGCTTCAGGAGGCAATGGAGGATTACCAACGCATAAGATTGTGAGATGCTCCAAACAACAAGGTTTCCTTCTAATGGACAGGAGGAGTCTGTTTTTTTTTTCCTCCAGGGTCCCTCAAGTGGAAGTTTGCGTAGCAGAGCCCTCCCGCATGGATGACTGGAAAGCACACGTCCAATGACCATTGCAGCTGAGGAACATGACAGGTTCGTTTTGGTGGTTCTGGTGCCAAGTACAAAGGCCTTGAGTTGACTTGGAATCTCTTACAGATGTGTCCCAAAACTGGTTTGTTACAAGGGAGGTCTTAGAATGTATTGGTGGCTATGGGCCACGCTGAGGGTTTGGCACAGGTCGATGTGCACAGTTTCCATCTTGGGAGAGAAGATGTACTGTTTTGTGGCTCAGGGTACATATGTTGTATCCTGACTTGGTATTCAAGAACAGGCCTCTGAGGATTGATGCTGGCAACCTAATCTTGAGATCCAATGATGTCCTTGGTGCCAACAGGTTCAATTTTCTTACTAAGGACCATTGATATGGTTGTCTGACTGGATGTAGGTGATCAGGGTGTTTCAGACTGTGCATTTGCATCCAGAGCCACTTCCACTATTGGGGTGGGCTCAGGGGCCTTGCAGGTTTCTCCTAACTTGGAGGCTTTGGGGAACTGTGATGGGCACAGTTTCCTTGGGGATGGCAGGCCCAGTCCTGTGGTAAGGCTTCAGAGACCACCTCCTTGAGGATATGAGAGCCATGGTTTTGGGAGGGAAGTCTGCAAACACAAATTTGGGTCAGGGATAGTGGCAAGTTGATCGCAGGTCCAATGCATAGACCTAGAAGGCATCACGTCAGGAACTGTAATTAGGGTGACTGAAAGCTGGTAGCACAGGCTTTTCTATCTGGATTGTGTGTCCAGGATGGGCTCTGAATGTAGACGTGGTCTCATGGTTCAATGGGAGACTTTTCCTCTCTAAGGATCCTGGTGGATCTCCATAGATTGGTGGTTTTTCAGAGAAGAAAAGAGTGCTCTTTTCCATCTTAGGGGTGCTCCAAAACAGGGAAGAATGCTGTTTTCCAACTTAGGCTTATGCCAAAACAGGGATTCCAGAGACGGGCTCTGGGTCTGGGTGCCCGGATATCCCACCAAGTGTTAGGATTTGGGCCTAGGGGCATTCCAGGCCTGCAATGCAGGATCCTAATGGTGTAACAGAGAGGGCTTGTTTGAAAGCATGCTCAGGCTGAGGGTCATCATGCCTCTTTGTGCCCAGGGGGGCCCTCAGGAGAGGGCGTAGTCTCATTGGCCATATAGCTGGATCCCACTTTGAGGGTTGGACACCCATTGCAACAGCCAGGCTTCCTGCAATGGAAAGAGGAGTTCTCTATTGTGCTTCAGGTTCCCCCAGGCAGGGTTACAGGAAAGGTCTGTGGAAAGTTGCCTTAATACCAAGGATGTGTACAGATGACAGGCTAAGAATTCCCAGGTAACAAAACAGCATTGTTACCCATGTTCATGACATTCCATGTAAAAATAAGCCCTTAGTAATTCGTCCCAGAGCCACCAGAATGAACTTGCCATGTTCCTAAGCTGCAATGGTCAGTGGAGGTGTGGTTTCCAGGCAACCATACGGGGGTGCTATGCTACACAAACTTTGCAATTGGCTGGGACCCTTGAGACAAAAAAACAGAATGTCCCTGTCCGGTAGAAGGAAACCTTCTGTTTGGAGCATCTCACAAGCCCCAGCGTGGGAAATCCTCCATTTCCTCTTGAAGCCACCACTCCATTTGACAGTCATCATAGACACAAACTCCAGCATGAGCAAACATCTGACATCCGCCCTTACTCAGGTGCTGGATTTCAATTTGATCGCTGCACACTGGATCTGCCTTTAGTTTGACTGAATTAAGCCATAGCTTGGGTTTACAATTCCATTCCTCAGTCTACTGGTCCACAAGCCCTATTGTGAGGATCCATTGCTATGGGTTACAGGCATGTGTCCTCAAAAGCCTGATTCCAATACGAGCATAGGGGTTTTCCTGAGGCACCCATCAGAACTCATCTCGTCTCCACAAGGAAACCTGTGCATGGGAGCCATGTCCAAAGCTTAGGAAAGTACTTCAGGTTGCCGGTGCCACCGCCCCATTCCAAGGCCCTCATGGACACAAAAACACATTAGGACACATCCTCAGGAAAGTCCATTTCAACTCAGCCACCGAGGTTGCTCCCGCAGAGCCATCAGATCTAAACTGTCTTGTTGCTAGGAGACAATTGGAATGCGAGGCGGGCTTCCCAGGCATCCATCCGCGAACGGTGCTCTGGAGTCATTCCATATGGGATGTCCTGGAGCTGTCCAACAGGTCTCAATTGTCCGGAAGAAGGAATCGTGGAAGGGGGCATCCCACAACTCCCAACGTGGGAAAACCTCAATGGTCTCGAGATTCCGCTCCCTTCATGAAGCGGCCGTCATGCTCAGAAACTCCCACCTGAGCCAACGTCTGATCCTCGCCCTGACTTCAGATGCATGAGATATTGGTTCAGATCTGCAGGTGGTACCTGCCGTGCCCTCGCCCTGAAACCCAAGTCTAGCTTGTCTTCTCAGACTTCCATCCTCACACTCCTGGCCCCAAAGCCCTCAAGTTTGGCAATTCCGGACCCACAATGCAGCACTCTGCCTGCCCTCTAGAAAAAAAATGATTGCCTCATGAGCTGCCCAGGCACCTTAAATGAGGGTAAACCTACACAGCACTCGACTTTACCCAAATTATATAGTCTAACCTGGGCACTAATGCACTGTCGAACACATCCTGAGCCCGGACCTCCTGACCAACACCCAGAAAGCTGACCGCACACTGAGCACATAAAAACCGCCATGGCCTTAGGTCATCATCTCTTCCCTACCTCAGTTTTCAGGCTTCAGAACCGAGACCTTATCTCCAATCACTGCCCAGGGGTGAGTCTGATGCAGAAATCAGAACTCCTCCTTACCCATGGCAAGAACCCTTGTGGTTGGCACGTTGTCCAAGGATCAGTGTAGGAGAAACCCTGAGGCCCCGCCCATTCTTGAGTGCGACGAGGGCATACACATGCATTGTGACCCTCAGCATGAGTCCTGTCCTCTAGTAAGTCCTCTCAGTGGCTGGACCATTAGATGTCATAATGGGCTTGACATGTCCCTAGGCCCCAATTTTTAACCAGATTTCTGATTGTCCAGTCGCCCCTCCTAGGGCTCTACTCTGAAATCCCTCATTTGGTGGGACACCTGAGGTTAAAAAAGAAAACAACAACAACAACAACAACAACAAAATAAAACGGACTTCTTCCAGCCCACAGAATGAACCCAAACTCTTTGGACGGGGCCAAACCACCAGAGAGTAAGACTCGTCCATTTCCCATGAAGTCACCCAGAAATTCCACGACCATGAGTGACACGATATCCCGAGACAAAAACTTGAGCAGGAGCCTCACACTCGCCCTTCTTTCAAATCCCGAAAAGTTCTCCTCATGGTCTGTAGATCAGTCCTGCCATACCTATGACCTGAAACATAAGCCGAGTTTGTGTTTTCAGACAACTGTCCAAAAAGGGCTGGACTACACAACCTACAGGCTCAGGCCCCTGGAGCCAAACCTGAGGACTGTACTTGCCCTCTCCAAGGGAATTGTGTGTGCCCATTCCAATGGCCACAACCCTTCTAATAGGATAAACCTCCAAAGTCCCTGATATATCTCAATAGTGGTAGCTTCCCAGGAAAAACAGGGGCAATCTGAGCCCAAATGAGCCCCTACCTGCACTCAGACCCATAGACAGATGTCCTCAGAGGTAAAAAGGAAAGAACAGGCCCCTTAGGCACTAATCAGATCCATTGCTTTGGTTTCCAGGCATCTCTCCTCAGAGGCCTGGATTTCAAAAGCAGCATATAGCTGTTTCTTGTCTCACCCATCAGAAAACATCTCATCTACACATGGGAAACTTGCACGTTGGAGCTTTGTCAAAGCCTCTGTTTAGGAGAACCCTTTAGGGCCCCAGTGCCACCGCTTCATTCCAAGGTCTCCAGACACAAAAGCACATTCGGACCCATCCCCAGGGGTGTGCATTTCAACTCAGCATCCTCGGTAGCTCCCCACAGATCCAGGAGATCTAAACTGTCTTGTTGCTAGGAGACAATAGGAATGCGAGGTGGGCTACCCAGCCATCCATCCTTAGAACCCTGCTCAGAATCATTGGCCTGGAGCCAAACAACAGGTCTCAATTGTCCTGCCGAAGACTCTCTGCAGTTTGGAGCTTCTCACAACTCCCATCATGGGAAAACCCCCATGGCCTCGTGATGCCCCCCCATTCATGAAGGGGCCATCAGGGACAGAAACTCCAACCTGAGCGATCGTCTGATCCTTGCCCTGACTTTAGATGCACGAGATCTCAATTCAGGTCTGTAGATTGTGCCTGCCATGGCCTCACCCAGAAACCTAAGCCTAGCTTGTGTTCTCAGACTTTTGTCGTCAGACTACTGGCCCACAAGGCCTCCAGTTTGGCAATCCAGAACTAAAATGCAGCACTCTGCCTGCCCTCCAGATAAAAAACATTGTCCTCTGGGGCTACCCAGTAACCCCAAATGAGGATCAACCTGCACCGACCTTGGCTGTACCCCAAATACATAGGTTGACCAGGGCACTAATGCCCTTTCTGACACAGCCTGAGCCTGGACCCCCTGGCTCCTCCCAGACATCTGGCCGCACACTGAGCACATCGAGCCACCATGGCCTTAGGTCGTCATCTCTTCCCAACCTCGGTTTTCAGGTTTCAGAACCTAGACCTTATCTCCAATCACTGTCCATGTTGAAGGTGATGCAGAAATCAGAACTCCTTCCCCATGGCAAGAAACCTTGTGGTTGGCATGTTGTCCAACGTTCAGTGTCGTTGAAACCAGTGTGGCCCATGAGGCCCCGCCCATGCTCGCTGGCCACATTGGTCACAAACACACATTGTGACCCTCAGGCTGAGCCCAGTCCTCAAGTAAGGCCACTCAGTGGCTGGATGAAGAGATAGCATATTGGGCTTGCCATGCCCCTAGGCCCCAATTTTTAACCATAGTTCGGATTGTCCCTTCAGTCTTCCCCACGGCTTTGCTTTGGAATTCCTCTTTTGGTGGGACACCTGAGGTAACAAAACTGAAATGAGTCCTCCCATCCCACAGATTGACGAAAAGCAATTGGGTATCGGGCCAAATCCTCAGAGAGGAAGATTCGTCCATGGCCCATGAGGCCTCCCCGACATTCCACGGCCATCACTGATACAAAATCCAGAGACAAAAGCCTGAGCAATCGCCACAGACTCGCACTTTCTTCATATCCTGTAGAGTTCTTCTCATGGTTTGTAGATCGGGCCTGCCATACCTACGTCCCCAAACCTAAGCTGAGTTTGTGTTTTCAGACTTCTGTCCTCAAAGTCTTGGGCCACACACCCTCCAGGCTGGGCCCCTGGAGCCACACATTAGGACTGTGCCTACCAATCCATGGGAATTCTGCCCATTCCATGGTCCAAAATCGTACAAATTAGGAGAAACCTCCAACGACCCTTAGGCCACCCAATAGTGTGGGTCACCCGGAACAAACAAGGGGTGTCTGACACCAGCTGATAATCGACCTCCACTCATACCATAGATGGATGTCCCCAGAGAAGAAGATTGAACCAGACAGGACCCTAGGCCATAATAGGATCCATTGCTATGGGTTACAGGCATGTGTCCTCAAAAGCCTGATTCCAATACGAGCATAGGGGTTTTCCTGAGGCACCCATCAGAACTCATCTCGTCTCCACAAGGAAACCTGTGCATGGGAGCCATGTCCAAAGCTTAGGAAAGTACTTCAGGTTGCCGGTGCCACCGCCCCATTCCAAGGCCCTCATGGACACAAAAACACATTAGGACACATCCTCAGGAAAGTCCATTTCAACTCAGCCACCGAGGTTGCTCCCGCAGAGCCATCAGATCTAAACTGTCTTGTTGCTAGGAGACAATTGGAATGCGAGGCGGGCTTCCCAGGCATCCATCCGTGAACGGTGCTCTGGAGTCATTCCATATGGGATGTCCTGGAGCTGTCCAACAGGTCTCAATTGTCCGGAAGAAGGAATCCTGGAAGGGGGCATCCCACAACTCCCAACGTGGGAAAACCTCAATGGTCTCAAGATTCCGCTCCCTTCATGAAGCGGCCGTCATGCTCAGAAACTCCCACCTGAGCCAACGTCTGATCCTCGCCCTGACTTCAGATGCATGAGATATTGGTTCAGATCTGCAGGGGGTACCTGCCGTGCCCTTGCCCTGAAACCCAAGTCTAGCTTGTCTTCTCAGACTTCCATCCTCACACTCCTGGCCCCAAAGCCCTCAAGTTTGGCAATTCCGGACCCACAATGCAGCACTCTGCCTGCCCTCTAGAAAAAAAATGATTGCCTCATGAGCTGCCCAGGCACCTTAAACGAGGGTAAACCTACACAGCACTCGACTTTACCCAAATTATATAGTCTAACCTGGGCACTAATGCACTGTCGAACACATCCTGAGCCCGGACCTCCTGACCAACACCCAGAAAGCTGACCGCACACTGAGCACATAAAACCCGCCATGGCCTTAGGTCATCATCTCTTCCCTACCTCAGTTTTCAGGCTTCAGAACCGAGACCTTATCTCCAATCACTGCCCAGGGGTGAGTCTGATGCAGAAATCAGAACTCCTCCTTACCCATGGCAAGAACCCTTGTGGTTGGCACGTTGTCCAAGGATCAGTTTAGGAGAAACCCTGAGGCCCCGCCCATTCTTGAGTGCGACGAGGGCATACACACGCATTGTGACCCTCAGCATGAGTCCTGTCCTCTAGTAAGTCCTCTCAGTGGCTGGACCATTAGATGTCATAATGGGCTTGACATGTCCCTAGGCCCCAATTTTTAACCAGATTTCTGATTGTCCAGTCCTCCTAGGGCTCTACTCTGAAATCCCTCATTTGGTGGGACACCTGAGGTTAAAAAAGAAAACAACAACAACAACAACAACAACAAAATAAAACGGACTTCTTCCAGCCCACAGAATGAACCCAAACTCTTTGGACGGGGCCAAACCACCAGAGAGTAAGACTCGTCCATTTCCCATGAAGTCACCCAGAAATTCCACGACCATGAGTGACACGATATCCCGAGACAAAAACTTGAGCAGGAGCCTCACACTCGCCCTTCTTTCAAATCCCGAAAAGTTCTCCTCATGGTCTGTAGATCAGTCCTGCCATACCTATGACCTGAAACATAAGCCGAGTTTGTGTTTTCAGACAACTGTCCAAAAAGGGCTGGACTACACAACCTACAGGCTCAGGCCCCTGGAGCCAAACCTGAGGACTGTACTTGCCCTCTCCAAGGGAATTGTGTGTGCCCATTCCAATGGCCACAACCCTTCTAATAGGATAAACCTCCAAAGTCCCTGATATATCTCAATAGTGGTAGCTTCCCAGGAAAAACAGGGGCAATCTGAGCCCAAATGAGCCCCTACCTGCACTCAGACCCATAGACAGATGTCCTCAGAGGTAAAAAGGAAAGAACAGGCCCCTAGGCACTAATCAGATCCATTGCTTTGGTTTCCAGGCATCTCTCCTCAGAGGCCTGGATTTCAAAAGCAGCATATAGCTGTTTCTTGTCTCACCCATCAGAAAACATCTCATCTACACATGGGAAACTTGCACGTTGGAGCTGTGTCAAAGCCTCTGTTTAGGAGAACCCTTTAGGGCCCCAGTGCCACCGCTTCATTCCAAGGTCTCCATAGACACAAAAGCACATTCGGACCCATCCCCAGGGGTGTGCATTTCAACTCAGCATCCTCGGTAGCTCCCCACAGATCCAGGAGATCTAAACTGTCTTGTTGCTAGGAGACAATTGGAATGCGAGGTGGGCTACCCAGCCATCCATCCTTAGAACCCTGCTCAGAATCATTGGCCTGGAGCCAAACAACAGGTCTCAATTGTCCTGCCGAAGACTCTCTGCAGTTTGGAGCTTCTCACAACTCCCATCATGGGAAAACCCCCTGGCCTCGTGATGCCCCCCCATTCATGAAGGGGCCATCAGGGACAGAAACTCCAACCTGAGCGATCGTCTGATCCTCGCCCTGACTTCAGATGCACGAGATCTCGATTCAGGTCTGTAGATTGTGCCTGCCATGGCCTCACCCAGAAACCTAAGCCTAGCTTGTGTTCTCAGACTTTTGTCGTCAGACTACTGGCCCACAAGGCCTCCAGTTTGGCAATCCAGAACTAAAATGCAGCACTCTGCCTGCCCTCCAGATAAAAAACATTGTCCTCTGGGGCTACCCAGTAACCCCAAATGAGGATCAACCTGCACCGACCTTGGCTGTACCCCAAATACATAGGCTGACCAGGGCACTAATGCCCTTTCTGACACAGCCTGAGCCTGGACCCCCTGGCCCCTCCCAGACAGCTGGCCGCACACTGAGCACATCGAGCCGCCATGGCCTTAGGTCGTCATCTCTTCCCAACCTCGGTTTTCAGGTTTCAGAACCTAGACCTTATCTCCAATCACTGTCCATGTTGAAGGTGATGCAGAAATCAGAACTCCTTCCCCATGGCAAGAAACCTTGTGGTTGGCATGTTGTCCAACGTTCAGTGTCGTTGAAACCAGTGTGGCCCATGAGGCCCCGCCCATGCTCGCGGGCCACATTGGTCACAAACACACATTGTGACCCTCAGGCTGAGCCCAGTCCTCAAGTAAGGCCACTCAGTGGCTGGATGAAGAGATAGCATATTGGGCTTGCCATGCCCCTAGGCCCCAATTTTTAACCGTAGTTCGGATTGTCCCTTCAGTCTTCCCCACGGCTTTGCTTTGGAATTCCTCTTTTGGTGGGACACCTGAGGTAACAAAACTGAAATGAGTCCTCCCATCCCACAGATTGACGAAAAGCAATTGGGAATCGGGCCAAATCCTCAGAGAGGAAGATTCGTCCATGGCCCATGAGGCCTCCCCGACATTCCATGGCCATCACTGATACAAAATCCAGAGACAAAAGCCTGAGCAATCGCCACAGACTCGCACTTTCTTCATATCCTGTAGAGTTCTTCTCATGGTTTGTAGATCGGGCCTGCCATACCTACGTCCCCAAACCTAAGCTGAGTTTGTGTTTTCAGACTTCTGTCCTCAAAGTCTTGGGCCACACACCCTCCAGGCTGGGCCCCTGGAGCCACACATTAGGACTGTGCCTACCAATCCATGGGAATTCTGCCCATTCCATGGTCCAAAATCGTACAAATTAGGAGAAACCTCCAACGACCCTTAGGCCATCCCAATAGTGTGGGTCACCCGGAACAAACAAGGGGTGTCTGACACCAGCTGATAATCGACCTCTACTCATACCATGGATGGATGTCCCCAGAGAAGAAGATTGAACCAGACAGGACCCTAGGCCATAATAGGATCCATTGCTATGGGTTACAGGCATGTGTCCTCAAAAGCCTGATTCCAATACGAGCATAGGGGTTTTCCTGAGGCACCCATCAGAACTCATCTCATCTCCACAAGGAAACCTGTGCATGGGAGCCATGTCCAACGCTTAGGAAAGTACTTCAGGTTGCCGGTGCCACCGCCCCATTCCAAGGCCCTCATGGACACAAAAACACATTAGGACACATCCTCAGGAAAGTCTATTTCAACTCAGCCACCGAGGTTGCTCCCGCAGAGCCATCAGATCTAAACTGTCTTGTTGCTAGGAGACAATTGGAATGCGAGGCGGGCTTCCCAGGCATTCATCCGCGAACGGTGCTCTGGAGTCATTCCATATGGGATGTCCTGGAGCTGTCCAACAGGTCTCAATTGTCCGGAAGAAGGAATCCTGGAAGGGGGCATCCAACAACTCCCAACGTGGGAAAACCTCAATGGTCTCGAGATTCCGCTCCCTTCATGAGGCGGCCGTCATGCTCAGAAAATCCCACCTGAGCCAACGTCTGATCCTCGCCCTGACTTCAGATGCATGAGATATTGGTTCAGATCTGCAGGGGGTACCTGCCGTGCCCTCGCCCTGAAACCCAAGTCTAGCTTGTCTTCTCAGACTTCCATCCTCACACTCCTGGCCCCAAAGCCCTCAAGTTTGGCAATTCCGGACCCACAATGCAGCACTCTGCCTGCCCTCTAGAAAAAAAATGATTGCCTCATGAGCTGCCCAGGCACCTTAAATGAGGGTAAACCTACACAGCACTCGACTTTACCCAAATTATATAGTCTAACCTGGGCACTAATGCACTGTCGAACACATCCTGAGCCCGGACCTCCTGACCAACACCAAAAAGCTGACCGCACACTGAGCACATAAAACCCGCCATGGCCTTAGGTCATCATCTCTTCCCTACCTCAGTTTTCAGGCTTCAGAACCGAGACCTTATCTCCAATCACTGCCCAGGGGTGAGTCTGATGCAGAAATCAGAACTCCTCCTTACCCATGGCAAGAACCCTTGTGGTTGGCACGTTGTCCAACGATCAGTGTAGGAGAAACCCTGAGGCCCCGCCCATTCTTGAGTGCGACGAGGGCATACACACGCATTGTGACCCTCAGCATGAGTCCTGTCCTCTAGTAAGTCCTCTCAGTGGCTGGACCATTAGATGTCATAATGGGCTTGACATGTCCCTAGGCCCCAATTTTTAACCAGATTTCTGATTGTCCAGTCGCCCCTCCTAGGGCTCTACTCTGAAATCCCTCATTTGGTGGGACACCTGAGGTTAAAAAAGAAAACAACAACAACAACAACAACAAAATAAAACGGACTTCTTCCAGCCCACAGAATGAACCCAAACTCTTTGGACGGGGCCAAACCACCAGAGAGTAAGACTCGTCCATTTCCCATGAAGTCACCCAGAAATTCCACGACCATGAGTGACACGATATCCTGAGACAAAAACTTGAGCAGGAGCCTCACACTCGCCCTTCTTTCAAATCCCGAAGAGTTCTCCTCATGGTCTGTAGATCAGTCCTGCCATACCTATGACCTGACACATAAGCCGAGTTTGTGTTTTCAGACAACTGTCCAAAAAGGGCTGGACTACACAACCTACAGGCTCAGGCCCCTGGAGCCAAACCTGAGGACTGTACTTGCCCTCTCCAAGGGAATTGTGTGTGCCCATTCCAATGGCCACAACCCTTCTAATAGGATAAACCTCCAAAGTCCCTGATATATCTCAATAGTGGTAGCTTCCCAGGAAAAACAGGGGCAATCTGGGCCCAAATGAGCCCCTACCTGCACTCAGACCCATAGACAGATGTCCTCAGAGGTAAAAAGGAAAGAACAGGCCCCTAGGCACTAATCAGATCCATTGCTTTGGTTTCCAGGCATCTCTCCTCAGAGGCCTGGATTTCAAAAGCAGCATATAGCTGTTTCTTGTCTCACCCATCAGAAAACATCTCATCTACACATGGGAAACTTGCACGTTGGAGCTGTGTCAAAGCCTCTGTTTAGGAGAACCCTTTAGGGCCCCAGTGCCACCGCTTCATTCCAAGGTCTCCATAGACACAAAAGCACATTCGGACCCATCCCCAGGCGTGTGCATTTCAACTCAGCATCCTCGGTAGCTCCCCACAGATCCAGGAGATCTAAACTGTCTTGTTGCTAGGAGACAATTGGAATGCGAGGTGGGCTACCCAGCCATCCATCCTTAGAACCCTGCTCAGAATCATTGGCCTGGAGCCAAACAACAGGTCTCAATTGTCCTGCCGAAGACTCTCTGCAGTTTGGAGCTTCTCACAACTCCCATCATGGGAAAACCCCCATGGCCTCGTGATGCCCCCCCATTCATGAAGGGGCCATCAGGGACAGAAACTCCAACCTGAGCGATCGTCTGATCCTCGCCCTGACTTCAGATGCACGAGATCTCGATTCAGGTCTGTAGATTGTGCCTGCCATGGCCTCACCCAGAAACCTAAGCCTAGCTTGTGTTCTCAGACTTTTGTCGTCAGACTACTGGCCCACAAGGCCTCCAGTTTGGCAATCCAGAACTAAAATGCAGCACTCTGCCTGCCCTCCATATAAAAAACATTGTCCTCTGGGGCTACCCAGTAACCCCAAATGAGGATCAACCTGCACCGACCTTGGCTGTACCCCAAATACATAGGCTGACCAAGGCACTAATGCCCTTTCTGACACAGCCTGAGCCTGGACCCCCTGGCCCCTCCCAGACAGCTGGCCGCACACTGAGCACATCGAGCCGCCATGGCCTTAGGTCGTCATCTCTTCCCAACCTCGGTTTTCAGGTTTCAGAACCTAGACCTTATCTCCAATCACTGTCCATGTTGAAGGTGATGCAGAAATCAGAACTCCTTCCCCATGGCAAGAAACCTTGTGGTTGGCATGTTGTCCAACGTTCAGTGTCGTTGAAACCAGTGTGGCCCATGAGGCCCCGCCCATGCTCGCGGGCCACATTGGTCACAAACACACATTGTGACCCTCAGGCTGAGCCCAGTCCTCAAGTAAGGCCACTCAGTGGCTGGATGAAGACATAGCATATTGGGCTTGCCATGCCCCTAGGCCCCAATTTTTAACCGTAGTTCGGATTGTCCCTTCAGTCTTCCCCACGGCTTGGCTTTGGAATTCCTCTTTTGGTGGGACACCTGAGGTAACAAAACTGAAATGAGTCCTCCCATCCCACAGATTGACGAAAAGCAATTGGGAATCGGGCCAAATCCTCAGAGAGGAAGATTCGTCCATGGCCCATGAGGCCTCCCCGACATTCCACGGCCATCATTGATACAAAATCCAGAGACAAAAGCCTGAGCAATCGCCACAGACTCGCACTTTCTTCATATCCTGTAGAGTTCTTCTCATGGTTTGTAGATCGGGCCTGCCATACCTACGTCCCCAAACCTAAGCTAAGTTTGTGTTTTCAGACTTCTGTCCTCAAAGTCTTGGGCCACACACCCTCCAGGCTGGGCCCCTGGAGCCACACATTAGGACTGTGCCTACCAATCCATGGGAATTCTGCCCATTCCATGGTCCAAAATCGTACAAATTAGGAGAAACCTCCAACGACCCTTAGGCCATCCCAATAGTGTGGGTCACCCGGAACAAACAAGGGGTGTCTGACACCAGCTATTAATCGACCTCCACTCATACCATAGATGGATGTCCCCAGAGAAGAAGATTGAACCAGACAGGACCCTAGGCCATAATAGGATCCATTGCTATGGGTTACAGGCATGTGTCCTCAAAAGCCTGATTCCAATACGAGCATAGGGGTTTTCCTGAGGCACCCATCAGAACTCATCTCGTCTCCACAAGGAAACCTGTGCATGGGAGCCATGTCCAAAGCTTAGGAAAGTACTTCAGGTTGCCGGTGCCACCGCCCCATTCCAAGGCCCTCATGGACACAAAAACACATTAGGACACATCCTCAGGAAAGTCTATTTCAACTCAGCCACCGAGGTTGCTCCCGCAGAGCCATCAGATCTAAACTGTCTTGTTGCTAGGAGACAATTGGAATGCGAGGCGGGCTTCCCAGGCATCCATCCGCGAACGGTGCTCTGGAGTCATTTCATATGGGATGTCCTGGAGCTGTCCAACAGGTCTCAATTGTCCGGAAGAAGGAATCCTGGAAGGGGGCATCCCACAACTCCCAACGTGGGAAAACCTCAATGGTCTCGAGATTCCGCTCCCTTCATGAGGCGGCCGTCATGCTCAGAAACTCCCACCTGAGCCAACGTCTGATCCTCGCCCTGACTTCAGATGCATGAGATATTGGTTCAGATCTGCAGGGGGTACCTGCCGTGCCCTCGCCCTGAAACCCAAGTCTAGCTTGTCTTCTCAGACTTCCATCCTCACACTCCTGGCCCCAAAGCCCTCAAGTTTGGCAATTCCGGACCCACAATGCAGCACTCTGCCTGCCCTCTAGAAAAAAAATGATTGCCTCATGAGCTGCCCAGGCACCTTAAATGAGGGTAAACCTACACAGCACTCGACTTTACCCAAATTATATAGTCTAACCTGGGCACTAATGCACTGTCGAACACATCCTGAGTTCGGACCTCCTGACCAACACCCAGAAAGCTGACCGCACACTGAGCACATAAAACCCGCCATGGCCTTAGGTCATCATCTCTTCCCTACCTCAGTTTTCAGGCTTCAGAACCGAGACCTTATCTCCAATCACTGCCCAGGGGTGAGTCTGATGCAGAAATCAGAACTCCTCCTTACCCATGGCAAGAACCCTTGTGGTTGGCACGTTGTCCAACGATCAGTGTAGGAGAAACCCTGAGGCCCCGCCCATTCTTGAGTGCGACGAGGGCATACACACGCATTGTGACCCTCAGCATGAGTCCTGTCCTCTAGTAAGTCCTCTCAGTGGCTGGACCATTAGATGTCATAATGGGCTTGACATGTCCCTAGGCCCCAATTTTTAACCAGATTTCTGATTGTCCAGTCGCCCCTCCTAGGGCTCTACTCTGAAATCCCTCATTTGGTGGGACACCTGAGGTTAAAAAAGAAAACAACAACAACAACAACAACAAAATAAAACGGACTTCTTCCAGCCCACAGAATGAACCCAAACTCTTTGGACGGGGCCAAACCACCAGAGAGTAAGACTCGTCCATTTCCCATGAAGTCACCCAGAAATTCCACGACCATGAGTGACACGATATCCCGAGACAAAAACTTGAGCAGGAGCCTCACACTCGCCCTTCTTTCAAATCCCGAAGAGTTCTCCTCATGGTCTGTAGATCAGTCCTGCCATACCTATGACCTGAAACATAAGCCGAGTTTGTGTTTTCAGACAACTGTCCAAAAAGGGCTGGACTACACAACCTACAGGCTCAGGCCCCTGGAGCCAAACCTGAGGACTGTACTTGCCCTCTCCAAGGGAATTGTGTGTGCCCATTCCAATGGCCACAACCCTTCTAATAGGATAAACCTCCAAAGTCCCTGATATATCTCAATAGTGGTAGCTTCCCAGGAAAAACAGGGGCAATCTGGGCCCAAATGAGCCCCTACCTGCACTCAGACCCATAGACAGATGTCCTCAGAGGTAAAAAGGAAAGAACAGGCCCCTAGGCACTAATCAGATCCATTGCTTTGGTTTCCAGGCATCTCTCCTCAGAGGCCTGGATTTCAAAAGCAGCATATAGCTGTTTCTTGTCTCACCCATCAGAAAACATCTCATCTACACATGGGAAACTTGCACGTTGGAGCTGTGTCAAAGCCTCTGTTTAGGAGAACCCTTTAGGGCCCCAGTGCCACCGCTTCATTCCAAGGTCTCCATAGACACAAAAGCACATTCGGACCCATCCCCAGGCGTGTGCATTTCAACTCAGCATCCTCGGTAGCTCCCCACAGATCCAGGAGATCTAAACTGTCTTGTTGCTAGGAGACAATTGGAATGGGAGGTGGGCTACCCAGCCATCCATCCTTAGAACCCTGCTCAGAATCATTGGCCTGGAGCCAAACAACAGGTCTCAATTGTCCTGCCGAAGACTCTCTGCAGTTTGGAGCTTCTCACAACTCCCATCATGGGAAAACCCCCATGGCCTCGTGATGCCCCCCCATTCATGAAGGGGCCATCAGGGACAGAAACTCCAACCTGAGCGATCGTCTGATCCTCGCCCTGACTTCAGATGCACGAGATCTCGATTCAGGTCTGTAGATTGTGCCTGCCATGGCCTCACCCAGAAACCTAAGCCTAGCTTGTGTTCTCAGACTTTTGTCGTCAGACTACTGGCCCACAAGGCCTCCAGTTTGGCAATCCAGAACTAAAATGCAGCACTCTGCCTGCCCTCCAGATAAAAAACATTGTCCTCTGGGGCTACCCAGTAACCCCAAATGAGGATCAACCTGCACCGACCTTGGCTGTACCCCAAATACATAGGCTGACCAAGGCACTAATGCCCTTTCTGACACAGCCTGAGCCTGGACCCCCTGGCCCCTCCCAGACAGCTGGCCGCACACTGAGCACATCGAGCCGCCATGGCCTTAGGTCGTCATCTCTTCCCAACCTCGGTTTTCAGGTTTCAGAACCTAGACCTTATCTCCAATCACTGTCCATGTTGAAGGTGATGCAGAAATCAGAACTCCTTCCCCATGGCAAGAAACCTTGTGGTTGGCATGTTGTCCAACGTTCAGTGTCGTTGAAACCAGTGTGGTCCATGAGGCCCCGCCCATGCTCGCGGGCCACATTGGTCACAAACACACATTGTGACCCTCAGGCTGAGCCCAGTCCTCAAGTAAGGCCACTCAGTGGCTGGATGAAGAGATAGCATATTGGGCTTGCCATGCCCCTAGGCCCCAATTTTTAACCGTAGTTCGGATTGTCCCTTCAGTCTTCCCCACGGCTTGGCTTTGGAATTCCTCTTTTGGTGGGACACCTGAGGTAACAAAACTGAAATGAGTCCTCCCATCCCACAGATTGACGAAAAGCAATTGGGAATCGGGCCAAATCCTCAGAGAGGAAGATTCGTCCATGGCCCATGAGGCCTCCCCGACATTCCACGGCCATCATTGATACAAAATCCAGAGACAAAAGCCTGAGCAATCGCCACAGACTCGCACTTTCTTCATATCCTGTAGAGTTCTTCTCATGGTTTGTAGATCGGGCCTGCCATACCTACGTCCCCAAACCTAAGCTAAGTTTGTGTTTTCAGACTTCTGTCCTCAAAGTCTTGGGCCACACACCCACCAGGCTGGGCCCCTGGAGCCACACATTAGGACTGTGCCTACCAATCCATGGGAATTCTGCCCATTCCATGGTCCAAAATCGTACAAATTAGGAGAAACCTCCAACGACCCTTAGGCCATCCAAATAGTGTGGGTCACCCGGAACAAACAAGGGGTGTCTGACACCAGCTATTAATCGACCTCCACTCATACCATAGATGGATGTCCCCAGAGAAGAAGATTGAACCAGACAGGACCCTAGGCCATAATAGGATCCATTGCTATGGGTTACAGGCATGTGTCCTCAAAAGCCTGATTCCAATACGAGCATAGGGGTTTTCCTGAGGCACCCATCAGAACTCATCTCGTCTCCACAAGGAAACCTGTGCATGGGAGCCATGTCCAAAGCTTAGGAAAGTACTTCAGGTTGCCGGTGCCACCGCCCCATTCCAAGGCCCTCATGGACACAAAAACACATTAGGACACATCCTCAGGAAAGTCTATTTCAACTCAGCCACCGAGGTTGCTCCCGCAGAGCCATCAGATCTAAACTGTCTTGTTGCTAGGAGACAATTGGAATGCGAGGCGGGCTTCCCAGGCATCCATCCGCGAACGGTGCTCTGGAGTCATTTCATATGGGATGTCCTGGAGCTGTCCAACAGGTCTCAATTGTCCGGAAGAAGGAATCCTGGAAGGGGGCATCCCACAACTCCCAACGTGGGAAAACCTCAATGGTCTCGAGATTCCGCTCCCTTCATGAGGCGGCCGTCATGCTCAGAAACTCCCACCTGAGCCAACGTCTGATCCTCGCCCTGACTTCAGATGCATGAGATATTGGTTCAGATCTGCAGGGGGTACCTGCCGTGCCCTCGCCCTGAAACCCAAGTCTAGCTTGTCTTCTCAGACTTCCATCCTCACACTCCTGGCCCCAAAGCCCTCAAGTTTGGCAATTCCGGACCCACAATGCAGCACTCTGCCTGCCCTCTAGAAAAAAAATGATTGCCTCATGAGCTGCCCAGGCACCTTAAATGAGGGTAAACCTACACAGCACTCGACTTTACCCAAATTATATAGTCTAACCTGGGCACTAATGCACTGTCGAACACATCCTGAGCCCGGACCTCCTGACCAACACCCAGAAAGCTGACCGCACATTGAGCACATAAAACCCGCCATGGCCTTAGGTCATCATCTCTTCCCTACCTCAGTTTTCAGGCTTCAGAACCGAGACCTTATCTCCAATCACTGCCCAGGGGTGAGTCTGATGCAGAAATCAGAACTCCTCCTTACCCATGGCAAGAACCCTTGTGGTTGGCACGTTGTCCAACGATCAGTGTAGGAGAAACCCTGAGGCCCCGCCCATTCTTGAGTGCGACGAGGGCATACACACGCATTGTGACCCTCAGCATGAGTCCTGTCCTCTAGTAAGTCCTCTCAGTGGCTGGACCATTAGATGTCATAATGGGCTTGACATGTCCCTAGGCCCCAATTTTTAACCAGATTTCTGATTGTCCAGTCGCCCCTCCTAGGGCTCTACTCTGAAATCCCTCATTTGGTGGGACACCTGAAGTTAAAAAAGAAAACAACAACAACAACAACAACAACAAAATAAAACGGACTTCTTCCAGCCCACAGAATGAACCCAAACTCTTTGGACGGGGCCAAACCACCAGAGAGTAAGACTCGTCCATTTCCCATGAAGTCACCCAGAAATTCCACGACCATGAGTGACACGATATCCCGAGACAAAAACTTGAGCAGGAGCCTCACACTCGCCCTTCTTTCAAATCCCGAAAAGTTCTCCTCATGGTCTGTAGATCAGTCCTGCCATACCTATGACCTGAAACATAAGCCGAGTTTGTGTTTTCAGACAACTGTCCAAAAAGGGCTGGACTACACAACCTACAGGCTCAGGCCCCTGGAGCCAAACCTGAGGACTGTACTTGCCCTCTCCAAGGGAATTGTGTGTGCCCATTCCAATGGCCACAACCCTTCTAATAGGATAAACCTCCAAAGTCCCTGATATATCTCAATAGTGGTAGCTTCCCAGGAAAAACAGGGGCAATCTGAGCCCAAATGAGCCCCTACCTGCACTCAGACCCATAGACAGATGTCCTCAGAGGTAAAAAGGAAAGAACAGGCCCCTAGGCACTAATCAGATCCATTGCTTTGGTGTCCAGGCATCTCTCCTCAGAGGCCTGGATTTCAAAAGCAGCATATAGCTGTTTCTTGTCTCACCCATCAGAAAACATCTCATCTACACATGGGAAACTTGCACGTTGGAGCTGTGTCAAAGCCTCTGTTTAGGAGAACCCTTTAGGGCCCCAGTGCCACCGCTTCATTCCAAGGTCTCCATAGACACAAAAGCACATTCGGACCCATCCCCAGGGGTGTGCATTTCAACTCAGCATCCTCGGTAGCTCCCCACAGATCCAGGAGATCTAAACTGTCTTGTTGCTAGGAGACAATTGGAATGCGAGGTGGGCTACCCAGCCATCCATTCTTAGAACCCTGCTCAGAATCATTGGCCTGGAGCCAAACAACAGGTCTCAATTGTCCTGCCGAAGACTCTCTGCAGTTTGGAGCTTCTCACAACTCCCATCATGGGAAAACCCCCATGGCCTCGTGATGCCCCCCCCCATACATGAAGGGGCCATCAGGGTCAGAAACTCCAACCTGAGCGATCGTCTGATCCTCGCCCTGACTTCAGATGCACGAGATCTCGATTCAGGTCTGTTGATTGTGCCTGCCATGGCCTCACCCAGAAACCTAAGCCTAGCTTGTGTTCTCAGACTTTTGTCGTCAGACTACTGGCCCACAAGGCCTCCAGTTTGGCAATCCAGAACTAAAATGCAGCACTCTGCCTGCCCTCCAGATAAAAAACATTGTCCTCTGGGGCTACCCAGTAACCCCAAATGAGGATCAACCTACACCGACCTTGGCTGTACCCCAAATACATAGGCTGACCAGGGCACTAATGCCCTTTCTGACACAGCCTGAGCCTGGACCCCCTGGCCCCTCCCAGACAGCTGGCCGCACACTGAGCACATCGAGCCGCCATGGCCTTAGGTCGTCATCTCTTCCCAACCTCGGTTTTCAGGTTTCAGAACCTAGACCTTATCTCCAATCACTGTCCATGTTGAAGGTGATGCAGAAATCAGAACTCCTTCCCCATGGCAAGAAACCTTGTGGTTGGCATGTTGTCCAACGTTCAGTGTCGTTGAAACCAGTGTGGCCCATGAGGCCCCGCCCATGCTCGCGGGCCACATTGGTCACAAACACACATTGTGACCCTCAGGCTGAGCCCAGTCCTCAAGTAAGGCCACTCAGTGGCTGGATGAAGAGATAGCATATTGGGCTTGCCATGCCCCTAGGCCCCAATTTTTAACCATAGTTCGGATTGTCCCTTCAGTCTTCCCAACGGCTTTGCTTTGGAATTCCTCTTTTGGTGGGACACCTGAGGTAACAAAACTGATTGAGTCCTCCCATCCCACAGATTGACGAAAAGCAATTGGGAATCGGGCCAAATCCTCAGAGAGGAAGATTCGTCCATGGCCCATGAGGCCTCCCCGACATTCCAAGGCCAGCACTGATACAAAATCCAGAGACAAAAGCCTGAGCAATCGCCACAGACTCACACTTTCTTCATATCCTGTAGAGTTCTTCTCATGGTTTGTAGATCGGGCCTGCCATACCTACGTCCCCAAACCTAAGCTGAGTTTGTGTTTTCAGACTTCTGTCCTCAAAGTCTTGGGCCACACACCCTCCAGGCTGGGCCCCTGGAGCCACACATTAGGACTGTGCCTACCAATCCATGGGAATTCTGCCCATTCCATGGTCCAAAATCGTACAAATTAGGAGAAACCTCCAACGACCCTTAGGCCACCCAATAGTGTGGGTCACCCGGAACAAACAAGGGGTGTCTGACACCAGCTGATAATCGACCTCCACTCATACCATAGATGGATGTCCCCAGAGAAGAAGATTGAACCAGACAGGACCCTAGGCCATAATAGGATCCATTGCTATGGGTTACAGGCATGTGTCCTCAAAAGCCTGATTCCAATACGAGCATAGGGGTTTTCCTGAGGCACCCATCAGAACTCATCTCGTCTCCACAAGGAAACCTGTGCATGGGAGCCATGTCCAAAGCTTAGGAAAGTACTTCAGGTTGCCGGTGCCACCGCCCCATTCCAAGGCCCTCATGGACACAAAAACACATTAGGACACATCCTCAGGAAAGTCTATTTCAACTCAGCCACCGAGGTTGCTCCCGCAGAGCCATCAGATCTAAACTGTCTTGTTGCTAGGAGACAATTGGAATGCGAGGCGGGCTTCCCAGGCATCCATCCGCGAACGGTGCTCTGGAGTCATTTCATATGGGATGTCCTGGAGCTGTCCAACAGGTCTCAATTGTCCGGAAGAAGGAATCCTGGAAGGGGGCATCCCACAACTCCCAACGTGGGAAAACCTCAATGGTCTCGAGATTCCGCTCCCTTCATGAGGCGGCCGTCATGCTCAGAAACTCCCACCTGAGCCAACGTCTGATCCTCGCCCTGACTTCAGATGCATGAGATATTGGTTCAGATCTGCAGGGGGTAACTGCCGTGCCCTCGCCCTGAAACCCAAGTCTAGCTTGTCTTCTCAGACTTCCATCCTCACACTCCTGGCCCCAAAGCCCTCAAGTTTGGCAATTCCGGACCCACAATGCAGCACTCTGCCTGCCCTCTAGAAAAAAAATGATTGCCTCATGAGCTGCCCAGGCACCTTAAATGAGGGTAAACCTACACAGCACTCGACTTTACCCAAATTATATAGTCTAACCTGGGCACTAATGCACTGTCGAACACATCCTGAGCCCGGACCTCCTGACCAACACCCAGAAAGCTGACCGCACACTGAGCACATAAAACCCGCCATGGCCTTAGGTCATCATCTCTTCCCTACCTCAGTTTTCAGGCTTCAGAACCGAGACCTTATCTCCAATCACTGCCCAGGGGTGAGTCTGATGCAGAAATCAGAACTCCTCCTTACCCATGGCAAGAACCCTTGTGGTTGGCATGTTGTCCAACGATCAGTGTAGGAGAAACCCTGAGGCCCCGCCCATTCTTGAGTGCGACGAGGGCATACACACGCATTGTGACCCTCAGCATGAGTCCTGTCCTCTAGTAAGTCCTCTCAGTGGCTGGACCATTAGATGTCATAATGGGCTTGACATGTCCCTAGGCCCCAATTTTTAACCAGATTTCTGATTGTCCAGTCGCCCCTCCTAGGGCTCTACTCTGAAATCCCTCATTTGGTGGGACACCTGAAGTTAAAAAAGAAAACAACAACAACAACAACAACAAAATAAAACGGACTTCTTCCAGCCCACAGAATGAACCCAAACTCTTTGGACGGGGCCAAACCACCAGAGAGTAAGACTCGTCCATTTCCCATGAAGTCACCCAGAAATTCCACGACCATGAGTGACACGATATCCCGAGACAAAAACTTGAGCAGGAGCCTCACACTCGCCCTTCTTTCAAATCCCGAAAAGTTCTCCTCATGGTCTGTAGATCAGTCCTGCCATACCTATGACCTGAAACATAAGCCGAGTTTGTGTTTTCAGACAACTGTCCAAAAAGGGCTGGACTACACAACCTACAGGCTCAGGCCCCTGGAGCCAAACCTGAGGACTGTACTTGCCCTCTCCAAGGGAATTGTGTGTGCCCATTCCAATGGCCACAACCCTTCTAATAGGATAAACCTCCAAAGTCCCTGATATATCTCAATAGTGGTAGCTTCCCAGGAAAAACAGGGGCAATCTGAGCCCAAATGAGCCCCTACCTGCACTCAGACCCATAGACAGATGTCCTCAGAGGTAAAAAGGAAAGAACAGGCCCCTAGGCACTAATCAGATCCATTGCTTTGGTTTCCAGGCATCTCTCCTCAGAGGCCTGGATTTCAAAAGCAGCATATAGCTGTTTCTTGTCTCACCCATCAGAAAACATCTCATCTACACATGGGAAACTTGCACGTTGGAGCTGTGTCAAAGCCTCTGTTTAGGAGAACCCTTTAGGGCCCCAGTGCCACCGCTTCATTCCAAGGTCTCCATAGACACAAAAGCACATTCGGACCCATCCCCAGGGGTGTGCATTTCAACTCAGCATCCTCGGTAGCTCCCCACAGATCCAGGAGATCTAAACTGTCTTGTTGCTAGGAGACAATTGGAATGCGAGGTGGGCTACCCAGCCATCCATTCTTACAACCCTGCTCAGAATCATTGGCCTGGAGCCAAACAACAGGTCTCAATTGTCCTGCCGAAGACTCTCTGCAGTTTGGAGCTTCTCACAACTCCCATCATGGGAAAACCCCCATGGCCTCGTGATGCCCCCCCCCATTCATGAAGGGGCCATCAGGGACAGAAACTCCAACCTGAGCGATCGTCTGATCCTCGCCCTGACTTCAGATGCACGAGATCTCGATTCAGGTCTGTAGATTGTGCCTGCCATGGCCTCACCCAGAAACCTAAGCCTAGCTTGTGTTCTCAGACTTTTGTCGTCAGACTACTGGCCCACAAGGCCTCCAGTTTGGCAATCCAGAACTAAAATGCAGCACTCTGCCTGCCCTCCAGATAAAAAACATTGTCCTCTGGGGCTACCCAGTAACCCCAAATGAGGATCAACCTGCACCGACCTTGGCTCTACCCCAAATACATAGGCTGACCAGGGCACTAATGCCCTTTCTGACACAGCCTGAGCCTGGACCCCCTGGCCCCTCCAAGACAGCTGGCCGCACACTGAGCACATCGAGCCGCCATGGCCTTAGGTCGTCATCTCTTCCCAACCTCGGTTTTCAGGTTTCAGAACCTAGACCTTATCTCCAATCACTGTCCATGTTGAAGGTGATGCAGAAATCAGAACTCCTTCCCCATGGCAAGAAACCTTGTGGTTGGCATGTTGTCCAACGTTCAGTGTCGTTGAAACCAGTGTGGCCCATGAGGCCCCGCCCATGCTCGCGGGCCACATTGGTCACAAACACACATTGTGACCCTCAGGCTGAGCCCAGTCGTCAAGTAAGGCCACTCAGTGGCTGGATGAAGAGATAGCATATTGGGCTTGCCATGCCCCTAGGCCCCAATTTTTAACCATAGTTCGGATTGTCCCTTCAGTCTTCCCCACGGCTTGGCTTTGGAATTCCTCTTTTGGTGGGACACCTGAGGTAACAAAACTGATTGAGTCCTCCCATCCCACAGATTGACGAAAAGCAATTGGGAATCGGGCCAAATCCTCAGAGAGGAAGATTCGTCCATGGCCCATGAGGCCTCCCCGACATTCCACGGCCAGCACTGATACAAAATCCAGAGACAAAAGCCTGAGCAATCGCCACA
The DNA here is from genome assembly GCF_964662115.1 of Mustela nivalis. Classification (NCBI taxonomy): domain Eukaryota; kingdom Metazoa; phylum Chordata; class Mammalia; order Carnivora; family Mustelidae; genus Mustela; species Mustela nivalis. Next base: position 420,038 of record NW_028136276.1, on the reverse strand, counting down.
GACTCGCACTTTCTTCATATCCTGTAGAGTTCTTCTCATGGTTTGTAGATCGGGCCTGCCATACCTACGTCCCCAAACCTAAGCTGAGTTTGTTTTTTCAGACTTCTGTCCTCAAAGTCTTGGGCCACACACCCTCCAGGCTGGGCCCCTGGAGCCACACATTAGGACTGTGCCTACCAATCCATGGGAATTCTGCCCATTCCATGGTCCAAAATCGTACAAATTAGGAGAAACCTCCAACGACCCTTAGGCCACCCAATAGTGTGGGTCACCCGGAACAAACAAGGGGTGTCTGACACCAGCTGATAATCGACCTCCACTCATACCATAGATGGATGTCCCCAGAGAAGAAGATTGAACCAGACAGGACCCTAGGCCATAATAGGATCCATTGCTATGGGTTACAGGCATGTGTCCTCAAAAGCCTGATTCCAATACGAGCATAGGGGTTTTCCTGAGGCACCCATCAGAACTCATCTCGTCTCCACAAGGAAACCTGTGCATGGGAGCCATGTCCAAAGCTTAGGAAAGTACTTCAGGTTGCCGGTGCCACCGCCCCATTCCAAGGCCCTCATGGACACAAAAACACATTAGGACACATCCTCAGGAAAGTCTATTATAACTCAGCCACTGAGGTTGCTCCCGCAGAGCCATCAGATCTAAACTGTCTTGTTGCTAGGAGACAATTGGAATGCGAGGCGGGCTTCCCAGGCATCCATCCGCGAACGGTGCTCTGGAGTCATTTCATATGGGATGTCCTGGAGCTGTCCAACAGGTCTCAATTGTCCGGAAGAAGGAATCCTGGAAGGGGGCATCCCACAACTCCCAACGTGGGAAAACCTCAATGGTCTCGAGATTCCGCTCCCTTCATGAGGCGGCCGTCATGCTCAGAAACTCCCACCTGAGCCAACGTCTGATCCTCGCCCTGACTTCAGATGCATGAGATATTGGTTCAGATCTGCAGGGGGTAACTGCCGTGCCCTCGCCCTGAAACCCAAGTCTAGCTTGTCTTCTCAGACTTCCATCCTCACACTCCTGGCCCCAAAGCCCTCAAGTTTGGCAATTCCGGACCCACAATGCAGCACTCTGCCTGCCCTCTAGAAAAAAAATGATTGCCTCATGAGCTGCCCAGGCACCTTAAATGAGGGTAAACCTACACAGCACTCGACTTTACCCAAATTATATAGTCTAACCTGGGCACTAATGCACTGTCGAACACATCCTGAGCCCGGACCTCCTGACCAACACCCAGAAAGCTGACCGCACACTGAGCACATAAAACCCGCCATGGCCTTAGGTCATCATCTCTTCCCTACCTCAGTTTTCAGGCTTCAGAACCGAGACCTTATCTCCAATCACTGCCCAGGGGTGAGTCTGATGCAGAAATCAGACCTCCTCCTTACCCATGGCAAGAACCCTTGTGGTTGGCACGTTGTCCAACGATCAGTGTAGGAGAAACCCTGAGGCCCCGCCCATTCTTGAGTGCGACGAGGGCATACACACGCATTGTGACCCTCAGCATGAGTCCTGTCCTCTAGTAAGTCCTCTCAGTGGCTGGACCATTAGATGTCATAATGGCCTTGACATGTCCCTAGGCCCCAATTTTTAACCAGATTTCTGATTGTCCAGTCGCCCCTCCTAGGGCTCTACTCTGAAATCCCTCATTTGGTGGGACACCTGAAGTTAAAAAAGAAAACAACAACAACAACAACAACAAAATAAAACGGACTTCTTCCAGCCCACAGAATGAACCCAAACTCTTTGGACGGGGCCAAACCACCAGAGAGTAAGACTCGTCCATTTCCCATGAAGTCACCCAGAAATTCCACGACCATGAGTGACACGATATCCCGAGACAAAAACTTGAGCAGGAGCCTCACACTCGCCCTTCTTTCAAATCCCGAAAAGTTCTCCTCATGGTCTGTAGATCAGTCCTGCCATACCTATGACCTGAAACATAAGCCGAGTTTGTGTTTTCAGACAACTGTCCAAAAAGGGCTGGACTACACAACCTACAGGCTCAGGCCCCTGGAGCCAAACCTTAGGACTGTACTTGCCCTCTCCAAGGGAATTGTGTGTGCCCATTCCAATGGCCACAACCCTTCTAATAGGATAAACCTCCAAAGTCCCTGATATATCTCAATAGTGGTAGCTTCCCAGGAAAAACAGGGGCAATCTGAGCCCAAATGAGCCCCTACCTGCACTCAGACCCATAGACAGATGTCCTCAGAGGTAAAAAGGAAAGAACAGGCCCCTAGGCACTAATCAGATCCATTGCTTTGGTTTCCAGGCATCTCTCCTCAGAGGCCTGGATTTCAAAAGCAGCATATAGCTGTTTCTTGTCTCACCCATCAGAAAACATCTCATCTACACATGGGAAACTTGCACGTTGGAGCTGTGTCAAAGCCTCTGTTTAGGAGAACCCTTTAGGGCCCCAGTGCCACCGCTTCATTCCAAGGTCTCCATAGACACAAAAGCACATTCGGACCCATCCCCAGGGGTGTGCATTTCAACTCAGCATCCTCGGTAGCTCCCCACAGATCCAGGAGATCTAAACTGTCTTGTTGCTAGGAGACAATTGGAATGCGAGGTGGGCTACCCAGCCATCCATTCTTAGAACCCTGCTCAGAATCATTGGCCTGGAGCCAAACAACAGGTCTCAATTGTCCTGCCGAAGACTCTCTGCAGTTTGGAGCTTCTCACAACTCCCATCATGGGAAAACCCCCATGGCCTCGTGATGCCCCCCCCCATTCATGAAGGGGCCATCAGGGACAGAAACTCCAACCTGAGCGATCGTCTGATCCTCGCCCTGACTTCAGATGCACGAGATCTCGATTCAGGTCTGTAGATTGTGCCTGCCATGGCCTCACCCAGAAACCTAAGCCTAGCTTGTGTTCTCAGACTTTTGTCGTCAGACTACTGGCCCACAAGGCCTCCAGTTTGGCAATCCAGAACTAAAATGCAGCACTCTGCCTGCCCTCCAGATAAAAAACATTGTCCTCTGGGGCTACCCAGTAACCCCAAATGAGGATCAACCTGCACCGACCTTGGCTCTACCCCAAATACATAGGCTGACCAGGGCACTAATGCCCTTTCTGACACAGCCTGAGCCTGGACCCCCTGGCCCCTCCAAGACAGCTGGCCGCACACTGAGCACATCGAGCCGCCATGGCCTTAGGTCGTCATCTCTTCCCAACCTCGGTTTTCAGGTTTCAGAACCTAGACCTTATCTCCAATCACTGTCCATGTTGAAGGTGATGCAGAAATCAGAACTCCTTCCCCATGGCAAGAAACCTTGTGGTTGGCATGTTGTCCAACGTTCAGTGTCGTTGAAACCAGTGTGGCCCATGAGGCCCCGCCCATGCTCGCGGGCCACATTGGTCACAAACACACATTGTGACCCTCAGGCTGAGCCCAGTCGTCAAGTAAGGCCACTCAGTGGCTGGATGAAGAGATAGCATATTGGGCTTGCCATGCCCCTAGGCCCCAATTTTTAACCATAGTTCGGATTGTCCCTTCAGTCTTCCCCACGGCTTTGCTTTGGAATTCCTCTTTTGGTGGGACACCTGAGGTAACAAAACTGATTGAGTCCTCCCATCCCACAGATTGACGAAAAGCAATTGGGAATCGGGCCAAATCCTCAGAGAGGAAGATTCGTCCATGGCCCATGAGGCCTCCCCGACATTCCACGGCCAGCACTGATACAAAATCCAAAGACAAAAGCCTGAGCAATCGCCACAGACTCGCACTTTCTTCATATCCTGTAGAGTTCTTCTCATGGTTTGTAGATCGGGCCTGCCATACCTACGTCCCCAAACCTAAGCTGAGTTTGTGTTTTCAGACTTCTGTCCTCAAAGTCTTGGGCCACACAACCTCCAGGCTGGGCCCCTGGAGCCACACATTAGGACTGTGCCTACCAATCCATGGGAATTCTGCCCATTCCATGGTCCAAAATCGTACAAATTAGGAGAAATCTCCAACGACCCTTAGGCCATCCCAATAGTGTGGGTCACCCGGAACAAACAAGGGGTGTCTGACACCAGCTGATAATCGACCTCCACTCATACCATAGATGGATGTCCCCAGAGAAGAAGATTGAACCAGAAAGGACCCTAGGCCATAATAGGATCCATTGCTATGGGTTACAGGCATGTGTCCTCAAAAGCCTGATTCCAATATGAGCATAGGGGTTTTCCTGAGGCACCCATCAGAACTCATCTCGTCTCCACAAGGAAACCTGTGCATGGGAGCCATGTCCAAAGCTTAGGAAAGTACTTCAGGTTGCCGGTGCCACCGCCCCATTCCAAGGCCCTCATGGACACAAAAACACATTAGGACACATCCTCAGGAAAGTCCATTTCAACTCAGCCACCGAGGTTGCTCCCGCAGAGCCATCAGATCTAAACTGTCTTGTTGCTAGGAGACAATTGGAATGCGAGGCCGGCTTCCCAGGCATCCATCCGCGAACGGTGCTCTGGAGTCATTCCATATGGGATGTCCTGGAACTGTCCAAAAGGGCTCAATTGTCCGGAAGAAGGAATCCTGGAAGGGGGCATCCCACAACTCCCAACGTGGGAAAACCTCAATGGTCTCGAGATTCCGCTCCCTTCATGAAGCGGCCGTCATGCTCAGAAACTCCCACCTGAGCCAACGTCTGATCCTCGCCCTGACTTCAGATGCATGAGATATTGGTTCAGATCTGCAGGGGGTACCTGCCGTGCCCTCGCCCTGAAACCCAAGTCTAGCTTGTCTTCTCAGACTTCCATCCTCACACTCCTGGCCCCAAAGCCCTCAAGTTTGGCAATTCCGGACCCACAATGCAGCACTCTGCCTGCCCTCTAGAAAAAAAATGATTGCCTCATGAGCTGCCCAGGCACCTTAAATGAGGGTAAACCTACACAGCACTCGACTTTACCCAAATTATATAGTCTAACCTGGGCACTAATGCACTGTCGAACACATCCTGAGCCCGGACCTCCTGACCAACACCCAGAAAGCTGACCGCACACTGAGCACATAAAACCCGCCATGGCCTTAGGTCATCATCTCTTCCCTACCTCAGTTTTCAGGCTTCAGAACCGAGACCTTATCTCCAATCACTGCCCAGGGGTGAGTCTGATGCAGAAATCAGACCTCCTCCTTACCCATGGCAAGAACCCTTGTGGTTGGCACGTTGTCCAACGATCAGTGTAGGAGAAACCCTGAGGCCCCGCCCATTCTTGAGTGCGACGAGGGCATACACACGCATTGTGACCCTCAGCATGAGTCCTGTCCTCTAGTAAGTCCTCTCAGTGGCTGGACCATTAGATGTCATAATGGCCTTGACATGTCCCTAGGCCCCAATTTTTAACCAGATTTCTGATTGTCCAGTCGCCCCTCCTAGGGCTCTACTCTGAAATCCCTCATTTGGTGGGACACCTGAGGTTAAAAAAGAAAACAACAACAACAACAACAACAACAACAACAAAATAAAACGGACTTCTTCCAGCCCACAGAATGAACCCAAACTCTTTGGACGGGGCCAAACCACCAGAGAGTAAGACTCATCCATTTCCCATGAAGTCACCCAGAAATTCCACGACCATGAGTGACACGATATCCTGAGACAAAAACTTGAGCAGGAGCCTCACACTCGCCATTCTTTCAAATCCCGAAAAGTTCTCCTCATGGTCTGTAGATCAGTCCTGCCATACCTATGACCTGACACATAAGCCGAGTTTGTGTTTTCAGACAACTGTCCAAAAAGGGCTGGACTACACAACCTACAGGCTCAGGCCCCTGGAGCCAAACCTGAGGACTGTACTTGCCCTCTCCAAGGGAATTGTGTGTGCCCATTCCAATGGCCACAACCCTTCTAATAGGATAAACCTCCAAAGTCCCTGATATATCTCAATAGTGGTAGCTTCCCAGGAAAAACAGGGGCAATCTGAGCCCAAATGAGCCCCTACCTGCACTCAGACCCATAGACAGATGTCCTCAGAGGTAAAAAGGAAAGAACAGGCCCCTAGGCACTAATCAGATCCATTGCTTTGGTGTCCAGGCATCTCTCCTCAGAGGCCTGGATTTCAAAAGCAGCATATAGCTGTTTCTTGTCTCACCCATCAGAAAACATCTCATCTACACATGGGAAACTTGCACGTTGGAGCTGTGTCAAAGCCTCTGTTTAGGAGAACCCTTTAGGGCCCCAGTGCCACCGCTTCATTCCAAGGTCTCCATAGACACAAAAGCACATTCGGACCCATCCCCAGGGGTGTGCATTTCAACTCAGCATCCTCGGTAGCTCCCCACAGATCCAGGAGATCTAAACTGTCTTGTTGCTAGGAGACAATTGGAATGCGAGGTGGGCTACCCAGCCATCCATCCTTAGAACCCTGCTCAGAATCATTGGCCTGGAGCCAAACAACAGGTCTCAATTGTCCTGCCGAAGACTCTCTGCAGTTTGGAGCTTCTCACAACTCCCATCATGGGAAAACCCCCATGGCCTCGTGATGCCCCCCCATTCATGAAGGGGCCATCAGGGACAGAAACTCCAACCTGAGCGATCGTCTGATCCTCGCCCTGACTTCAGATGCACGAGATCTCGATTCAGGTCTGTAGATTGTGCCTGCCATGGCCTCACCCAGAAACCTAAGCCTAGCTTGTGTTCTCAGACTTTTGTCGTCAGACTACTGGCCCACAAGGCCTCCAGTTTGGCAATCCAGAACTAAAATGCAGCACTCTGCCTGCCCTCCAGATAAAAAACATTGTCCTCTGGGGCTACCCAGTAACCCCAAATGAGGATCAACCTGCACCGACCTTGGCTGGACCCCCAATACATAGGCTGACCAGGGCACTAATGCCCTTTCTGACACAGCCTGAGCCTGGACCCCCTGGCCCCTCCCAGACAGCTGGCCGCACACTGAGCACATCGAGCCGCCATGGCCTTAGGTCGTCATCTCTTCCCAACCTCGGTTTTCAGGTTTCAGAACCTAGACCTTATCTCCAATCACTGTCCATGTTGAAGGTGATGCAGAAATCAGAACTCCTTCCCCATGGCAAGAAACCTTGTGGTTGGCATGTTGTCCAACGTTCAGTGTCGTTGAAACCAGTGTGGCCCATGAGGCCCCGCCCATGCTCGCGGGCCACATTGGTCACAAACACACATTGTGACCCTCAGGCTGAGCCCAGTCCTCAAGTAAGGCCACTCAGTGGCTGGATGAAGAGATAGCATATTGGGCTTGCCATGCCCCTAGGCCCCAATTTTTAACCATAGTTCGGATTGTCCCTTCAGTCTTCCCCACGGCTTGGCTTTGGAATTCCTCTTTTGGTGGGACACCTGAGGTAACAAAACTGATTGAGTCCTCCCATCCCACAGATTGACGAAAAGCAATTGGGAATCGGGCCAAATCCTCAGAGAGGAAGATTCGTCCATGGCCCATAGGCCTCCCCGACATTCCACGGCCAGCACTGATACAAAATCCAGAGACAAAAGCCTGAGCAATTGCCACAGACTCGCACTTTCTTCATATCCTGTAGAGTTCTTCTCATGGTTTGTAGATCGGGCCTGCCATACCTACGTCCCCAAACCTAAGCTGAGTTTGTGTTTTCAGACTTCTGTCCTCAAAGTCTTGGGCCACACACCCTCCAGGCTGGGCCCCTGGAGCCACACATTAGGACTGTGCCTACCAATCCATGGGAATTCTGCCCATTCCATGGTCCAAAATCGTACAAATTAGGAGAAACCTCCAACGACCCTTAGGCCACCCAATAGTGGGGGTCACCCGGAACAAACAAGGGGTGTCTGACACCAGCTGATAATCGACCTCCACTCATACCATAGATGGATGTCCCCAGAGAAGAAGATTGAACCAGACAGGACCCTAGGCCATAATAGGATCCATTGCTATGGGTTACAGGCATGTGTCCTCAAAAGCCTGATTCCAATACGAGCATAGGGGTTTTCCTGAGGCACCCATCAGAACTCATCTCGTCTCCACAAGGAAACCTGTGCATGGGAGCCATGTCCAAAGCTTAGGAAAGTACTTCAGGTTGCCGGTGTCACCGCCCCATTCCAAGGCCCTCATGGACACAAAAACACATTAGGACACATCCTCAGGAAAGTCTATTATAACTCAGCCACCGAGGTTGCTCCCGCAGAGCCATCAGATCTAAACTGTCTTGTTGCTAGGAGACAATTGGAATGCGAGGCGGGCTTCCCAGGCATCCATCCGCGAACGGTGCTCTGGAGTCATTTCATATGGGATGTCCTGGAGCTGTCCAACAGGTCTCAATTGTCCGGAAGAAGGAATCCTGGAAGGGGGCATCCCACAACTCCCAACGTGGGAAAACCTAAATGGTCTCGAGATTCCGCTCCCTTCATGAGGCGGCCGTCATGCTCAGAAACTCCCACCTGAGCCAACGTCTGATCCTCGCCCTGACTTCAGATGCATGAGATATTGGTTCAGATCTGCAGGGGGTAACTGCCGTGCCCTCGCCCTGAAACCCAAGTCTAGCTTGTCTTCTCAGACTTCCATCCTCACACTCCTGGCCCCAAAGCCCTCAAGTTTGGCAATTCCGGACCCACAATGCAGCACTCTGCCTGCCCTCTAGAAAAAAAATGATTGCCTCATGAGCTGCCCAGGCACCTTAAATGAGGGTAAACCTACACAGCACTCGACTTTACCCAAATTATATAGTCTAACCTGGGCACTAATGCACTGTCGAACACATCCTGAGCCCGGACCTCCTGACCAACACCCAGAAAGCTGACCGCACACTGAGCACATAAAACCCGCCATGGCCTTAGGTCATCATCTCTTCCCTACCTCAGTTTTCAGGCTTCAGAACCGAGACCTTATCTCCAATCACTGCCCAGGGGTGAGTCTGATGCAGAAATCAGAACTCCTCCTTACCCATGGCAAGAACCCTTGTGGTTGGCACGTTGTCCAACGATCAGTGTAGGAGAAACCCTGAGGCCCCGCCCATTCTTGAGTGCGACGAGGGCATACACACGCATTGTGACCCTCAGCATGAGTCCTGTCCTCTAGTAAGTCCTCTCAGTGGCTGGACCATTAGATGTCATAATGGGCTTGACATGTCCCTAGGCCCCAATTTTTAACCAGATTTCTGATTGTCCAGTCGCCCCTCCTAGGGCTCTACTCTGAAATCCCTCATTTGGTGGGACACCTGAAGTTAAAAAAGAAAACAACAACAACAACAACAACAAAATAAAACGGACTTCTTCCAGCCCACAGAATGAACCCAAACTCTTTGGACGGGGCCAAACCACCAGAGAGTAAGACTCGTCCATTTCCCATGAAGTCACCCAGAAATCACACGACCATGAGTGACACGATATCCCGAGACAAAAACTTGAGCAGGAGCCTCACACTCGCCCTTCTTTCAAATCCCGAAAAGTTCTCCTCATGGTCTGTAGATCAGTCCTGCCATACCTATGACCTGAAACATAAGCCGAGTTTGTGTTTTCAGACAACTGTCCAAAAAGGGCTGGACTACACAACCTACAGGCTCAGGCCCCTGGAGCCAAACCTGAGGACTGTACTTGCCCTCTCCAAGGGAATTGTGTGTGCCCATTCCAATGGCCACAACCCTTCTAATAGGATAAACCTCCAAAGTCCCTGATATATCTCAATAGTGGTAGCTTCCCAGGAAAAACAGGGGCAATCTGAGCCCAAATGAGCCCCTACCTGCACTCAGACCCATAGACAGATGTCCTCAGAGGTAAAAAGGAAAGAACAGGCCCCTAGGCACTAATCAGATCCATTGCTTTGGTTTCCAGGCATCTCTCCTCAGAGGCCTGGATTTCAAAAGCAGCATATAGCTGTTTCTTGTCTCACCCATCAGAAAACATCTCATCTACACATGGGAAACTTGCACGTTGGAGCTGTGTCAAAGCCTCTGTTTAGGAGAACCCTTTAGGGCCCCAGTGCCACCGCTTCATTCCAAGGTCTCCATAGACACAAAAGCACATTCGGACCCATCCCCAGGGGTGTGCATTTCAACTCAGCATCCTCGGTAGCTCCCCACAGATCCAGGAGATCTAAACTGTCTTGTTGCTAGGAGACAATTGGAATGCGAGGTGGGCTACCCAGCCATCCATTCTTAGAACCCTGCTCAGAATCATTGGCCTGGAGCCAAACAACAGGTCTCAATTGTCCTGCCGAAGACTCTCTGCAGTTTGGAGCTTCTCACAACTCCCATCATGGGAAAACCCCCATGGCCTCGTGATGCCCCCCCCCATTCATGAAGGGGCCATCAGGGACAGAAACTCCAACCTGAGCGATCGTCTGATCCTCGCCCTGACTTCAGATGCACGAGATCTCGATTCAGGTCTGTAGATTGTGCCTGCCATGGCCTCACCCAGAAACCTAAGCCTAGCTTGTGTTCTCAGACTTTTGTCGTCAGACTACTGGCCCACAAGGCCTCCAGTTTGGCAATCCAGAACTAAAATGCAGCACTCTGCCTGCCCTCCAGATAAAAAACATTGTCCTCTGGGGCTACCCAGTAACCCCAAATGAGGATCAACCTGCACCGACCTTGGCTCTACCCCAAATACATAGGCTGACCAGGGCACTAATGCCCTTTCTGACACAGCCTGAGCCTGGACCCCCTGGCCCCTCCAAGACAGCTGGCCGCACACTGAGCACATCGAGCCGCCATGGCCTTAGGTCGTCATCTCTTCCCAACCTCGGTTTTCAGGTTTCAGAACCTAGACCTTATCTCCAATCACTGTCCATGTTGAAGGTGATGCAGAAATCAGAACTCCTTCCCCATGGCAAGAAACCTTGTGGTTGGCATGTTGTCCAACGTTCAGTGTCGTTGAAACCAGTGTGGCCCATGAGGCCCCGCCCATGCTCGCGGGCCACATTGGTCACAAACACACATTGTGACCCTCAGGCTGAGCCCAGTCGTCAAGTAAGGCCACTCAGTGGCTGGATGAAGAGATAGCATATTGGGCTTGCCATGCCCCTAGGCCCCAATTTTTAACCATAGTTCGGATTGTCCCTTCAGTCTTCCCCACGGCTTTGCTTTGGAATTCCTCTTTTGGTGGGACACCTGAGGTAACAAAACTGATTGAGTCCTCCCATCCCACAGATTGACGAAAAGCAATTGGGAATCGGGCCAAATCCTCAGAGAGGAAGATTCGTCCATGGCCCATGAGGCCTCCCCGACATTCCACGGCCAGCACTGATACAAAATCCAGAGACAAAAGCCTGAGCAATCGCCACAGACTCGCACTTTCTTCATATCCTGTAGAGTTCTTCTCATGGTTTGTAGATCGGGCCTGCCATACCTACGTCCCCAAACCTAAGCTGAGTTTGTGTTTTCAGACTTCTGTCCTCAAAGTCTTGGGCCACACACCCTCCAGGCTGGGCCCCTGGAGCCACACATTAGGACTGTGCCTACCAATCCATGGGAATTCTGCCCATTCCATGGTCCAAAATCGTACAAATTAGGAGAAACCTCCAACGACCCTTAGGCCATCCCAATAGTGTGGGTCACCCGGAACAAACAAGGGGTGTCTGACACCAGCTGATAATCGACCTCCACTCATACCATAGATGGATGTCCCCAGAGAAGTAGATTGAACGAGACAGGACCCTAGGCCATAATAGGATCCATTGCTATGGGTTACAGGCATGTGTCCTCAAAAGCCTGATTCCAATACGAGCATAGGGGTTTTCCTGAGGCACCCATCAGAACTCATCTCGTCTCCACAAGGAAACCTGTGCATGGGAGCCATGTCCAAAGCTTAGGAAAGTACTTCAGGTTGCCGGTGCCACCGCCCCATTCCAAGGCCCTCATGGACACAAAAACACATTAGGACACATCCTCAGGAAAGTCCATTTCAACTCAGCCACCGAGGTTGCTCCCGCAGAGCCATCAGATCTAAACTGTCTTGTTGCTAGGAGACAATTGGAATGCGAGGCCGGCTTCCCAGGCATCCATCCGCGAACGGTGCTCTGGAGTCATTCCATATGGGATGTCCTGGAACTGTCCAACAGGGCTCAATTGTCCGGAAGAAGGAATCCTGGAAGGGGGCATCCCACAACTCCCAACGTGGGAAAACCTCAATGGTCTCGAGATTCCGCTCCCTTCATGAAGCGGCCGTCATGCTCAGAAACTCCCACCTGAGCCAACGTCTGATCCTCGCCCTGACTTCAGATGCATGAGATATTGGTTCAGATCTGCAGGGGGTACCTGCCGTGCCCTCGCCCTGAAACCCAAGTCTAGCTTGTCTTCTCAGACTTCCATCCTCACACTCCTGGCCCCAAAGCCCTCAAGTTTGGCAATTCCGGACCCACAATGCAGCACTCTGCCTGCCCTCTAGAAAAAAAATGATTGCCTCATGAGCTGCCCAGGCACCTTAAATGAGGGTAAACCTACACAGCACTCGACTTTACCCAAATTATATAGTCTAACCTGGGCACTAATGCACTGTCGAACACATCCTGAGCCCGGACCTCCTGACCAACACCCAGAAATCTGACCGCACACTGAGCACATAAAACCCGCCATGGCCTTAGGTCATCATCTCTTCCCTACCTCAGTTTTCAGGCTTCAGAACCGAGACCTTATCTCCAATCACTGCCCAGGGGTGAGTCTGATGCAGAAATCAGAACTCCTCCTTACCCATGGCAAGAACCCTTGTGGTTGGCACGTTGTCCAACGATCAGTGTAGGAGAAACCCTGAGGCCCCGCCCATTCTTGAGTGCGACGAGGGCATACACACGCATTGTGACCCTCAGCATGAGTCCTGTCCTCTAGTAAGTCCTCTCAGTGGCTGGACCATTAGATGTCATAATGGGCTTGACATGTCCCTAGGCCCCAATTTTTAACCAGATTTCTGATTGTCCAGTCGCCCCTCCTAGGGCTCTACTCTGAAATCCCTCATTTGGTGGGACACCTGAAGTTAAAAAAGAAAACAACAACAACAACAACAACAAAATAAAACGGACTTCTTCCAGCCCACAGAATGAACCCAAACTCTTTGGACGGGGCCAAACCACCAGAGAGTAAGACTCGTCCATTTCCCATGAAGTCACCCAGAAATTCCACGACCATGAGTGACACGATATCCCGAGACAAAAACTTGAGCAGGAGCCTCACACTCGCCCTTCTTTCAAATCCCGAAAAGTTCTCCTCATGGTCTGTAGATCAGTCCTGCCATACCTATGACCTGAAACATAAGCCGAGTTTGTGTTTTCAGACAACTGTCCAAAAAGGGCTGGACTACACAACCTACAGGCTCAGGCCCCTGGAGCCAAACCTGAGGACTGTACTTGCCCTCTCCAAGGGAATTGTGTGTGCCCATTCCAATGGCCACAACCCTTCTAATAGGATAAACCTCCAAAGTCCCTGATATATCTCAATAGTGGTAGCTTCCCAGGAAAAACAGGGGCAATCTGAGCCCAAATGAGCCCCTACCTGCACTCAGACCCATAGACAGATGTCCTCAGAGGTAAAAAGGAAAGAACAGGCCCCTAGGCACTAATCAGATCCATTGCTTTGGTTTCCAGGCATCTCTCCTCAGAGGCCTGGATTTCAAAAGCAGCATATAGCTGTTTCTTGTCTCACCCATCAGAAAACATCTCATCTACACATGGGAAACTTGCACGTTGGAGCTGTGTCAAAGCCTCTGTTTAGGAGAACCCTTTAGGGCCCCAGTGCCACCGCTTCATTCCAAGGTCTCCATAGACACAAAAGCACATTCGGACCCATCCCCAGGGGTGTGCATTTCAACTCAGCATCCTCGGTAGCTCCCCACAGATCCAGGAGATCTAAACTGTCTTGTTGCTAGGAGACAATTGGAATGCGAGGTGGGCTACCCAGCCATCCATTCTTAGAACCCTGCTCAGAATCATTGGCCTGGAGCCAAACAACAGGTCTCAATTGTCCTGCCGAAGACTCTCTGCAGTTTGGAGCTTCTCACAACTCCCATCATGGGAAAACCCCCATGGCCTCGTGATGCCCCCCCCCATTCATGAAGGGGCCATCAGGGACAGAAACTCCAACCTGAGCGATCGTCTGATCCTCGCCCTGACTTCAGATGCACGAGATCTCGATTCAGGTCTGTAGATTGTGCCTGCCATGGCCTCACCCAGAAACCTAAGCCTAGCTTGTGTTCTCAGACTTTTGTCGTCAGACTACTGGCCCACAAGGCCTCCAGTTTGGCAATCCAGAACTAAAATGCAGCACTCTGCCTGCCCTCCAGATAAAAAACATTGTCCTCTGGGGCTACCCAGTAACCCCAAATGAGGATCAACCTGCACCGACCTTGGCTGTACCCCCAATACATAGGCTGACCAGGGCACTAATGCCCTTTCTGACACAGCCTGAGCCTGGACCCCCTGGCCCCTCCCAGACAGCTGGCCGCACACTGAGCACATCGAGCCGCCATGGCCTTAGGTCGTCATCTCTTCCCAACCTCGGTTTTCAGGTTTCAGAACCTAGACCTTATCTCCAATCACTGTCCATGTTGAAGGTGATGCAGAAATCAGAACTCCTTCCCCATGGCAAGAAACCTTGTGGTTGGCATGTTGTCCAACGTTCAGTGTCGTTGAAACCAGTGTGGCCCATGAGGCCCCGCCCATGCTCGCGGGCCACATTGGTCACAAACACACATTGTGACCCTCAGGCTGAGCCCAGTCCTCAAGTAAGGCCACTCAGTGGCTGGATGAAGAGATAGCATATTGGGCTTGCCATGCCCCTAGGCCCCAATTTTTAACCATAGTTCGGATTGTCCCTTCAGTCTTCCCCACGGCTTTGCTTTGGAATTCCTCTTTTGGTGGGACACCTGAGGTAACAAAACTGATTGAGTCCTCCCATCCCACAGATTGACGAAAAGCAATTGGGAATCGGGCCAAATCCTCAGAGAGGAAGATTCGTCCATGGCCCATGAGGCCTCCCCGACATTCCACGGCCAGCACTGATACAAAATCCAAAGACAAAAGCCTGAGCAATCGCCACAGACTCGCACTTTCTTCATATCCTGTAGAGTTCTTCTCATGGTTTGTAGATCGGGCCTGCCATACCTACGTCCCCAAACCTAAGCTGAGTTTGTGTTTTCAGACTTCTGTCCTCAAAGTCTTGGGCCACACACCCTCCAGGCTGGGCCCCTGGAGCCACACATTAGGACTGTGCCTACCAATCCATGGGAATTCTGCCCATTCCATGGTCCAAAATCGTACAAATTAGGAGAAACCTCCAACGACCCTTAGGCCATCCCAATAGTGTGGGTCACCCGGAACAAACAAGGGGTGTCTGACACCAGCTGATAATCGACCTCCACTCATACCATAGATGGATGTCCCCAGAGAAGAAGATTGAACCAGACAGGACCCTAGGCCATAATAGGATCCATTGCTATGGGTTACAGGCATGTGTCCTCAAAAGCCTGATTCCAATACGAGCATAGGGGTTTTCCTGAGGCACCCATCAGAACTCATCTCGTCTCTACAAGGAAACCTGTGCATGGGAGCCATGTCCAAACCTTAGGAAAGTACTTCAGGTTGCCGGTGCCACCGCCCCATTCCAAGGCCCTCATGGACACAAAAACACATTAGGACACATCCTCAGGAAAGTCCATTTCAACTCAGCCACCGAGGTTGCTCCCGCAGAGCCATCAGATCTAAACTGTCTTGTTGCTAGGAGACAATTGGAATGCGAGGCCGGCTTCCCAGGCATCCATCCGCGAACGGTGCTCTGGAGTCATTCCATATGGGATGTCCTGGAACTGTCCAACAGGGCTCAATTGTCCGGAAGAAGGAATCCTGGAAGGGGGCATCCCACAACTCCCAACGTGGGAAAACCTCAATGGTCTCGAGATTCCGCTCCCTTCATGAAGCGGCCGTCATGCTCAGAAACTCCCACCTGAGCCAACGTCTGATCCTCGCCCTGACTTCAGATGCATGAGATATTGGTTCAGATCTGCAGGGGGTACCTGCCGTGCCCTCGCCCTGAAACCCAAGTCTAGCTTGTCTTCTCAGACTTCCATCCTCACACTCCTGGCCCCAAAGCCCTCAAGTTTGGCAATTCCGGACCCACAATGCAGCACTCTGCCTGCCCTCTAGAAAAAAAATGATTGCCTCATGAGCTGCCCAGGCACCTTAAATGAGGGTAAACCTACACAGCACTCGACTTTACCCAAATTATATAGTCTAACCTGGGCACTAATGCACTGTCGAACACATCCTGAGCCCGGACCTCCTGACCAACACCCAGAAAGCTGACCGCACACTGAGCACATAAAACCCGCCATGGCCTTAGGTCATCATCTCTTCCCTACCTCAGTTTTCAGGCTTCAGAACCGAGACCTTATCTCCAATCACTGCCCAGGGGTGAGTCTGATGCAGAAATCAGACCTCCTCCTTACCCATGGCAAGAACCCTTGTGGTTGGCACGTTGTCCAACGATCAGTGTAGGAGAAACCCTGAGGCCCCGCCCATTCTTGAGTGCGACGAGGGCATACACACGCATTGTGACCCTCAGCATGAGTCCTGTCCTCTAGTAAGTCCTCTCAGTGGCTGGACCATTAGATGTCATAATGGCCTTGACATGTCCCTAGGCCCCAATTTTTAACCAGATTTCTGATTGTCCAGTCGCCCCTCCTAGGGCTCTACTCTGAAATCCCTCATTTGGTGGGACACCTGAGGTTAAAAAAGAAAACAACAACAACAACAACAACAACAACAACAAAATAAAACGGACTTCTTCCAGCCCACAGAATGAACCCAAACTCTTTGGACGGGGCCAAACCACCAGAGAGTAAGACTCATCCATTTCCCATGAAGTCACCCAGAAATTCCACGACCATGAGTGACACGATATCCTGAGACAAAAACTTGAGCAGGAGCCTCACACTCGCCCTTCTTTCAAATCCCGAAAAGTTCTCCTCATGGTCTGTAGATCAGTCCTGCCATACCTATGACCTGACACATAAGCCGAGTTTGTGTTTTCAGACAACTGTCCAAAAAGGGCTGGACTACACAACCTACAGGCTCAGGCCCCTGGAGCCAAACCTGAGGACTGTACTTGCCCTCTCCTAGGGAATTGTGTGTGCCCATTCCAATGGCCACAACCCTTCTAATAGGATAAACCTCCAAAGTCCCTGATATATCTCAATAGTGGTAGCTTCCCAGGAAAAACAGGGGCAATCTGAGCCCAAATGAGCCCCTACCTGCACTCAGACCCATAGACAGATGTCCTCAGAGGTAAAAAGGAAAGAACAGGCCCCTAGGCACTAATCAGATCCATTGCTTTGGTGTCCAGGCATCTCTCCTCAGAGGCCTGGATTTCAAAAGCAGCATATAGCTGTTTCTTGTCTCACCCATCAGAAAACATCTCATCTACACATGGGAAACTTGCACGTTGGAGCTGTGTCAAAGCCTCTGTTTAGGAGAACCCTTTAGGGCCCCAGTGCCACCGCTTCATTCCAAGGTCTCCATAGACACAAAAGCACATTCGGACCCATCCCCAGGGGTGTGCATTTCAACTCAGCATCCTCGGTAGCTCCCCACAGATCCAGGAGATCTAAACTGTCTTGTTGCTAGGAGACAATTGGAATGCGAGGTGGGCTACCCAGCCATCCATCCTTAGAACCCTGCTCAGAATCATTGGCCTGGAGCCAAACAACAGGTCTCAATTGTCCTGCCGAAGACTCTCTGCAGTTTGGAGCTTCTCACAACTCCCATCATGGGAAAACCCCCATGGCCTCGTGATGCCCCCCCATTCATGAAGGGGCCATCAGGGACAGAAACTCCAACCTGAGCGATCGTCTGATCCTCGCCCTGACTTCAGATGCACGAGATCTCGATTCAGGTCTGTAGATTGTGCCTGCCATGGCCTCACCCAGAAACCTAAGCCTAGCTTGTGTTCTCAGACTTTTGTCGTCAGACTACTGGCCCACAAGGCCTCCAGTTTGGCAATCCAGAACTACAATGCAGCACTCTGCCTGCCCTCCAGATAAAAAACATTGTCCTCTGGGGCTACCCAGTAACCCCAAATGAGGATCAACCTGCACCGACCTTGGCTGTACCCCAAATACATAGGCTGACCAGGGCACTAATGCCCTTTCTGACACAGCCTGAGCCTGGACCCCCTGGCCCCTCCCAGACAGCTGGCCGCACACTGAGCACATCGAGCCGCCATGGCCTTAGGTCGTCATCTCTTCCCAACCTCGGTTTTCAGGTTTCAGAACCTAGACCTTATCTCCAATCACTGTCCATGTTGAAGGTGATGCAGAAATCAGAACTCCTTCCCCATGGCAAGAAACCTTGTGGTTGGCATGTTGTCCAACGTTCAGTGTCGTTGAAACCAGTGTGGCCCATGAGGCCCCGCCCATGCTCGCGGGCCACATTGGTCACAAACACACATTGTGACCCTCAGGCTGAGCCCAGTCCTCAAGTAAGGCCACTCAGTGGCTGGATGAAGAGATAGCATATTGGGCTTGCCATGCCCCTAGGCCCCAATTTTTAACCATAGTTCGGATTGTCCCTTCAGTCTTCCCCACGGCTTTGCTTTGGAATTCCTCTTTTGGTGGGACACCTGAGGTAACAAAACTGATTGAGTCCTCCCATCCCACAGATTGACGAAAAGCAATTGGGAATCGGGCCAAATCCTCAGAGAGGAAGATTCGTCCATGGCCCATGAGGCCTCCCCGACATTCCACGGCCAGCACTGATACAAAATCCAGAGACAAAAGCCTGAGCAATCGCCACAGACTCGCACTTTCTTCATATCCTGTAGAGTTCTTCTCATGGTTTGTAGATCGGGCCTGTTATACCTACGTCCCCAAACCTAAGCTGAGTTTGTGTTTTCAGACTTCTGTCCTCAAAGTCTTGGGCCACACACCCTCCAGGCTGGGCCCCTGGAGCCACACATTAGGACTGTGCCTACCAATCCATGGGAATTCTGCCCATTCCATGGTCCAAAATCGTACAAATTAGGAGAAACCTCCAACGACCCTTAGGCCACCCAATAGTGGGGGTCACCCGGAACAAACAAGGGGTGTCTGACACCAGCTGATAATCGACCTCCACTCATACCATAGATGGATGTCCCCAGAGAAGAAGATTGAACCAGACAGGACCCTAGGCCATAATAGGATCCATTTCTATGGGTTACAGGCATGTGTCCTCAAAAGCCTGATTCCAATACGAGCATAGGGGTTTTCCTGAGGCACCCATCAGAACTCATCTCGTCTCCACAAGGAAACCTGTGCATGGGAGCCATGTCCAAAGCTTAGGAAAGTACTTCAGGTTGCCGGTGCCACCGCCCCATTCCAAGGCCCTCATGGACACAAAAACACATTAGGACACATCCTCAGGAAAGTCTATTATAACTCAGCCACCGAGGTTGCTCCCGCAGAGCCATCAGATCTAAACTGTCTTGTTGCTAGGAGACAATTGGAATGCGAGGCGGGCTTCCCAGGCATCCATCCGCGAACGGTGCTCTGGAGTCATTTCATATGGGATGTCCTGGAGCTGTCCAACAGGTCTCAATTGTCCGGAAGAAGGAATCCTGGAAGGGGGCATCCCACAACTCCCAACGTGGGAAAACCTCAATGGTCTCGAGATTCCGCTCCCTTCATGAGGCGGCCGTCATGCTCAGAAACTCCCACCTGAGCCAACGTCTGATCCTCGCCCTGACTTCAGATGCATGAGATATTGGTTCAGATCTGCAGGGGGTAACTGCCGTGCCCTCGCCCTGAAACCCAAGTCTAGCTTGTCTTCTCAGACTTCCATCCTCACACTCCTGGCCCCAAAGCCCTCAAGTTTGGCAATTCCGGACCCACAATGCAGCACTCTGCCTGCCCTCTAGAAAAAAAATGATTGCCTCATGAGCTGCCCAGGCACCTTAAATGAGGGTAAACCTACACAGCACTCGACTTTACCCAAATTATATAGTCTAACCTGGGCACTAATGCACTGTCGAACACATCCTGAGCCCGGACCTCCTGACCAACACCCAGAAAGCTGACCACACACTGAGCACATAAAACCCGCCATGGCCTTAGGTCATCATCTCTTCCCTACCTCAGTTTTCAGGCTTCAGAACCGAGACCTTATCTCCAATCACTGCCCAGGGGTGAGTCTGATGCAGAAATCAGAACTCCTCCTTACCCATGGCAAGAACCCTTGTGGTTGGCACGTTGTCCAACGATCAGTGTAGGAGAAACCCTGAGGCCCCGCCCATTCTTGAGTGCGACGAGGGCATACACACGCATTGTGACCCTCAGCATGAGTCCTGTCCTCTAGTAAGTCCTCTCAGTGGCTGGACCATTAGATGTCATAATGGGCTTGACATGTCCCTAGGCCCCAATTTTTAACCAGATTTCTGATTGTCCAGTCGCCCCTCCTAGGGCTCTACTCTGAAATCCCTCATTTGGTGGGACACCTGAAGTTAAAAAAGAAAACAACAACAACAACAACAACAAAATAAAACGGACTTCTTCCAGCCCACAGAATGAACCCAAACTCTTTGGACGGGGCCAAACCACCAGAGAGTAAGACTCGTCCATTTCCCATGAAGTCACCCAGAAATCACACGACCATGAGTGACACGATATCCCGAGACAAAAACTTGAGCAGGAGCCTCACACTCGCCCTTCTTTCAAATCCCGAAAAGTTCTCCTCATGGTCTGTAGATCAGTCCTGCCATACCTATGACCTGAAACATAAGCCGAGTTTGTGTTTTCAGACAACTGTCCAAAAAGGGCTGGACTACACAACCTACAGGCTCAGGCCCCTGGAGCCAAACCTGAGGACTGTACTTGCCCTCTCCAAGGGAATTGTGTGTGCCCATTCCAATGGCCACAACCCTTCTAATAGGATAAACCTCCAAAGTCCCTGATATATCTCAATAGTGGTAGCTTCCCAGGAAAAACAGGGGCAATCTGAGCCCAAATGAGCCCCTACCTGCACTCAGACCCATAGACAGATGTCCTCAGAGGTAAAAAGGAAAGAACAGGCCCCTAGGCACTAATCAGATCCATTGCTTTGGTTTCCAGGCATCTCTCCTCAGAGGCCTGGATTTCAAAAGCAGCATATAGCTGTTTCTTGTCTCACCCATCAGAAAACATCTCATCTACACATGGGAAACTTGCACGTTGGAGCTGTGTCAAAGCCTCTGTTTAGGAGAACCCTTTAGGGCCCCAGTGCCACCGCTTCATTCCAAGGTCTCCATAGACACAAAAGCACATTCGGACCCATCCCCAGGGGTGTGCATTTCAACTCAGCATCCTCGGTAGCTCCCCACAGATCCAGGAGATCTAAACTGTCTTGTTGCTAGGAGACAATTGGAATGCGAGGTGGGCTACCCAGCCATCCATTCTTAGAACCCTGCTCAGAATCATTGGCCTGGAGCCAAACAACAGGTCTCAATTGTCCTGCCGAAGACTCTCTGCAGTTTGGAGCTTCTCACAACTCCCATCATGGGAAAACCCCCATGGCCTCGTGATGCCCCCCCCCATTCATGAAGGGGCCATCAGGGACAGAAACTCCAACCTGAGCGATCGTCTGATCCTCGCCCTGACTTCAGATGCACGAGATCTCGATTCAGGTCTGTAGATTGTGCCTGCCATGGCCTCACCCAGAAACCTAAGCCTAGCTTGTGTTCTCAGACTTTTGTCGTCAGACTACTGGCCCACAAGGCCTCCAGTTTGGCAATCCAGAACTAAAATGCAGCACTCTGCCTGCCCTCCAGATAAAAAACATTGTCCTCTGGGGCTACCCAGTAACCCCAAATGAGGATCAACCTGCACCGACCTTGGCTGTACCCCCAATACATAGGCTGACCAGGGCACTAATGCCCTTTCTGACACAGCCTGAGCCTGGACCCCCTGGCCCCTCCCAGACAGCTGGCCGCACACTGAGCACATCGAGCCGCCATGGCCTTAGGTCGTCATCTCTTCCCAACCTCGGTTTTCAGGTTTCAGAACCTAGACCTTATCTCCAATCACTGTCCATGTTGAAGGTGATGCAGAAATCAGAACTCCTTCCCCATGGCAAGAAACCTTGTGGTTGGCATGTTGTCCAACGTTCAGTGTCGTTGAAACCAGTGTGGCCCATGAGGCCCCGCCCATGCTCGCGGGCCACATTGGTCACAAACACACATTGTGACCCTCAGGCTGAGCCCAGTCGTCAAGTAAGGCCACTCAGTGGCTGGATGAAGAGATAGCATATTGGGCTTGCCATGCCCCTAGGCCCCAATTTTTAACCATAGTTCGGATTGTCCCTTCAGTCTTCCCCACGGCTTTGCTTTGGAATTCCTCTTTTGGTGGGACACCTGAGGTAACAAAACTGATTGAGTCCTCCCATCCCACAGATTGACGAAAAGCAATTGGGAATCGGGCCAAATCCTCAGAGAGGAAGATTCGTCCATGGCCCATGAGGCCTCCCCGACATTCCACGGCCAGCACTGATACAAAATCCAGAGACAAAAGCCTGAGCAATCGCCACAGACTCGCACTTTCTTCATATCCTGTAGAGTTCTTCTCATGGTTTGTAGATCGGGCCTGCCATACCTACGTCCCCAAACCTAAGCTGAGTTTGTGTTTTCAGACTTCTGTCCTCAAAGTCTTGGGCCACACACCCTCCAGGCTGGGCCCCTGGAGCCACACATTAGGACTGTGCCTACCAATCCATGGGAATTCTGCCCATTCCATGGTCCAAAATCGTACAAATTAGGAGAAACCTCCAACGACCCTTAGGCCATCCCAATAGTGTGGGTCACCCGGAACAAACAAGGGGTGTCTGACACCAGCTGATAATCGACCTCCACTCATACCATAGATGGATGTCCCCAGAGAAGTAGATTGAACGAGACAGGACCCTAGGCCATAATAGGATCCATTGCTATGGGTTACAGGCATGTGTCCTCAAAAGCCTGATTCCAATACGAGCATAGGGGTTTTCCTGAGGCACCCATCAGAACTCATCTCGTCTCCACAAGGAAACCTGTGCATGGGAGCCATGTCCAAAGCTTAGGAAAGTACTTCAGGTTGCCGGTGCCACCGCCCCATTCGAAGGCCCTCATGGACACAAAAACACATTAGGACACATCCTCAGGAAAGTCTATTTCAACTCAGCCACCGAGGTTGCTCCCGCAGAGCCATCAGATCTAAACTGTCTTGTTGCTAGGAGACAATTGGAATGCGAGGCCGGCTTCCCAGGCATCCATCCGCGAACGGTGCTCTGGAGTCATTCCATATGGGATGTCCTGGAACTGTCCAACAGGGCTCAATTGTCCGGAAGAAGGAATCCTGGAAGGGGGCATCCCACAACTCCCAACGTGGGAAAACCTCAATGGTCTCGAGATTCCGCTCCCTTCATGAAGCGGCCGTCATGCTCAGAAACTCCCACCTGAGCCAACGTCTGATCCTCGCCCTGACTTCAGATGCATGAGATATTGGTTCAGATCTGCAGGGGGTACCTGCCGTGCCATCGCCCTGAAACCCAAGTCTAGCTTGTCTTCTCAGACTTCCATCCTCACACTCCTGGCCCCAAAGCCCTCAAGTTTGGCAATTCCGGACCCACAATGCAGCACTCTGCCTGCCCTCTAGAAAAAAAATGATTGCCTCATGAGCTGCCCAGGCACCTTAAATGAGGGTAAACCTACACAGCACTCGACTTTACCCAAATTATATAGTCTAACCTGGGCACTAATGCACTGTCGAACACAACCTGAGCCCGGACCTCCTGACCAACACCCAGAAAGCTGACCGCACACTGAGCACATAAAACCCGCCATGGCCTTAGGTCATCATCTCTTCCCTACCTCAGTTTTCAGGCTTCAGAACCGAGACCTTATCTCCAATCACTGCCCAGGGGTGAGTCTGATGCAGAAATCAGACCTCCTCCTTACCCATGGCAAGAACCCTTGTGGTTGGCACGTTGTCCAACGATCAGTGTAGGAGAAACCCTGAGGCCCCGCCCATTCTTGAGTGCGACGAGGGCATACACACGCATTGTGACCCTCAGCATGAGTCCTGTCCTCTAGTAAGTCCTCTCAGTGGCTGGACCATTAGATGTCATAATGGCCTTGACATGTCCATAGGCCCCAATTTTTAACCAGATTTCTGATTGTCCAGTCGCCCCTCCTAGGGCTCTACTCTGAAATCCCTCATTTGGTGGGACACCTGAGGTTAAAAAAGAAAACAACAACAACAACAACAACAACAACAACAAAATAAAACGGACTTCTTCCAGCCCACAGAATGAAGCCAAACTCTTTGGACGGGGCCAAACCACCAGAGAGTAAGACTCATCCATTTCCCATGAAGTCACCCAGAAATTCCACGACCATGAGTGACACGATATCCTGAGACAAAAACTTGAGCAGGAGCCTCACACTCGCCCTTCTTTCAAATCCCGAAAAGTTCTCCTCATGGTCTGTAGATCAGTCCTGCCATACCTATGACCTGACACATAAGCCGAGTTTGTGTTTTCAGACAACTGTCCAAAAAGGGCTGGACTACACAACCTACAGGCTCAGGCCCCTGGAGCCAAACCTGAGGACTGTACTTGCCCTCTCCAAGGGAATTGTGTGTGCCCATTCCAATGGCCACAACCCTTCTAATAGGATAAACCTCCAAAGTCCCTGATATATCTCAATTGTGGTAGCTTCCCAGGAAAAACAGGGGCAATCTGAGCCCAAATGAGCCCCTACCTGCACTCAGACCCATAGACAGATGTCCTCAGAGGTAAAAAGGAAAGAACAGGCCCCTAGGCACTAATCAGATCCATTGCTTTGGTGTCCAGGCATCTCTCCTCAGAGGCCTGGATTTCAAAAGCAGCATATAGCTGTTTCTTGTCTCACCCATCAGAAAACATCTCATCTACACATGGGAAACTTGCACGTTGGAGCTGTGTCAAAGCCTCTGTTTAGGAGAACCCTTTAGGGCCCCAGTGCCACCGCTTCATTCCAAGGTCTCCATAGACACAAAAGCACATTCGGACCCATCCCCAGGGGTGTGCATTTCAACTCAGCATCCTCGGTAGCTCCCCACAGATCCAGGAGATCTAAACTGTCTTGTTGCTAGGAGACAATTGGAATGCGAGGTGGGCTACCCAGCCATCCATCCTTAGAACCCTGCTCAGAATCATTGGCCTGGAGCCAAACAACAGGTCTCAATTGTCCTGCCGAAGACTCTCTGCAGTTTGGAGCTTCTCACAACTCCCATCATGGGAAAACCCCCATGGCCTCGTGATGCCCCACCATTCATGAAGGGGCCATCAGGGACAGAAACTCCAACCTGAGCGATCGTCTGATCCTCGCCCTGACTTCAGATGCACGAGATCTCGATTCAGGTCTGTAGATTGTGCCTGCCATGGCCTCACCCAGAAACCTAAGCCTAGCTTGTGTTCTCAGACTTTTGTCGTCAGACTACTGGCCCACAAGGCCTCCAGTTTGGCAATCCAGAACTAAAATGCAGCACTCTGCCTGCCCTCCAGATAAAAAACATTGTCCTCTGGGGCTACCCAGTAACCCCAAATGAGGATCAACCTGCACCGACCTTGGCTGTACCCCCAATACATAGGCTGACCAGGGCACTAATGCCCTTTCTGACACAGCCTGAGCCTGGACCCCCTGGCCCCTCCCAGACAGCTGGCCGCACACTGAGCACATCGAGCCGCCATGGCCTTAGGTCGTCATCTCTTCCCAACCTCGGTTTTCAGGTTTCAGAACCTAGACCTTATCTCCAATCACTGTCCATGTTGAAGGTGATGCAGAAATCAGAACTCCTTCCCCATGGCAAGAAACCTTGTGGTTGGCATGTTGTCCAACGTTCAGTGTCGTTGAAACCAGTGTGGCCCATGAGGCCCCGCCCATGCTCGCGGGCCACATTGGTCACAAACACACATTGTGACCCTCAGGCTGAGCCCAGTCCTCAAGTAAGGCCACTCAGTGGCTGGATGAAGAGATAGCATATTGGGCTTGCCATGCCCCTAGGCCCCAATTTTTAACCATAGTTCGGATTGTCCCTTCAGTCTTCCCCACGGCTTGGCTTTGGAATTCCTCTTTTGGTGGGACACCTGAGGTAACAAAACTGAAATGAGTCCTCCCATCCCACAGATTGACGAAAAGCAATTGGGAATCGGGCCAAATCCTCAGAGAGGAAGATTCGTCCATGGCCCATGAGGCCTCCCCGACATTCCACGGCCATCACTGATACAAAATCCAGAGACAAAAGCCTGAGCAATCGCCACAGACTCGCACTTTCTTCATATCCTGTAGAGTTCTTCTCATGGTTTGTAGATCGGGCCTGCCATACCTACGTCCCCAAACCTAAGCTGAGTTTGTGTTTTCAGACTTCTGTCCTCAAAGTCTTGGGCCACACACCCTCCAAGCTGGGCCCCTGGAGCCACACATTAGGACTGTGCCTACCAATCCATGGGAATTCTGCCCATTCCATGGTCCAAAATCGTACAAATTAGGAGAAACCTCCAACGACCCTTCGGCCATCCCAATAGTGTGGGTCACCCGGAACAAACAAGGGGTGTCTGACACCAGCTGATAATCGACCTCCACTCATACCATAGATGGATGTCCCCAGAGAAGTAGATTGAACGAGACAGGACCCTAGGCCATAATAGGATCCATTGCTATGGGTTACAGGCATGTGTCCTCAAAAGCCTGATTCCAATACGAGCATAGGGGTTTTCCTGAGGCACCCATCAGAACTCATCTCGTCTCCACAAGGAAACCTGTGCATGGGAGCCATGTCCAAAGCTTAGGAAAGTACTTCAGTTTGCCGGTGCCACCGCCCCATTCCAAGGCCCTCATGGACACAAAAACACATTAGGACACATCCTCAGGAAAGTCCATTTCAACTCAGCCACCGAGGTTGCTCCCGCAGAGCCATCAGATCTAAACTGTCTTGTTGCTAGGAGACAATTGGAATGCGAGGCGGGCTTCCCAGGCATCCATCCGCGAACGGTGCTCTGGAGTCATTCCATATGGGATGTCCTGGAGCTGTCCAAAAGGGCTCAATTGTCCGGAAGAAGGAATCCTGGAAGGGGGCATCCCACAACTCCCAACGTGGGAAAACCTCAATGGTCTCGAGATTCCGCTCCCTTCATGAGGCGGCCGTCATGCTCAGAAACTCCCACCTGAGCCAACGTCTGATCCTCGCCCTGACTTCAGATGCATGAGATATTGGTTCAGATCTGCAGGGGGTACCTGCCGTGCCCTTGCCCTGAAACCCAAGTCTAGCTTGTCTTCTCAGACTTCCATCCTCACACTCCTGGCCCCAAAGCCCTCAAGTTTGGCAATTCCGGACCCACAATGCAGCACTCTGCCTGCCCTCTAGAAAAAAAATGATTGCCTCATGAGCTGCCCAGGCACCTTAAATGAGGGTAAACCTACACAGCACTCGACTTTACCCAAATTATATAGTCTAACCTGGGCACTAATGCACTGTCGAACACATCCTGAGCCCGGACCTCCTGACCAACACCCAGAAAGCTGACCGCACACTGAGCGCATAAAACCCGCCATGGCCTTAGGTCATCATCTCTTCCCTACCTCAGTTTTCAGGCTTCAGAACCGAGACCTTATCTCCAATCACTGCCCAGGGGTGAGTCTGATGCAGAAATCAGACCTCCTCCTTACCCATGGCAAGAACCCTTGTGGTTGGCACGTTGTCCAACGATCAGTGTAGGAGAAACCCTGAGGCCCCGCCCATTCTTGAGTGCGACGAGGGCATACACACGCATTGTGACCCTCAGCATGAGTCCTGTCCTCTAGTAAGTCCTCTCAGTGGCTGGACCATTAGATGTCATAATGGCCTTGACATGTCCCTAGGCCCCAATTTTTAACCAGATTTCTGATTGTCCAGTCGCCCCTCCTAGGGCTCTACTCTGAAATCCCTCATTTGGTGGGACACCTGAGGTTAAAAAAGAAAACAACAACAACAAAAACAACAACAACAACAAAATAAAACGGACTTCTTCCAGCCCACAGAATGAACCCAAACTCTTTGGACGGGGCCAAACCACCAGAGAGTAAGACTCGTCCATTTCCCATGAAGTCACCCAGAAATTCCACGACCATGAGTGACACGATATCCTGAGACAAAAACTTGAGCAGGAGCCTCACACTCGCCCTTCTTTCAAATCCCGAAAAGTTCTCCTCATGGTCTGTAGATCAGTCCTGCCATACCTATGACCTGAAACATAAGCCGAGTTTGTGTTTTCAGACAACTGTCCAAAAAGGGCTGGACTACACCACCTACAGGCTCAGGCCCCTGGAGCCAAACCTGAGGACTGTACTTGCCCTCTCCAAGGGAATTGTGTGTGCCCATTCCAATGGCCACAACCCTTCTAATAGGATAAACCTCCAAAGTCCCTGATATATCTCAATAGTGGTAGCTTCCCAGGAAAAACAGGGGCAATCTGAGCCCAAATGAGCCCCTACCTGCACTCAGACCCATAGACAGATGTCCTCAGAGGTAAAAAGGAAAGAACAGGCCCCTAGGCACTAATCAGATCCATTGCTTTGGTTTCCAGGCATCTCTCCTCAGAGGCCTGGATTTCAAAAGCAGCATATAGCTGTTTCTTGTCTCACCCATCAGAAAACATCTCATCTACACATGAGAATCTTGCACGTTGGAGCTGTGTCAAAGCCTCTGTTTAGGAGAACCCTTTAGGGCCCCAGTGCCACCGCTTCATACCAAGGTCTCCATAGACACAAAAGCACATTCGGACCCATCCCCAGGGGTGTGCATTTCAACTCAGCATCCTCGGTAGCTCCCCACAGATCCAGGAGATCTAAACTGTCTTGTTGCTAGGAGACAATTGGAATGCGAGGTGGGCTACCCAGCCATCCATCCTTAGAACCCTGCTCAGAATCATTGGCCTGGAGCCAAACAACAGGTCTCAATTGTCCTGCCGAAGACTCTCTGCAGTTTGGAGCTTCTCACAACTCCCATCATGGGAAAACCCCCATGGCCTCGTGATGCCCCCACATTCATGAAGGGGCCATCAGGGACAGAAACTCCAACCTGAGCGATCGTCTGATCCTCGCCCTGACTTCAGATGCACGAGATCTCGATTCAGGTCTGTAGATTGTGCCTGCCATGGCCTCACCCAGAAACCTAAGCCTAGCTTGTGTTCTCAGACTTTTGTCGTCAGACTACTGGCCCACAAGGCCTCCAGTTTGGCAATCCAGAACTAAAATGCAGCACTCTGCCTGCCCTCCTGATAAAAAAACATTGTCCTCTGGGGCTACCCAGTAACCCCAAATGAGGATCAACCTGCACCGACCTTGGCTGTACCCCAAATACATAGGCTGACCAGGGCACTAATGCCCTTTCTGACACAGCCTGAGCCTGGACCCCCTGGCCCCTCCCAGACAGCTGGCGGCACACTGAGCACATCGAGCCGCCATGGCCTTAGGTCGTCATCTCTTCCCAACCTCGGTTTTCAGGTTTCAGAACCTAGACCTTATCTCCAATCACTGTCCATGTTGAAGGTGATGCAGAAATCAGAACTCCTTTTCCATGGCAAGAAACCTTGTGGTTGGCATGTTGTCCAACGTTCAGTGTCATTGAAACCAGTGTGGCCCATGAGGCCACGCCCATGCTCGCGGGCCACATTGGTCACAAACACACATTGTGACCCTCAGGCTGAGCCCAGTCCTCAAGTAAGGCCACTCAGTGGCTGGATGAAGAGATAGCATATTGGGCTTGCCATGCCCCTAGGCCCCAATTTTAACCGTAGTTCGGATTGTCCCTTCAGTCATCCCCACGGCTTTGCTTTGGAATTCCTCTTTTGGTGGGACACCTGAGGTAACAAAACTGAAATGAGTCCTCCCATCCCACAGATTGACGAAAAGCAATTGGGAATCGGGCCAAATCTTCAGAAAGGAAGATTCGTCCATGGCCCATGAGGCCTCCCCGACATTCCACGGCCATCACTGATACAAAATCCAGAGACAAAAGCCTGAGCAATCGCCACAGACTCGCACTTTCTTCATATCCTGTAGAGTTCTTCTCATGGTTTGTAGATCGGGCCTGCCATACCTACGTCCCCAAACCTAAGCTGAGTTTGTGTTTTCAGACTTCTGTCCTCAAAGTCTTGGGCCACACACCCTCCAGGCTGGGCCCCTGGAGCCACACATTAGGACTGTGCCTACCAATCCATGGGAATTCTGCCCATTCCATGGTCCAAAATCGTACAAATTAGGAGAAACCTCCAACGACCCTTCGGCCATCCCAATAGTGTGGGTCACCCGGAACAAACAAGGGGTGTCTGACACCAGCTGATAATCGACCTCCACTCATACCATAGATGGATGTCCCCAGAGAAGTAGATTGAACGAGACAGGGCCCTAGGCCATAATAGGATCTATTGCTATGGGTTACAGGCATGTGTCCTCAAAAGCCTGATTCCAATACGAGCATAGGGGTTTTCCTGAGGCACCCATCAGAACTCATCTCGTCTCCACAAGGAAACCTGTGCATGGGAGCCATGTCCAAAGCTTAGGAAAGTACTTCAGGTTGCCGGTGCCACCGCCCCATTCCAAGGCCCTCATGGACACAAAAACACATTAGGACACATCCTCAGGAAAGTCCATTTCAACTCAGCCACCGAGGTTGCTCCCGCAGAGCCATCAGATCTAAACTGTCTTGTTGCTAGGAGAAATTGGAATGCGAGGCGGGCTTCCCAGGCATCCATCCGCGAACGGTGCTCTGGAGTCATTCCATATGGGATGTCCTGGAGCTGTCCAACAGGTCTCAATTGTCCGGAAGAAGGAATCCTGGAAGGGGGCATCCCACAACTCCCAACGTGGGAAAACCTCAATGGTCTCGAGATTCCGCTCCCTTCATGAGGCGGCCGTCATGCTCAGAAACTCCCACCTGAGCCAACGTCTGATCCTCGCCCTGACTTCAGATGCATGAGATATTGGTTCAGATCTGCAGGGGGTACCTGCCGTGCCCTCGCCCTGAAACCCAAGTCTAGCTTGTCTTCTCAGACTTCCATCCTCACACTCCTGGCCCCAAAGCCCTCAAGTTTGGCAATTCCGGACCCACAATGCAGCACTCTGCCTACCCTCTAGAAAAAAAATGATTGCCTCATGAGCTGCCCAGGCACCTTAAATGAGGGTAAACCTACACAGCACTCGACTTTACCCAAATTATATAGTCTAACCTGGGCACTAATGCACTGTCGAACACATCCTGAGCCCGGACCTCCTGACCAACACCCAGAAAGCTGACCGCACACTGAGCACATAAAACCCGCCATGGCCTTAGGTCATCATCTCTTCCCTACCTCAGTTTTCAGGCTTCAGAACCGAGACCTTATCTCCAATCACTGCCCAGGGGTGAGTCTGATGCAGAAATCAGAACTCCTCCTTACCCATGCCAAGAACCCTTGTGGTTGGCACGTTGTCCAACGATCAGTGTAGGAGAAAACCTGAGGCCCCGCCCATTCTTGAGTGCGACGAGGGCATACACACGCATTGTGACCCTCAGCATGAGTCCTGTCCTCTAGTAAGTCCTCTCAGTGGCTGGACCATTAGATGTCATAATGGGCTTGACATGTCCCTAGGCCCCAATTTTTAACCAGATTTCTGATTGTCCAGTCGCCCCTCCTAGGGCTCTACTCTGAAATCCCTCATTTGGTGGGACACCTGAGGTTAAAAAAGAAAACAACAACAACAACAACAACAACAAAATAAAACGGACTTCTTCCAGCCCACAGAATGAACCCAAACTCTTTGGACGGGGCCAAACCACCAGAGAGTAAGACTCGTCCATTTCCCATGAAGTCACCCAGAAATTCCACGACCATGAGTGACACGATATCCCGAGACAAAAACTTGAGCAGGAGCCTCACACTCGCCCTTCTTTCAAATCCCGAAAAGTTCTCCTCATGGTCTGTAGATCAGTCCTGCCATACCTATGACCTGAAACATAAGCCGAGTTTGTGTTTTCAGACAACTGTCCAAAAAGGGCTGGACTACACAACCTACAGGCTCAGGCCCCTGGAGCCAAACCTGAGGACTGTACTTGCCCTCTCCAAGGGAATTGTGTGTGCCCATTCCAATGGCCACAACCCTTCTAATAGGATAAACCTCCAAAGTCCCTGATATATCTCAATAGTGGTAGCTTCCCAGGAAAAACAGGGGCAATCTGAGCCCAAATGAGCCCCTACCTGCACTCAGACCCATAGACAGATGTCCTCAGAGGGAAAAAGGAAAGAACAGGCCCCTAGGCACTAATCAGATCCATTGCTTTGGTGTCCAGGCATCTCTCCTCAGAGGCCTGGATTTCAAAAGCAGCATATAGCTGTTTCTTGGCTCACCCATCAGAAAACATCTCATCTACACTTGGGAAACTTGCACGTTGGAGCTGTGTCAAAGCCTCTGTTTAGGAGAACCCTTTAGGGCCCCAGTGCCACCGCTTCATTCCAAGGTCTCCATAGACACAAAAGCACATTCGGACCCATCCCCAGGCGTGTGCATTTCAACTCAGCATCCTCGGTAGCTCCCCACAGATCCAGGAGATCTAAACTGTCTTGTTGCTAGGAGACAATTGGAATGCGAGGTGGGCTACCCAGCCATCCATCCTTAGAACCCTGCTCAGAATCATTGGCCTGGAGCCAAACAACAGGTCTCAATTGTCCTGCCGAAGACTCTCTGCAGTTTGGAGCTTCTCACAACTCCCATCATGGGAAAACCCCCATGGCCTCGTGATGCCCCCCCATTCATGAAGGGGCCATCAGGGACAGAAACTCCAACCTGAGCGATCGTCTGATCCTCGCCCTGACTTCAGATGCACGAGATCTCGATTCAGGTCTGTAGATTGTGCCTGCCATGGCCTCACCCAGAAACCTAAGCCTAGCTTGTGTTCTCAGACTTTTGTCGTCAGACTACTGGCCCACAAGGCCTCCAGTTTGGCAATCCAGAACTAAAATGCAGCACTCTGCCTGCCCTCCAGATAAAAAACATTGTCCTCTGGGGCTACCCAGTAACCCCAAATGAGGATCAACCTGCACCGACCTTGGCTGTACCCCAAATACATAGGCTGACCAGGGCACTAATGCCCTTTCTGACACAGCCTGAGCCTGGACCCCCTGGCCCCTCCCAGACAGCTGGCCGCACACTGAGCACATCGAGCCGCCATGGCCTTAGGTCGTCATCTCTTCCCAACCTCGGTTTTCAGGTTTCAGAACCTAGACCTTATCTCCAATCACTGTCCATGTTGAAGGTGATGCAGAAATCAGAACTCCTTCCCCATGGCAAGAAACCTTGTGGTGGGCATGTTGTCCAACGTTCAGTGTCGTTGAAACCAGTGTGGCCCATGAGGCCCCGCCCATGCTCGCGGGCCACATTGGTCACAAACACACATTGTGACCCTCAGGCTGAGCCCAGTCCTCAAGTAAGGCCACTCAGTGGCTGGATGAAGAGATAGCATATTGGGCTTGCCATGCCCCTAGGCCCCAATTTTTAACCGTAGTTCGGATTGTCCCTTCAGTCTTCCCCACGGCTTGGCTTTGGAATTCCTCTTTTGGTGGGACACCTGAGGTAACAAAACTGAAATGAGTCCTCCCATCCCACAGATTGACGAAAAGCAATTGGGAATCGGGCCAAATCCTCAGAGAGGATGATTCGTCCATGGCCCATGAGGCCTCCCAGACATTCCAGGGCCATCACTGATACAAGATCCAGAGACAAAAGCCTGAGCAATCGCCACAGACTCGCACTTTCTTCATATCCTGTAGAGTTCTTCTCATGGTTTGTAGATCGGGCCTGCCATACCTACGTCCCCAAACCTAAGCTGAGTTTGTGTTTTCAGACTTCTGTCCTCAAAGTCTTGGGCCACACACCCTCCAGGCTGGGCCCCTGGAGCCACACATTAGGACTGTGCCTACCAATCCATGGGAATTCTGCCCATTCCATGGTCCAAAATCGTACAAATTAGGAGAAACCTCCAACGACCCTTAGGCCATCCCAATAGTGGGGGTCACCCGGAACAAACAAGGGGTGTCTGACACCAGCTGATCATCGACCTCCACTCATACCATAGATGGATGTCCCCAGAGAAGAAGATTGAACCAGACAGGACCCTAGGCCATAATAGGGTCCATTGCTATGGGTTACAGGCATGTGTCCTCAAAAGCCTGATTCCAATCCGAGCATAGGGGTTTTCCTGAGGCACCCATCAGAACTCATCTCGTCTCCACAAGGAAACCTGTGCATGGGAGCCATGTCCAAAGCTTAGGAAAGTACTTCAGGTTGCCGGTGCCACCGCCCCATTCCAAGGCCCTCATGGACACAAAAACACATTAGGACACATCCTCAGGAAAGTCCATTTCAACTCAGCCACCGAGGTTGCTCCCGCAGAGCCATCAGATCTAAACTGTCTTGTTGCTAGGAGACAATTGGAATGCGAGGCGGGCTTCCCAGGCATCCATCCGCGAACGGTGCTCTGGAGTCATTCCATATGGGATGTCCTGGAGCTGTCCAACAGGTCTCAATTGTCCGGAAGAAGGAATCCTGGAAGGGGGCATCCCACAACTCCCAACGTGGGAAAACCTCAATGGTCTCGAGATTCCGCTCCCTTCATGAGGCGGCCGTCATGCTCAGAAACTCCAACCTGAGCCAACGTCTGATCCTCGCCCTGACTTCAGATGCATGAGATATTGGTTCAGATCTGCAGGGGGTACCTGCCGTGCCCTCGCCCTGAAACCCAAGTCTAGCTTGTCTTCTCAGACTTCCATCCTCACACTCCTGGCCCCAAAGCCCTCAAGTTTGGCAATACCGGACCCACAATGCAGCACTCTGCCTGCCCTCTAGAAAAAAAATGATTGCCTCATGAGCTGCCCAGGCACCTTAAATGAGGATAAACCTACACAGCACTCGACTTTACCCAAATTATATCGTCTAACCTGGGCACTAATGCACTGTCGAACACATCCTGAGCCCGGACCTCCTGACCAACACCCAGAAAGCTGACCGCACACTGAGCACATAAAACCCGCCATGGCCTTAGGTCATCATCTCTTCCCTACCTCAGTTTTCAGGCTACAGAACCGAGACCTTATCTCCAATCACTGCCCAGGGGTGAGTCTGATGCAGAAATCAGAACTCCTCCTTACCCATGCCAAGAACCCTTGTGGTTGGCACGTTGTCCAACGATCAGTGTAGGAGTAACCCTGAGGCCCCGCCCATTCTTGAGTGCGACAAGGGCATACACACGCATTGTGACCCTCAGCATGAGTCCTGTCCTCTAGTAAGTCCTCTCAGTGGCTGGACCATTAGATGTCATAATGGGCTTGACATGTCCCTAGGCCCCAATTTTTAACCAGATTTCTGATTGTCCAGTCACCCCTCCTAGGGCTCTACTCTGAAATCCCTCATTGGTGGGACACCTGAGGTTAAAAAAGAAAACAACAACAACAACAACAACAAAATAAAACGGACTTCTTCCAGCCCACAGAATGAACCCAAACTCTTTGGACGGGGCCAAACCACCAGAGAGTAAGACTCGTCCATTTCCCATGAAGTCACCCAGAAATTCCACGACCATGAGTGACACGATATCCCGAGACAAAAACTTGAGCAGGAGCCTCACACTCGCCCTTCTTTCAAATCCCGAAAAGTTCTCCTCATGGTCTGTAGAGCAGTCCTGCCATACCTGTGACCTGAAACAAGGGCCGAGTTTGTGTTTTCAGACAACTGTCCAAAAAGGGCTGGACTACACAACCTACAGGCTCAGGCCCCTGGAGCCAAACCTGAGGACTGTACTTGCCCTCTCCAAGGGAATTGTGTGTGCCCATTCCAATGGCCTCAACCCTTCTAATAGGATAAACCTCCAAAGTCCCTTATATATCTCAATAGTGGTAGCTTCCCAGGAAAAACAGGGGCAATCTGAGCCCAAATGAGCCCCTACCTGCACTCAGACCCATAGACAGATGTCCTCAGAGGTAAAAAGGAAAGAACAGGCCCCTAGGCACTAATCAGATCCATTGCTTTCGTGTCCAGGCATCTCTCCTCAGAGGCCTGGATTTCAAAAGCAGCATATAGCTGTTTCTTGTCTCACCCATCAGAAAACATCTCATCTACACATGGGAAACTTGCACGTTGGCGCTGTGTCAAAGCCTCTGTTTAGGAGAACCCTTTAGGGCCCCAGTGCCACCGCTTCATTCCAAGGTCTCCATAGACACAAAAGCACATTCGGACCCATCCCCAGGGGTGTGCATTTCAACTCAGCATCCTCGGTAGCTCCCCACAGATCCAGGAGATCTAAACTGTCTTGTTGCTAGGAGACAATTGGAATGCGAGGTGGGCTACCCAGCCATCCATCCTTAGAACCCTGCTCAGAATCATTGGCCTGGAGCCAAACAACAGGTCTCAATTGTCCTGCCGAAGACTCTCTGCAGTTTGGAGCTTCTCACAACTCCCATCATGGGAAAACCCCCATGGCCTCGTGATGCCCCCCCATTCATGAAGGGGCCATCAGGGACAGAAACTCCAACCTGAGCGATCGTCTGATCCTCGCCCTGACTTCAGATGCACGAGATCTCGATTCAGGTCTGTAGATTGTGCCTGTCATGGCCTCACCCAGAAACCTAAGCCTAGCTTGTGTACTCAGACTTTTGTCGTCAGTCTACTGGCCCACAAGGCCTCCAGTTTGGCAATCCAGAACTAAAATGCAGCACTCTGCCTGCCCTCCAGATAAAAAACATTGTCCTCTGGGGCTACCCAGTAACCCCAAATGAGGATCAACCTGCACCGACCTTGGCTGTACCCCAAATACATAGGCTGACCAGGGCACTAATGCCCTTTCTGACACAGCCTGAGCCTGGACCCCCTGGCCCCTCCCAGACAGCTGGCCGCACACTGAGCATATCGAGCCGCCATGGCCTTAGGTCGTCATCTCTTCCCAACCTCGGTTTTCAGGTTTCAGAACCTAGACCTTATCTCCAATCACTGTCCATGTTGAAGGTGATGCAGAAATCAGAACTCCTTCCCCATGGCAAGAAACCTTGTGGTTGGCATGTTGTCCAACGTTCAGTGTCGTTGAAACCAGTGTGGCCCATGAGGCCCCGCCCATGCTCGCGGGCCACATTGGTCACAAACACACATTGTGACCCTCAGGCTGAGCCCAGTCCTCAAGTAAGGCCACTCAGTGGCTGGATGAAGAGATAGCATATTGGGCTTGCCATGCCCCTAGGCCCCAATTTTTAACCATAGTTCGGATTGTCCCTTCAGGCTTCCCCACGGCTTTGCTTTGGAATTCCTCTTTTGGTGGGACACCTGAGGTAACAAACCTGAAATGAGTCCTCCCATCCCACAGATTGACGAAAAGCAATTGGGTATCGGGCCAAATCCTCAGAGAGGAAGATTCGTCCATGGCCCATGAGGCCTCCCCGACATTCCACGGCCATCACTGATACAAGATCCAGAGACAAAAGCCTGAGCAATCGCCACAGACTCGCACTTTCTTCATATCCTGAGGAGTTCTTCTCATGGTTTGTAGATCGGGCCTGCCATACCTACGTCCCCAAACCTAAGCTGAGTTTGTGTTTTCAGACTTCTGTCCTCAAAGTCTTGGGCCACACACCCTCCAGGCTGGGCCCCTGGAGCCACACATTAGGACTGTGCCTACCAATCCATGGGAATTCTGCCCATTCCATGGTCCAAAATCGTACAAATTAGGAGAAACCTCCAACGACCCTTAGGCCATCCCAATAGTGTGGGTCACCCGGAACAAACAAGGGGTGTCTGACACCAGCTGATAATCGACCTCCACTCATACCATAGATGGATGTCCCCAGAGAAGAAGATTGAACCAGACAGGACCCTAGGCCATAATAGGATCCATTGCTATGGGTTACAGGCATGTGTCCTCAAAAGCCTGATTCCAATACGAGCATAGGGGTTTTCCTGAGGCACCCATCAGAACTCATCTCGTCTCCACAAGGAAACCTGTGCATGGGAGCCATGTCCAAAGCTTAGGAAAGTACTTCAGGTTGCCGGTGCCACCGCCCCATTCCAAGGCCCTCATGGACACAAAAACACATTAGGACACATCCTCAGGAAAGTCCATTTCAACTCAGCCACCGAGGTTGCTCCCGCAGAGCCATCAGATCTAAACTGTCTTGTTGCTAGGAGACAATTGGAATGCGAGGCGGGCTTCCCAGGCATCCATCCGCGAACGGTGCTCTGGAGTCATTCCATATGGGATGTCCTGGAGCTGTCCAACAGGTCTCAATTGTCCGGAAGAAGGAATCCTGGAAGGGGGCACCCCACAACTCCCAACGTGGGAAAACCTCAATGGTCTCGAGATTCCGCTCCCTTCATGAAGCGGCCGTCATGCTCAGAAACTCCCACCTGAGCCAACGTCTGATCCTCGCCCTGACTTCAGATGCATGAGATATTGGTTCAGATCTGCAGGGGGTACCTGCCGTGCCCTCGCCCTGAAACCCAAGTCTAGCTTGTCTTCTCAGAATTCCATCCTCACACTCCTGGCCCCAAAGCCCTCAAGTTTGGCAATTCCGGACCCACAATGCAGCACTCTGCCTGCCCTCTAGAAAAAAAATGATTGCCTGATGAGCTGCCCAGGCACCTTAAATGAGGGTAAACCTACACAGCACTCGACTTTACCCAAATTATATAGTCTAACCAGGACACTAATGCACTGTTGAACACATCCTGAGCCCGGACCTCCTGACCAACACCCAGAAAGCTGACCGCACACTGAGCACATAAAACCCGCCATGGCCTTAGGTCATCATCTCTTCCCTACCTCAGTTTTCAGGCTTCAGAACCGAGACCTTATCTCCAATCACTGCCCAGGGGTGAGTCTGATGCAGAAATCAGAACTCCTCCTTACCCATGGCAAGAACCCTTGTGGTTGGCACGTTATCCAACGATCAGTGTAGGAGAAACCCTGAGGCACCGCCCATCCTTGAGTGCGACGAGGGCATACACACGCATTGTGACCCTCAGCATGAGTCCTGTCCTCTAGTAAGTCCTCTCAGTGGCTGGACCATTAGATGTCATAATGGGCTTGACATGTCCCTAGGCCCCAATTTTTAACCAGATTTCTGATTGTCCAGTCGCCCCTCCTAGGGCTCTACTCTGAAATCCCTCATTTGGTGGGACACCTGAGGTTAAAAAAGAAAACAACAACAACAACAACAACAACAACAAAATAAAACGGACTTCTTCCAGCCCACAGAATGAACCCAAACTCTTTGGACGGGGCCAAACCACCAGAGAGTAAGACTCGTCCATTTCCCATGAAGTCACCCAGAAATTCCACGACCATGAGTGACACGATATCCCGAGACAAAAACTTGAGCAGGAGCCTCACATTCGCCCTTCTTTCAAATCCCGAAAAGTTCTCCTCATGGTCTGTAGATCAGTCCTGCCATACCTATGACCTGAAACATAAGCCGAGTTTGTGTTTTCAGACAACTGTCCAAAAAGGGCTGGACTACACAACCTACAGGCTCAGGCCCCTGGAGCCAAACCTGAGGACTGTACTTGCCCTCTCCAAGGGAATTGTGTGTGCCCATTCCAATGGCCACAACCCTTCTAATAGGATAAACCTCCAAAGTCCCTGATATATCTCAAAAGTGGTAGCTTCCCAGGAAAAACAGGGGCAATCTGAGCCCAAATGAGCCCCTACCTGCACTCAGACCCATAGACAGATGTCCTCAGAGGTAAAAAGGAAAGAACAGGCCCCTAGGCACTAATCAGATCCATTGCTTTGGTGTCCAGGCATCTCTCCTCAGAGGCCTGGATTTCAAAAGCAGCATATAGCTGTTTCTTGTCTCACCCATCAGAAAACATCTCATCTACACATGGGAAACTTGCACGTTGGAGCTGCGTCAAAGCCTCTGTTTAGGAGAACCCTTTAGGGCCCCAGTGCCACCGCTTCATTCCAAGGTCTCCATAGACACAAAAGCACATTCGGACCCATCCCCAGGGGTGTGCATTTCAACTCAGCATCCTCGGTAGCTCCCCACAGATCCAGGAGATCTAAACTGTCTTGTTGCTAGGAGACAATTGGAATGCGAGGTGGGCTACCCAGCCATCCATCCTTAGAACCCTGCTCAGAATTATTGGCCTGGAGCCAAACAACAGGTCTCAATTGTCCTGCCGAAGACTCTCTGCAGTTTGGAGCTTCTCACAACTCCCATCATGGGAAAACCCCCATGGCCTCGTGATGCCCCCCCATTCATGAAGGGGCCATCAGGGACAGAAACTCCAACCTGAGCGATCGTCTGATCCTCGCCCTGACTTCAGATGCACGAGATCTCGATTCAGGTCTGTAGATTGTGCCTGCCATGGCCTCACCCAGAAACCTAAGCCTAGCTTGTGTTCTCAGACTTCTGTCGTCAGACTACTGGCTCACAAGGCCTCCAGTTTGGCAATCCAGAACTAAAATGCAGCACTCTGCCTGCCCTCCAGATAAAAAACATTGTCCTCTGGGGCTACCCAGTAACCCCAAATGAGGATCAACCTGCACCAACCTTGGCTGTACCCCAAATACATAGGCTGACCAGGGCACTAATGCCCTTTCTGACACAGCCTGAGCCTGGACCCCCTGGCCCCTCCCAGACAGCTGGCCGCACACTGAGCACATCGAGCCACCATGGCCTTAGGTCGTCATCTCTTCCCAACCTCGGTTTTCAGGTTTCAGAACCTAGACCTTATCTCCAATCACTGTCCATGTTGAAGGTGATGCAGAAATCAGAACTCCTTCCCCATGGCAAGAAACCTTGTGGTTGGCATGTTGTCCAACGTTCAGTGTCGTTGAAACCAGTGTGGCCCATGAGGCCCCACCCATGCTCGCGGGCCACATTGGTCACAAACACACATTGTGACCCTCAGGCTGAGCCCAGTCCTCAAGTAAGGCCACTCAGTGGCTGGATGAAGAGATAGCATATTGGGCTTGCGATGCCCCTAGGCCCCAATTATTAACCATAGTTCGGATTGTCCCTTCAGTCTTCCCCACGGCTTGGCTTTGGAATTCCTCTTTTGGTGGGACACCTGAGGTAACAAAACTGAAATGAGTCCTCCCATCCCACAGATTGACGAAAAGCAATTGGGAATCGGGCCAAATCCTCAGAGAGGAAGATTCGTCCATGGCCCATGAGGCCTCCCCGACATTCCACGGCCATCACTGATACAAGATCCAGAGACAAAAGCCTGAGCAATCGCCACAGACTCGCACTTTCTTCATATCCTGAGGAGTTCTTCTCATGGTTTGTAGATCGGGCCTGCCATACCTACGTCCCCAAACCTAAGCTGAGTTTGTGTTTTCAGACTTCTGTCCTCAAAGTCTTGGGCCACACACCCTCCAGGCTGGGCCCCTGGAGCCACACATTAGGACTGTGCCTACCAATCCATGGGAATTCTGCCCATTCCATGGTCCAAAATCGTACAAATTAGGAGAAACCTCCAACGACCCTTAGGCCATCCCAATAGTGTGGGTCACCCGGAACAAACAAGGGGTGTCTGACACCAGCTGATAATCGACCTCCACTCATACCATAGATGGATGTCCCCAGAGAAGAAGATTGAACCAGACAGGACCCTAGGCCATAATAGGATCCATTGCTATGGGTTACAGGCATGTGTCCTCAAAAGCCTGATTCCAATCCGAGCATAGGGGTTTTCCTGAGGCACCCATCAGAACTCATCTCGTCTCCACAAGGAAACCTGTGCATGGGAGCCATGTCCAAAGCTTAGG
Source organism: Mustela nivalis (assembly GCF_964662115.1). Taxonomy (NCBI): domain Eukaryota; kingdom Metazoa; phylum Chordata; class Mammalia; order Carnivora; family Mustelidae; genus Mustela; species Mustela nivalis. The sequence goes on along the minus strand of NW_028136276.1, from coordinate 378,318 downwards.
AAAGTACTTCAGGTTGCCGGTGCCACCGCCCCATTCCAAGGCCCTCATGGACACAAAAACACATTAGGACACATCCTCAGGAAAGTCCATTTCAACTCAGCCACCGAGGTTGCTCCCGCAGAGCCATCAGATCTAAACTGTCTTGTTGCTAGGAGACAATTGGAATGCGAGGCCGGCTTCCCAGGCATCCATCCGCGAACGGTGCTCTGGAGTCATTCCATATGGGATGTCCTGGAGCTGTCCAACAGGTCTCAATTGTCCGGAAGAAGGAATCCTGGAAGGGGGCACCCCACAACTCCCAACGTGGGAAAACCTCAATGGTCTCGAGATTCCGCTCCCTTCATGAAGCGGCCGTCATGCTCAGAAACTCCCACCTGAGCCAACGTCTGATCCTCGCCCTGACTTCAGATGCATGAGATATTGGTTCAGATCTGCAGGGGGTACCTGCCGTGCCCTCGCCCTGAAACCCAAGTCTAGCTTGTCTTCTCAGAATTCCATCCTCACACTCCTGGCCCCAAAGCCCTCAAGTTTGGCAATTCCGGACCCACAATGCAGCACTCTGCCTGCCCTCTAGAAAAAAAATGATTGCCTGATGAGCTGCCCAGGCACCTTAAATGAGGGTAAACCTACACAGCACTCGACTTTACCCAAATTATATAGTCTAACCTGGGCACTAATGCACTGTTGAACACATCCTGAGCCCGGACCTCCTGACCAACACCCAGAAAGCTGACCGCACACTGAGCACATAAAACCCGCCATGGCCTTAGGTCATCATCTCTTCCCTACCTCAGTTTTCAGGCTTCAGAACCGAGACCTTATCTCCAATCACTGCCCAGGGGTGAGTCTGATGCAGAAATCAGAACTCCTCCTTACCCATGGCAAGAACCCTTGTGGTTGGCACGTTATCCAACGATCAGTGTAGGAGAAACCCTGAGGCACCGCCCATCCTTGAGTGCGACGAGGGCATACACACGCATTGTGACCCTCAGCATGAGTCCTGTCCTCTAGTAAGTCCTCTCAGTGGCTGGACCATTAGATGTCATAATGGGCTTGACATGTCCCTAGGCCCCAATTTTTAACCAGATTTCTGATTGTCCAGTCGCCCCTCCTAGGGCTCTACTCTGAAATCCCTCATTTGGTGGGACACCTGAGGTTAAAAAAGAAAACAACAACAACAACAACAACAACAACAAAATAAAACGGACTTCTTCCAGCCCACAGAATGAACCCAAACTCTTTGGACGGGGCCAAACCACCAGAGAGTAAGACTCGTCCATTTCCCATGAAGTCACCCAGAAATTCCACGACCATGAGTGACACGATATCCCGAGACAAAAACTTGAGCAGGAGCCTCACATTCGCCCTTCTTTCAAATCCCGAAAAGTTCTCCTCATGGTCTGTAGATCAGTCCTGCCATACCTATGACCTGAAACATAAGCCGAGTTTGTGTTTTCAGACAACTGTCCAAAAAGGGCTGGACTACACAACCTACAGGCTCAGGCCCCTGGAGCCAAACCTGAGGACTGTACTTGCCCTCTCCAAGGGAATTGTGTGTGCCCATTCCAATGGCCACAACCCTTCTAATAGGATAAACCTCCAAAGTCCCTGATATATCTCAAAAGTGGTAGCTTCCCAGGAAAAACAGGGGCAATCTGAGCCCAAATGAGCCCCTACCTGCACTCAGACCCATAGACAGATGTCCTCAGAGGTAAAAAGGAAAGAACAGGCCCCTAGGCACTAATCAGATCCATTGCTTTGGTGTCCAGGCATTTCTCCTCAGAGGCCTGGATTTCAAAAGCAGCATATAGCTGTTTCTTGTCTCACCCATCAGAAAACATCTCATCTACACATGGGAAACTTGCACGTTGGAGCTGCGTCAAAGCCTCTGTTTAGGAGAACCCTTTAGGGCCCCAGTGCCACCGCTTCATTCCAAGGTCTCCATAGACACAAAAGCACATTCGGACCCATCCCCAGGGGTGTGCATTTCAACTCAGCATCCTCGGTAGCTCCCCACAGATCCAGGAGATCTAAACTGTCTTGTTGCTAGGAGACAATTGGAATGCGAGGTGGGCTACCCAGCCATCCATCCTTAGAACCCTGCTCAGAATTATTGGCCTGGAGCCAAACAACAGGTCTCAATTGTCCTGCCGAAGACTCTCTGCAGTTTGGAGCTTCTCACAACTCCCATCATGGGAAAACCCCCATGGCCTCGTGATGCCCCCCCATTCATGAAGGGGCCATCAGGGACAGAAACTCCAACCTGAGCGATCGTCTGATCCTCGCCCTGACTTCAGATGCACGAGATCTCGATTCAGGTCTGTAGATTGTGCCTGCCATGGCCTCACCCAGAAACCTAAGCCTAGCTTGTGTTCTCAGACTTCTGTCGTCAGACTACTGGCTCACAAGGCCTCCAGTTTGGCAATCCAGAACTAAAATGCAGCACTCTGCCTGCCCTCCAGATAAAAAACATTGTCCTCTGGGGCTACCCAGTAACCCCAAATGAGGATCAACCTGCACCGACCTTGGCTGTACCCCAAATACATAGGCTGACCAGGGCACTAATGCCCTTTCTGACACAGCCTGAGCTTGGACCCCCTGGCCCCTCCCAGACAGCTGGCCGCACACTGAGCACATCGAGCCACCATGGCCTTAGGTCGTCATCACTTCCCAACCTCGGTTTTCAGGTTTCAGAACCTAGACCTTATCTCCAATCACTGTCCATGTTGAAGGTGATGCAGAAATCAGAACTCCTTCCCCATGGCAAGAAACCTTGTGGTTGGCATGTTGTCCAACGTTCAGTGTCGTTGAAACCAGTGTGGCCCATGAGGCCCCACCCATGCTCGCGGGCCACATTGGTCACAAACACACATTGTGACCCTCAGGCTGAGCCCAGTCCTCAAGTAAGGCCACTCAGTGGCTGGATGAAGAGATAGCATATTGGGCTTGCGATGCCCCTAGGCCCCAATTATTAACCATAGTTCGGATTGTCCCTTCAGTCTTCCCCACGGCTTGGCTTTGGAATTCCTCTTTTGGTGGGACACCTGAGGTAACAAAACTGAAATGAGTCCTCCCATCCCACAGATTGACGAAAAGCAATTGGGAATCGGGCCAAATCCTCAGAGAGGAAGATTCGTCCATGGCCCATGAGGCCTCCCCGACATTCCACGGCCATCACTGATACAAGATCCAGAGACAAAAGCCTGAGCAATCGCCACAGACTCGCACTTTCTTCATATCCTGAGGAGTTCTTCTCATGGTTTGTAGATCGGGCCTGCCATACCTACGTCCCCAAACCTAAGCTGAGTTTGTGTTTTCAGACTTCTGTCCTCAAAGTCTTGGGCCACACACCCTCCAGGCTGGGCCCCTGGAGCCACACATTAGGACTGTGCCTACCAATCCATGGGAATTCTGCCCATTCCATGGTCCAAAATCGTACAAATTAGGAGAAACCTCCAACGACCCTTAGGCCATCCCAATAGTGTGGGTCACCCGGAACAAACAAGGCGTGTCTGACACCAGCTGATAATCGACCTCCACTCATACCATAGATGGATGTCCCCAGAGAAGAAGATTGAACCAGACAGGACCCTAGGCCATAATAGGATCCATTGCTATGGGTTACAGGCATGTGTCCTCAAAAGCCTGATTCCAATACAAGCATAGGGGTTTTCCTGAGGCACCCATCAGAACTCATCTCGTCTCCACAAGGAAACCTGTGCATGGGAGCCATGTCCAAAGCTTAGGAAAGTACTTCAGGTTGCCGGTGCCACCGCCCCATTCCAAGGCCCTCATGGACACAAAAACACATTCGGACACATCCTCTGAAAGTCCATTTCAACTCAGCCACCGAGGTTGCTCCCGCAGAGCCATCAGATCTAAACTGTCTTGTTGCTAGGAGACAATTGGAATGCGAGGCGGGCTTCCCAGGCATCCATCCGCGAACGGTGCTCTGGAGTCATTCCATATGGGATGTCCTGGAGCTGTCCAACAGGTCTCAATTGTCCGGAAGAAGGAATCCTGGAAGGGGGCACCCCACAACTCCCAACGTGGGAAAACCTCAATGGTCTCGAGATTCCGCTCCCTTCATGAAGCGGCCGTCATGCTCAGAAACTCCCACCTGAGCCAACGTCTGATCCTCGCCCTGACTTCAGATGCATGAGATATTGGTTCAGATCTGCAGGGGGTACCTGCCGTGCCCTCGCCCTGAAACCCAAGTCTAGCTTGTCTTCTCAGACTTCCATCCTCACACTCCTGGCCCCAAAGCCCTCAAGTTTGGCAATTCCGGACCCACAATGCAGCACTCTGCCTGCCCTCTAGAAAAAAAATGATTGCCTCATGAGCTGCCCAGGCACCTTAAATGAGGGTAAACCTACACAGCACTCGACTTTACCCAAATTATATAGTCTAACCTGGGCACTAATGCACTGTCGAACACATCCTGAGCCCGGACCTCCTGACCAACACCCAGAAAGCTGACTGCACACTGAGCACATAAAACCCGCCATGGCCATAGGTCATCATCTCTTCCCTACCTCAGTTTTCAGGCTTCAGAACCGAGACCTTATCTCCAATCACTGCCCAGGGGTGAGTCTGATGCAGAAATCAGAACTCCTCCTTACCCATGGCAAGAACCCTTGTGGTTGGCACGTTGTCCAACGATCAGTGTAGGAGAAACCCTGAGGCCCCGCCCATTCTTGAGTGCGACGAGGGCATACACACGCATTGTGACCCTCAGCATGAGTCCTGTCCTCTAGTAAGTCCTCTCAGTGGCTGGACCATTAGATGTCATAATGGGCTTGACATGTCCCTAGGCCCCAATTTTTAACCAGATTTCTGATTGTCCAGTCGCCCCTCCTAGGGCTCTACTCTGAAATCCCTCATTTGGTGGGACACCTGAGGTTAAAAAAGAAAACAACAACAACAACAACAACAACAAAATAAAACGGACTTCTTCCAGCCCACAGAATGAACTCAAACTCTTTGGACGGGGCCAAACCACCAGAGAGTAAGACTCGTCCATTTCCCATGAAGTCACCCAGAAATTCCACGACCATGAGTGACACGATATCCCGAGACAAAAACTTGAGCAGGAGCCTCACACTCGCCCTTCTTTCAAATCCCGAAAAGTTCTCCTCATGGTCTGTAGATCAGTCCTGCCATACCTATGACCTGAAACATAAGCCGAGTTTGTGTTTTCAGACTACTGTCCAAAAAGGGCTGGACTACACAACCTACAGGCTCAGGCCCCTGGAGCCAAACCTGAGGACTGTACTTGCCCTCTCCAAGGGAATTGTGTGTGCCCATTCCAATGGCCACAACCCTTCTAATAGGATAAACCTCCAAAGTCCCTGATATATCTCAAAAGTGGTAGCTTCCCAGGAAAAACAGGGGCAATCTGAGCCCAAATGAGCCCCTACCTGCACTCAGACCCATAGACAGATGTCCTCAGAGGTAAAAAGGAAAGAACAGGCCCCTAGGCACTAATCAGATCCATTGCTTTGGTGTCCAGGCATCTCTTCTCAGAGGCCTGGATTTCAAAAGCAGCATATAGCTGTTTCTTGTCTCACCCATCAGAAAACATCTCATCTACACATGGGAAACTTGCACGTTGGAGCTGTGTCAAAGCCTCTGTTTAGGAGAACCCTTTAGGGCCCCAGTGCCACCGCTTCATTCCAAGGTCTCCATAGACACAAAAGCACATTCGGACCCATCCCCAGGGGTGTGCATTTCAACTCAGCATCCTCGGTAGCTCCCCACAGATCCAGGAGATCTAAACTGTCTTGTTGCTAGGAGACAATTGGAATGCGAGGTGGGCTACCCAGCCATCCATCCTTAGAACCCTGCTCAGAATCATTGGCCTGGAGCCAAACAACAGGTCTCAATTGTCCTGCCGAAGACTCTCTGCAGTTTGGAGCTTCTCACAACTCCCATCATGGGAAAACCCCCATGGCCTCGTGATGCCCCCCCATTCATGAAGGGGCCATCAGGGACAGAAACTCCAACCTGAGCGGTCGTCTGATCCTCGCCCTGACTTCAGATGCACGAGATCTCAATTCAGGTCTGTAGATTGTGCCTGCCATGGCCTCACCCAGAAACCTAAGCCTAGCTTGTGTTCTCAGACTTTTGTCGTCAGACTACTGGCCCACAAGGCCTCCAGTTTGGCAATCCAGAACTAAAATGCAGCACTCTGCCTGCCCTCCAGATAAAAAACATTGTCCTCTGGGGCTACCCAGAACCCCAAATGAGGATCAACCTGCACCGACCTTGGCTGTACCCCAAATACATAGGCTGACCAGGGCACTAATGCCCTTTCTGACACAGCCTGAGCCTGGACCCCCTGGCCCCTCCCAGACAGCTGGCCGCACACTGAGCACATCGAGCCGCCATGGCCTTAGGTCGTCATCTCTTCCCAACCTCGGTTTTCAGGTTTCAGAACCTAGACCTTATCTCCAATCACTGTCCATGTTGAAGGTGATGCAGAAATCAGAACTCCTTCCCCATGGCAAGAAACCTTGTGGTGGGCATGTTGTCCAACGTTCAGTGTCGTTGAAACCAGTGTGGCCCATGAGGCCCCGCCCATGCTCGCGGGCCACATTGGTCACAAACACACATTGTGACCCTCAGGCTGAGCCCAGTCCTCAAGTAAGGCCACTCAGTGGCTGGATGAAGAGATAGCATATTGGGCTTGCCATGCCCCTAGGCCCCAATTTTTAACCGTAGTTCGGATTGTCCCTTCAGTCTTCCCCACGGCTTGGCTTTGGAATTCCTCTTTTGGTGGGACACCTGAGGTAACAAAACTGAAATGAGTCCTCCCATCCCACAGATTGACGAAAAGCAATTGGGAATCGGGCCAAATCCTCAGAGAGGATGATTCGTCCATGGCCCATGAGGCCTCCCAGACATTCCAGGGCCATCACTGATACAAGATCCAGAGACAAAAGCCTGAGCAATCGCCACAGACTCGCACTTTCTTCATATCCTGTAGAGTTCTTCTCATGGTTTGTAGATCGGGCCTGCCATACCTACGTCCCCAAACCTAAGCTGAGTTTGTGTTTTCAGACTTCTGTCCTCAAAGTCTTGGGCCACACACCCTCCAGGCTGGGCCCCTGGAGCCACACATTAGGACTGTGCCTACCAATCCATGGGAATTCTGCCCATTCCATGGTCCAAAATCGTACAAATTAGGAGAAACCTCCAACGACCCTTAGGCCATCCCAATAGTGGGGGTCACCCGGAACAAACAAGGGGTGTCTGACACCAGCTGATCATCGACCTCCACTCATACCATAGATGGATGTCCCCAGAGAAGAAGATTGAACCAGACAGGACCCTAGGCCATAATAGGGTCCATTGCTATGGGTTACAGGCATGTGTCCTCAAAAGCCTGATTCCAATCCGAGCATAGGGGTTTTCCTGAGGCACCCATCAGAACTCATCTCGTCTCCACAAGGAAACCTGTGCATGGGAGCCATGTCCAAAGCTTAGGAAAGTACTTCAGGTTGCCGGTGCCACCGCCCCATTCCAAGGCCCTCATGGACACAAAAACACATTAGGACACATCCTCAGGAAAGTCCATTTCAACTCAGCCACCGAGGTTGCTCCCGCAGAGCCATCAGATCTAAACTGTCTTGTTGCTAGGAGACAATTGGAATGCGAGGCGGGCTTCCCAGGCATCCATCCGCGAACGGTGCTCTGGAGTCATTCCATATGGGATGTCCTGGAGCTGTCCAACAGGTCTCAATTGTCCGGAAGAAGGAATCCTGGAAGGGGGCATCCCACAACTCCCAACGTGGGAAAACCTCAATGGTCTCGAGATTCCGCTCCCTTCATGAGGCGGCCGTCATGCTCAGAAACTCCAACCTGAGCCAACGTCTGATCCTCGCCCTGACTTCAGATGCATGAGATATTGGTTCAGATCTGCAGGGGGTACCTGCCGTGCCCTCGCCCTGAAACCCAAGTCTAGCTTGTCTTCTCAGACTTCCATCCTCACACTCCTGGCCCCAAAGCCCTCAAGTTTGGCAATACCGGACCCACAATGCAGCACTCTGCCTGCCCTCTAGAAAAAAAATGATTGCCTCATGAGCTGCCCAGGCACCTTAAATGAGGATAAACCTACACAGCACTCGACTTTACCCAAATTATATCGTCTAACCTGGGCACTAATGCACTGTCGAACACATCCTGAGCCCGGACCTCCTGACCAACACCCAGAAAGCTGACCGCACACTGAGCACATAAAACCCGCCATGGCCTTAGGTCATCATCTCTTCCCTACCTCAGTTTTCAGGCTACAGAACCGAGACCTTATCTCCAATCACTGCCCAGGGGTGAGTCTGATGCAGAAATCAGAACTCCTCCTTACCCATGCCAAGAACCCTTGTGGTTGGCACGTTGTCCAACGATCAGTGTAGGAGTAACCCTGAGGCCCCGCCCATTCTTGAGTGCGACAAGGGCATACACACGCATTGTGACCCTCAGCATGAGTCCTGTCCTCTAGTAAGTCCTCTCAGTGGCTGGACCATTAGATGTCATAATGGGCTTGACATGTCCCTAGGCCCCAATTTTTAACCAGATTTCTGATTGTCCAGTCACCCCTCCTAGGGCTCTACTCTGAAATCCCTCATTGGTGGGACACCTGAGGTTAAAAAAGAAAACAACAACAACAACAACAACAAAATAAAACGGACTTCTTCCAGCCCACAGAATGAACCCAAACTCTTTGGACGGGGCCAAACCACCAGAGAGTAAGACTCGTCCATTTCCCATGAAGTCACCCAGAAATTCCACGACCATGAGTGACACGATATCCCGAGACAAAAACTTGAGCAGGAGCCTCACACTCGCCCTTCTTTCAAATCCCGAAAAGTTCTCCTCATGGTCTGTAGAGCAGTCCTGCCATACCTGTGACCTGAAACAAGGGCCGAGTTTGTGTTTTCAGACAACTGTCCAAAAAGGGCTGGACTACACAACCTACAGGCTCAGGCCCCTGGAGCCAAACCTGAGGACTGTACTTGCCCTCTCCAAGGGAATTGTGTGTGCCCATTCCAATGGCCTCAACCCTTCTAATAGGATAAACCTCCAAAGTCCCTTATATATCTCAATAGTGGTAGCTTCCCAGGAAAAACAGGGGCAATCTGAGCCCAAATGAGCCCCTACCTGCACTCAGACCCATAGACAGATGTCCTCAGAGGTAAAAAGGAAAGAACAGGCCCCTAGGCACTAATCAGATCCATTGCTTTCGTGTCCAGGCATCTCTCCTCAGAGGCCTGGATTTCAAAAGCAGCATATAGCTGTTTCTTGTCTCACCCATCAGAAAACATCTCATCTACACATGGGAAACTTGCACGTTGGCGCTGTGTCAAAGCCTCTGTTTAGGAGAACCCTTTAGGGCCCCAGTGCCACCGCTTCATTCCAAGGTCTCCATAGACACAAAAGCACATTCGGACCCATCCCCAGGGGTGTGCATTTCAACTCAGCATCCTCGGTAGCTCCCCACAGATCCAGGAGATCTAAACTGTCTTGTTGCTAGGAGACAATTGGAATGCGAGGTGGGCTACCCAGCCATCCATCCTTAGAACCCTGCTCAGAATCATTGGCCTGGAGCCAAACAACAGGTCTCAATTGTCCTGCCGAAGACTCTCTGCAGTTTGGAGCTTCTCACAACTCCCATCATGGGAAAACCCCCATGGCCTCGTGATGCCCCCCCATTCATGAAGGGGCCATCAGGGACAGAAACTCCAACCTGAGCGATCGTCTGATCCTCGCCCTGACTTCAGATGCACGAGATCTCGATTCAGGTCTGTAGATTGTGCCTGTCATGGCCTCACCCAGAAACCTAAGCCTAGCTTGTGTACTCAGACTTTTGTCGTCAGTCTACTGGCCCACAAGGCCTCCAGTTTGGCAATCCAGAACTAAAATGCAGCACTCTGCCTGCCCTCCAGATAAAAAACATTGTCCTCTGGGGCTACCCAGTAACCCCAAATGAGGATCAACCTGCACCGACCTTGGCTGTACCCCAAATACATAGGCTGACCAGGGCACTAATGCCCTTTCTGACACAGCCTGAGCCTGGACCCCCTGGCCCCTCCCAGACAGCTGGCCGCACACTGAGCATATCGAGCCGCCATGGCCTTAGGTCGTCATCTCTTCCCAACCTCGGTTTTCAGGTTTCAGAACCTAGACCTTATCTCCAATCACTGTCCATGTTGAAGGTGATGCAGAAATCAGAACTCCTTCCCCATGGCAAGAAACCTTGTGGTTGGCATGTTGTCCAACGTTCAGTGTCGTTGAAACCAGTGTGGCCCATGAGGCCCCGCCCATGCTCGCGGGCCACATTGGTCACAAACACACATTGTGACCCTCAGGCTGAGCCCAGTCCTCAAGTAAGGCCACTCAGTGGCTGGATGAAGAGATAGCATATTGGGCTTGCCATGCCCCTAGGCCCCAATTTTTAACCATAGTTCGGATTGTCCCTTCAGGCTTCCCCACGGCTTTGCTTTGGAATTCCTCTTTTGGTGGGACACCTGAGGTAACAAACCTGAAATGAGTCCTCCCATCCCACAGATTGACGAAAAGCAATTGGGTATCGGGCCAAATCCTCAGAGAGGAAGATTCGTCCATGGCCCATGAGGCCTCCCCGACATTCCACGGCCATCACTGATACAAGATCCAGAGACAAAAGCCTGAGCAATCGCCACAGACTCGCACTTTCTTCATATCCTGAGGAGTTCTTCTCATGGTTTGTAGATCGGGCCTGCCATACCTACGTCCCCAAACCTAAGCTGAGTTTGTGTTTTCAGACTTCTGTCCTCAAAGTCTTGGGCCACACACCCTCCAGGCTGGGCCCCTGGAGCCACACATTAGGACTGTGCCTACCAATCCATGGGAATTCTGCCCATTCCATGGTCCAAAATCGTACAAATTAGGAGAAACCTCCAACGACCCTTAGGCCATCCCAATAGTGTGGGTCACCCGGAACAAACAAGGGGTGTCTGACACCAGCTGATAATCGACCTCCACTCATACCATAGATGGATGTCCCCAGAGAAGAAGATTGAACCAGACAGGACCCTAGGCCATAATAGGATCCATTGCTATGGGTTACAGGCATGTGTCCTCAAAAGCCTGATTCCAATACGAGCATAGGGGTTTTCCTGAGGCACCCATCAGAACTCATCTCGTCTCCACAAGGAAACCTGTGCATGGGAGCCATGTCCAAAGCTTAGGAAAGTACTTCAGGTTGCCGGTGCCACCGCCCCATTCCAAGGCCCTCATGGACACAAAAACACATTAGGACACATCCTCAGGAAAGTCCATTTCAACTCAGCCACCGAGGTTGCTCCCGCAGAGCCATCAGATCTAAACTGTCTTGTTGCTAGGAGACAATTGGAATGCGAGGCGGGCTTCCCAGGCATCCATCCGCGAACGGTGCTCTGGAGTCATTCCATATGGGATGTCCTGGAGCTGTCCAACAGGTCTCAATTGTCCGGAAGAAGGAATCCTGGAAGGGGGCACCCCACAACTCCCAACGTGGGAAAACCTCAATGGTCTCGAGATTCCGCTCCCTTCATGAAGCGGCCGTCATGCTCAGAAACTCCCACCTGAGCCAACGTCTGATCCTCGCCCTGACTTCAGATGCATGAGATATTGGTTCAGATCTGCAGGGGGTACCTGCCGTGCCCTCGCCCTGAAACCCAAGTCTAGCTTGTCTTCTCAGAATTCCATCCTCACACTCCTGGCCCCAAAGCCCTCAAGTTTGGCAATTCCGGACCCACAATGCAGCACTCTGCCTGCCCTCTAGAAAAAAAATGATTGCCTGATGAGCTGCCCAGGCACCTTAAATGAGGGTAAACCTACACAGCACTCGACTTTACCCAAATTATATAGTCTAACCTGGACACTAATGCACTGTTGAACACATCCTGAGCCCGGACCTCCTGACCAACACCCAGAAAGCTGACCGCACACTGAGCACATAAAACCCGCCATGGCCTTAGGTCATCATCTCTTCCCTACCTCAGTTTTCAGGCTTCAGAACCGAGACCTTATCTCCAATCACTGCCCAGGGGTGAGTCTGATGCAGAAATCAGAACTCCTCCTTACCCATGGCAAGAACCCTTGTGGTTGGCACGTTATCCAACGATCAGTGTAGGAGAAACCCTGAGGCACCGCCCATCCTTGAGTGCGACGAGGGCATACACACGCATTGTGACCCTCAGCATGAGTCCTGTCCTCTAGTAAGTCCTCTCAGTGGCTGGACCATTAGATGTCATAATGGGCTTGACATGTCCCTAGGCCCCAATTTTTAACCAGATTTCTGATTGTCCAGTCGCCCCTCCTAGGGCTCTACTCTGAAATCCCTCATTTGGTGGGACACCTGAGGTTAAAAAAGAAAACAACAACAACAACAACAACAACAACAAAATAAAACGGACTTCTTCCAGCCCACAGAATGAACCCAAACTCTTTGGACGGGGCCAAACCACCAGAGAGTAAGACTCGTCCATTTCCCATGAAGTCACCCAGAAATTCCACGACCATGAGTGACACGATATCCCGAGACAAAAACTTGAGCAGGAGCCTCACATTCGCCCTTCTTTCAAATCCCGAAAAGTTCTCCTCATGGTCTGTAGATCAGTCCTGCCATACCTATGACCTGAAACATAAGCCGAGTTTGTGTTTTCAGACAACTGTCCAAAAAGGGCTGGACTACACAACCTACAGGCTCAGGCCCCTGGAGCCAAACCTGAGGACTGTACTTGCCCTCTCCAAGGGAATTGTGTGTGCCCATTCCAATGGCCACAACCCTTCTAATAGGATAAACCTCCAAAGTCCCTGATATATCTCAAAAGTGGTAGCTTCCCAGGAAAAACAGGGGCAATCTGAGCCCAAATGAGCCCCTACCTGCACTCAGACCCATAGACAGATGTCCTCAGAGGTAAAAAGGAAAGAACAGGCCCCTAGGCACTAATCAGATCCATTGCTTTGGTGTCCAGGCATCTCTCCTCAGAGGCCTGGATTTCAAAAGCAGCATATAGCTGTTTCTTGTCTCACCCATCAGAAAACATCTCATCTACACATGGGAAACTTGCACGTTGGAGCTGCGTCAAAGCCTCTGTTTAGGAGAACCCTTTAGGGCCCCAGTGCCACCGCTTCATTCCAAGGTCTCCATAGACACAAAAGCACATTCGGACCCATCCCCAGGGGTGTGCATTTCAACTCAGCATCCTCGGTAGCTCCCCACAGATCCAGGAGATCTAAACTGTCTTGTTGCTAGGAGACAATTGGAATGCGAGGTGGGCTACCCAGCCATCCATCCTTAGAACCCTGCTCAGAATTATTGGCCTGGAGCCAAACAACAGGTCTCAATTGTCCTGCCGAAGACTCTCTGCAGTTTGGAGCTTCTCACAACTCCCATCATGGGAAAACCCCCATGGCCTCGTGATGCCCCCCCATTCATGAAGGGGCCATCAGGGACAGAAACTCCAACCTGAGCGATCGTCTGATCCTCGCCCTGACTTCAGATGCACGAGATCTCGATTCAGGTCTGTAGATTGTGCCTGCCATGGCCTCACCCAGAAACCTAAGCCTAGCTTGTGTTCTCAGACTTCAGTCGTCAGACTACTGGCTCACAAGGCCTCCAGTTTGGCAATCCAGAACTAAAATGCAGCACTCTGCCTGCCCTCCAGATAAAAAACATTGTCCTCTGGGGCTACCCAGTAACCCCAAATGAGGATCAACCTGCACCAACCTTGGCTGTACCCCAAATACATAGGCTGACCAGGGCACTAATGCCCTTTCTGACACAGCCTGAGCCTGGACCCCCTGGCCCCTCCCAGACAGCTGGCCGCACACTGAGCACATCGAGCCACCATGGCCTTAGGTCGTCATCTCTTCCCAACCTCGGTTTTCAGGTTTCAGAACCTAGACCTTATCTCCAATCACTGTCCATGTTGAAGGTGATGCAGAAATCAGAACTCCTTCCCCATGGCAAGAAACCTTGTGGTTGGCATGTTGTCCAACGTTCAGTGTCGTTGAAACCAGTGTGGCCCATGAGGCCCCACCCATGCTCGCGGGCCACATTGGTCACAAACACACATTGTGACCCTCAGGCTGAGCCCAGTCCTCAAGTAAGGCCACTCAGTGGCTGGATGAAGAGATAGCATATTGGGCTTGCGATGCCCCTAGGCCCCAATTATTAACCATAGTTCGGATTGTCCCTTCAGTCTTCCCCACGGCTTGGCTTTGGAATTCCTCTTTTGGTGGGACACCTGAGGTAACAAAACTGAAATGAGTCCTCCCATCCCACAGATTGACGAAAAGCAATTGGGAATCGGGCCAAATCCTCAGAGAGGAAGATTCGTCCATGGCCCATGAGGCCTCCCCGACATTCCACGGCCATCACTGATACAAGATCCAGAGACAAAAGCCTGAGCAATCGCCACAGACTCGCACTTTCTTCATATCCTGAGGAGTTCTTCTCATGGTTTGTAGATCGGGCCTGCCATACCTACGTCCCCAAACCTAAGCTGAGTTTGTGTTTTCAGACTTCTGTCCTCAAAGTCTTGGGCCACACACCCTCCAGGCTGGGCCCCTGGAGCCACACATTAGGACTGTGCCTACCAATCCATGGGAATTCTGCCCATTCCATGGTCCAAAATCGTACAAATTAGGAGAAACCTCCAACGACCCTTAGGCCATCCCAATAGTGTGGGTCACCCGGAACAAACAAGGGGTGTCTGACACCAGCTGATAATCGACCTCCACTCATACCATAGATGGATGTCCCCAGAGAAGAAGATTGAACCAGACAGGACCCTAGGCCATAATAGGATCCATTGCTATGGGTTACAGGCATGTGTCCTCAAAAGCCTGATTCCAATCCGAGCATAGGGGTTTTCCTGAGGCACCCATCAGAACTCATCTCGTCTCCACAAGGAAACCTGTGCATGGGAGCCATGTCCAAAGCTTAGGAAAGTACTTCAGGTTGCCGGTGCCACCGCCCCATTCCAAGGCCCTCATGGACACAAAAACACATTAGGACACATCCTCAGGAAAGTCCATTTCAACTCAGCCACCGAGGTTGCTCCCGCAGAGCCATCAGATCTAAACTGTCTTGTTGCTAGGAGACAATTGGAATGCGAGGCCGGCTTCCCAGGCATCCATCCGCGAACGGTGCTCTGGAGTCATTCCATATGGGATGTCCTGGAGCTGTCCAACAGGTCTCAATTGTCCGGAAGAAGGAATCCTGGAAGGGGGCACCCCACAACTCCCAACGTGGGAAAACCTCAATGGTCTCGAGATTCCGCTCCCTTCATGAAGCGGCCGTCATGCTCAGAAACTCCCACCTGAGCCAACGTCTGATCCTCGCCCTGACTTCAGATGCATGAGATATTGGTTCAGATCTGCAGGGGGTACCTGCCGTGCCCTCGCCCTGAAACCCAAGTCTAGCTTGTCTTCTCAGAATTCCATCCTCACACTCCTGGCCCCAAAGCCCTCAAGTTTGGCAATTCCGGACCCACAATGCAGCACTCTGCCTGCCCTCTAGAAAAAAAATGATTGCCTGATGAGCTGCCCAGGCACCTTAAATGAGGGTAAACCTACACAGCACTCGACTTTACCCAAATTATATAGTCTAACCTGGGCACTAATGCACTGTTGAACACATCCTGAGCCCGGACCTCCTGACCAACACCCAGAAAGCTGACCGCACACTGAGCACATAAAACCCGCCATGGCCTTAGGTCATCATCTCTTCCCTACCTCAGTTTTCAGGCTTCAGAACCGAGACCTTATCTCCAATCACTGCCCAGGGGTGAGTCTGATGCAGAAATCAGAACTCCTCCTTACCCATGGCAAGAACCCTTGTGGTTGGCACGTTATCCAACGATCAGTGTAGGAGAAACCCTGAGGCACCGCCCATCCTTGAGTGCGACGAGGGCATACACACGCATTGTGACCCTCAGCATGAGTCCTGTCCTCTAGTAAGTCCTCTCAGTGGCTGGACCATTAGATGTCATAATGGGCTTGACATGTCCCTAGGCCCCAATTTTTAACCAGATTTCTGATTGTCCAGTCGCCCCTCCTAGGGCTCTACTCTGAAATCCCTCATTTGGTGGGACACCTGAGGTTAAAAAAGAAAACAACAACAACAACAACAACAACAACAAAATAAAACGGACTTCTTCCAGCCCACAGAATGAACCCAAACTCTTTGGACGGGGCCAAACCACCAGAGAGTAAGACTCGTCCATTTCCCATGAAGTCACCCAGAAATTCCACGACCATGAGTGACACGATATCCCGAGACAAAAACTTGAGCAGGAGCCTCACATTCGCCCTTCTTTCAAATCCCGAAAAGTTCTCCTCATGGTCTGTAGATCAGTCCTGCCATACCTATGACCTGAAACATAAGCCGAGTTTGTGTTTTCAGACAACTGTCCAAAAAGGGCTGGACTACACAACCTACAGGCTCAGGCCCCTGGAGCCAAACCTGAGGACTGTACTTGCCCTCTCCAAGGGAATTGTGTGTGCCCATTCCAATGGCCACAACCCTTCTAATAGGATAAACCTCCAAAGTCCCTGATATATCTCAAAAGTGGTAGCTTCCCAGGAAAAACAGGGGCAATCTGAGCCCAAATGAGCCCCTACCTGCACTCAGACCCATAGACAGATGTCCTCAGAGGTAAAAAGGAAAGAACAGGCCCCTAGGCACTAATCAGATCCATTGCTTTGGTGTCCAGGCATTTCTCCTCAGAGGCCTGGATTTCAAAAGCAGCATATAGCTGTTTCTTGTCTCACCCATCAGAAAACATCTCATCTACACATGGGAAACTTGCACGTTGGAGCTGCGTCAAAGCCTCTGTTTAGGAGAACCCTTTAGGGCCCCAGTGCCACCGCTTCATTCCAAGGTCTCCATAGACACAAAAGCACATTCGGACCCATCCCCAGGGGTGTGCATTTCAACTCAGCATCCTCGGTAGCTCCCCACAGATCCAGGAGATCTAAACTGTCTTGTTGCTAGGAGACAATTGGAATGCGAGGTGGGCTACCCAGCCATCCATCCTTAGAACCCTGCTCAGAATTATTGGCCTGGAGCCAAACAACAGGTCTCAATTGTCCTGCCGAAGACTCTCTGCAGTTTGGAGCTTCTCACAACTCCCATCATGGGAAAACCCCCATGGCCTCGTGATGCCCCCCCATTCATGAAGGGGCCATCAGGGACAGAAACTCCAACCTGAGCGATCGTCTGATCCTCGCCCTGACTTCAGATGCACGAGATCTCGATTCAGGTCTGTAGATTGTGCCTGCCATGGCCTCACCCAGAAACCTAAGCCTAGCTTGTGTTCTCAGACTTCTGTCGTCAGACTACTGGCTCACAAGGCCTCCAGTTTGGCAATCCAGAACTAAAATGCAGCACTCTGCCTGCCCTCCAGATAAAAAACATTGTCCTCTGGGGCTACCCAGTAACCCCAAATGAGGATCAACCTGCACCGACCTTGGCTGTACCCCAAATACATAGGCTGACCAGGGCACTAATGCCCTTTCTGACACAGCCTGAGCTTGGACCCCCTGGCCCCTCCCAGACAGCTGGCCGCACACTGAGCACATCGAGCCACCATGGCCTTAGGTCGTCATCTCTTCCCAACCTCGGTTTTCAGGTTTCAGAACCTAGACCTTATCTCCAATCACTGTCCATGTTGAAGGTGATGCAGAAATCAGAACTCCTTCCCCATGGCAAGAAACCTTGTGGTTGGCATGTTGTCCAACGTTCAGTGTCGTTGAAACCAGTGTGGCCCATGAGGCCCCACCCATGCTCGCGGGCCACATTGGTCACAAACACACATTGTGACCCTCAGGCTGAGCCCAGTCCTCAAGTAAGGCCACTCAGTGGCTGGATGAAGAGATAGCATATTGGGCTTGCGATGCCCCTAGGCCCCAATTATTAACCATAGTTCGGATTGTCCCTTCAGTCTTCCCCACGGCTTGGCTTTGGAATTCCTCTTTTGGTGGGACACCTGAGGTAACAAAACTGAAATGAGTCCTCCCATCCCACAGATTGACGAAAAGCAATTGGGAATCGGGCCAAATCCTCAGAGAGGAAGATTCGTCCATGGCCCATGAGGCCTCCCCGACATTCCACGGCCATCACTGATACAAGATCCAGAGACAAAAGCCTGAGCAATCGCCACAGACTCGCACTTTCTTCATATCCTGAGGAGTTCTTCTCATGGTTTGTAGATCGGGCCTGCCATACCTACGTCCCCAAACCTAAGCTGAGTTTGTGTTTTCAGACTTCTGTCCTCAAAGTCTTGGGCCACACACCCTCCAGGCTGGGCCCCTGGAGCCACACATTAGGACTGTGCCTACCAATCCATGGGAATTCTGCCCATTCCATGGTCCAAAATCGTACAAATTAGGAGAAACCTCCAACGACCCTTAGGCCATCCCAATAGTGTGGGTCACCCGGAACAAACAAGGCGTGTCTGACACCAGCTGATAATCGACCTCCACTCATACCATAGATGGATGTCCCCAGAGAAGAAGATTGAACCAGACAGGACCCTAGGCCATAATAGGATCCATTGCTATGGGTTACAGGCATGTGTCCTCAAAAGCCTGATTCCAATACAAGCATAGGGGTTTTCCTGAGGCACCCATCAGAACTCATCTCGTCTCCACAAGGAAACCTGTGCATGGGAGCCATGTCCAAAGCTTAGGAAAGTACTTCAGGTTGCCGGTGCCACCGCCCCATTCCAAGGCCCTCATGGACACAAAAACACATTCGGACACATCCTCTGAAAGTCCATTTCAACTCAGCCACCGAGGTTGCTCCCGCAGAGCCATCAGATCTAAACTGTCTTGTTGCTAGGAGACAATTGGAATGCGAGGCGGGCTTCCCAGGCATCCATCCGCGAACGGTGCTCTGGAGTCATTCCATATGGGATGTCCTGGAGCTGTCCAACAGGTCTCAATTGTCCGGAAGAAGGAATCCTGGAAGGGGGCACCCCACAACTCCCAACGTGGGAAAACCTCAATGGTCTCGAGATTCCGCTCCCTTCATGAAGCGGCCGTCATGCTCAGAAACTCCCACCTGAGCCAACGTCTGATCCTCGCCCTGACTTCAGATGCATGAGATATTGGTTCAGATCTGCAGGGGGTACCTGCCGTGCCCTCGCCCTGAAACCCAAGTCTAGCTTGTCTTCTCAGACTTCCATCCTCACACTCCTGGCCCCAAAGCCCTCAAGTTTGGCAATTCCGGACCCACAATGCAGCACTCTGCCTGCCCTCTAGAAAAAAAATGATTGCCTCATGAGCTGCCCAGGCACCTTAAATGAGGGTAAACCTACACAGCACTCGACTTTACCCAAATTATATAGTCTAACCTGGGCACTAATGCACTGTCGAACACATCCTGAGCCCGGACCTCCTGACCAACACCCAGAAAGCTGACTGCACACTGAGCACATAAAACCCGCCATGGCCATAGGTCATCATCTCTTCCCTACCTCAGTTTTCAGGCTTCAGAACCGAGACCTTATCTCCAATCACTGCCCAGGGGTGAGTCTGATGCAGAAATCAGAACTCCTCCTTACCCATGGCAAGAACCCTTGTGGTTGGCACGTTGTCCAACGATCAGTGTAGGAGAAACCCTGAGGCCCCGCCCATTCTTGAGTGCGACGAGGGCATACACACGCATTGTGACCCTCAGCATGAGTCCTGTCCTCTAGTAAGTCCTCTCAGTGGCTGGACCATTAGATGTCATAATGGGCTTGACATGTCCCTAGGCCCCAATTTTTAACCAGATTTCTGATTGTCCAGTCGCCCCTCCTAGGGCTCTACTCTGAAATCCCTCATTTGGTGGGACACCTGAGGTTAAAAAAGAAAACAACAACAACAACAACAACAACAAAATAAAACGGACTTCTTCCAGCCCACAGAATGAACCCAAACTCTTTGGACGGGGCCAAACCACCAGAGAGTAAGACTCGTCCATTTCCCATGAAGTCACCCAGAAATTCCACGACCATGAGTGACACGATATCCCGAGACAAAAACTTGAGCAGGAGCCTCACACTCGCCCTTCTTTCAAATCCCGAAAAGTTCTCCTCATGGTCTGTAGATCAGTCCTGCCATACCTATGACCTGAAACATAAGCCGAGTTTGTGTTTTCAGACTACTGTCCAAAAAGGGCTGGACTACACAACCTACAGGCTCAGGCCCCTGGAGCCAAACCTGAGGACTGTACTTGCCCTCTCCAAGGGAATTGTGTGTGCCCATTCCAATGGCCACAACCCTTCTAATAGGATAAACCTCCAAAGTCCCTGATATATCTCAAAAGTGGTAGCTTCCCAGGAAAAACAGGGGCAATCTGAGCCCAAATGAGCCCCTACCTGCACTCAGACCCATAGACAGATGTCCTCAGAGGTAAAAAGGAAAGAACAGGCCCCTAGGCACTAATCAGATCCATTGCTTTGGTGTCCAGGCATCTCTTCTCAGAGGCCTGGATTTCAAAAGCAGCATATAGCTGTTTCTTGTCTCACCCATCAGAAAACATCTCATCTACACATGGGAAACTTGCACGTTGGAGCTGTGTCAAAGCCTCTGTTTAGGAGAACCCTTTAGGGCCCCAGTGCCACCGCTTCATTCCAAGGTCTCCATAGACACAAAAGCACATTCGGACCCATCCCCAGGGGTGTGCATTTCAACTCAGCATCCTCGGTAGCTCCCCACAGATCCAGGAGATCTAAACTGTCTTGTTGCTAGGAGACAATTGGAATGCGAGGTGGGCTACCCAGCCATCCATCCTTAGAACCCTGCTCAGAATCATTGGCCTGGAGCCAAACAACAGGTCTCAATTGTCCTGCCGAAGACTCTCTGCAGTTTGGAGCTTCTCACAACTCCCATCATGGGAAAACCCCCATGGCCTCGTGATGCCCCCCCATTCATGAAGGGGCCATCAGGGACAGAAACTCCAACCTGAGCGGTCGTCTGATCCTCGCCCTGACTTCAGATGCACGAGATCTCAATTCAGGTCTGTAGATTGTGCCTGCCATGGCCTCACCCAGAAACCTAAGCCTAGCTTGTGTTCTCAGACTTTTGTCGTCAGACTACTGGCTCACAAGGCCTCCAGTTTGGCAATCCAGAACTAAAATGCAGCACTCTGCCTGCCCTCCAGATAAAAAACATTGTCCTCTGGGGCTACCCAGTAACCCCAAATGAGGATCAACCTGCACCGACCTTGGCTGTACCCCAAATACATAGGCTGACCAGGGCACTAATGCCCTTTCTGACACAGCCTGAGCCTGGACCCCCTGGCCCCTCCCAGACAGCTGGCCGCACACTGAGCACATCGAGCCGCCATGGCCTTAGGTCGTCATCTCTTCCCAACCTCGGTTTTCCGGTTTCAGAACCTAGACCTTATCTCCAATCACTGTCCATGTTGAAGGTGATGCAGAAATCAGAACTCCTTCCCCATGGCAAGAAACCTTGTGGTTGGCATGTTGTCCAACGTTCAGTGTCGTTGAAACCAGTGTGGCCCATGAGGCCCCGCCCATGCTCGCGGGCCACATTGGTCACAAACACACATTGTGACCCTCAGGCTGAGCCCAGTCCTCAAGTAAGGCCACTCAGTGGCTGGATGAAGAGATAGCATATTGGGCTTGCCATGCCCCTAGGCCCCAATTTTTAACCATAGTTCGGATTGTCCCTTCAGGCTTCCCCACGGCTTTGCTTTGGAATTCCTCTTTTGGTGGGACACCTGAGGTAACAAACCTGAAATGAGTCCTCCCATCCCACAGATTGACGAAAAGCAATTGGGTATCGGGCCAAATCCTCAGAGAGGAAGATTCGTCCATGGCCCATGAGGCCTCCCCGACATTCCACGGCCATCACTGATACAAGATCCAGAGACAAAAGCCTGAGCAATCGCCACAGACTCGCACTTTCTTCATATCCTGAGGAGTTCTTCTCATGGTTTGTAGATCGGGCCTGCCATACCTACGTCCCCAAACCTAAGCTGAGTTTGTGTTTTCAGACTTCTGTCCTCAAAGTCTTGGGCCACACACCCTCCAGGCTGGGCCCCTGGAGCCACACATTAGGACTGTGCCTACCAATCCATGGGAATTCTGCCCATTCCATGGTCCAAAATCGTACAAATTAGGAGAAACCTCCAACGACCCTTAGGCCATCCCAATAGTGTGGGTCACCCGGAACAAACAAGGGGTGTCTGACACCAGCTGATAATCGACCTCCACTCATACCATAGATGGATGTCCCCAGAGAAGAAGATTGAACCAGACAGGACCCTAGGCCATAATAGGATCCATTGCTATGGGTTACAGGCATGTGTCCTCAAAAGCCTGATTCCAATACGAGCATAGGGGTTTTCCTGAGGCACCCATCAGAACTCATCTCGTCTCCACAAGGAAACCTGTGCATGGGAGCCATGTCCAAAGCTTAGGAAAGTACTTCAGGTTGCCGGTGCCACCGCCCCATTCCAAGGCCCTCATGGACACAAAAACACATTAGGACACATCCTCAGGAAAGTCCATTTCAACTCAGCCACCGAGGTTGCTCCCGCAGAGCCATCAGATCTAAACTGTCTTGTTGCTAGGAGACAATTGGAATGCGAGGCGGGCTTCCCAGGCATCCATCCGCGAACGGTGCTCTGGAGTCATTCCATATGGGATGTCCTGGAGCTGTCCAACAGGTCTCAATTGTCCGGAAGAAGGAATCCTGGAAGGGGGCACCCCACAACTCCCAACGTGGGAAAACCTCAATGGTCTCGAGATTCCGCTCCCTTCATGAAGCGGCCGTCATGCTCAGAAACTCCCACCTGAGCCAACGTCTGATCCTCGCCCTGACTTCAGATGCATGAGATATTGGTTCAGATCTGCAGGGGGTACCTGCCGTGCCCTCGCCCTGAAACCCAAGTCTAGCTTGTCTTCTCAGAATTCCATCCTCACACTCCTGGCCCCAAAGCCCTCAAGTTTGGCAATTCCGGACCCACAATGCAGCACTCTGCCTGCCCTCTAGAAAAAAAATGATTGCCTGATGAGCTGCCCAGGCACCTTAAATGAGGGTAAACCTACACAGCACTCGACTTTACCCAAATTATATAGTCTAACCTGGACACTAATGCACTGTTGAACACATCCTGAGCCCGGACCTCCTGACCAACACCCAGAAAGCTGACCGCACACTGAGCACATAAAACCCGCCATGGCCTTAGGTCATCATCTCTTCCCTACCTCAGTTTTCAGGCTTCAGAACCGAGACCTTATCTCCAATCACTGCCCAGGGGTGAGTCTGATGCAGAAATCAGAACTCCTCCTTACCCATGGCAAGAACCCTTGTGGTTGGCACGTTATCCAACGATCAGTGTAGGAGAAACCCTGAGGCACCGCCCATCCTTGAGTGCGACGAGGGCATACACACGCATTGTGACCCTCAGCATGAGTCCTGTCCTCTAGTAAGTCCTCTCAGTGGCTGGACCATTAGATGTCATAATGGGCTTGACATGTCCCTAGGCCCCAATTTTTAACCAGATTTCTGATTGTCCAGTCGCCCCTCCTAGGGCTCTACTCTGAAATCCCTCATTTGGTGGGACACCTGAGGTTAAAAAAGAAAACAACAACAACAACAACAACAACAACAAAATAAAACGGACTTCTTCCAGCCCACAGAATGAACCCAAACTCTTTGGACGGGGCCAAACCACCAGAGAGTAAGACTCGTCCATTTCCCATGAAGTCACCCAGAAATTCCACGACCATGAGTGACACGATATCCCGAGACAAAAACTTGAGCAGGAGCCTCACATTCGCCCTTCTTTCAAATCCCGAAAAGTTCTCCTCATGGTCTGTAGATCAGTCCTGCCATACCTATGACCTGAAACATAAGCCGAGTTTGTGTTTTCAGACAACTGTCCAAAAAGGGCTGGACTACACAACCTACAGGCTCAGGCCCCTGGAGCCAAACCTGAGGACTGTACTTGCCCTCTCCAAGGGAATTGTGTGTGCCCATTCCAATGGCCACAACCCTTCTAATAGGATAAACCTCCAAAGTCCCTGATATATCTCAAAAGTGGTAGCTTCCCAGGAAAAACAGGGGCAATCTGAGCCCAAATGAGCCCCTACCTGCACTCAGACCCATAGACAGATGTCCTCAGAGGTAAAAAGGAAAGAACAGGCCCCTAGGCACTAATCAGATCCATTGCTTTGGTGTCCAGGCATCTCTCCTCAGAGGCCTGGATTTCAAAAGCAGCATATAGCTGTTTCTTGTCTCACCCATCAGAAAACATCTCATCTACACATGGGAAACTTGCACGTTGGAGCTGCGTCAAAGCCTCTGTTTAGGAGAACCCTTTAGGGCCCCAGTGCCACCGCTTCATTCCAAGGTCTCCATAGACACAAAAGCACATTCGGACCCATCCCCAGGGGTGTGCATTTCAACTCAGCATCCTCGGTAGCTCCCCACAGATCCAGGAGATCTAAACTGTCTTGTTGCTAGGAGACAATTGGAATGCGAGGTGGGCTACCCAGCCATCCATCCTTAGAACCCTGCTCAGAATTATTGGCCTGGAGCCAAACAACAGGTCTCAATTGTCCTGCCGAAGACTCTCTGCAGTTTGGAGCTTCTCACAACTCCCATCATGGGAAAACCCCCATGGCCTCGTGATGCCCCCCCATTCATGAAGGGGCCATCAGGGACAGAAACTCCAACCTGAGCGATCGTCTGATCCTCGCCCTGACTTCAGATGCACGAGATCTCGATTCAGGTCTGTAGATTGTGCCTGCCATGGCCTCACCCAGAAACCTAAGCCTAGCTTGTGTTCTCAGACTTCAGTCGTCAGACTACTGGCTCACAAGGCCTCCAGTTTGGCAATCCAGAACTAAAATGCAGCACTCTGCCTGCCCTCCAGATAAAAAACATTGTCCTCTGGGGCTACCCAGTAACCCCAAATGAGGATCAACCTGCACCAACCTTGGCTGTACCCCAAATACATAGGCTGACCAGGGCACTAATGCCCTTTCTGACACAGCCTGAGCCTGGACCCCCTGGCCCCTCCCAGACAGCTGGCCGCACACTGAGCACATCGAGCCACCATGGCCTTAGGTCGTCATCTCTTCCCAACCTCGGTTTTCAGGTTTCAGAACCTAGACCTTATCTCCAATCACTGTCCATGTTGAAGGTGATGCAGAAATCAGAACTCCTTCCCCATGGCAAGAAACCTTGTGGTTGGCATGTTGTCCAACGTTCAGTGTCGTTGAAACCAGTGTGGCCCATGAGGCCCCACCCATGCTCGCGGGCCACATTGGTCACAAACACACATTGTGACCCTCAGGCTGAGCCCAGTCCTCAAGTAAGGCCACTCAGTGGCTGGATGAAGAGATAGCATATTGGGCTTGCGATGCCCCTAGGCCCCAATTATTAACCATAGTTCGGATTGTCCCTTCAGTCTTCCCCACGGCTTGGCTTTGGAATTCCTCTTTTGGTGGGACACCTGAGGTAACAAAACTGAAATGAGTCCTCCCATCCCACAGATTGACGAAAAGCAATTGGGAATCGGGCCAAATCCTCAGAGAGGAAGATTCGTCCATGGCCCATGAGGCCTCCCCGACATTCCACGGCCATCACTGATACAAGATCCAGAGACAAAAGCCTGAGCAATCGCCACAGACTCGCACTTTCTTCATATCCTGAGGAGTTCTTCTCATGGTTTGTAGATCGGGCCTGCCATACCTACGTCCCCAAACCTAAGCTGAGTTTGTGTTTTCAGACTTCTGTCCTCAAAGTCTTGGGCCACACACCCTCCAGGCTGGGCCCCTGGAGCCACACATTAGGACTGTGCCTACCAATCCATGGGAATTCTGCCCATTCCATGGTCCAAAATCGTACAAATTAGGAGAAACCTCCAACGACCCTTAGGCCATCCCAATAGTGTGGGTCACCCGGAACAAACAAGGGGTGTCTGACACCAGCTGATAATCGACCTCCACTCATACCATAGATGGATGTCCCCAGAGAAGAAGATTGAACCAGACAGGACCCTAGGCCATAATAGGATCCATTGCTATGGGTTACAGGCATGTGTCCTCAAAAGCCTGATTCCAATCCGAGCATAGGGGTTTTCCTGAGGCACCCATCAGAACTCATCTCGTCTCCACAAGGAAACCTGTGCATGGGAGCCATGTCCAAAGCTTAGGAAAGTACTTCAGGTTGCCGGTGCCACCGCCCCATTCCAAGGCCCTCATGGACACAAAAACACATTAGGACACATCCTCAGGAAAGTCCATTTCAACTCAGCCACCGAGGTTGCTCCCGCAGAGCCATCAGATCTAAACTGTCTTGTTGCTAGGAGACAATTGGAATGCGAGGCCGGCTTCCCAGGCATCCATCCGCGAACGGTGCTCTGGAGTCATTCCATATGGGATGTCCTGGAGCTGTCCAACAGGTCTCAATTGTCCGGAAGAAGGAATCCTGGAAGGGGGCACCCCACAACTCCCAACGTGGGAAAACCTCAATGGTCTCGAGATTCCGCTCCCTTCATGAAGCGGCCGTCATGCTCAGAAACTCCCACCTGAGCCAACGTCTGATCCTCGCCCTGACTTCAGATGCATGAGATATTGGTTCAGATCTGCAGGGGGTACCTGCCGTGCCCTCGCCCTGAAACCCAAGTCTAGCTTGTCTTCTCAGAATTCCATCCTCACACTCCTGGCCCCAAAGCCCTCAAGTTTGGCAATTCCGGACCCACAATGCAGCACTCTGCCTGCCCTCTAGAAAAAAAATGATTGCCTGATGAGCTGCCCAGGCACCTTAAATGAGGGTAAACCTACACAGCACTCGACTTTACCCAAATTATATAGTCTAACCTGGGCACTAATGCACTGTTGAACACATCCTGAGCCCGGACCTCCTGACCAACACCCAGAAAGCTGACCGCACACTGAGCACATAAAACCCGCCATGGCCTTAGGTCATCATCTCTTCCCTACCTCAGTTTTCAGGCTTCAGAACCGAGACCTTATCTCCAATCACTGCCCAGGGGTGAGTCTGATGCAGAAATCAGAACTCCTCCTTACCCATGGCAAGAACCCTTGTGGTTGGCACGTTATCCAACGATCAGTGTAGGAGAAACCCTGAGGCACCGCCCATCCTTGAGTGCGACGAGGGCATACACACGCATTGTGACCCTCAGCATGAGTCCTGTCCTCTAGTAAGTCCTCTCAGTGGCTGGACCATTAGATGTCATAATGGGCTTGACATGTCCCTAGGCCCCAATTTTTAACCAGATTTCTGATTGTCCAGTCGCCCCTCCTAGGGCTCTACTCTGAAATCCCTCATTTGGTGGGACACCTGAGGTTAAAAAAGAAAACAACAACAACAACAACAACAACAACAAAATAAAACGGACTTCTTCCAGCCCACAGAATGAACCCAAACTCTTTGGACGGGGCCAAACCACCAGAGAGTAAGACTCGTCCATTTCCCATGAAGTCACCCAGAAATTCCACGACCATGAGTGACACGATATCCCGAGACAAAAACTTGAGCAGGAGCCTCACATTCGCCCTTCTTTCAAATCCCGAAAAGTTCTCCTCATGGTCTGTAGATCAGTCCTGCCATACCTATGACCTGAAACATAAGCCGAGTTTGTGTTTTCAGACAACTGTCCAAAAAGGGCTGGACTACACAACCTACAGGCTCAGGCCCCTGGAGCCAAACCTGAGGACTGTACTTGCCCTCTCCAAGGGAATTGTGTGTGCCCATTCCAATGGCCACAACCCTTCTAATAGGATAAACCTCCAAAGTCCCTGATATATCTCAAAAGTGGTAGCTTCCCAGGAAAAACAGGGGCAATCTGAGCCCAAATGAGCCCCTACCTGCACTCAGACCCATAGACAGATGTCCTCAGAGGTAAAAAGGAAAGAACAGGCCCCTAGGCACTAATCAGATCCATTGCTTTGGTGTCCAGGCATTTCTCCTCAGAGGCCTGGATTTCAAAAGCAGCATATAGCTGTTTCTTGTCTCACCCATCAGAAAACATCTCATCTACACATGGGAAACTTGCACGTTGGAGCTGCGTCAAAGCCTCTGTTTAGGAGAACCCTTTAGGGCCCCAGTGCCACCGCTTCATTCCAAGGTCTCCATAGACACAAAAGCACATTCGGACCCATCCCCAGGGGTGTGCATTTCAACTCAGCATCCTCGGTAGCTCCCCACAGATCCAGGAGATCTAAACTGTCTTGTTGCTAGGAGACAATTGGAATGCGAGGTGGGCTACCCAGCCATCCATCCTTAGAACCCTGCTCAGAATTATTGGCCTGGAGCCAAACAACAGGTCTCAATTGTCCTGCCGAAGACTCTCTGCAGTTTGGAGCTTCTCACAACTCCCATCATGGGAAAACCCCCATGGCCTCGTGATGCCCCCCCATTCATGAAGGGGCCATCAGGGACAGAAACTCCAACCTGAGCGATCGTCTGATCCTCGCCCTGACTTCAGATGCACGAGATCTCGATTCAGGTCTGTAGATTGTGCCTGCCATGGCCTCACCCAGAAACCTAAGCCTAGCTTGTGTTCTCAGACTTCTGTCGTCAGACTACTGGCTCACAAGGCCTCCAGTTTGGCAATCCAGAACTAAAATGCAGCACTCTGCCTGCCCTCCAGATAAAAAACATTGTCCTCTGGGGCTACCCAGTAACCCCAAATGAGGATCAACCTGCACCGACCTTGGCTGTACCCCAAATACATAGGCTGACCAGGGCACTAATGCCCTTTCTGACACAGCCTGAGCTTGGACCCCCTGGCCCCTCCCAGACAGCTGGCCGCACACTGAGCACATCGAGCCACCATGGCCTTAGGTCGTCATCTCTTCCCAACCTCGGTTTTCAGGTTTCAGAACCTAGACCTTATCTCCAATCACTGTCCATGTTGAAGGTGATGCAGAAATCAGAACTCCTTCCCCATGGCAAGAAACCTTGTGGTTGGCATGTTGTCCAACGTTCAGTGTCGTTGAAACCAGTGTGGCCCATGAGGCCCCACCCATGCTCGCGGGCCACATTGGTCACAAACACACATTGTGACCCTCAGGCTGAGCCCAGTCCTCAAGTAAGGCCACTCAGTGGCTGGATGAAGAGATAGCATATTGGGCTTGCGATGCCCCTAGGCCCCAATTATTAACCATAGTTCGGATTGTCCCTTCAGTCTTCCCCACGGCTTGGCTTTGGAATTCCTCTTTTGGTGGGACACCTGAGGTAACAAAACTGAAATGAGTCCTCCCATCCCACAGATTGACGAAAAGCAATTGGGAATCGGGCCAAATCCTCAGAGAGGAAGATTCGTCCATGGCCCATGAGGCCTCCCCGACATTCCACGGCCATCACTGATACAAGATCCAGAGACAAAAGCCTGAGCAATCGCCACAGACTCGCACTTTCTTCATATCCTGAGGAGTTCTTCTCATGGTTTGTAGATCGGGCCTGCCATACCTACGTCCCCAAACCTAAGCTGAGTTTGTGTTTTCAGACTTCTGTCCTCAAAGTCTTGGGCCACACACCCTCCAGGCTGGGCCCCTGGAGCCACACATTAGGACTGTGCCTACCAATCCATGGGAATTCTGCCCATTCCATGGTCCAAAATCGTACAAATTAGGAGAAACCTCCAACGACCCTTAGGCCATCCCAATAGTGTGGGTCACCCGGAACAAACAAGGCGTGTCTGACACCAGCTGATAATCGACCTCCACTCATACCATAGATGGATGTCCCCAGAGAAGAAGATTGAACCAGACAGGACCCTAGGCCATAATAGGATCCATTGCTATGGGTTACAGGCATGTGTCCTCAAAAGCCTGATTCCAATACAAGCATAGGGGTTTTCCTGAGGCACCCATCAGAACTCATCTCGTCTCCACAAGGAAACCTGTGCATGGGAGCCATGTCCAAAGCTTAGGAAAGTACTTCAGGTTGCCGGTGCCACCGCCCCATTCCAAGGCCCTCATGGACACAAAAACACATTCGGACACATCCTCTGAAAGTCCATTTCAACTCAGCCACCGAGGTTGCTCCCGCAGAGCCATCAGATCTAAACTGTCTTGTTGCTAGGAGACAATTGGAATGCGAGGCGGGCTTCCCAGGCATCCATCCGCGAACGGTGCTCTGGAGTCATTCCATATGGGATGTCCTGGAGCTGTCCAACAGGTCTCAATTGTCCGGAAGAAGGAATCCTGGAAGGGGGCACCCCACAACTCCCAACGTGGGAAAACCTCAATGGTCTCGAGATTCCGCTCCCTTCATGAAGCGGCCGTCATGCTCAGAAACTCCCACCTGAGCCAACGTCTGATCCTCGCCCTGACTTCAGATGCATGAGATATTGGTTCAGATCTGCAGGGGGTACCTGCCGTGCCCTCGCCCTGAAACCCAAGTCTAGCTTGTCTTCTCAGACTTCCATCCTCACACTCCTGGCCCCAAAGCCCTCAAGTTTGGCAATTCCGGACCCACAATGCAGCACTCTGCCTGCCCTCTAGAAAAAAAATGATTGCCTCATGAGCTGCCCAGGCACCTTAAATGAGGGTAAACCTACACAGCACTCGACTTTACCCAAATTATATAGTCTAACCTGGGCACTAATGCACTGTCGAACACATCCTGAGCCCGGACCTCCTGACCAACACCCAGAAAGCTGACTGCACACTGAGCACATAAAACCCGCCATGGCCATAGGTCATCATCTCTTCCCTACCTCAGTTTTCAGGCTTCAGAACCGAGACCTTATCTCCAATCACTGCCCAGGGGTGAGTCTGATGCAGAAATCAGAACTCCTCCTTACCCATGGCAAGAACCCTTGTGGTTGGCACGTTGTCCAACGATCAGTGTAGGAGAAACCCTGAGGCCCCGCCCATTCTTGAGTGCGACGAGGGCATACACACGCATTGTGACCCTCAGCATGAGTCCTGTCCTCTAGTAAGTCCTCTCAGTGGCTGGACCATTAGATGTCATAATGGGCTTGACATGTCCCTAGGCCCCAATTTTTAACCAGATTTCTGATTGTCCAGTCGCCCCTCCTAGGGCTCTACTCTGAAATCCCTCATTTGGTGGGACACCTGAGGTTAAAAAAGAAAACAACAACAACAACAACAACAACAAAATAAAACGGACTTCTTCCAGCCCACAGAATGAACCCAAACTCTTTGGACGGGGCCAAACCACCAGAGAGTAAGACTCGTCCATTTCCCATGAAGTCACCCAGAAATTCCACGACCATGAGTGACACGATATCCCGAGACAAAAACTTGAGCAGGAGCCTCACACTCGCCCTTCTTTCAAATCCCGAAAAGTTCTCCTCATGGTCTGTAGATCAGTCCTGCCATACCTATGACCTGAAACATAAGCCGAGTTTGTGTTTTCAGACTACTGTCCAAAAAGGGCTGGACTACACAACCTACAGGCTCAGGCCCCTGGAGCCAAACCTGAGGACTGTACTTGCCCTCTCCAAGGGAATTGTGTGTGCCCATTCCAATGGCCACAACCCTTCTAATAGGATAAACCTCCAAAGTCCCTGATATATCTCAAAAGTGGTAGCTTCCCAGGAAAAACAGGGGCAATCTGAGCCCAAATGAGCCCCTACCTGCACTCAGACCCATAGACAGATGTCCTCAGAGGTAAAAAGGAAAGAACAGGCCCCTAGGCACTAATCAGATCCATTGCTTTGGTGTCCAGGCATCTCTTCTCAGAGGCCTGGATTTCAAAAGCAGCATATAGCTGTTTCTTGTCTCACCCATCAGAAAACATCTCATCTACACATGGGAAACTTGCACGTTGGAGCTGTGTCAAAGCCTCTGTTTAGGAGAACCCTTTAGGGCCCCAGTGCCACCGCTTCATTCCAAGGTCTCCATAGACACAAAAGCACATTCGGACCCATCCCCAGGGGTGTGCATTTCAACTCAGCATCCTCGGTAGCTCCCCACAGATCCAGGAGATCTAAACTGTCTTGTTGCTAGGAGACAATTGGAATGCGAGGTGGGCTACCCAGCCATCCATCCTTAGAACCCTGCTCAGAATCATTGGCCTGGAGCCAAACAACAGGTCTCAATTGTCCTGCCGAAGACTCTCTGCAGTTTGGAGCTTCTCACAACTCCCATCATGGGAAAACCCCCATGGCCTCGTGATGCCCCCCCATTCATGAAGGGGCCATCAGGGACAGAAACTCCAACCTGAGCGGTCGTCTGATCCTCGCCCTGACTTCAGATGCACGAGATCTCAATTCAGGTCTGTAGATTGTGCCTGCCATGGCCTCACCCAGAAACCTAAGCCTAGCTTGTGTTCTCAGACTTTTGTCGTCAGACTACTGGCTCACAAGGCCTCCAGTTTGGCAATCCAGAACTAAAATGCAGCACTCTGCCTGCCCTCCAGATAAAAAACATTGTCCTCTGGGGCTACCCAGTAACCCCAAATGAGGATCAACCTGCACCGACCTTGGCTGTACCCCAAATACATAGGCTGACCAGGGCACTAATGCCCTTTCTGACACAGCCTGAGCCTGGACCCCCTGGCCCCTCCCAGACAGCTGGCCGCACACTGAGCACATCGAGCCGCCATGGCCTTAGGTCGTCATCTCTTCCCAACCTCGGTTTTCCGGTTTCAGAACCTAGACCTTATCTCCAATCACTGTCCATGTTGAAGGTGATGCAGAAATCAGAACTCCTTCCCCATGGCAAGAAACCTTGTGGTTGGCATGTTGTCCAACGTTCAGTGTCGTTGAAACCAGTGTGGCCCATGAGGCCCCACCCATGCTCGCGGGCCACATTGGTCACAAACACACATTGTGACCCTCAGGCTGAGCCCAGTCCTCAAGTAAGGCCACTCAGTGGCTGGATGAAGAGATAGCATATTGGTCTTGCGATGCCCCTAGGCCCCAATTTTTAACCATAGTTCGGATTGTCCCTTCAGTCTTCCCCACGGCTTGGCTTTGGAATTCCTCTTTTGGTGGGACACCTGAGGTAACAAAACTGAAATGAGTCCTCCCATCCCACAGATTGACGAAAAGCAATTGGGAATCGGGCCAAATCCTCAGAGAGGAAGAATTGTCCATGGCCCATGAGGCCTCCCCGACATTCCACGGCCATCACTGATACAAGATCCAGAGACAAAAGCCTGAGCAATCGCCACAGACTCGCACTTTCTTCATATCCTGAGGAGTT
Source organism: Mustela nivalis (assembly GCF_964662115.1). Lineage (NCBI taxonomy): Eukaryota > Metazoa > Chordata > Mammalia > Carnivora > Mustelidae > Mustela > Mustela nivalis. The sequence continues at coordinate 345,112 of NW_028136276.1, read as the reverse complement.
CTTCTCATGGTTTGTAGATCGGGCCTGCCATACCTACGTCCCCAAACCTAAGCTGAGTTTGTGTTTTTAGACTTCTGTCCTCAAAGTCTTGGGCCACACACCCTCCAGGCTGGGCCCCTGGAGCCACACATTAGGACTGTGCCTACCAATCCATGGGAATTCTGCCCATTCCATGGTCCAAAATCGTACAAATTAGGAGAAACCTCCAACGACCCTTAGGCCATCCCAATAGTGTGGGTCACCCGGAACAAACAAGGCGTGTCTGACACCAGCTGATAATCGACCTCCACTCATACCATAGATGGATGTCCCCAGAGAAGAAGATTGAACCAGACAGGACCCTAGGCCATAATAGGATCCATTGCTATGGGTTACAGGCATGTGTCCTCAAAAGCCTGATTCCAATACAAGCATAGGGGTTTTCCTGAGACACCCATCAGAACTCATCTCGTCTCCACAAGGAAACCTGTGCATGGGAGCCATGTCCAAAGCTTAGGAAAGTACTTCAGGTTGCCGGTGCCACCGCCCCATTCCAAGGCCCTCATGGACACAAAAACACATTAGGACACATCCTCTGAAAGTGCATTTCAACTCAGCCACCGAGGTTGCTCCCGCAGAGCCATCAGATCTAAACTGTCTTGTTGCTAGGAGACAATTGGAATGCGAGGCGGGCTTCCCAGGCATCCATCCGCGAACGGTGCTCTGGAGTCATTCCATATGGGATGTCCTGGAGCTGTCCAACAGGTCTCAATTGTCCGGAAGAAGGAATCCTGGAAGGGGGCACCCCACAACTCCCAACGTGGGAAAACCTCAATGGTCTCGAGATTCCGCTCCCTTCATGAGGCGGCCATCATGCTCAGAAACTCCCACCTGAGCCAACGTCTGATCCTCGCCCTGACTTCAGATGCATGAGATATTGGTTCAGATCTGCAGGGGGTACCTGCCGTGCCCTCGCCCTGAAACCCAAGTCTAGCTTGTCTTCTCAGACTTCCATCCTCACACTCCTGGCCCCAAAGCCCTCAAGTTTGGCAATTCCGGACCCACAATGCAGCACTCTGCCTGCCCTCTAGAAAAAAAATGATTGCCTCATGAGCTGTCCAGGCACCTTAAATGAGGGTAAACCTACACAGCACTCGACTTTACCCAAATTATATAGTCTAACCTGGGCACTAATGCACTGTCGAACACATCCTGAGCCCGGACCTCCTGACCAACACCCAGAAAGCTGACCGCACACTGAGCACATAAAACCCGCCATGGCCTTAGGTCATCATCTCTTCCCTACCTCAGTTTTCAGGCTTCAGAACCGAGACCTTATCTCCAATCACTGCCCAGGGGTGAGTCTGATGCAGAAATCAGAACTCCTCCTTACCCATGCCAAGAACCCTTGTGGTTGGCACGTTGTCCAACTATCAGTGTAGGAGAAAACCTGAGGCCCCGCCCATTCTTGAGTGCGACGAGGGCATACACACGCATTGTGACCCTCAGCATGAGTCCTGTCCTCTAGTAAGTCCTCTCAGTGGCTGGACCATTAGATGTCATAATGGGCTTGACATGTCCCTAGGCCCCAATTTTTAACCAGATTTCTGATTGTCCAGTCGCCCCTCCTAGGGCTCTACTCTGAAATCCCTCATTTGGTGGGACACCTGAGGTTAAAAAAGAAAACAACAACAACAACAACAACAACAAAATAAAACGGACTTCTTCCAGCCCACAGAATGAACCCAAACTCTTTGGACGGGGCCAAACCACCAGAGAGTAAGACTCGTCCATTTCCCATGAAGTCACCCAGAAATTCCACGACCATGAGTGACACGATATCCCGAGACAAAAACTTGAGCAGGAGCCTCACACTCGCCCTTCTTTCAAATCCCGAAAAGTTCTCCTCATGGTCTGTAGATCAGTCCTGCCATACCTATGACCTGAAACATAAGCCGAGTTTGTGTTTTCAGACAACTGTCCAAAAAGGGCTGGACTACACAACCTACAGGCTCAGGCCCCTGGAGCCAAACCTGAGGACTGTACTTGCCCTCTCCAAGGGAATTGTGTGTGCCCATTCCAATGGCCACAACCCTTCTAATAGGATAAACCTCCAAAGTCCGTGATATATCTCAAAAGTGGTTGCTTCCCAGGAAAAACAGGGGCAATCTGAGCCCAAATGAGCCCCTACCTGCACTCAGACCCATAGACAGATGTCCTCAGAGGTAAAAAGGAAAGAACAGGCCCCTAGGCACTAATCAGATCCATTGCTTTGGTGTCCAGGCATCTCTCCTCAGAGCCCTGGATTTCAAAAGCAGCATATAGCTGTTTCTTGTCTCACCCATCAGAAAACATCTCATCTACACATGGGAAACTTGCACGTTGGAGCTGTGTCAAAGCCTCTGTTTAGGAGAACCCTTTAGGGCCCCAGTGCCACCGCTTCATTCCAAGGTCTCCATAGACACAAAAGCACATTCGGACCCATCCCCAGGGGTGTGCATTTCAACTCAGCATCCTCGGTAGCTCCCCACAGATCCAGGAGATCTAAACTGTCTTGTTGCTAGGAGACAATTGGAATGCGAGGTGGGCTACCCAGCCATCCATCCTTAGAACCCTGCTCAGAATCATTGGCCTGGAGCCAAACAACAGGTCTCAATTGTCCTGCCGAAGACTCTCTGCAGTTTGGAGCTTCTCACAACTCCCATCATGGGAAAACCCCCATGGCCTCGTGATGCCCCCCCATTCATGAAGGGGCCATCAGGGACAGAAACTCCAACCTGAGCGATCGTCTGATCCTCGCCCTGACTTCAGATGCACGAGATCTCGATTCAGGTCTGTAGATTGTGCCTGCCATGGCCTCACCCAGAAACCTAAGCCTAGCTTGTGTTCTCAGACTTTTGTCGTCAGACTACTGGCCCACAAGGCCTCCAGTTTGGCAATCCAGAACTAAAATGCAGTACTCTGCCTGCCCTCCAGATAAAAAACATTGTCCTCTGGGGCTACCCAGTAACCCCAAATGAGGATCAACCTGCACCGACCTTGGCTGTACCCCAAATACATAGGCTGACCAGGGCACTAATGCCCTTTCTGACACAGCCTGAGCCTGGACCCCCTGGCCCCTCCCAGACAGCTGGCCGCACACTGAGCACATCGAGCCGCCATGGCCTTAGGTCGTCATCTCTTCCCAACCTCGGTTTTCAGGTTTCAGAACCTAGACCTTATCTCCAATCACTGTCCATGTTGAAGGTGATGCAGAAATCAGAACTTCTTCCCCATGGCAAGAAACCTCGTGGTTGGCATGTTGTCCAACGTTCAGTGTCGTTGAAACCAATGTGGCCCATGAGGCCCCACCCATGCTCGCGGGCCACATTGGTCACAAACACACATTGTGACCCTCAGGCTGAGCCCAGTCCTCAAGTAAGGCCACTCAGTGGCTGGATGAAGAGATAGCATATTGGGCTTGCGATGCCCCTAGGCCCCAATTTTTAACCATAGTTCGGATTGTCCCTTCAGTCTTCCCCACGGCTTGGCTTTGGAATTCCTCTTTTGGTGGGACACCTGAGGTAACAAAACTGAAATGAGTCCTCCCATCCCACAGATTGACGAAAAGCAATTGGGAATCGGGCCAAATCCTCAGAGAGGAAGATTCGTCCATGGCCCATGAGGCCTCCCCGACATTCCACGGCCATCACTGATACAAGATCCAGAGACAAAAGCCTGAGCAATCGCCACAGACTCGCACTTTCTTCATATCCTGAGGAGTTCTTCTCATGGTTTGTAGATGGGGCCTGCCATACCTACGTCCCCAAACCTAAGCTGAGTTTGTGTTTTTAGACTTCTGTCCTCAAAGTCTTGGGCCACACACCCTCCAGGCTGGGCCCCTGGAGCCACACATTAGGACTGTGCCTACCAATCCATGGGAATTCTGCCCATTCCATGGTCCAAAATCGTACAAATTAGGAGAAACCTCCAACGACCCTTAGGCCATCCCAATAGTGTGGGTCACCCGGAACAAACAAGGCGTGTCTGACACCAGCTGATAATCGACCTCCACTCATACCATAGATGGATGTCCCCAGAGAAGAAGATTGAACCAGACAGGACCCTAGGCCATAATAGGATCCATTGCTATGGGTTACAGGCATGTGTCCTCAAAAGCCCGATTCCAATACAAGCATAGGGGTTTTCCTGAGACACCCATCAGAACTCATCTCGTCTCCACAAGGAAACCTGTGCATGGGAGCCATGTCCAAAGCTTAGGAAAGTACTTCAGGTTGCCGGTGCCACCGCCCCATTCCAAGGCCCTCATGGACACAAAAACACATTAGGACACATCCTCTGAAAGTCCATTTCAACTCAGCCACCGAGGTTGCTCCCGCAGAGCCATCAGATCTAAACTGTCTTGTTGCTAGGAGACAATTGGAATGCGAGGCGGGCTTCCCAGGCATCCATCCGCGAACGGTGCTCTGGAGTCATTCCATATGGGATGTCCTGGAGCTGTCCAACAGGTCTCAATTGTCCGGAAGAAGGAATCCTGGAAGGGGGCACCCCACAACTCCCAACGTGGGAAAACCTCAATGGTCTCGAGATTCCGCTCCCTTCATGAAGCGGCCGTCATGCTCAGAAACTCCCACCTGAGCCAACGTCTGATCCTCGCCCTGACTTCAGATGCATGAGATATTGGTTCAGATCTGCAGGGGGTACCTGCCGTGCCCTCGCCCTGAAACCCAAGTCTAGCTTGTCTTCTCAGACTTCCATCCTCACACTCCTGGCCCCAAAGCCCTCAAGTTTGGCAATTCCGGACCCACAATGCAGCACTCTGCCTGCCCTCTAGAAAAAAAATGATTGCCTCATGAGCTGCCCAGGCACCTTAAATGAGGGTAAACCTACACAGCACTCGACTTTACCTAAATTATATAGTCTAACCTGGGCACTAATGCACTGTTGAACACATCCTGAGCCCGGACCTCCTGACCAACACCCAGAAAGCTGACCACACACTGAGCACCTAAAACCCGCCATGGCCTTAGGTCATCATCTCTTCCCTACCTCAGTTTTCAGGCTTCAGAACCGAGACCTTATCTCCAATCACTGCCCAGGGGTGAGTCTGATGTCGAAATCAGACCTCCTCCTTACCCATGGCAAGAACCCTTGTGGTTGGCACGTTGTCCAACGATCAGTGTAGGAGAAACCCTGAGGCCCCGCCCATTCTTGAGTGCGACGAGGGCATACACACGCATTGTGACCCTCAGCATGAGTCCTGTCCTCTAGTAAGTCCTCTCAGTGGCTGGACCATTAGATGTCATAATGGGCTTGACATGTCCCTAGGCCCCAATTTTTAACCAGATTTCTGATTGTCCAGTCGCCCCTCCTAGGGCTCTACTCTGAAATCCCTCATTTGGTGGGACACCTGAGGTTAAAAAAGAAAACAACAACAACAACAACAACAACAAAATAAAACGGACTTCTTCCAGCCCACAGAATGAACCCAAACTCTTTGGACGGGGCCAAACCACCAGAGAGTAAGACTCGTCCATTTCCCATGAAGTCACCCAGAAATTCCACGACCATGAGTGACACGATATCCCGAGACAAAAACTTGAGCAGGAGCCTCACACTCGCCCTTCTTTCAAATCCCGAAAAGTTCTCCTCATGGTCTGTAGATCAGTCCTGCCATACCTATGACCTGAAACATAAGCCGAGTTTGTGTTTTCAGACAACTGTCCAAAAAGGGCTGGACTACACAACCTACAGGCTCAGGCCCCTGGAGCCAAACCTGAGGACTGTACTTGCCCTCTCCAAGGGAATTGTGTGTGCCCATTCCAATGGCCACAACCCTTCTAATAGGATAAACCTCCAAAGTCCGTGATATATCTCAAAAGTGGTTGCTTCCCAGGAAAAACAGGGGCAATCTGAGCCCAAATGAGCCCCTACCTGCACTCAGACCCATAGACAGATGTCCTCAGAGGTAAAAAGGAAAGAACAGGCCCCTAGGCACTAATCAGATCCATTGCTTTGGTGTCCAGGCATCTCTCCTCAGAGGCCTGGATTTCAAAAGCAGCATATAGCTGTTTCTTGTCTCACCCATCAGAAAACATCTCATCTACACATGGGAAACTTGCACTTTGGAGCTGTGTCAAAGCCTCTGTTTAGGAGAACCCTTTAGGGCCCCAGTGCCACCGCTTCATTCCAAGGTCTCCATAGACACAAAAGCACATTCGGACCCATCCTCAGGGGTGTGCATTTCAACTCAGCATCCTCGGTAGCTCCCCACAGATCCAGGAGATCTAAACTGTCTTGTTGCTAGGAGACAATTGGAATGCGAGGTGGGCTACCCAGCCATCCATCCTTAGAACCCTGCTCAGAATCATTGGCCTGGAGCCAAACAACAGGTCTCAATTGTCCTGCCGAAGACTCTCTGCAGTTTGGAGCTTCTCACAACTCCCATCATGGGAAAACCCCCATGGCCTCGTGATGCCCCCCCATTCATGAAGGGGCCATCAGGGACAGAAACTCCAACCTGAGCGATCATCTGATCCTCGCCCTGACTTCAGATGCACGAGATCTCGATTCAGGTCTGTAGATTGTGCCTGCCATGGCCTCACCCAGAAACCTAAGCCTAGCTTGTGTTCTCAGACTTTTGTCGTCAGACTACTGGCCCACATGGCCTCCAGTTTGGCAATCCAGAACTAAAATGCAGCACTCTGCCTGCCCTCCAGATAAAAAACATTGTCCTCTGGGGCTACCCAGTAACCCCAAATGAGGATCAACCTGCACCGACTTTGGCTGTACCCCAAATACATAGGCTGACCAGGGCACTAATGCCCTTTCTGACACAGCCTGAGCCTGGACCCCCTGGCCCCTCCCAGACAGCTGGCCGCACACTGAGCACATCGAGCCGCCATGGCCTTAGGTCGTCATCTCTTCCCAACCTCGGTTTTCAGGTTTCAGAACCTAGAACTTATCTCCAATCACTGTCCATGTTGAAGGTGATGCAGAAATCAGAACTCCTTCCCCATGGCAAGAAACCTTGTGGTTGGCATGTTGTCCAACGTTCAGTGTCGTTGAAACCAGTGTGGCCCATGAGGCCCCGCCCATGCTCGCGGGCCACATTGGTCACAAACACACATTGTGACCCTCAGGCTGAGCCCAGTCCTCAAGTAAGGCCACTCAGTGGCTGGATGAAGAGATAGCATATTGGGCTTGCGATGCCCCTAGGCCCCAATTTTTAACCATAGTTCGGATTGTCCCTTCAGTCTTCCCCACGGCTTGGCTTTGGAATTCCTCTTTTGGTGGGACACCTGAGGTAACAAAACTGAAATGAGTCCTCCCATCCCACAGATTGACGAAAAGCAATTGGGAATCGGGCCAAATCCTCAGAGAGGAAGAATCGTCCATGGCCCATGAGGCCTCCCCGACATTCCACGGCCATCACTGATACAAGATCCAGAGACAAAAGCCTGAGCAATCGCCACAGACTCGCACTTTCTTCATATCCTGAGGAGTTCTTCTCATGGTTTGTAGATCGGGCCTGCCATACCTACGTCCCCAAACCTAAGCTGAGTTTGTGTTTTCAGACTTCTGTCCTCAAAGTCTTGGGCCACACACCCTCCAGGCTGGGCCCCTGGAGCCACACATTAGGACTGTGCCTACCAATCCATGGGAATTCTGCCCATTCCATGGTCCAAAATCGTACAAATTAGGAGAAACCTCCAACGACCCTTAGGCCATCCCAATAGTGTGGGTCACCCGGAACAAACAAGGCGTGTCTGACACCAGCTGATAATCGACCTCCACTCATACCATAGATGGATGTCCCCAGAGAAGAAGATTGAACCAGACAGGACCCTAGGCCATAATAGGATCCATTGCTATGGGTTACAGGCATGTGTCCTCAAAAGCCTGATTCCAATACAAGCATAGGGGTTTTCCTGAGACACCCATCAGAACTCATCTCGTCTCCACAAGGAAACCTGTGCATGGGAGCCATGTCCAAAGCTTAGGAAAGTACTTCAGGTTGCCGGTGCCACCGCCCCATTCCAAGGCCCTCATGGACACAAAAACACATTAGGACACATCCTCTGAAAGTCCATTTCAACTCAGCCACCGAGGTTGCTCCCGCAGAGCCATCAGATCTAAACTGTCTTGTTGCTAGGAGACAATTGGAATGCGAGGCGGGCTTCCCAGGCATCCATCCGCGAACGGTGCTCTGGAGTCATTCCATATGGGATGTCCTGGAGCTGTCCAACAGGTCTCAATTGTCCGGAAGAAGGAATCCTGGAAGGGGGCACCCCACAACTCCCAACGTGGGAAAACCTCAATGGTCTCGAGATTCCGCTCCCTTCATGAAGCGGCCGTCATGCTCAGAAACTCCCACCTGAGCCAACGTCTGATCCTCGCCCTGACTTCAGATGCATGAGATATTGGTTCAGATCTGCAGGGGGTACCTGCCGTGCCCTCGCCCTGAAACCCAAGTCTAGCTTGTCTTCTCAGACTTCCATCCTCACACTCCTGGCCCCAAAGCCCTCAAGTTTGGCAATTCCGGACCCACAATGCAGCACTCTGCCTGCCCTCTAGAAAAAAAAATGATTGCCTCATGAGCTGCCCAGGCACCTTAAATGAGGGTAAACCTACACAGCACTCGACTTTACCCAAATTATATAGTCTAACCTGGGCACTAATGCACTGTTGAACACATCCTGAGCCCGGACCTCCTGACCAACACCCAGAAAGCTGACCACACACTGAGCACCTAAAACCCGCCATGGCCTTAGGTCATCATCTCTTCCCTACCTCAGTTTTCAGGCTTCAGAACCGAGACCTTATCTCCAATCACTGCCCAGGGGTGAGTCTGATGCCGAAATCAGAACTCCTCCTTACCCATGGCAAGAACCCTTGTGGTTGGCACGTTGTCCAACGATCAGTGTAGGAGAAACCCTGAGGCCCCGCCCATTCTTGAGTGCGACGAGGGCATACACACGCATTGTGACCCTCAGCATGAGTCCTGTCCTCTAGTAAGTCCTCTCAGTGGCTGGACCATTAGATGTCATAATGGGCTTGACATGTCCCTAGGCCCCAATTTTTAACCAGATTTCTGATTGTCCAGTCGCCCCTCCTAGGGCTCTACTCTGAAATCCCTCATTTGGTGGGACACCTGAGGTTAAAAAAGAAAACAACAACAACAACAACAACAACAAAATAAAACGGACTTCTTCCAGCCCACAGAATGAACCCAAACTCTTTGGACGGGGCCAAACCACCAGAGAGTACGACTCGTCCATTTCCCATGAAGTCACCCAGAAATTCCACGACCATGAGTGACACGATATCCCGAAACAAAAACTTGAGCAGGAGCCTCACACTCGCCCTTCTTTCAAATCCCGAAAAGTTCTCCTCATGGTCTGTAGATCAGTCCTGCCATACCTATGACCTGAAACATAAGCCGAGTTTGTGTTTTCAGACAACTGTCCAAAAAGGGCTGGACTACACAACCTACAGGCTCAGGCCCCTGGAGCCAAACCTGAGGACTGTACTTGCCCTCTCCAAGGGAATTGTGTGTGCCCATTCCAATGGCCACAACCCTTCTAATAGGATAAACCTCCAAAGTCCGTGATATATCTCAAAAGTGGTTGCTTCCCAGGAAAAACAGGGGCAATCTGAGCCCAAATGAGCCCCTACCTGCACTCAGACCCATAGACAGATGTCCTCAGAGGTAAAAAGGAAAGAACAGGCCCCTAGGCACTAATCAGATCCATTGCTTTGGTGTCCAGGCATCTCTCCTCAGAGGCCTGGATTTCAAAAGCAGCATATAGCTGTTTCTTGTCTCACCCATCAGAAAACATCTCATCTACACATGGGAAACTTGCACTTTGGAGCTGTGTCAAAGCCTCTGTTTAGGAGAACCCTTTAGGGACCCAGTGCCACCGCTTCATTCCAAGGTCTCCATAGACACAAAAGCACATTCGGACCCATCCTCAGGGGTGTGCATTTCAACTCAGCATCCTCGGTAGCTCCCCACAGATCCAGGAGATCTAAACTGTCTTGTTGCTAGGAGACAATTGGAATGCGAGGTGGGCTACCCAGCCATCCATCCTTAGAACCCTGCTCAGAATCATTGGCCTGGAGCCAAACAACAGGTCTCAATTGTCCTGCCGAAGACTCTCTGCAGTTTGGAGCTTCTCACAACTCCCATCATGGGAAAACCCCCATGGCCTCGTGATGCCCCCCCATTCATGAAGGGGCCATCAGGGACAGAAACTCCAACCTGAGCGATCGTCTGATCCTCGCCCTGACTTCAGATGCACGAGATCTCGATTCAGGTCTGTAGATTGTGCCTGCCATGGCCTCACCCAGAAACCTAAGCCTAGCTTGTGTTCTCAGACTTTTGTCGTCAGACTACTGGCCCACATGGCCTCCAGTTTGGCAATCCAGAACTAAAATGCAGCACTCTGCCTGCCCTCCAGATAAAAAAAATTGTCCTCTGGGGCTACCCAGTAACCCCAAATGAGGATCAACCTGCACCGACCTTGGCTGTACCCCAAATACATAGGCTGACCAGGGCACTAATGCCCTTTCTGACACAGCCTGAGCCTGGACCCCCTGGCCCCTCCCAGACAGCTGGCCGCACACTGAGCACATCGAGCCGCCATGGCCTTAGGTCGTCATCTCTTCCCAACCTCGGTTTTCAGGTTTCAGAACCTAGACCTTATCTCCAATCACTGTCCATGTTGAAGGTGATGCAGAAATCAGAACTCCTTCCCCATGGCAAGAAACCTTGTGGTTGGCATGTTGTCCAACGTTCAGTGTCGTTGAAACCAGTGTGGCCCATGAGGCCCCGCCCATGCTCGCGGGCCACATTGGTCACAAACACACATTGTGACCCTCAGGCTGAGCCCAGTCCTCAAGTAAGGCCACTCAGTGGCTGGATGAAGAGATAGCATATTGGGCTTGCGATGCCCCTAGGCCCCAATTTTTAACCATAGTTCGGATTGTCCCTTCAGTCTTCCCCACGGCTTGGCTTTGGAATTCCTCTTTTGGTGGGACACCTGAGGTAACAAAACTGAAATGAGTCCTCCCATCCCACAGATTGACGAAAAGCAATTGGGAATCGGGCCAAATCCTCAGAGAGGAAGAATCGTCCATGGCCCATGAGGCCTCCCCGACATTCCACGGCCATCACTGATACAAGATCCAGAGACAAAAGCCTGAGCAATCGCCACAGACTCGCACTTTCTTCATATCCTGAGGAGTTCTTCTCATGGTTTGTAGATCGGGCCTGCCATACCTACGTCCCCAAACCTAAGCTGAGTTTGTGTTTTCAGACTTCTGTCCTCAAAGTCTTGGGCCACACACCCTCCAGGCTGGGCCCCTGGAGCCACACATTAGGACTGTGCCTACCAATCCATGGGAATTCTGCCCATTCCATGGTCCAAAATCGTACAACTTAGGAGAAACCTCCAACGACCCTTAGGCCATCCCAATAGTGTGGGTCACCCGGAACAAACAAGGCGTGTCTGACACCAGCTGATAATCGACCTCCACTCATACCATAGATGGATGTCCCCAGAGAAGAAGATTGAACCAGACAGGACCCTAGGCCATAATAGGATCCATTGCTATGGGTTACAGGCATGTGTCCTCAAAAGCCTGATTCCAATACGAGCATAGGGGTTTTCCTGAGGCACCCATCAGAACTCATCTCGTCTCCACAAGGAAACCTGTGCATGGGAGCCATGTCCAAAGCTTAGGAAAGTACTTCAGGTTGCCGGTGCCACCGCCCCATTCCAAGGCCCTCATGGACACAAAAACACATTAGGACACATCCTCAGGAAAGTCCATTTCAACTCAGCCACCGAGGTTGCTCCCGCAGAGCCATCAGATCTAAACTGTCTTGTTGCTAGGAGACAATTGGAATGCGAGGCGGGCTTCCCAGGCATCCATCCGCGAACGGTGCTCTGGAGTCATTCCATATGGGATGTCCTGGAGCTGTCCAACAGGTCTCAATTGTCCGGAAGAAGGAATCCTGGAAGGGGGCACCCCACAACTCCCAACGTGGGAAAACCTCAATGGTCTCGAGATTCCGCTCCCTTCATGAAGCGGCCGTCATGCTCAGAAACTCCCACCTGAGCCAACGTCTGATCCTCGCCCTGACTTCAGATGCATGAGATATTGGTTCAGATCTGCAGGGGGTACCTGCCGTGCCCTCGCCCTGAAACCCAAGTCTAGCTTGTCTTCTCAGACTTCCATCCTCACACTCCTGGCCCCAAAGCCCTCAAGTTTGGCAATTCCGGACCCACAATGCAGCACTCTGCCTGCCCTCTAGAAAAAAAATGATTACCTCATGAGCTGCCCAGGCACCTTAAATGAGGGTAAACCTACACAGCACTCGACTTTACCCAAATTATATAGTCTAACCTGGGCACTAATGCACTGTCGAACACATCCTGAGCCCGGACCTCCTGACCAACACCCAGAAAGCTGACCGCACACTGAGCACATAAAACCCGCCATGGCCTTAGGTCATCATCTCTTCCCTACCTCAGTTTTCAGGCTTCAGAACCGAGACCTTATCTCCAATCACTGCCCAGGGGTGAGTCTGATGCCGAAATCAGAACTCCTCCTTACCCATGGCAAGAACCCTTGTGGTTGGCACGTTGTCCAACGATCAGTGTAGGAGAAACCATGAGGCCCCGCCCATTCTTGAGTGCGACGAGGGCATACACACGCATTGTGACCCTCAGCATGAGTCCTGTCCTCTAGTAAGTCCTCTCAGTGGCTGGACCATTAGATGTCATAATGGCCTTGACATGTCCCTAGGCCCCAATTTTTAACCAGATTTCTGATTGTCCAGTCGCCCCTCCTAGGGCTCTACTCTGAAATCCCTCATTTGTTGGGACACCTGAGGTTAAAAAAGAAAACAACAACAACAACAACAACAAAAAAATAAAACGGACTTCTTCCAGCCCACAGAATGAACCCAAACTCTTTGGACGGGGCCAAACCACCAGAGAGTAAGACTCGTCCATTTCCCATGAAGTCACCCAGAAATTCCACGACCATGAGTGACACGATATCCCGAGACAAAAACTTGAGCAGGAGCCTCACACTCGCCCTTCTTTCAAATCCCGAAATGTTCTCCTCATGGTCTGTAGATCAGTCCTGCCATACCTATGACCTGAAACATAAGCCGAGTTTGTGTTTTCAGACAACTGTCCAAAAAGGGCTGGACTACACAACCTACAGGCTCAGGCCCCTGGAGCCAAACCTGAGGACTGTACTTGCCCTCTCCAAGGGAATTGTGTGTGCCCATTCCAATGGCCACAACCCTTCTAATAGGATAAACCTCCAAAGTCCCTGATATATCTCCATAGTGGTAGCTTCCCAGGAAAAACAGGGGCAATCTGAGCCCAAATGAGCCCCTACCTGCACTCAGACCCATAGACAGATGTCCTCAGAGGTAAAAAGGAAAGAACAGGCCCCTAGGCACTAATCAGATCCATTGCTTTGGTGTCCAGGCATCTCTCCTCAGAGGCCTGGATTTCAAAAGCAGCATATAGCTGTTTCTTGTCTCACCCATCAGAAAACATCTCATCTACACATGGGAAACTTGCACGTTGGAGCTGTGTCAAAGCCTCTGTTTAGGAGAACCCTTTAGGGCCCCAGTGCCACCGCTTCATTCCAAGGTCTCCATAGACACAAAAGCACATTCGGACCCATCCCCAGGGGTGTGCATTTCAACTCATCATCCTCGGTAGCTCCCCACAGATCCAGGAGATCTAAACTGTCTTGTTGCTAGGAGACAATTGGAATGCGAGGTGGGCTACCCAGCCATCCATCCTTAGAACCCTGCTCAGAATCATTGGCCTGGAGCCAAACAACAGGTCTCAATTGTCCTGCCGAAGACTCTCTGCAGTTTGGAGCTTCTCACAACTCCCATCATGGGAAAACCCCCATGGCCTCGTGATGCCCCCCCATTCATGAAGGGGCCATCAGGGACAGAAACTCCAACCTGAGCGATCGTCTGATCCTCGCCCTGACTTCAGATGCACGAGATCTCGATTCAGGTCTGTAGATTGTGCCTGCCATGGCCTCACTCAGAAACCTAAGCCTAGCTTGTGTTCTCAGACTTTTGTCGTCAGACTACTGGCCCACAAGGCCTCCAGTTTGGCAATCCAGAACTAAAATGCAGCACTCTGCCTGCCCTCCAGATAAAAAACATTGTCCTCTGGGGCTACCCAGTAACCCCAAATGAGGATCAACCTGCACCGACCTTGGCTGTACCCCAAATACATAGGCTGACCAGGGCACTAATGCCCTTTCTGACACAGCCTGAGCCTGGACCCCCTGGCCCCTCCCAGACAGCTGGCCGCACACTGAGCACATCGAGCCACCATGGCCTTAGGTCGTCATCTCTTCCCAACCTCGGTTTTCCGGTTTCAGAACCTAGACCTTATCTCCAATCACTGTCCATGTTGAAGGTGATGCAGAAATCAGAACTCCTTCCCCATGGCAAGAAACCTTGTGGTTGGCATGTTGTCCAACGTTCAGTGTCGTTGAAACCAGTGTGGCCCATGAGGCCCCGCCCATGCTCGCGGGCCACATTGGTCACAAACACACATTGTGACCCTCAGGCTGAGCCCAGTCCTCAAGTAAGGCCACTCAGTGGCTGGATGAAGAGATAGCATATTGGGCTTGCCATGCCCCTAGGCCCCAATTTTTAACCATAGTTCGGATTGTCCCTTCAGTCTTCCCCACGGCTTGGCTTTGGAATTCCTCTTTTGGTGGGACACCTGAGGTAACAAAACTGAAATGAGTCCTCCCATCCCACAGATTGACGAAAAGCAATTGGGAATCGGGCCAAATCCTCAGAGAGGAAGAATCGTCCATGGCCCATGAGGCCTCCCCGACATTCCACGGCCATCACTGATACAAGATCCAGAGACAAAAGCCTGAGCAATCGCCACAGACTCGCACTTTCTTCATATCCTGAGGAGTTCTTCTCATGCTTTGAAGATCGGGCCTGCCATACCTACGTCCCCAAACCTAAGCTGAGTTTGTGTTTTCAGACTTCTGTCCTCAAAGTCTTGGGCCACACACCCTCCAGGCTGGGCCCCTGGAGCCACACATTAGGACTGTGCCTACCAATCCATGGGAATTCTGCCCATTCCATGGTCCAAAATCGTACAAATTAGGAGAAACCTCCAACGACCCTTAGGCCATCCCAATAGTGTGGGTCACCCGGAACAAACAAGGCGTGTCTGACACCAGCTGATAATCGACCTCCACTCATACCATAGATGGATGTCCCCAGAGAAGAAGATTGAACCAGACAGGACCCTAGGCCATAATAGGATCCATTGCTATGGGTTACAGGCATGTGTCCTCAAAAGCCTGATTCCAATACAAGCATAGGGGTTTTCCTGAGGCACCCATCAGAACTCATCTCGTCTCCACAAGGAAACCTGTGCATGGGAGCCATGTCCAAAGCTTAGGAAAGTACTTCAGGTTGCCGGTGCCACCGCCCCATTCCAAGGCCCTCATGGACACAAAAACACATTAGGACACATCCTCAGGAAAGTCCATTTCAACTCAGCCACCGAGGTTGCTCCCGCAGAGCCATCAGATCTAAACTGTCTTGTTGCTAGGAGACAATTGGAATGCGAGGCGGGCTTCCCAGGCATCCATCCGCGAACGGTGCTCTGGAGTCATTCCATATGGGATGTCCTGGAGCTGTCCAACAGGTCTCAATTGTCCGGAAGAAGGAATCCTGGAAGGGGGCACCCCACAACTCCCAACGTGGGAAAACCTCAATGGTCTCGAGATACCGCTCCCTTCATGAAGCGGCCGTCATGCTCAGAAACTCCCACCTGAGCCAACGTCTGATCCTCGCCCTGACTTCAGATGCATGAGATATTGGTTCAGATCTGCAGGGGGTACCTGCCGTGCCCTCGCCCTGAAACCCAAGTCTAGCTTGTCTTCTCAGACTTCCATCCTCACACTCCTGGCCCCAAAGCCCTCAAGTTTGGCAATTCCGGACCCACAATGCAGCACTCTGCCTGCCCTCTAGAAAAAAAATGATTGCCTCATGAGCTGCCCAGGCACCTTAAATGAGGGTAAACCTACACAGCACTCGACTTTACCCAAATTATATAGTCTAACCTGGGCACTAATGCACTGTCGAACACATCCTGAGCCCGGACCTCCTGACCAACACCCAGAAAGCTGACTGCACACTGAGCACATAAAACCCGCCATGGCCTTAGGTCATCATCTCTTCCCTACCTCAGTTTTCAGGCTTCAGAACCGAGACCTTATCTCCAATCACTGCCCAGGGGTGAGTCTGATGCAGAAATCAGAACTCCTCCTTACCCATGGCAAGAACCCTTGTGGTTGGCACGTTGTCCAACGATCAGTGTAGGAGAAACCCTGAGGCCCCGCCCATTCTTGAGTGCGACGAGGGCATACACACGCATTGTGACCCTCAGCATGAGTCCTGTCCTCTAGTAAGTCCTCTCAGTGGCTGGACCATTAGATGTCATAATGGGCTTGACATGTCCCTAGGCCCCAATTTTTAACCAGATTTCTGATTGTCCAGTCGCCCCTCCTAGGGCTCTACTCTGAAATCCCTCATTTGGTGGGACACCTGAGGTTAAAAAAGAAAACAACAACAACAACAACAACAAAATAAAACGGACTTCTTCCAGCCCACAGAATGAACCCAAAATCTTTGGACGGGGCCAAACCACCAGAGAGTAAGACTCGTCCATTTCCCATGAAGTCACCCAGAAATTCCACGACCATGAGTGACACGATATCCCGAGACAAAAACTTGAGCAGGAGCCTCACACTCGCCCTTCTTTCAAATCCCGAAAAGTTCTCCTCATGGTCTGTAGATCAGTCCTGCCATACCTATGACCTGAAACATAAGCCGAGTTTGTGTTTTCAGACAACTGTCCAAAAAGGGCTGGACTACACAACCTACAGGCTCAGGCCCCTGGAGCCAAACCTGAGGACTGTACTTGCCCTCTCCAAGGGAATTGTGTGTGCCCATTCCAATGGCCACAACCCTTCTAATAGGATAAACCTCCAAAGTCCCTGATATATCTCCATAGTGGTAGCTTCCCAGGAAAAACAGGGGCAATCTGAGCCCAAATGAGCCCCTACCTGCACTCAGACCCATAGACAGATGTCCTCAGAGGTAAAAAGGAAAGAACAGGCCCCTAGGCACTAATCAGATCCATTGCTTTGGTTTCCAGGCATCTCTCCTCAGAGGCCTGGATTTCAAAAGCAGCATATAGCTGTTTCTTGTCTCACCCATCAGAAAACATCTCATCTACACATGAGAATCTTGCACGTTGGAGCTGTGTCAAAGCCTCTGTTTAGGAGAACCCTTTAGGGCCCCAGTGCCACCGCTTCATTCCAAGGTCTCCATAGACACAAAAGCACATTCGGACCCATCCCCAGGGGTGTGCATTTCAACTCAGCATCCTCGGTAGCTCCCCACAGATCCAGGAGATCTAAACTGTCTTGTTGCTAGGAGACAATTGGAATGCGAGGTGGGCTACCCAGCCATCCATCCTTAGAACCCTGCTCAGAATCATTGGCCTGGAGCCAAACAACAGGTCTCAATTGTCCTGCAGAAGACTCTCTGCAGTTTGGAGCTTCTCACAACTCCCATCATGGGAAAACCCCCATGGCCTCGTGATGCCCCCCCATTCATGAAGGGGCCATCAGGGACAGAAACTCCAACCTGAGCGATCGTCTGATCCTCGCCCTGACTTCAGATGCACGAGATCTCGATTCAGGTCTGTAGATTGTGCCTGCCATGGCCTCACCCAGAAACCTAAGCCTAGCTTGTGTTCTCAGACTTTTGTCGTCAGACTACTGGCCCACAAGGCCTCCAGTTTGGCAATCCAGAACTAAAATGCAGCACTCTGCCTGCCCTCCAGATAAAAAACATTGTCCTCTGGGGCTACCCAGTAACCCCAAATGAGGATCAACCTGCACCGACCTTGGCTGTACCCCAAATACATAGGCTGACCAGGGCACTAATGCCCTTTCTGACACAGCCAGAGCCTGGACCCCCTGGCCCCTCCCAGACAGCTGGCCTCACACGGAGCACATCGAGCCGCCATGGCCTTAGGTGTCATCTCTTCCCAACCTCGGTTTTCAGGTTTCAGAACCTAGACCTTATCTCCAATCACTGTCCATGTTGAAGGTGATGCAGAAATCAGAACTCCTTCCCCATGGCAAGAAACCTTGTGGTTGGCATGTTGTCCAACGTTCAATGTCGTTGAAACCAGTGTGGCCCATGAGGCCCCGCCCATGCTCGCGGGCCACATTGGTCACAAACACACATTGTGACCCTTAGGCTGAGCCCAGTCCTCAAGTAAGGCCACTCAGTGGCTGGATGAAGAGATAGCATATTGGGCTTGCCATGCCCCTAGGCCCAATTTTTAACCATAGTTCGGATTGTCCCTTCAGGCTTCCCCACGGCTTTGCTTAGGAATTCCTCTTTTGGTGGGACACCTGAGGTAACAAAACTGAAATGAGTCCTCCCATCCCACAGATTGACGAAAAGCAATTGGTAATCGGGCCAAATCCTCAGAGAGGAAGATTCGTCCATGGCCCATGAGGCCTCCCCGACATTCCACGGCCATCACTGATACAAGATCCAGAGACAAAAGCCTGAGCAATCGCCACAGACTCGCACTTTCTTCATATCCTGTAGAGTTCTTCTCATGGTTTGTAGATCGGGCCTGCCATACCTACGTCAACAAACCTAAGCTGAGTTTGTGTATTCAGACTTCTGTCCTCAAAGTCTGGGGCCACACACCCTCCAGGCTGGGCCCCTGGAGCCACACATTAGGACTGTGCCTACCAATCCATGGGAATTCTGCCCATTCCATGGTCCAAAATCGTACAAATTAGGAGAAACCTCCAACGACCCTTAGGCCATCCCAATAGTGTGGGTCACCCGGAACAAACAAGGGGTGTCTGATACCAGCTGATAATCGACCTCCACTCATACCATAGATGGATGTCCCCAGAGAAGAAGATTGAACCAGACAGGACCCTAGGCCATAATAGGATCCATTGCTATGGGTTACAGGCATGTGTCCTCAAAAGCCTGATCCCAATACGAGCATACAGGTTTTCCTGAGGCACCCATCAGAACTCATCTCGTCTCCACAAGGAAACCTGTGCATGGGAGCCATGTACAAAGCTTAGGAAAGTACTTCAGGTTGCCGGTGCCACCGCCCCATTCCAAGGCCCTCATGGACACAAAAACACATTAGGACACATCCTCAGGAAAGTCCATTTCAACTCAGCCACCGAGGTTGCACCCGCAGAGCCATCAGATCTAAACTGTCTTGTTGCTAGGAGACAATTGGAATGCGAGGCGGGCTTCCCAGGCATCCATCCGCGAACGGTGCTCTGGAGTCATTCCATATGGGATGTCCTGGAGCTGTCCAACAGGTCTCAATTGTCCGGAAGAAGGAATTCTGGAAGGGGGCATCCCACAACTCCCAACGCGTGGGAAAACCTCAATGGTCTCGAGATTCCGCTCCCTTCATGAAGCGGCCGTCATGCTCAGAAACTCCCACCTGAGCCAACGTCTGATCCTCGCCCTGACTTCAGATGCATGAGATATTGGTTCAGATCTGCAGGGGGTACCTGCCGTGCCCTCGCCCTGAAACCCAAGTCTAGCTTGTCTTCTCAGACTTCCATCCTCACACTCCTGGCCCAAAAGCCCTCAAGTTTGGCAATTCCGGACTCACAATGCAGCATTCTGCCTGCCCTCTAGAAAAAAAATGATTGCCCCATGAGCTGCCCAGGCACCTTAAATGCGGGTAAACCTACACAGCACTCGACTTTACCCAAATTATATAGTCTAACCTGGGCACTAATGCACTGTCGAACACATCCTGAGCCCGGACCTCCTGACCAACACCCAGAAAGCTGACCGCACACTGAGCACATAAAACCCGCCATGGCCTTAGGTCATCATCTCTTCCCTACCTCAGTTTTCAGGCTTCAGAACCGAGACCTTATCTCCAATCACTGCCCAGGGGTGAGTCTGATGCAGAAATCAGAACTCCTCCTTACCCATGGCAAGAACCCTTGTGGTTGGCACGTTGTCCAACGATCAGTGTAGGAGAAACCCTGAGGCCCCGCCCATTCTTGAGTGCGACGAGGGCATACACACGCATTGTGACCCTCAGCATGACTCCTGTCCTCTTGTAAGTCCTCTCAGTGGCTGGACCATTAGATGTCATAATGGGCTTGACATGTCCCTAGGCCCCAATTTTTAACCAGATTTCTGATTGTCCAGTCGCCCCTCCTAGGGCTCTACTCTGAAATCCCTCATTTGGTGGGACACCTGAGGTTAAAAAAGAAAACAACAACAACAACAACAACAAAATAAAACGGACTTCTTCCAGCCCACAGAATGAACCCAAACTCTTTGGACGGGGCCAAACCACCAGAGAGTAAGACTTGTCCATTTCCCATGAAGTCACCCAGAAATTCCACGACCATGAGTGACACGATATCCCGAGACAAAAACTTGAGCAGGAGCCTCACACTCGCCCTTCTTTCAAATCCCGAAAAGTTCTCCTCATGGTCTGTAGATCAGTCCTGCCATACCTATGACCTGAAACATAAGCCGAGTTTGTGTTTTCAGACAACTGTCCAAAAAGGGCTGGACTACACAACCTACAGGCTCAGGCCCCTGGAGCCAAACCTGAGGACTGTACTTGCCCTCTCCAAGGGAATTGTGTGTGCCCATTCCAATGGCCACAACCCTTCTAATAGGATAAACCTCCAAAGTCCCTGATATATCTCCATAGTGGTAGCTTCCCAGGAAAAACAGGGGCAATCTGAGCCCAAATGAGCCCCTACCTGCACTCAGACCCATAGACAGATGTCCTCAGAGGTAAAAAGGAAAGAACAGGCCCCTAGGCACTAATCAGATCCATTGCTTTGGTTTCCAGGCATCTCTCCTAAGAGGCCTGGATTTCAAAAGCAGCATACAGCTGTTTCTTGTCTCACCCATCAGAAAACATCTCATCTACACATGGGAAACTTGCACGTTGGAGCTGTGTCAAAGCCTCTGTTTAGGAGAACCCTATAGGGCCCCAGCGCCACTGCTTCATTCCAAGGTTTCCATAGACACAAAAGCACATTCGGACCCATCCCCAGGCGTGTGCATTTCAACTCAGCATCCTCGGTAGCTCCCCACAGATCCAGGAGATCTAAACTGTCTTGTTGCTAGGAGACAATTGGAATGCGAGGTGGGCTACCCAGCCATCCATCATTAGAACCCTGCTCAGAATCATTGGCCTGGAGCCAAACAACAGGTCTCAATTGTCCTGCCGAAGACTCTCTGCAGTTTGGAGCTTCTCACAACTCCCATCATGGGAAAATTCGCATGGCCTCATGATGTCCCCCCCATTCATGAAGGGGCCATCAGGGACAGAAACTCCAACCTGAGCGATCGTCTGATCCTCGCCCTGACTTCAGATGCACGAGATCTCGATTCAGGTCTGTAGATTGTGCCTGCCATGGCCTCACCCAGAAACCTAAGCCTAGCTTGTGTTCTCAGACTTTTGTCGTCAGACTACTGGCCCACAAGGCCTCCAGTTTGGCAATCCAGAACTAAAATGCAGCACTCTGCCTGCCCTCCAGATAAAAAACATTGTCCTCTGGGGCTACCCAGTAACCCCAAATGAGGATCAACCTGCACCGACCTTGGCTGTACCCCAAATACATAGGCTGACCAGGGCACTAATGCCCTTTCTGACACAGCCTGAGCCTGGACCCCCTGGCCCCTCCCAGACAGCTGGCCGCACACTGAGCACATCGAGCCACCATGGCCTTAGGTCGTCATCTCTTCCCAACCTCGGTTTTCCGGTTTCAGAACCTAGACCTTATCTCCAATCACTGTCCATGTTGAAGGTGATGCAGAAATCAGAACTCCTTCCCCATGGCAAGAAACCTTGTGGTTGGCATGTTGTCCAACGTTCAGTGTCGTTGAAACCAGTGTGGCCCATGAGGCCCCGCCCATGCTCGCGGGCCACATTGGTCACAAACACACATTGTGACCCTCAGGCTGAGCCCAGTCCTCAAGTAAGGCCACTCAGTGGCTGGATGAAGAGATAGCATATTGGGCTTGCCATGCCCCTAGGCCCCAATTTTTAACCATAGTTCGGATTGTCCCTTCAGTCTTCCCCACGGCTTGGCTTTGGAATTCCTCTTTTGGTGGGACACCTGAGGTAACAAAACTGAAATGAGTCCTCCCATCCCACAGATTGACGAAAAGCAATTGGGAATCGGGCCAAATCCTCAGAGAGGAAGAATCGTCCATGGCCCATGAGGCCTCCCCGACATTCCACGGCCATCACTGATACAAGATCCAGAGACAAAAGCCTGAGCAATCGCCACAGACTCGCACTTTCTTCATATCCTGAGGAGTTCTTCTCATGCTTTGTAGATCGGGCCTGCCATACCTACGTCCCCAAACCTAAGCTGAGTTTGTGTTTTCAGACTTCTGTCCTCAAAGTCTTGGGCCACACACCCTCCAGGCTGGGCCCCTGGAGCCACACATTAGGACTGTGCCTACCAATCCATGGGAATTCTGCCCATTCCATGGTCCAAAATCGTACAAATTAGGAGAAACCTCCAACGACCCTTAGGCCATCCCAATAGTGTGGGTCACCCGGAACAAACAAGGCGTGTCTGACACCAGCTGATAATCGACCTCCACTCATACCATAGATGGATGTCCCCAGAGAAGAAGATTGAACCAGACAGGACCCTAGGCCATAATAGGATCCATTGCTATGGGTTACAGGCATGTGTCCTCAAAAGCCTGATTCCAATACAAGCATAGGGGTTTTCCTGAGGCACCCATCAGAACTCATCTCGTCTCCACAAGGAAACCTGTGCATGGGAGCCATGTCCAAAGCTTAGGAAAGTACTTCAGGTTGCCGGTGCCACCGCCCCATTCCAAGGCCCTCATGGACACAAAAACACATTAGGACACATCCTCAGGAAAGTCCATTTCAACTCAGCCACCGAGGTTGCTCCCGCAGAGCCATCAGATCTAAACTGTCTTGTTGCTAGGAGACAATTGGAATGCGAGGCGTGCTTCCCAGGCATCCATCCGCGAACGGTGCTCTGGAGTCATTCCATATGGGATGTCCTGGAGCTGTCCAACAGGTCTCAATTGTCCGGAAGAAGGAATCCTGGAAGGGGGCACCCCACAACTCCCAACGTGGGAAAACCTCAATGGTCTCGAGATTCCGCTCCCTTCATGAAGCGGCCGTCATGCTCAGAAACTCCCACCTGAGCCAACGTCTGATCCTCGCCCTGACTTCAGATGCATGAGATATTGGTTCAGATCTGCAGGGGGTACCTGCCGTGCCCTCGCCCTGAAACCCAAGTCTAGCTTGTCTTCTCAGACTTCCATCCTCACACTCCTGGCCCCAAAGCCCTCAAGTTTGGCAATTCCGGACCCACAATGCAGCACTCTGCCTGCCCTCTAGAAAAAAAATGATTGCCTCATGAGCTGCCCAGGCACCTTAAATGAGGGTAAACCTACACAGCACTCGACTTTACCCAAATTATATAGTCTAACCTGGGCACTAATGCACTGTCGAACACATCCTGAGCCCGGACCTCCTGACCAACACCCAGAAAGCTGACTGCACACTGAGCACATAAAACCCGCCATGGCCTTAGGTCATCATCTCTTCCCTACCTCAGTTTTCAGGCTTCAGAACCGAGACCTTATCTCCAATCACTGCCCAGGGGTGAGTCTGATGCAGAAATCAGAACTCCTCCTTACCCATGGCAAGAACCCTTGTGGTTGGCACGTTGTCCAACGATCAGTGTAGGAGAAACCCTGAGGCCCCGCCCATTCTTGAGTGCGACGAGGGCATACACACGCATTGTGACCCTCAGCATGAGTCCTGTCCTCTAGTAAGTCCTCTCAGTGGCTGGACCATTAGATGTCATAATGGGCTTGACATGTCCCTAGGCCCCAATTTTTAACCAGATTTCTGATTGTCCAGTCGCCCCTCCTAGGGCTCTACTCTGAAATCCCTCATTTGGTGGGACACCTGAGGTTAAAAAAGAAAACAACAACAACAACAACAACAAAATAAAACGGACTTCTTCCAGCCCACAGAATGAACCCAAAATCTTTGGACGGGGCCAAACCACCAGAGAGTAAGACTCGTCCATTTCCCATGAAGTCACCCAGAAATTCCACGACCATGAGTGACACGATATCCCGAGACAAAAACTTGAGCAGGAGCCTCACACTCGCCCTTCTTTCAAATCCCGAAAAGTTCTCCTCATGGTCTGTAGATCAGTCCTGCCATACCTATGACCTGAAACATAAGCCGAGTTTGTGTTTTCAGACAACTGTCCAAAAAGGGCTGGACTACACAACCTACAGGCTCAGGCCCCTGGAGCCAAACCTGAGGACTGTACTTGCCCTCTCCAAGGGAATTGTGTGTGCCCATTCCAATGGCCACAACCCTTCTAATAGGATAAACCTCCAAAGTCCCTGATATATCTCCATAGTGGTAGCTTCCCAGGAAAAACAGGGGCAATCTGAGCCCAAATGAGCCCCTACCTGCACTCAGACCCATAGACAGATGTCCTCAGAGGTAAAAAGGAAAGAACAGGCCCCTAGGCACTAATCAGATCCATTGCTTTGGTTTCCAGGCATCTCTCCTCAGAGGCCTGGATTTCAAAAGCAGCATATAGCTGTTTCTTGTCTCACCCATCAGAAAACATCTCATCTACACATGAGAATCTTGCACGTTGGAGCTGTGTCAAAGCCTCTGTTTAGGAGAACCCTTTAGGGCCCCAGTGCCACCGCTTCATTCCAAGGTCTCCATAGACACAAAAGCACATTCGGACCCATCCCCAGGGGTGTGCATTTCAACTCAGCATCCTCGGTAGCTCCCCACAGATCCAGGAGATCTAAACTGTCTTGTTGCTAGGAGACAATTGGAATGCGAGGTGGGCTACCCAGCCATCCATCCTTAGAACCCTGCTCAGAATCATTGGCCTGGAGCCAAACAACAGGTCTCAATTGTCCTGCCGAAGACTCTCTGCAGTTTGGAGCTTCTCACAACTCCCATCATGGGAAAACCCCCATGGCCTCGTGATGCCCCCCCATTCATGAAGGGGCCATCAGGGACAGAAACTCCAACCTGAGCGATCGTCTGATCCTCGCCCTGACTTCAGATGCACGAGATCTCGATTCAGGTCTGTAGATTGTGCCTGCCATGGCCTCACCCAGAAACCTAAGCCTAGCTTGTGTTCTCAGACTTTTGTCGTCAGACTACTGGCCCACAAGGCCTCCAGTTTGGCAATCCAGAACTAAAATGCAGCACTCTGCCTGCCCTCCAGATAAAAAACATTGTCCTCTGGGGCTACCCAGTAACCCCAAATGAGGATCAACCTGCACCGACCTTGGCTGTACCCCAAATACATAGGCTGACCAGGGCACTAATGCCCTTTCTGACACAGCCAGAGCCTGGACCCCCTGGCCCCTCCCAGACAGCTGGCCTCACACGGAGCACATCGAGCCGCCATGGCCTTAGGTGTCATCTCTTCCCAACCTCGGTTTTCAGGTTTCAGAACCTAGACCTTATCTCCAATCACTGTCCATGTTGAAGGTGATGCAGAAATCAGAACTCCTTCCCCATGGCAAGAAACCTTGTGGTTGGCATGTTGTCCAACGTTCAATGTCGTTGAAACCAGTGTGGCCCATGAGGCCCCGCCCATGCTCGCGGGCCACATTGGTCACAAACACACATTGTGACCCTTAGGCTGAGCCCAGTCCTCAAGTAAGGCCACTCAGTGGCTGGATGAAGAGATAGCATATTGGGCTTGCCATGCCCCTAGGCCCAATTTTTAACCATAGTTCGGATTGTCCCTTCAGGCTTCCCCACGGCTTTGCTTAGGAATTCCTCTTTTGGTGGGACACCTGAGGTAACAAAACTGAAATGAGTCCTCCCATCCCACAGATTGACGAAAAGCAATTGGTAATCGGGCCAAATCCTCAGAGAGGAAGATTCGTCCATGGCCCATGAGGCCTCCCCGACATTCCACGGCCATCACTGATACAAGATCCAGAGACAAAAGCCTGAGCAATCGCCACAGACTCGCAATTTCTTCATATCCTGTAGAGTTCTTCTCATGGTTTGTAGATCGGGCCTGCCATACCTACGTCAACAAACCTAAGCTGAGTTTGTGTATTCAGACTTCTGTCCTCAAAGTCTGGGGCCACACACCCTCCAGGCTGGGCCCCTGGAGCCACACATTAGGACTGTGCCTACCAATCCATGGGAATTCTGCCCATTCCATGGTCCAAAATCGTACAAATTAGGAGAAACCTCCAACGACCCTTAGGCCATCCCAATAGTGTGGGTCACCCGGAACAAACAAGGGGTGTCTGATACCAGCTGATAATCGACCTCCACTCATACCATAGATGGATGTCCCCAGAGAAGAAGATTGAACCAGACAGGACCCTAGGCCATAATAGGATCCATTGCTATGGGTTACAGGCATGTGTCCTCAAAAGCCTGATCCCAATACGAGCATACAGGTTTTCCTGAGGCACCCATCAGAACTCATCTCGTCTCCACAAGGAAACCTGTGCATGGGAGCCATGTCCAAAGCTAAGGAAAGTACTTCAGGTTGCCGGTGCCACCGCCCCATTCCAAGGCCCTCATGGACACAAAAACACATTAGGACACATCCTCAGGAAAGTCCATTTCAACTCAGCCACCGAGGTTGCACCCGCAGAGCCATCAGATCTAAACTGTCTTGTTGCTAGGAGACAATTGGAATGCGAGGCGGGCTTCCCAGGCATCCATCCGCGAACGGTGCTCTGGAGTCATTCCATATGGGATGTCCTGGAGCTGTCCAACAGGTCTCAATTGTCCGGAAGAAGGAATTCTGGAAGGGGGCATCCCACAACTCCCAACGCGTGGGAAAACCTCAATGGTCTCGAGATTCCGCTCCCTTCATGAAGCGGCCGTCATGCTCAGAAACTCCCACCTGAGCCAACGTCTGATCCTCGCCCTGACTTCAGATGCATGAGATATTGGTTCAGATCTGCAGGGGGTACCTGCCGTGCCCTCGCCCTGAAACCCAAGTCTAGCTTGTCTTCTCAGACTTCCATCCTCACACTCCTGGCCCAAAAGCCCTCAAGTTTGGCAATTCCGGACTCACAATGCAGCATTCTGCCTGCCCTCTAGAAAAAAAATGATTGCCCCATGAGCTGCCCAGGCACCTTAAATGCGGGTAAACCTACACAGCACTCGACTTTACCCAAATTATATAGTCTAACCTGGGCACTAATGCACTGTCGAACACATCCTGAGCCCGGACCTCCTGACCAACACCCAGAAAGCTGACCGCACACTGAGCACATAAAACCCGCCATGGCCTTAGGTCATCATCTCTTCCCTACCTCAGTTTTCAGGCTTCAGAACCGAGACCTTATCTCCAATCACTGCCCAGGGGTGAGTCTGATGCAGAAATCAGAACTCCTCCTTACCCATGGCAAGAACCCTTGTGGTTGGCACGTTGTCCAACGATCAGTGTAGGAGAAACCCTGAGGCCCCGCCCATTCTTGAGTGCGACGAGGGCATACACACGCATTGTGACCCTCAGCATGACTCCTGTCCTCTTGTAAGTCCTCTCAGTGGCTGGACCATTAGATGTCATAATGGGCTTGACATGTCCCTAGGCCCCAATTTTTAACCAGATTTCTGATTGTCCAGTCGCCCCTCCTAGGGCTCTACTCTGAAATCCCTCATTTGGTGGGACACCTGAGGTTAAAAAAGAAAACAACAACAACAACAACAACAAAATAAAACGGACTTCTTCCAGCCCACAGAATGAACCCAAACTCTTTGGACGGGGCCAAACCACCAGAGAGTAAGACTTGTCCATTTCCCATGAAGTCACCCAGAAATTCCACGACCATGAGTGACACGATATCCCGAGACAAAAACTTGAGCAGGAGCCTCACACTCGCCCTTCTTTCAAATCCCGAAAAGTTCTCCTCATGGTCTGTAGATCAGTCCTGCCATACCTATGACCTGAAACATAAGCCGAGTTTGTGTTTTCAGACAACTGTCCAAAAAGGGCTGGACTACACAACCTACAGGCTCAGGCCCCTGGAGCCAAACCTGAGGACTGTACTTGCCCTCTCCAAGGGAATTGTGTGTGCCCATTCCAATGGCCACAACCCTTCTAATAGGATAAACCTCCAAAGTCCCTGATATATCTCCATAGTGGTAGCTTCCCAGGAAAAACAGGGGCAATCTGAGCCCAAATGAGCCCCTACCTGCACTCAGACCCATAGACAGATGTCCTCAGAGGTAAAAAGGAAAGAACAGGCCCCTAGGCACTAATCAGATCCATTGCTTTGGTTTCCAGGCATCTCTCCTAAGAGGCCTGGATTTCAAAAGCAGCATACAGCTGTTTCTTGTCTCACCCATCAGAAAACATCTCATCTACACATGGGAAACTTGCACGTTGGAGCTGTGTCAAAGCCTCTGTTTAGGAGAACCCTATAGGGCCCCAGCGCCACTGCTTCATTCCAAGGTTTCCATAGACACAAAAGCACATTCGGACCCATCCCCAGGCGTGTGCATTTCAACTCAGCATCCTCGGTAGCTCCCCACAGATCCAGGAGATCTAAACTGTCTTGTTGCTAGGAGACAATTGGAATGCGAGGTGGGCTACCCAGCCATCCATCATTAGAACCCTGCTCAGAATCATTGGCCTGGAGCCAAACAACAGGTCTCAATTGTCCTGCCGAAGACTCTCTGCAGTTTGGAGCTTCTCACAACTCCCATCATGGGAAAATTCGCATGGCCTCATGATGTCCCCCCCATTCATGAAGGGGCCATCAGGGACAGAAACTCCAACCTGAGCGATCGTCTGATCCTCGCCCTGACTTCAGATGCACGAGATCTCGATTCAGGTCTGTAGATTGTGCCTGCCATGGCCTCACCCAGAAACCTAAGCCTAGCTTGTGTTCTCAGACTTTTGTCGTCAGACTACTGGCCCACAAGGCCACCAGTTTGGCAATCCAGAACTAAAATGCAGCACTCTGCCTGCCCTCCAGATAAAAAACATTGTCCTCTGGGGCTACCCAGTAACCCCAAATGAGGATCAACCTGCACCGACCTTGGCTGTACCCCAAATACATAGGCTGACCAGGGCACTAATGCCCTTTCTGACACAGCCTGAGCCTGGACCCCCTGGCCCCTCCCAGACAGCTGGCCGCACACTGAGCACATCGAGCCGCCATGGCCTTAGGTCGTCATCTCTTCCCAACCTCGGTTTTCAGGTTTCAGAACCTAGACCTTATCTCCAATCACTGTCCATGTTGAAGGTGATGCAGAAATCAGAACTCCTTCCCCATGGCAAGAAACCTTGTGGTTGGCATGTTGTCCAACGTTCAGTGTCGTTGAAACCAGTGTGGCCCATGAGGCCCCGCCCATGCTCGCGGGCCACATTGGTCACAAACACACATTGTGACCCTCAGGCTGAGCCCAGTCCTCAAGTAAGGCCACTCAGTGGCTGGATGAAGAGATAGCATATTGGGCTTGCCATGCCCCTAGGCCCCAATTTTTAACCATAGTTCGGATTGTCCCTTCAGTCTTCCCCACGGCTTTGCTTTGGAATTCCTCTTTTGGTGGGACACCTGAGGTAACAAAACTGAAATGAGTCCTCCCATCCCACAGATTGACGAAAAGCAATTGGGAATCGGGCCAAATCCTCAGAGAGGAAGATTCGTCCATGGCCCATGAGGCCTCCCCGACATTCCACGGCCATCACTGATACAAAATCCAGAGACAAAAGCCTGAGCAATCGCCACAGACTCGCACTTTCTTCATATCCTGTAGAGTTCTTCTCATGGTTTGTAGATCGGGCCTGCCATACCTACGTCCCCAAACCTAAGCTGAGTTTGTGTTTTCAGACATCTGTCCTCAAAGTCTTGGGCCACACACCCTCCAGGCTGGGCCCCTGGAGCCACACATTAGGACTGTGCCTACCAATCCATGGGAATTCTGCCCATTCCATGGTCCAAAATCTTACAAATTAGGAGAAACCTCCAACGACCCTTAGGCCATCCCAATAATGTGGGTCACCCGGAACAAACAAGGGGTGTCTGACACCAGCTGATAATCGACCTCCACTCATACCATAGATGGATGTCCCAAGAGAAGAAGATTGAACCAGACAGGACCCTAGGCCATAATAGGATCCATTGCTATGTGTTACAGGCATGTGTCCTCAAAAGCCTGATTCAAATACGAGCATAGGGGTTTTCCTGAGGCACCCATCAGAACTCATCTCGTCTCCACAAGGAAACCTGTGCATGGGAGCCATGTCCAAAGCTTAGGAAAGTACTTCAGGTTGCCGGTGCCACCGCCCCATTCCAAGGCCCTCATGGACACAAAAACACATTAGGACACATCCTCAGGAAAGTCCATTTCAACTCAGCCACCGAGGTACACCCGCAGAGCCATCAGATCTAAACTGTCTTGTTGCTAGGAGACAATTGGAATGCGAGGCGGGCTTCCCAGGCATCCATCCGCGAACGGTGCTCTGGAGTCATTCCATATGGGATGTCCTGGAGCTGTCCAACAGGTCTCAATTGTCCGGAAGAAGGAATTCTGGAAGGGGGCATCCCACAACTCCTAACGCGTGGGATAACCTCAATGGTCTCGAGATTCCGCTCCCTTCATGAAGCGGCCGTCATGCTCAGAAACTCCCACCTGAGCCAACGTCTGATCCTCGCCCTGACTTCAGATGCATGAGATATTGGTTCAGTTCTGCAGGGGGTACCTGCCGTGCCCTCGCCCTGAAACCCAAGTCTAGCTTGTCTTCTCAGACTTCCATCCTCACACTCCTGGCCCCAAAGCCCTCAAGTTTGGCAATTCCGGACCCACAATGCAGCACTCTGCCTGCCCTCTAGAAAAAAAATGATTGCCTCATGAGCTGCCCAGGCACCTTAAATGAGGGTAAACCTACACAGCACTCGACTTTTCCCAAATTATATAGTCTAACCTGGGCACTAATGCACTGTCGAACACATCCTGAGCCCGGACCTCCTGACCAACACCCAGAAAGCTGACCGCACACTGAGCACATAAAACCCGCCATGGCCTTAGGTCATCATCTCTTCCCTACCTCAGTTTTCAGGCTTCAGAACCGAGACCTTATCTCCAATCACTGCCCAGGGTTGAGTCTGATGCAGAAATCAGAACTCCTCCTTACCCATGGCAAGAACCCTTGTGGTTGGCACGTTGTCCAACGATCAGTGTAGGAGAAACCCTGAGGCCCCGCCCATTCTTGAGTGCGAGGAGGGCATACACACGCATTGTGACCCTCAGCATGAGTCCTGTCCTCCTGTAAGTCCTCTCAGTGGCTGGACCATTAGATGTCATAATGGGCTTGACATGTCCCTAGGCCCCTATTTTTAACCAGATTTCTGATTGTCCAGTCGCCCCTCCTAGGGCTCTACTCTGAAATCCCTCATTTGGTGGGACACCTGAGGTTAAAAAAGAAAACAACAACAACAACAACAACAAAATAAAACGGACTTCTTCCAGCCCACAGAATGAACCCAAACTCTTTGGACGGGGCCAAACCACCAGAGAGTAAGACTCGTCCATTTCCCATGAAGTCACCCAGAAATTCCACGACCATGAGTGACATGATATCCCGAGACAAAAACTTGAGCAGGAGCCTCACACTCGCCCTTCTTTCAAATCCCGAAAAGTTCTCCTCATGGTCTGTAGATCAGTCCTGCCATACCTCTGACCTGAAACATAAGCCGAGTTTGTGTTTTCAGACAACTGTCCAAAAAGGGCTGGACTACACAACCTACAGGCTCAGGCCCCTGGAGCCAAACCTGAGGACTGTACTTGCCCTCTCCAAGGGAATTGTGTGTGCCCATTCCAATGGCCACAACCCTTCTAATAGGATAAAACTCCAAAGTCCCTGATATATCTCAATAGTGGTAGCTTCCCAGGAAAAACAGGGGCAATCTGAGCCCAAATGAGCCCCTACCTGCACTCAGACCCATAGACAGATGTCCTCAGAGGTAAAAAGGAAAGAACAGGCCCCTAGGCACTAATCAGATCCATTGCTTTGGTTTCCAGGCATCTCTCCTCAGAGGCCAGGATTTCAAAAGCAGCATATAGCTGTTTCTTGTCTCACCCATCAGAAAACATCTCATCTACACATGGGAAACCTGCACGTTGGAGCTGTGTCAAAGCCTCTGTTTAGGAGAACCCTTTAGGGCCACAGTGCACCGCTTCATTCCAAGGTCTCCATAGACACAAAAGCACATTCGGACCCATCCCCAGGGGTGTGCATTTCAACTCAGCATCCTCGGTAGCTCCCCACAGATCCAGGAGATCTAAACTGTCTTGTTGCTAGGAGACAATTGGAATGCGAGGTGGGCTACCCAGCCATCCATCCTTAGAACCCTGCTCAGAATCATTGGCCTGGAGCCAAACAACAGGTCTCAATTGTCCTGCCGAAGACTCTCTGCAGTTTGGAGCTTCTCACAACTCCCATCATGGGAAAACGCCCATGGCCTCGTGATGCCCCCCCATTCATGAAGGGGCCATCAGGGACAGAAACTCCAACCTGACCGATCGTCTGATCCTCGCCCTGACTTCAGATGCACGAGATCTCGATTCAGGTCTGTAGATTGTGCCTGCCATGGCCTCACCCAGAAACCTAAGCCTAGCTTGTGTTCTCAGACTTTTGTCGTCAGACTACTGGCCCACAAGGCCTCCAGTTTGGCAATCCAGAACTAAAATGCAGCACTCTGCCTGCCCTCCAGATAAAAAACATTGTCCTCTGGGGCTACCCAGTAACCCCAAATGAGGATCAACCTGCACCGACCTTGGCTGTACCCCAAATACATAGGCTGACCAGGGCACTAATGCCCTTTCTGACACAGCCTGAGCCTGGACCCCCTGGCCCCTCCCAGACAGCTGGCCGCACACTGAGCACATCGAGCCGCCATGGCCTTAGGTCGTCATCTCTTCCCAACCTCGGTTTTCAGGTTTCAGAACCTAGACCTTATCTCCAATCACTGTCCATGTTGAAGGTGATGCAGAAATCAGAACTCCTTCCCCATGGCAAGAAACCTTGTGGTTGGCATGTTGTCCAACGTTCAGTGTCGTTGAAACCAGTGTGGCCCATGAGGCCCCGCCCATGCTCGCGGGCCACATTGGTCACAAACACACATTGTGACCCTCAGGCTGAGCCCAGTCCTCAAGTAAGGCCACTCAGTGGCTGGATGAAGAGATAGCATATTGGGCTTGCCATGCCCCTAGGCCCCAATTTTTAACCATAGTTCGGATTGTCCCTTCAGTCTTCCCCACGGCTTTGCTTTGGAATTCCTCTTTTGGTGGGACACCTGAGGTAACAAAACTGAAATGAGTCCTCCCATCCCACAGATTGACGAAAAGCAATTGGGAATCGGGCCAAATCCTCAGAGAGGAAGATTCGTCCATGGCCCTGAGGCCTCCCCGACATTCCACGGCCATCACTGATACAAAATCCAGAGACAAAAGCCTGAGCAATCGCCACAGACTCGCATTTTCTTCATATCCTGTAGAGTTCTTCTCATGGTTTGTAGATCGGGCCTGCCATACCTACGTCCCCAAACCTAAGCTGAGTTTGTGTTTTCAGACTTCTGTCCTCAAAGTCTTGGGCCACACACCCTCCAGGCTGGGCCCCTGGAGCCACACATTAGGACTGTGCCTACCAGTCCATGGGAATTCTGCCCATTCCATGGTCCAAAATCGTACAAATTAGGAGAAACCTCCAACGACCCTTAGGCCATCCCAATAGTGTGGGTCACCCGGAACAAACAAGGGGTGTCTGAGACCAGCTGATAATCGACCTCCACTCATACCATAGATGGATGTCCCCAGAGAAGAAGATTGAACCAGACAGGACCCTAGGCCATAATAGGATCCATTGCTATGGGTTACAGGCATGTGTCCTCAAAAGCCTGATTCCAATACGAGCATAGGGGTTTTCCTGAGGCACCCATCAGAACTCATCTCGTCTCCACAAGGAAACCTGTGCATGGGAGCCATGTCCAAAGCTTAGGAAAGTACTTCAGGTTGCCGGTGCCACCGCCCCATTCCAAGGCCCTCATGGACACAAAAACACATTAGGACACATCCTCAGGAAAGTCCATTTCAACTCAGCCACCGAGGTTGCTCCCGCAGAGCCATCCGATCTAAACTGTCTTGTTGCTAGGAGACAATTGGAATGCGAGGCGGGCTTCCCAGGCATCCATCCGCGAACGGTCTCTGGAGTCATTCCATATGGGATGTCCTGGAGCTGTCCAACAGGTCTCAATTGTCCGGAAGAAGGAATCCTGGAAGGGGGCATCCCACAACTCCCAACGTGGGAAGACCTCAATGGTCTCGAGATTCCGCTCCCTTCATGAAGCGGCCCTCATGCTCAGAAACTCCCACCTGAGCCAACGTCTGATCCTCGCCCTGACTTCAGATGCATGAGATATTGGTTCAGATCTGCAGGGGGTACCTGCCGTGCCCTCGCCCTGAAACCCAAGTCTAGCTTGTCTTCTCAGACTTCCATCCTCACACTCCTGGCCCCAAAGCCCTCAAGTTTGGCAATTCCGGACCCACAATGCAGCACTCTGCCTGCCCTCTAGAAAAAAAATTATTGCCACATGAGCTGCCCAGGCACCTTAAATGAGGGTAAACCTACACAGCACTCGACTTTGCCCAAATTATATAGTCTAACCTGGGCACTAATGCACTGTCGAACACATCCTGAGCCCGGACCTCCTGACCAACACCCAGAAAGCTGACCGCACCCTGAGCACATAAAACCCGCCATGGCCTTAGGTCATCATCTCTTCCATACCTCAGTTTTCAGGCTTCAGAACCGAGACCTTATCTCCAATCACTGCCCAGGGGTGAGTCTGATGCAGAAATCAGAACTCCTCCTTACCCATGGCAAGAACCCTTGTGGTTGGCACGTTGTCCAACGATCAGTGTAGGAGAAACCCTGAGGCCCCGCCCATCCTTGAGTGCGACGAGGGCATACACACGCATTGTGACCCTCAGCATGAGTCCTGTCCTCTAGTAAGTCCTCTCAGTGGCTGGACCATTAGATGTCATAATGGGCTTGACATGTCCCTAGGCCCCAATTTTTAACCAGATTTCTGATTGTCCAGTCGCCCCTCCTAGGGCTCTACTCTGAAATCCCTCATTTGGTGGGACACCTGAGGTTAAAAAAGAAAACAACAACAACAACAAAATAAAACGGACTTCTTCCAGCCCACAGAATGAACCCAAACTCTTTGGACGGGGCCAAACCACCAGAGAGTAAGACTCGTCCATTTCCCAAGAAGTCACCCAGATATTCCACGACCATGAGTGACACGATATCCCGAGACAAAAACTTGAGCAGGAGCCTCACACTCGCCCTTCTTTCAAATCCCGAAAAGTTCTCCTCATGGTCTGTAGATCAGTCCTGCCATACCTATGACCTGCAACATAAGCCGAGTTTGTGTTTTCAGACAACTGTCCAAAAAGGGCTGGACTACACAACCTACAGGCTCAGGCCCCTGGAGCCAAACCTGAGGACTGTACTTGCCTTCTCCAAGGGAATTGTGTGTGCCCATTCCAATGGCCACAACCCTTCTAATAGGATAAACCTCCAAAGTCCCTGATATATCTCAATAGTGGTAGCTTCCCAGGAAAAACAGGGGCAATCTGAGCCCAAATGAGCCCCTACCTGCACTCAGACCCATAGACAGATGTCCTCAGAGGTAAAAAGGAAAGAACAGGCCCCTAGGCACTAATCAGATCCATTGCTTTGGTTTCCAGGCATCTCTCCTCAGAGGCCTGGATTTCAAAAGCAGCATATAGCTGTTTCTTGTCTCACCCATCAGAAAACATCTCATCTACACATGGGAATCTTGCACGTTGGAGCTGTGTCAAAGCCTCTGTTTAGGAGAACCCTTTAGGGCTCCAGTGCCACCGCTTCATTTCAAGGTCTCCATAGACACAATAGCACATTAGGACCCATCCCCAGGGGTGTGCATTTCAACTCAGCATCCTCGGTAGCTCCCCACTGATCCAGGAGATCTAAACTGTCTTGTTGCTAGGAGACAATTGGAATGCGAGGTGGGCTACCCAGCCATCCATCCTTAGAACCCTGCTCAGAATCATTATCCTGGAGCCAAACAACAGGTCTCAATTGTCCTGCCGAAGACTTTCTGCAGTTTGGAGCTTCTCACAACTCCCATCATGGGAAAACACCCATGGCCTCGTGATGCCCCCCCCATTCATGAAGGGGCCATCAGGGATAGAAACTCCAACCTGAGCGATCGTCTGATCCTCGCCCTGACTTCAGATGCACGAGATCTCGATTCAGGTCTGTAGATTGTGCCTGCCATGGCCTCACCCAGAAACCTAAGCCTAGCTTGTGTTCTCAGACTTTTGTCGTCAGACTACTGGCCCACAAGGCCACCAGTTTGGCAATCCAGAACTAAAATGCAGCACTCTGCCTGCCCTCCAGATAAAAAACATTGTCCTCTGGGGCTACCCAGTAACCCCAAATGAGGATCAACCTGCACCGACCTTGGTTGTACCCCAAATACATAGGCTGACCAGGGCACTAATGCCCTTTCTGACACAGCCTGAGCCTGGACCCCCTGGCCCCTCCCAGACAGCTGGCCGCACACTGAGCACATCGAGCCGCCATGGCCTTAGGTCGTCATCTCTTCCCAACCTCGGTTTTCAGGTTTCAGAACCTAGACCTTATCTCCAATCACTGTCCATGTTGAAGGTGATGCAGAAATCAGAACTCCTTCCCCATGGCAAGAAACCTTGTGGTTGGCATGTTGTCCAACGTTCAGTGTCGTTGAAACCAGTGTGGCCCATGAGGCCCCGCCCATGCTCGCGGGCCACATTGGTCACAAACACACATTGTGACCCTCAGGCTGAGCCCAGTCCTCAAGTAAGGCCACTCAGTGGCTGGATGAAGAGATAGCATATTGGGCTTGCCATGCCCCTAGGCCCCAATTTTTAACCATAGTTCGGATTGTCCCTTCAGTCTTCCCCACGGCTTTGCTTTGGAATTCCTCTTTTGGTGGGACACCTGAGGTAACAAAACTGAAATGAGTCCTCCCATCCCACAGATTGACGAAAAGCAATTGGGAATCGGGCCAAATCCTCAGAGAGGAAGATTCGTCCATGGCCCATGAGGCCTCCCCGACATTCCACGGCCATCACTGATACAAGATCCAGAGACAAAAGCCTGAGCAATCGCCACAGACTCGCACTTTCTTCATATCCTGTAGAGTTCTTCTCATGGTTTGTAGATCGGGCCTGCCATACCTACGTCCCCAAACCTAAGCTGAGTTGTGTTTTCAGACATCTGTCCTCAAAGTCTTGGGCCACACACCCTCCAGGCTGGGCCCCTGGAGCCACACATTAGGACTGTGCCTACCAATCCATGGGAATTCTGCCCATTCCATGGTCCAAAATCTTACAAATTAGGAGAAACCTCCAACGACCCTTAGGCCATCCCAATAGTGTGGGTCACCCGGAACAAACAAGGGGTGTCTGACACCAGCTGATAATCGACCTCCACTCATACCATAGATGGATGTCCCAAGAGAAGAAGATTGAACCAGACAGGACCCTAGGCCATAATAGGATCCATTGCTATGTGTTACAGGCATGTGTCCTCAAATCCTGATTCAAATACGAGCATAGGGGTTTTCCTGAGGCACCCATCAGAACTCATCTCGTCTCCACAAGGAAACCTGTGCATGGGAGCCATGTCCAAAGCTTAGGAAAGTACTTCAGGTTGCCGGTGCCACCGCCCCATTCCAAGGCCCTCATGGACACAAAAACACATTAGGACACATCCTCAGGAAAGTCCATTTCAACTCAGCCACCGAGGTACACCCGCAGAGCCATCAGATCTAAACTGTCTTGTTGCTAGGAGACAATTGGAATGCGAGGCGGGCTTCTCAGGCATCCATCCGCGAACGGTGCTCTGGAGTCATTCCATATGGGATGTCCTGGAGCTGTCCAACAGGTCTCAATTGTCCGGAAGAAGGAATTCTGGAAGGGGGCATCCCACAACTCCTAACGCGTGGGATAACCTCAATGGTCTCGAGATTCCGCTCCCTTCATGAAGCGGCCGTCATGCTCAGAAACTCCCACCTGAGCCAACGTCTGATCCTCGCCCTGACTTCAGATGCATGAGATATTGGTTCAGTTCTGCAGGGGGTACCTGCCGTGCCCTCGCCCTGAAACCCAAGTCTAGCTTGTCTTCTCAGACTTCCATCCTCACACTCCTGGCCCCAAAGCCCTCAAGTTTGGCAATTCCGGACCCACAATGCAGCACTCTGCCTGCCCTCTAGAAAAAAAATGATTGCCTCATGAGCTGCCCAGGCACCTTAAATGAGGGTAAACCTACACAGCACTCGACTTTGCCCAAATTATATAGTCTAACCTGGGCACTAATGCACTGTCGAACACATCCTGAGCCCGGACCTCCTGACCAACACCCAGAAAGCTGACCGCACACTGAGCACATAAAACCCGCCATGGCCTTAGGTCATCATCTCTTCCCTACCTCAGTTTTCAGGCTTCAGAACCGAGACCTTATCTCCAATCACTGCCCAGGGTTGAGTCTGATGCAGAAATCAGAACTCCTCCTTACCCATGGCAAGAACCCTTGTGGTTGGCACGTTGTCCAACGATCAGTGTAGGAGAAACCATGAGGCCCCGCCCATTCTTGAGTGCGAGGAGGGCATACACACGCATTGTGACCCTCAGCATGAGTCCTGTCCTCTTGTAAGTCCTCTCAGTGGCTGGACCATTAGATGTCATAATGGGCTTGACATGTCCCTAGGCCCCTATTTTTAACCAGATTTCTGATTGTCCAGTCGCCCCTCCTAGGGCTCTACTCTGAAATCCCTCATTTGGTGGGACACCTGAGTTTAAAAAAGAAAACAACAACAACAACAACAACAACAAAATAAAACGGACTTCTTCCAGCCCACAGAATGAACCCAAACTCTTTGGACGGGGCCAAACCACCAGAGAGTAAGACTCGTCCATTTCCCATGAAGTCACCCAGAAATTCCACGACCATGAGTGACACGATATCCCGAGACAAAAACTTGAGCAGGAGCCTCACACTCGCCCTTCTTTCAAATCCCGAAAAGTTCTCCTCATGGTCTGTAGATCAGTCCTGCCATACCTCTGACCTGAAACATAAGCCGAGTTTGTGTTTTCAGACAACTGTCCAAAAAGGGCTGGACTACACAACCTACAGGCTCAGGCCCCTGGAGCCAAACCTGAGGACTGTACTTGCCCTCTCCAAGGGAATTGTGTGTGCCCATTCCAATGGCCACAACCCTTCTAATAGGATAAAACTCCAAAGTCCCTGATATATCTCAATAGTGGTAGCTTCCCAGGAAAAACAGGGGCAATCTGAGCCCAAATGAGCCCCTACCTGCACTCAGACCCATAGACAGATGTCCTCAGAGGTAAAAAGGAAAGAACAGGCCCCTAGGCACTAATCAGATCCATTGCTTTGGTTTCCAGGCATCTCTCCTCAGAGGCCTGGATTTCAAAAGCAGCATATAGCTGTTTCTTGTCTCACCCATCAGAAAACATCTCATCTACACATGGGAAACCTGCACGTTGGAGCTGTGTCAAAGCCTCTGTTTAGGAGAACCCTTTAGGGCCCCAGTGCACCGCTTCATTCCAAGGTCTCCATAGACACAAAAGCACATTCGGACCCATCCCCAGGGGTGTGCATTTCAACTCAGCATCCTCGGTAGCTCCCCACAGATCCAGGAGATCTAAACTGTCTTGTTGCTAGGAGACAATTGGAATGCGAGGTGGGCTACCCAGCCATCCATCCTTAGAACCCTGCTCAGAATCATTGGCCTGGAGCCAAACAACAGGTCTCAATTGTCCTGCCGAAGACTCTCTGCAGTTTGGAGCTTCTCACAACTCCCATCATGGGAAAACGCCCATGGCCTCGTGATGCCCCCCCATTCATGAAGGGGCCATCAGGGACAGAAACTCCAACCTCACCGATCGTCTGATCCTCGCCCTGACTTCAGATGCACGAGATCTCGATTCAGGTCTGTAGATTGTGCCTGCCATGGCCTCACCCAGAAACCTAAGCCTAGCTTGTGTTCTCAGACTTTTGTCGTCAGACTACTGGCCCACAAGGCCTCCAGTTTGGCAATCCAGAACTAAAATGCAGCACTCTGCCTGCCCTCCAGATAAAAAACATTGTCCTCTGGGGCTACCCAGTAACCCCAAATGAGGATCAACCTGCACCGACCTTGGCTGTACCCCAAATACATAGGCTGACCAGGGCACTAATGCCCTTTCTGACACAGCCTGAGCCTGGACCCCCTGGCCCCTCCCAGACAGCTGGCCGCACACTGAGCACATCGAGCCGCCATGGCCTTAGGTCGTCATCTCTTCCCAACCTCGGTTTTCAGGTTTCAGAACCTAGACCTTATCTCCAATCACTGTCCATGTTGAAGGGGATGCAGAAATCAGAACTCCTTCCCCATGGCAAGAAACCTTGTGGTTGGCATGTTGTCCAACGTTCAGTGTCGTTGAAACCAGTGTGGCCCATGAGGCCCCGCCCATGCTCGCGGGCCACATTGGTCACAAACACACATTGTGACCCTCAGGCTGAGCCCAGTCCTCAAGTAAGGCCACTCAGTGGCTGGATGAAGAGATAGCATATTGGGCTTGCCATGCCCCTAGGCCCCAATTTTTAACCATAGTTCGTATTGTCCCTTCAGTCTTCCCCACGGCTTTGCTTTGGAATTCCTCTTTTGGCGGGACACCTGAGGTAACAAAACTGAAATGAGTCCTCCCATCCCACAGATTGACGAAAAGCAATTGGGAATCGGGCCAAATCCTCAGAGAGGAAGATTCGTCCATGGCCCTGAGGCCTCCCCGACATTCCACGGCCATCACTGATACAAAATCCAGAGACAAAAGCCTGAGCAATCGCCACAGACTCGCATTTTCTTCATATCCTGTAGAGTTCTTCTCATGGTTTGTAGATCGGGCCTGCCATACCTACGTCCCCAAACCTAAGCTGAGTTTGTGTTTTCAGACTTCTGTCCTCAAAGTCTTGGGCCACACACCCTCCAGGCTGGGCCCCTGGAGCCACACATTAGGACTGTGACTACCAGTCCATGGGAATTCTGCCCATTCCATGGTCCAAAATCGTACAAATTAGGAGAAACCTCCAACGACCCTTAGGCCATCCCAATAGTGTGGGTCACCCGGAACAAACAAGGGGTGTCTGATACCAGCTGATAATCGACCTCCACTCATACCATAGATGGATGTCCCCAGAGAAGAAGATTGAACCAGACAGGACCCTAGGCCATAATAGGATCCATTGCTATGGGTTACAGGCATGTGTCCTCAAAAGCCTGATTCCAATACGAGCATAGGGGTTTTCCTGAGGCACCCATCAGAACTCATCTCGTCTCCACAAGGAAACCTGTGCATGGGAGCCATGTCCAAAGCTTAGGAAAGTACTTCAGGTTGCCGGTGCCACCGCCCCATTCCAAGGCCCTCATGGACACAAAAACACATTAGGACACATCCTCAGGAAAGTCCATTTCAACTCAGCCACCGAGGCTGCTCCCGCAGAGCCATCCGATCTAAACTGTCTTGTTGCTAGGAGACAATTGGAATGCGAGGCGGGCTTCCCAGGCATCCATCCGCGAACGGTGCTCTGGAGTCATTCCATATGGGATGTCCTGGAGCTGTCCAACAGGTCTCAATTGTCCGGAAGAAGGAATCCTGGAAGGGGGCATCCCACAACTCCCAACGTGGGAAGACCTCAATGGTCTCGAGATTCCGCTCCCTTCATGAAGCGGCCGTCATGCTCAGAAACTCCCACCTGAGCCAACGTCTGATCCTCGCCCTGACTTCAGATGCATGAGATATTGGTTCAGATCTGCAGGGGGTACCTGCCGTGCCCTCGCCCTGAAACCCAAGTCTAGCTTGTCTTCTCAGACTTCCATCCTCACACTCCTGGCCCCAAAGCCCTCAAGTTTGGCAATTCCGGACCCACAATGCAGCACTCTGCCTGCCCTCTAGAAAAAAAATTATTGCCACATGAGCTGCCCAGGCACCTTAAATGAGGGTAAACCTACACAGCACTCGACTTTACCCAAATTATATAGTCTAACCTGGGCACTAATGCACTGTCGAACACATCCTGAGCCCGGACCTCCTGACCAACACCCAGAAAGCTGACCGCACCCTGAGCACATAAAACCCGCCATGGCCTTAGGTCATCATCTCTTCCATACCTCAGTTTTCAGGCTTCAGAACCGAGACCTTATCTCCAATCACTGCCCAGGGGTGAGTCTGATGCAGAAATCAGAACTCCTCCTTACCCATGGCAAGAACCCTTGTGGTTGGCACGTTGTCCAACGATCAGTGTAGGAGAAACCCTGAGGCCCCGCCCATCCTTGAGTGCGACGAGGGCATACACACGCATTGTGACCCTCAGCATGAGTCCTGTCCTCTAGTAAGTCCTCTCAGTGGCTGGACCATTAGATGTCATAATGGGCTTGACATGTCCCTAGGCCCCAATTTTTAAACAGATTTCTGATTGTCCAGTCGCCCCTCCTAGGGCTCTACTCTGAAATCCCTCATTTGGTGGGACACCTGAGGTTAAAAAAGAAAACAACAACAACAACAAAATAAAACGGACTTCTTCCAGCCCACAGAATGAACCCAAACTCTTTGGACGGGGCCAAACCACCAGAGAGTAAGACTCGTCCATTTCCCAAGAAGTCACCCAGAAATTCCACGACCATGAGTGACACGATATCCCGAGACAAAAACTTGAGCAGGAGCCTCACACTCGCCCTTCTTTCAAATCCCGAAAAGTTCTCCTCATGGTCTGTAGATCAGTCCTGCCATACCTATGACCTGAAACATAAGCCGAGTTTGTGTTTTCAGACAACTGTCCAAAAAGGGCTGGACTACACAACCTACAGGCTCAGGCCCCTGGAGCCAAACCTGAGGACTGTACTTGCCTTCTCCAAGGGAATTGTGTGTGCCCATTCCAATGGCCACAACCCTTCTAATAGGATAAACCTCCAAATTTCCTGATATATCTCCATAGTGGTAGCTTCCCAGGAAAAACAGGGGCAATCTGAGCCCAAATGAGCCCCTACCTGCACTCAGACCCATAGACAGATGTCCTCAGAGGTAAAAAGGAAAGAACAGGCCCCTAGGCACTAATCAGATCCATTGCTTTGGTTTCCAGGCATCTCTCCTCAGAGGCCTGGTTTTCAAAAGCAGCATATAGCTGTTTCTTGTCTCACCCATCAGAAAACATCTCATCTACACATGGGAAACTTGCACGTTGGAGCTGTGTCAAAGCCTCTGTTTAGGAGAACCCTTTAGGGCCCCAGTGCCACCGCTTCATTCCAAGGTCTCCATAGACACAAAAGCACATTCGGACCCATCCCCAGGGGTGTGCATTTCAACTCAGCATCCTCGGTAGCTCCCCACAGATCCAGGAGATCTAAACTGTCTTGTTGCTAGGAGACAATTGGAATGCGAGGTGGGCTACCCAGCCATCCATCCTTAGAACCCTGCTCAGAATCATTGGCCTGGAGCCAAAC
This sequence comes from Mustela nivalis, assembly GCF_964662115.1. Lineage (NCBI taxonomy): Eukaryota > Metazoa > Chordata > Mammalia > Carnivora > Mustelidae > Mustela > Mustela nivalis. The sequence continues at coordinate 301,341 of NW_028136276.1, read as the reverse complement.
AACAGGTCTCAATTGTCCTGCCGAAGACTCTCTGCAGTTTGGAGCTTCTCACAACTCCCATCATGGGAAAACCCCCATGGCCTCGTGATGCCCCCCCATTCATGAAGGGGCCATCAGGGACAGAAACTCCAACCTGAGCGATCGTCTGATCCTCGCCCTGACTTCAGATGCACGAGATCTCGATTCAGGTCTGTAGATTGTGCCTGCCATGGCCTCACCCAGAAACCTAAGCCTAGCTTGTGTTCTCAGACTTTTGTCGTCAGACTACTGGCCCACAAGGCCTCCAGTTTGGCAATCCAGAACTAAAATGCAGCACTCTGCCTGCCCTCCAGATAAAAAACATTGTCCTCTGGGGCTACCCAGTAACCCCAAATGAGGATCAACCTGCACCGACCTTGGCTGTACCCCAAATACATAGGCTGACCAGGGCACTAATGCCCTTTCTGACACAGCCTGAGCCTGGACCCCCTGGCCCCTCCCAGACAGCTGGCCGCACACTGAGCACATCGAGCCGCCATGGCCTTAGGTCGTCATCTCTTCCCAACCTCGGTTTTCAGGTTTCAGAACCTAGACCTTATCTCCAATCACTGTCTATGTTGAAGGGGATGCAGAAATCAGAACTCCTTCCCCATGGCAAGAAACCTTGTGGTTGGCATGTTGTCCAACGTTCAGTGTCATTGAAACCAGTGTGGCCCATGAGGCCCCGCCCATGCTCACGGGCCACATTGGTCACAAACACACATTGTGACCCTCAGGCTGAGCCCAGTCCTCAAGTAAGGCCACTCAGTGGCTGGATGAAGAGATATCATATTGGGCTTGCCATGCCCCTAGGCCCCAATTTTTAACCATAGTTCGGATTGTCCCTTCAGTCTTCCCCACAGCTTTGCTTTGGAATTCCTCTTTTGGTGGGACACCTGAGGTAACAAAACTGAAATGAGTCCTCCCATCCCACAGATTGACGAAAAGCAATTGGGAATCGGGCCAAATCCTCAAAGAGGAAGATTCGTCCATGGCCCCTGAGGCCTCCGCGACATTCCACGGCCATCACTGATACAAGATCCAGAGACAAAAGCCTGAGCAATCGCCAAAGTCTCGCACTTTCTTCATATCCTGAGGAGTTCTTCTCATGGTTTGTAGATTGGGCCTGCCATACCTACGTCCCCAAACCTAAGCTGAGTTTGTGTTTTCAGACTTCTGTCCTCAAAGTCTTGGGCCACACACCCTCCAGGCTGGGCCCCTGGAGCCACACATTAGGACTGTGCCTACCAATCCATGGGAATTCTGCCCATTCCATGGTCCAAAATCGTACAACTTAGGAGAAACCTCCAACGACCCTTAGGCCATCCCAGTAGTGTGGGTCACCCGGAACAAACAAGGGGTCTCTGACACCAGCTGATCATCGACCTCCACTCATACCATAGATGGATGTCCCCAGAGAAGAAGATTGAACCAGACAGGACTCTAGGCCATAATAGGATCCATTGCTATGGGTTACAGGCATGTGTCCTCAAAAGCCTGATTCCAATACGAGCATAGGGGTTTTCCTGAGGCACCCATCAGAACTCATCTCGTCTCCACAAGGAAACCTGTGCATGGGAGCCATGTCCAAAGCTTAGGAAAGTACTTCAGGTTGCCGGTGCCACCGCCCCATTCCAAGGCCCTCATGGACACAAAAACACATTAGGACACATCCTCAGGAAAGTCCATTTCAACTCAGCCACCGAGGTTGCTCCCGCAGAGCCATCAGATCTAAACTGTCTTGTTGCTAGGAGACAATTGGAATGCGAGGCGGGCTTCCCAGGCATCCATCCGCGAACGGTGCTCTGGAGTCATTCCATATGGGATGTCCTGGAGCTGTCCAACAGGTCTCAATTGTCCGGAAGAAGGAATCCTGGAAGGGGGCATCCCACAACTCCCAACGTGGGAAAACCTCAATGGCCTCGAGATTCCGCTCCCTTCATGAAGCAGCCGTCATGCTCAGAAACTCCCACCTGAGCCAACGACTGATCCTCGCCCTGACTTCAGATGCATGAGATATTGGTTCAGATCTGCAGGGGGTACCTGCCGTGCCCTCGCCCTGAAACCCAAGTCTAGCTTGTCTTCTCAGACTTCCATCCTCACACTCCTGGCCCCAAAGCCCTCAAGTTTGGCAATTCCGGACCCACAATGCAGCACTCTGCCTGCCCTCTAGAAAAAAAAATGATTGCCTCATGAGCTACCCAGGCACCTTAAATGAGGGTAAACCTACACAGCACTCGACTTTACCCAAATTATATAGTCTAACCTGGGCACTAATGCACTGTCGAACACATCCTGAGCCCGGACCTCCTGACCAACACCCAGAAAGCTGACCGCACACTGAGCACATAAAACCCGCCATGGCCTTAGGTCACCATCTCTTCCCTACCTCAGTTTTCAGGCTTCAGAACCGAGACCTTATCTCCAATCACTGCCCAGGGGTGAGTCTGATGCAGAAATCAGAACTCCTCCTTACCCATGGCAAGAACCCTTGTGGTTGGCACGTTGTCCAATGATCAGTGTAGGAGAAACCCTGAGGCCCCGCCCATTCTTGAGTGCGACGAGGGCATACACACGCATTGTGACCCTCAGCATGAGTCCTGTCCTCTAGTCAGTCCTCTCAGTGGCTGGACCATTAGATGTCATAATGGGCTTGACATGTCCCTAGGCCCCAATTTTTAACCAGATTTCTGATTGTCCAGTCGCCCCTCCTAGGGCTCTACTCTGAAATCCCTCATTTGGTGGGACACCTAAGGTTAAAAATGAAAACAACAACAACAACAACAACACAAAATAAAACGGACTTCTTCCAGCCCACAGAATGAACCCAAACTCTTTGGACGGGGCCAAACCACCAGAGAGTAAGACTCGTCCATTTCCCATGAAGTCACCCAGAAATTCCACGACCATGAGTGACACGATATCCCGAGACAAAAAGGTGAGCAGGAGCCTCACACTCGCCCTTCTTTCAAATCCCGAAAAGTTCTCCTCATGGTCTGTAGATCAGTCCTGCCATACCTATGACCTGAAACATAAGCCGAGTTTGTGTTTTCAGACAACTGTCCAAAAAGGGCTGGACTACACAACCTACAGGCTCAGGCCCCTGGAGCCAAACCTGAGGACTGTACTTCCCCTCCCCAAGGGAATTGTGTGTGCCCATTCCAATGGCCACAACCCTTCTAATAGGATAAACCTCCAAAGTCCCTGATATATCTCCATAGTGGTGGCTTCCCAGGAAAAACAGGGGCAATCTGAGCCCAAATGAGCCCCTACCTGCACTCAGACCCATAGACAGATGTCCTCAGAGGTAAAAAGGAAAGAACAGGCCCCTAGGCACTAATCAGATCCATTGCTTTAATTTCCAGGCATCTCTCCTCAGAGGCCTGGATTTCAAAAGCAGCATATAGCTGTTTCTTGTCTCACCCATCAGAAAACATCTCATCTACACATGGGAAACTTGCACGTTGGAGCTGTGTCAAAGCCTCTGTTTAGGAGAACCCTTTAGGGCCCCAGTGCCACCGCTTCATTCCAAGGTCTCCATAGACACAAAAGCACATTCGGACCCATCCCCAGGGGTGTGCATTTCAACTCAGCATCCTCGGTAGCTCCCCACAGATCCAGGAGATCTAAACTGTCTTGTTGCTAGGAGACAATTGGAATGCGAGGTGGGCTACCCAGCCATCCATCCTTAGAACCCTGCTCAGAATCATTGGCCTGGAGCCAAACAACAGGTCTCAATTGTCCTGCCGAAGACTCTCTGCAGTTTGGAGCTTCTCACAACTCCCATCATGGGAAAACCCCCATGGCCTCGTGATGCCCCCCCATTCATGAAGGGGCCATCAGGGACAGAAACTCCAACCTGAGCGATCGTCTGATCCTCGCCCTGACTTCAGATGCACGAGATCTCGATTCAGGTCTGTAGATTGTGCCTGCCATGGCCTCACCCAGAAACCTAAGCCTAGCTTGTGTTCTCAGACTTTTGTCGTCAGACTACTGGCCCACAAGGCCTCCAGTTTGGCAATCCAGAACTAAAATGCAGCACTCTGCCTGCCCTCCAGATAAAAAACATTGTCCTCTGGGGCTACCCAGTAACCCCAAATGAGGATCAACCTGCACCGACCTTGGCTGTACCCCAAATACATAGGCTGACCAGGGCACTAATGCCCTTTCTGACACAGCCTGAGCCTGGACCCCCTGGCCCCTCCCAGACAGCTGGCCGCACACTGAGCACATCGAGCCGCCATGGCCTTAGGTCGTCATCTCTTCCCAACCTCGGTTTTCAGGTTTCAGAACCTAGACCTTATCTCCAATCACTGTCTATGTTGAAGGGGATGCAGAAATCAGAACTCCTTCCCCATGGCAAGAAACCTTGTGGTTGGCATGTTGTCCAACGTTCAGTGTCATTGAAACCAGTGTGGCCCATGAGGCCCCGCCCATGCTCGCGGGCCACATTGGTCACAAACACACATTGTGACCCTCAGGCTGAGCCCAGTCCTCAAGTAAGGCCACTCAGTGGCTGGATGAAGAGATATCATATTGGGCTTGCCATGCCCCTAGGCCCCAATTTTTAACCATAGTTCGGATTGTCCCTTCAGTCTTCCCCACAGCTTTGCTTTGGAATTCCTCTTTTGGTGGGACACCTGAGGTAACAAAACTGAAATGAGTCCTCCCATCCCACAGATTGACGAAAAGCAATTGGGAATCGGGCCAAATCCTCAGAGAGGAAGATTCGTCCATGGCCCCTGAGGCCTCCGCGACATTCCACGGCCATCACTGATACAAGATCCAGAGACAAAAGCCTGAGCAATCGCCAAAGACTCGCACTTTCTTCATATCCTGAGGAGTTCTTCTCATGGTTTGTAGATTGGGCCTGCCATACCTACGTCCCCAAACCTAAGCTGAGTTTGTGTTTTCAGACTTCTGTCCTCAAAGTCTTGGGCCACACACCCTCCAGGCTGGGCCCCTGGAGCCACACATTAGGACTGTGCCTACCAATCCATGGGAATTCTGCCCATTCCATGGTCCAAAATCGTACAACTTAGGAGAAACCTCCAACGACCCTTAGGCCATCCCAGTAGTGTGGGTCACCCGGAACAAACAAGGGGTCTCTGACACCAGCTGATCATCGACCTCCACTCATACCATAGATGGATGTCCCCAGAGAAGAAGATTGAACCAGACAGGACTCTAGGCCATAATAGGATTCATTGCTATGGGTTACAGGCATGTGTCCTCAAAAGCCTGATTCCAATACGAGCATAGGGGTTTTCCTGAGGCACCCATCAGAACTCATCTCGTCTCCACAAGGAAACCTGTGCATGGGAGCCATGTCCAAAGCTTAGGAAAGTACTTCAGGTTGCCGGTGCCACCGCCCCATTCCAAGGCCCTCATGGACACAAAAACACATTAGGACACATCCTCAGGAAAGTCCATTTCAACTCAGCCACCGAGGTTGCTCCCGCAGAGCCATCAGATCTAAACTGTCTTGTTGCTAGGAGACAATTGGAATGCGAGGCGGGCTTCCCAGGCATCCATCCGCGAACGGTGCTCTGGAGTCATTCCATATGGGATGTCCTGGAGCTGTCCAACAGGTCTCAATTGTCCGGAAGAAGGAATCCTGGAAGGGGGCATCCCACAACTCCCAACGTGGGAAAACCTCAATGGCCTCGAGATTCCGCTCCCTTCATGAAGCAGCCGTCATGCTCAGAAACTCCCACCTGAGCCAACGACTGATCCTCGCCCTGACTTCAGATGCATGAGATATTGGTTCAGATCTGCAGGGGGTACCTGCCGTGCCCTCGCCCTGAAACCCAAGTCTAGCTTGTCTTCTCAGACTTCCATCCTCACACTCCTGGCCCCAAAGCCCTCAAGTTTGGCAATTCCGGACCCACAATGCAGCACTCTGCCTGCCCTCTAGAAAAAAAAATGATTGCCTCATGAGCTACCCAGGCACCTTAAATGAGGGTAAACCTACACAGCACTCGACTTTACCCAAATTATATAGTCTAACCTGGGCACTAATGCACTGTCGAACACATCCTGAGCCCGGACCTCCTGACCAACACCCAGAAAGCTGACCGCACACTGAGCACATAAAACCCGCCATGGCCTTAGGTCACCATCTCTTCCCTACCTCAGTTTTCAGGCTTCAGAACCGAGACCTTATCTCCAATCACTGCCCAGGGGTGAGTCTGATGCAGAAATCAGAACTCCTCCTTACCCATGGCAAGAACCCTTGTGGTTGGCACGTTGTCCAATGATCAGTGTAGGAGAAACCCTGAGGCCCCGCCCATTCTTGAGTGCGACGAGGGCATACACACGCATTGTGACCCTCAGCATGAGTCCTGTCCTCTAGTAAGTCCTCTCAGTGGCTGGACCATTAGATGTCATAATGGGCTTGACATGTCCCTAGGCCCCAATTTTTAACCAGATTTCTGATTGTCCAGTCGCCCCTCCTAGGGCTCTACTCTGAAATCCCTCATTTGGTGGGACACCTAAGGTTAAAAATGAAAACAACAACAACAACAACAACACAAAATAAAACGGACTTCTTCCAGCCCACAGAATGAACCCAAACTCTTTGGACGGGGCCAAACCACCAGAGAGTAAGACTCGTCCATTTCCCATGAAGTCACCCAGAAATTCCACGACCATGAGTGACACGATATCCCGAGACAAAAAGGTGAGCAGGAGCCTCACACTCGCCCTTCTTTCAAATCCCGAAAAGTTCTCCTCATGGTCTGTAGATCAGTCCTGCCATACCTATGACCTGAAACATAAGCCGAGTTTGTGTTTTCAGACAACTGTCCAAAAAGGGCTGGACTACACAACCTACAGGCTCAGGCCCCTGGAGCCAAACCTGAGGACTGTACTTCCCCTCCCCAAGGGAATTGTGTGTGCCCATTCCAATGGCCACAACCCTTCTAATAGGATAAACCTCCAAAGTCCCTGATATATCTCCATAGTGGTGGCTTCCCAGGAAAAACAGGGGCAATCTGAGCCCAAATGAGCCCCTACCTGCACTCAGACCCATAGACAGATGTCCTCAGAGGTAAAAAGGAAAGAACAGGCCCCTAGGCACTAATCAGATCCATTGCTTTAATTTCCAGGCATCTCTCCTCAGAGGCCTGGATTTCAAAAGCAGCATATAGCTGTTTCTTGTCTCACCCATCAGAAAACATCTCATCTACACATGGGAAACTTGCACGTTGGAGCTGTGTCAAAGCCTCTGTTTAGGAGAACCCTTTAGGGCCCCAGTGCCACCGCTTCATTCCAAGGTCTCCATAGACACAAAAGCACATTCGGACCCATCCCCAGGGGTGTGCATTTCAACTCAGCATCCTCGGTAGCTCCCCACAGATCCAGGAGATCTAAACTGTCTTGTTGCTAGGAGACAATTGGAATGCGAGGTGGGCTACCCAGCCATCCATCCTTAGAACCCTGCTCAGAATCATTGGCCTGGAGCCAAACAGGTCTCAATTGTCCTGCCGAAGACTCTCTGCAGTATGGAGCTTCTCACAACTCCCATCATGGGAAAACGCCCATGGCCTCGTGATGACCCCCCATTCATGAAGGGGCCATCAGGGACAGAAACTCCAACCTGAGCGATCGTCTGATCCTCGCCCTGACTTCAGATGCACGAGATCTCGATTCAGGTCTGTAGATTGTGCCTGCCATGGCCTCACCCAGAAACCTAAGCCTAGCTTGTGTTCTCAGACTTTTGTCGTCAGACTACTGGCCCACAAGGCCTCCAGTTTGGCAATCCAGAACTAAAATGCAGCACTCTGCCTGCCCTCCAGATAAAAAACATTGTCCTCTGGGGCTACCCAGTAACCCCAAATGAGGATCAACCTGCACCGACCTTGGCTGTACCCCAAATACATAGGCTGACCAGGGCACTAATGCCCTTTCTGACACAGCCTGAGCCTGGACCCCCTGGCCCCTCCCAGACAGCTGGCCGCACATGAGCACATCAAGCCGCCATGGCCTTAGGTCGTCATCTCTTCCCAACCTCGGTTTTCAGGTTTCAGAACCTAGACCTTATCTCCAATCACTGTCCATGTTGAAGGTGATGCAGAAATCAGAACTCCTTCCCCATGGCAAGAAACCTTGTGGTTGGCATGTTGTCCAACGTTCAGTGTCATTGAAACCAGTGTGGCCCATGAGGCCACGCCCATGCTCGCGGGCCACATTGGTCACAAACACACATTGTGACCCTCAGGCTGAGCCCAGTACTCAAGTAAGGCTACTCAGTGGCTGGATGAAGAGATAGCATATTGGGCTTGCCATGCCCCTAGGCCCCAATTTTTAACCATAGTTCGGATTGTCCCTTCAGTCTTCCCCACAGCTTTGCTTTGGAATTCCTCTTTTGGTGGGACACCTGAGGTAACAAAACTGAAATGAGTCCTCCCATCCCACAGATTGACGAAAAGCAATTGGGAATCGGGCCAAATTCTCAGAGAGGAAGATTCGTCCATGGCCCATGAGGCCTCCCCGACATTCCACGGCCATCACTGATACAAGATCCAGAGACAAAAGCCTGAGCAATCGCCACAGACTCGCACTTTCTTCATATCCTGAGGAGTTCTTCTCATGGTTTGTAGATCGGGCCTGCCATACCTACGTCCCCAAACCTAAGCTGAGTTTGTGTTTTCAGACTTCTGTCCTCAAAGTCTTGGGCCTCACACCCTCCAGGCTGGGCCCCTGGAGCCACACATTAGGACTGTGCCTACCAATCCATGGGAATTCTGCCCATTCCATGGTCCAAAATCGTACAATTTAGGAGAAACCTCCAACGACCCTTAGGCCATCCCAATAGTGTGGGTCACCCGGAACAAACAAGGGGTGTCTGACACCAGCTGATAATCGACCTCCACTCATACCATAGATGGATGTCCCCAGAGAAGAAGATTGAACCAGACAGGACCCTAGGCCATAATAGGATCCATTGCTATGGGTTACAGGCATGTGTCCTCAAAAGCCTGATTCCAATACGAGCATAGGGGTTTTCCTGAGGCACCCATCAGAACTCATCTCGTCTCCACAATCATCTCGTCTCCACAAGGAAACCTGTGCATGGGAGCCATGTCCAAAGCTTAGGAAAGTACTTCAGGTTGCCGGTGCCACCGCCTCATTCCAAGGCCCTCATGGACACAAAAACACATTAGGACACATCCTCAGGAAAGTCCATTTCAACTCAGCCACCGAGGTTGCTCCCGCAGAGCCATCAGATCTAAACTGTCTTGTTGCTAGGAGACAATTGGAATGCGAGGCGGGCTTCCCAGGCATCCATCCGCGAACGGTGCTCTGGAGTCATTCCATATGGGATGTCCTGGAGCTGTCCAACAGGTCTCAATTGTCCGGAAGAAGGAATCCTGGAAGGGGGCATCCCACATCTCCCAACGCGTGGGAAAACCTCAATGGTCTCGAGATTCCGCTCCCTTCATGAAGCGGCCGTCATGCTCAGAAACTCCCACCTGAGCCAACGTCTGATCCTCGCCCTGACTTCAGATGCATGAGATATTGGTTCAGATCTGCAGGGGGTACCTGCCGTGCCCTCGCCCTGAAACCCAAGTCTAGCTTGTCTTCTCAGACTTCCATCCTCACACTCCTGGCCCCAAAGCCCTCAAGTTTGGCAATTCCGGACCCACAATGCAGCACTCTGCCTGCCCTCTAGAAAAAAAATTATTGCCACATGAGCTGCCCAGGCACCTTAAATGAGGGTAAACCTACACAGCACTCGACTTTACCCAAATTATATAGTCTAACCTGGGCACTAATGCACTGTCGAACACATCCTGAGCCCGGACCTCCTGACCAACACCCAGAAAGCTGACCGCACACTGAGCACCTAAAACCCGCCATGGCCTTAGGTCATCATCTCTTCCCTACCTCAGTTTTCAGGCTTCAGAACCGAGACCTTATCTCCAATCACTGCCCAGGGGTGAGTCTGATGCAGAAATCAGAACTCCTCCTTACCCATGGCAAGAACCCTTGTGGTTGGCACGTTGTCCAACGATCAGTGTAGGAGAAACCCTGAGGCCCCGCCCATTCTTGAGTGCGACGAGGGCATACACACGCAAGGTGACCCTCAGCATGTGTCCTGTCCTCTAGTAAGTCCTCTCAGTGGCTGGACCATAAGATGTCATAATGGGCTTGACATGTCCCTAGGCCCCAGTTTTTAACCAGATTTCTGATTGTCCAGTCGCCCCTCCTAGGGCTCTATTCTGAAATCCCTCATTTGGTGGGACACCTGAGGTTAAAAATGAAAACAACAACAACAACAACAACAACAAAAAAAACGGACTTCTTCCAGCCCACAGAATGAACCCAAACTCTTTGGACGGGGCCAAACCACCAGAGAGTAAGACTCGTCCATTTCCCATGATGTCACCCAGAAATTCCACGACCATGAGTGACACGATATCCCGAGACAAAAACTTGAGCAGGAACCTCACACTCGCCCTTCTTTCAAATCCCGAAAAGTTCTCCTCATGGTCTGTAGATCAGTCCTGCCATACCTATGACCTGAAACATAAGCCGAGTTTGTGTTTTCAGACAACTGTCCAAAAAGGGCTGGACTACACAACCTACAGGCTCAGGCCCCTGGCGCCAAACCTGAGGACTGTACTTGCCCTCTCCAAGGGAATTGTGTGTGCCCATTCCAATGGCCACAACCCTTCTAATAGGATAAACCTCCAAAGTCCCTGATATATCTCCATAGTGGTAGCTTCCCAGGAAAAACAGGGGCAATCTGAGCCCAAATGAGCCCCTACCTGCACTCAGACCCATAGACAGATGTCCTCAGAGGTAAAAAGGAAAGAACAGGCCCCTAGGCACTAATCAGATCCATTGCTTTGGTTTCCAGGCATCTCTCCTCAGAGGCCTGGATTTCAAAAGCAGCATATAGCTGTTTCTTGTCTCACCCATCAGAAAACATCTCATCTACACATGGGAATCTTGCACGTTGGAGCTGTATCAAAGCCTCTGTTTAGGAGAACCCTTTAGGGCCCCAGTGCCACCGCTTCATTCCAAGGTCTCCATAGACACAAAAGCACATTCGGACCCATCCCCAGGGGTGTGCATTTCAACTCAGCATCCTCGGTAGCTCCCCACAGATCCAGGAGATCTAAACTGTCTTGTTGCTAGGAGACAATTGGAATGCGAGGTGGGCTACCCAGCCATCCATCCTTAGAACCCTGCTCAGAATCATTGGCCTGGAGCCAAACAACAGGTCTCAATTGTCCTGCCGAAGACTCTCTGCAGTTTGGAGCTTCTCACAACTCCCATCATGGGAAAACCCCCATGGCCTCGTGATGCCCCCCCATTCATGAAGGGGCCATCAGGGACAGAAACTCCAACCTGAGCGATCGTCTGATCCTCGCCCTGACTTCAGATGCACGAGATCTCGATTCAGGTCTGTAGATTGTGCCTGCCATGGCCTCACCCAGAAACCTAAGCCTAGCTTGTGTTCTCAGACTTTTGTCGTCAGACTACTGGCCCACAAGGCCTCCAGTTTGGCAATCCAGAACTAAAATGCAGCACTCTGCCTGCCCTCCAGATAAAAAACATTGTCCTCTGGGGCTACCCAGTAACCCCAAATGAGGATCAACCTGCACCGACCTTGGCTGTACCCCAAATACATAGGCTGACCAGGGCACTAATGCCCTTTCTGACACAGCCTGAGCCTGGACCCCCTGGCCCCTCCCAGACAGCTGGCCGCACACTGAGCACATGGAGCCGCCATGGCCTTAGGTCGTCATCTCTTCCCAACCTCGGTTTTCAGGTTTCAGAACCTAGACCTTATCTCCAATCACTGTCCATGTTGAAGGTGATGCAGAAATCAGAACTCCTTCCCCATGGCAAGAAACCTTGTGGTTGGCATGTTGTCCAACGTTTAGTATCGTTGAAACCAGTGTGGCCCATGAGGCCCCGCCCATGCTCGCGGGCCACATTGGTCACAAACACACATTGTGACCCTCAGGCTGAGCCCAGTCCTCAAGTAAGGCCACTCAGTGGCTGGATGAAGAGATAGCATATTGGGCTTGCCATGCCCCTAGGCCCCAATTTTTAACCATAGTTCGGATTGTCCCTTCAGTCTTCCCCACGGCTTTGCTTTGGAATTCCTCTTTTGGTGGGACACCTGAGGTAACAAAACTGAAATGAGTCCTCCCATCCCACAGATTGACGAAAAGCAATTGGGAATCGGGCCAAATCCTCAGAGAGGAAGATTCGTCCATGGCCCATGAGGCCTCCCCGACATTCCACGGCCATCACTGATACAAGATCCAGAGACAAAAGCCTGAGCAATCGCCACAGACTCGCACTTTCTTCATATCCTGTAGAGTTCTTCTCATGGTTTGTAGATCGGGCCTGCCATACCTACGTCCCCAAACCTAAGCTGAGTTTGTGTTTTCAGTCTTCTGTCCTCAAAGTCTTGGACCACACACCCTCCAGGCTGGGCCCCTGGAGCCACACATTAGGACTGTGCCTACCAATCCATGGGAATTCTGCCCATTCCATGGTCCAAAATCGTACAAATTAGGAGAAACCTCCAACGACCCTTAGGCCATCCCAATAGTGTGGGTCACCCGGAACAAACAAGGGGTGTCTGACACCAGCTGATAATCGACCTCAACTCATACCATAGATGGATGTCCCCAGAGAAGAAGATTGAACCAGACAGGACCCTAGGCCATAATAGGATCCATTGCTATGGGTTACAGGCATGTGTCCTCAAAAGCCTGATTCCAATACGAGCATAGGGGTTTTCCTGAGGCACCCATCAGAACTCATCTCGTCTCCACAAGGAAACCTGTGCATGGGAGCCATGTCCAAAGCTTAGGAAAGTACTTCAGGTTGCCAGTGCCACCGCCCCATTCCAAGGCCCTCATGGACACAAAAACACATTAGGACACATCCTCAGGAAAGTCCATTTCAACTCAGCCACCGAGGTTGCTCCCGCAGAGCCATCAGATCTAAACTGTCTTGTTGCTAGGAGACAATTGGAATGCGAGGCTGGCTTCCCAGGCATCCATCCGCGAACGGTGCTCTGGAGTCATTCCATATGGGATGTCCTGGAGCTGTCCAACAGGTCTCAATTGTCCGGAAGAAGGAATCCTGGAAGGGGGCATCCCACAACTCCCAACGTGGGAAAACCTCAATGGTCTCGAGATTCCGCTCCCTTCATGAAGCGGCCGTCATGCTCAGAAACTCCCACCTGAGCCAACGTCTGATCCTCGCCCTGACTTCAGATGCATGAGATATTGGTTCAGATCTGCAGGGGGTACCTGCCGTGCCATCGCCCTGAAACCCAAGTCTAGCTTGTCTTCTCAGACTTCCATCCTCACACTCCTGGCCCCAAAGCCCTCAAGTTTGGCAATTCCGGACCCACAATGCAGCACTCTGCCTGCCCTCTAGAAAAAAAATTATTGCCACATGAGCTGCCCAGGCACCTTAAATGAGGGTAAACCTACACAGCACTCGACTTTACCCAAATTATATAGTCTAACCTGGGCACTAATGCACTGTCGAACACATCCTGAGCCCGGACCTCCTGACCAACACCCAGAAAGCTGACCGCACACTGAGCACATAAAACCCGCCATGGCCTTAGGTCATCATCTCTTCCCTACCTCAGTTTTCAGGCTTCAGAACCGAGACCTTATCTCCAATCACTGCCCAGGGGTGAGTCTGATGCAGAAATCAGAACTCCTCCTTACCCATGGCAAGAACCCTTGTGGTTGGCACGTTGTCCAACGATCAGTGTAGGAGAAACCCTGAGGCCCCGCCCATTCTTGAGTGCGACGAGGGCATACACACGCATTGTGACCCTCAGCATGAGTCCTGTCCTCTAGTAAGTCCTCTCAGTGGCTGGACCATTAGATGTCATAATGGGCATGACATGTCCCTGGGCCCCAATTTTTAACCAGATTTCTGATTGTCCAGTCGCCCCTCCTAGGGCTCTACTCTGAAATCCCTCATTTAGTAGGACACCTGAGGTTAAAAAAGAAAACAACAACAACAACAACAACAACAAAATAAAACGGACTTCTTCCAGCCCACAGAATGAACCCAAACTCTTTGGACGGGGCCAAACGACCAGAGAGTAAGACTCGTCCATTTCCCATGAAGTCACCCAGAAATTCCACGACCATGAGTGACACGATATCCCGAGACAAAAACTTGAGCAGGAGCCTCACACTCGCCCTTCTTTCAAATCCCGAAAAGTTCTCCTCATGGTCTGTAGATCAGTCCTGCCATACCTATGACCCGAATCATAAGCCGAGTTTGTGTTTTCAGACAACTGTCCAAACAGCCCTGGCCTACACAACCTACAGGCTCAGGCCCCTGGAGCCAAACCTGAGGACTGTACTTGCCCTCTCCAAGGGAATTGTGTGTGCCCATTCCAATGGCCACAACCCTTCTAATAGGATAAACCTCCAAAGTCCCTGATATGTCTCAATAGTGGTAGCTTCCCAGGAAAAACAGGGGCAATCTGAGCCCAAATGAGCCCCTACCTGCACTCAGACCCATAGACAGATGTCCTCAGAGGTAAAAAGGAAAGAACAGGCCCCTAGGCACTAATCATATCCATTGCTTTGGTTTCCAGTCATCTCTCCTCAGAGGCCTGGATTTCAAATGCAGCATATAGCTGTTTCTTGTCTCACCCATCAGAAAACATCTCATCTACACATGGGAAACTTGCACGTTGGAGCTGTGTCAAAGCCTCTGTTTAGGAGAACCCTTTAGGGCCCCAGTGCCACCGCTTCATTCCAAGGTCTCCATAGACACAAAAGCACATTCGGACCCATCCCCAGGGGTGTGCATTTCAACTCAGCATCCTCGGTAGCTCCCCACAGATCCAGGAGATCTAAACTGTCTTGTTGCTAGGAGACAATTGGAATGCGAGGTGGGCTACCCAGCCATCCATCCTTAGAACCCTGCTCAGAATCATTGGCCTGGAGCCAAACAACAGGTCTCAATTGTCCTGCCGAAGACTCTCTGCAGTTTGGAGCTTCTCACAACTCCCATCATGGGAAAACCCCCATGGCCTCGTGATGCCCCCCCATTCATGAAGGGGCCATCAGGGACAGAAACTCCAACCTGAGCGATCGTCTGATCCTCGCCCTGACTACAGATGCACGAGATCTCGATTCAGGTCTGTAGATTGTGCCTGCCATGTCCTCACCCAGAAACCTAAGCCTAGCTTGTGTTCTCAGACTTTTGTCGTCAGACTACTGGCCCACAAGTCCTCCAGTTTGGCAATCCAGAACTAGAATGCAGCACTCTGCCTGCCCTCCAGATAAAAGACATTGTCCTCTGGGACTACCCAGTAACCCCAAATGAGGATCAACCTGCACCGACCTTGGCTGTACCCCAAATACATAGGCTGACCAGGGCACTAATGCCCTTTCTGACACAGCCTGAGCCTGGACCCCCTGGCCCCTCCCAGACAGCTGGCCGCACACTGAGCACATCGAGCCGCCATGGCCTTAGGTCGTCATCTCTTCCCAACCTCGGTTTTCAGGTTTCAGAACCTAGACCTTATCTCCAATCACTGTCCATGTTGAAGGTGATGCAGTAATCAGAACTCCTTCCCCATGGCAAGAAACCTTGTGGTTGGCATGTTGTCCAACGTTCAGTGTCGTTGAAACCAGTGTGGCCCATGAGGCCCCGCCCATGCTCGCAGGCCACATTGGTCACAAACACACATTGTGACCCTCAGGCTGAGCCCAGTCCTCAAGTAAGGCCACTCAGTGGCTGGATGAAGAGATAGCATATTGGGCTTGCCATGCCCCTAGGCCCCAATTTTTAACCGTAGTTCGGATTGTCCCTTCAGTCTTCCCCACGGCTTTGCTTTGGAATTCCTCTTTTGGTGGGACACATGAGGTAACAAAACTGAAATGAGTCCTCCCATCCCACAGATTGACGAAAAGCAATTGGGAATCGGGCCAAATCCTCAGAGAGGAAGATTCGTCCATGGCCCATGAGGCCTCCCCGACATTCCACGGCCATCACTGATACAAGATCCAGAGACAAAAGCCTGAGCAATCGCCACAGACTCGCACTTTCTTCATATCCTGTAGAGTTCTTCTCATGGTTTGTAGATCGGGCCTGTTATACCTACGTCCCCAAACCTAAGCTGAGTTTGTGTTTTCAGACTTCTGTCCTCAATGTCTTGGGCCACACACCCTCCAGGCTGGGCCCCTGGAGCCACACATTAGGACTGTGCCTACCAATCCATGGGAATTCTGCCCATTCCATGGTCCAAAATCGTACAAATTAGGAGAAACCTCCAACGACCCTTAGGCCATCCCAATAGTGTGGGTCACCCGGAACAAACAAGGGGTGTCTGACACCAGCTGATAATCGACCTCCACTCATACCATAGATGGATGTCCCCAGAGAAGAAGATTGAACCAGACAGGACCCTAGGCCATAATAGGATCCATTGCTATGGGTTACAGGCATGTGTCCTCAAAAGCCTGATTCCAATACGAGCATAGGGGTTTTCCTGAGGCACCCATCAGAACTCATCTCGTCTCCACAAGGAAACCTGTGCATGAGAGCCATGTCCAAAGCTTAGGAAAGTACTTCAGGTTGCCGGTGCCACCGCCCCATTCCATGGACACAAAAACACATTAGGACACATCCTCAGGAAAGTCCATTTCAACTCAGCCACCGAGGTTGCTCCCGCAGAGCCATCAGATCTAAACTGTCTTGTTGCTAGGAGACAATTGGAATGCGAGGCGGGCTTCCCAGGCATCCATCCGCGAACGGTGCTCTGGAGTCATTCCATATGGGATGTCCTGGAGCTGTCCTACAGGTCTCAATTGTCCGGAAGAAGGAATCCTGGAAGGGGGCATCCCACAACTCCCAACGTGGGAAAAACTCAATGGTCTCGAGATTCCGCTCCCTTCATGAAGCGGCCGTCATGCTCAGAAACTCCCACCTGAGCCAACGTCTGATCCTATCCCTGACTTCAGATGCATGAGATATTGGTTCAGATCTGCAGGGGGTACCTGCCGTGCCATCGCCCTGAAACCCAAGTCTAGCTTGTCTTCTCAGACTTCCATCCTCACACTCCTGGCCCCAAAGCCCTCAAGTTTGGCAATTCCGGACCCACAATGCAGCACTCTGCCTGCCCTCTAGAAAAAAAATTATTGCCACATGAGCTGCCCAGGCACCTTAAATGAGGGTAAACCTACACAGCACTCGACTTTACCCAAATTATATAGTCTAACCTGGGCACTAATGCACTGTCGAACACATCCTGAGCCCGGACCTCCTGACCAACACCCAGAAAGCTGACCGCACACTGAGCACATAAAACCCGCCATGGCCTTAGGTCATCATCTCTTCCCTACCTCAGTTTTCAGGCTTCAGAACCGAGACCTTATCTCCAATCACTGCCCAGGGGTGAGTCTGATGCAGAAATCAGAACTCCTCCTTACCCATGGCAAGAACCCTTGTGGTTGGCACGTTGTCCAACGATCAGTGTAGGAGAAACCCTGAGGCCCCGCCCATTCTTGAGTGCGACGAGGGCATACACACGCATTGTGACCCTCAGCATGAGTCCTGTCCTCTAGTAAGTCCTCTCAGTGGCTGGACCATTAGATGTCATAATGGGCTTGACATGTCCCTGGGCCCCAATTTTTAACCAGATTTCTGATTGTCCAGTCGCCCCTCCTAGGGCTCTACTCTGAAATCCCTCATTTAGTAGGACACCTGAGGTTAAAAAAGAAAACAACAACAACAACAACAACAAAATAAAACGGACTTCTTCCAGCCCACAGAATGAACCCAAACTCTTTGGACGGGGCCAAACGACCAGAGAGTAAGTCTCGTCCATTTCCCATGAAGTCACCCAGAAATTCCACGACCATGAGTGACACGATATCCCGAGACAAAAACTTGAGCAGGAGCCTCACACTCGCCCTTCTTTCAAATCCCGAAAAGTTCTCCTCATGGTCTGTAGATCAGTCCTGCCATACCTATGACCCGAATCATAAGCCGAGTTTGTGTTTTCAGACAACTGTCCAAAAAGGGCTGGACTACACAACCTACAGGCTCAGGCCCCTGGAGCCAAACCTGAGGACTGTACTTGCCCTCTCCAAGGGAATTGTGTGTGCCCATTCCAATGGCCACAACCCTTCTAATAGGATAAACCTCCAAAGTCCCTGATATATCTCAATAGTGGTAGCTTCCCAGGAAAAACAGGGGCAATCTGAGCCCAAATGAGCCCCTACCTGCACTCAGACCCATAGACAGATGTCCTCAGAGGTAAAAAGGAAAGAACAGGCCCCTAGGCACTAATCAGATCCATTGCTTTGGTTTCCAGGCATCTCTCCTCAGAGGCCTGGATTTCATAAGCAGCATATAGCTGTTTCTTGTCTCACCCATCAGAAAACATCTCATCTACACATGGGAAACTTGCACGTTGGAGCTGTGTCAAAGCCTCTGTTTAGGAGAACCCTTTAGGGCCCCAGTGCCACCGCTTCATTCCAAGGTCTCCATAGACACAAAAGCACATTCGGACCCATCCCCAGGGGTGTGCATTTCAACTCAGCATCCTCGGTAGCTCCCCACAGATCCAGGAGATCTAAACTGTCTTGTTGCTAGGAGACAATTGGAATGCGAGGTGGGCTACCCAGCCATCCATCCTTAGAACCCTGCTCAGAATCATTGGCCTGGAGCTAAACAACAGGTCTCAATTGTCCTGCCGAAGACTCTCTGCAGTTTGGAGCTTCTCACAACTCCCATCATGGGAAAACCCCCATGGCCTCGTGATGCCCCCCCATTCATGAAGGGGCCATCAGGGACAGAAACTCCAACCTGAGCGATCGTCTGATCCTCGCCCTGACTTCAGATGCACGAGATCTTGATTCAGGTCCTTAGATTGTGCCTACCATGGCCTCACCCAGAAACCTAAGCCTAGCTTGTGTTCTCAGACTTTTGTCGTCAGACTACTGGCCCACAAGGCCTCCAGTTTGGCAATCCAGAACTAAAATGCAGCACTCTGCCTGCCCTCCAGATAAAAAACATTGTCCTCTGGGGCTACCCAGTAACCCCAAATGAGGATCAACCTGCACCAACCTTGGCTGTACCCCAAATACATAGGCTGACCAGGGCACTAATGCCCTTTCTGACACAGCCTGAGCCTGGACCCCCTGGCCCCTCCCAGACAGCTGGCCGCACATGAGCACATCAAGCCGCCATGGCCTTAGGTCGTCATCTCTTCCCAACCTCGGTTTTCAGGTTTCAGAACCTAGACCTTATCTCCAATCACTGTCCATGTTGAAGGTGATGCAGAAATCAGAACTCCTTCCCCATGGCAAGAAACCTTGTGGTTGGCATGTTGTCCAACGTTCAGTGTCATTGAAACCAGTGTGGCCCATGAGGCCCCGCCCATGCTCGCGGGCCACATTGGTCACAAACACACATTGTGACCCTCAGGCTGAGCCCAGTCCTCAAGTAAGGCCACTCAGTGGCTGGATGAAGAGATTGCATATTGGGCTTGCCATGCCCCCAATTTTTAACTATAGTTCGGATTGTCCCTTCAGTCTTCCCCACAGCTTTGCTTTGGAATTCCTCTTTTGGTGGGACACCTGAGGTAACAAAACTGAAATGAGTCCTCCCATCCCACAGATTGACGAAAAGCAATTGGGAATCGGGCCAAATCCTCAGAGAGGAAGATTCGTCCATGGCCCATGAGGCCTCCCCGACATTCCACGGCCATCACTGATACAAGATCCAGAGACAAAAGCCTGAGCAATCGCCACAGACTCGCACTTTCTTCATATCCTGTAGAGTTCTTCTCATGGTTTGTAGATCGGGCCTGTTATACCTACGTCCCCAAACCTAAGCTGAGTTTGTGTTTTCAGACTTCTGTCCTCAAAGTCTTGGGCCACACACCCTCCAGGCTGGGCCCCTGGAGCCACACATTAGGACTGTGCCTACCAATCCATGGGAATTCTGCCCATTCCATGGTCCAAAATCGTACAAATTAGGAGAAACCTCCAACGACCCTTAGGCCATCCCAATAGTGTGGGTCACCCGGAACAAACAAGGGGTGTCTGACACCAGCTGATAATCGACCTCCACTCATACCGTAGATGGATGTCCCCAGAGAAGAAGATTGAACCAGACAGGACCCTAGGCCATAATAGGATCCATTGCTATGGGTTACAGGCATGTGTCCTCAAAAGCCTGATTCCAATACTAGCATAGGGGTTTTCCTGAGGCACCCATCAGAACTCATCTCGTCTCCACAAGGAAACCTGTGCATGGGAGCCATGTCCAAAGCTTAGGAAAGTACTTCAGGTTGCCGGTGCCACCGCCCCATTCCAAGGCCCTCATGGACACAAAAACACATTAGGACACATCCTCAGGAAAGTCCATTTCAACTCAGCCACCGAGGTTGCTCCCGCAGAGCCATCAGATCTAAACTGTCTTGTTGCTAGGAGACAATTGGAATGCGAGGCGGGCTTCCCAGGCATCCATCCGCGAACGGTGCTCTGGAGTCATTCCATATGGGATGTCCTGGAGCTGTCCAACAGGTCTCAATTGTCCGGAAGAAGGAATCCTGGAAGGGGGCACCCCACAACTCCCAACGTGGGAAAACCTCAATGGTCTCGAGATTCCGCTCCCTTCATGAAGCGGCCGTCATGCTCAGAAACTCCCACCTGAGCCAACGTCTGATCCTCGCCCTGACTTCAGATGCATGAGATATTGGTTCAGATCTGCAGGGGGTACCTGCCGTGCCCTCGCCCTGAAACCCAAGTCTAGCTTGTCTTCTCAGACTTCCATCCTCACACTCCTGGCCCCAAAGCCCTCAAGTTTGGCAATTCTGGACCCACAATGCAGCACTCTGCCTGCCCTCTAGAAAAAAAATTATTGCCACATGAGCTGCCCAGGCACCTTAAATGAGGGTAAACCTACACAGCACTCGACTTTACCCAAATTATATAGTCTAACCTGGGCACTAATGCACTGTCGAACACATCCTGAGCCCGGACCTCCTGACCAACACCCAGAAAGCTGACCGCACACTGAGCACATAAAACCCGCCATGGCCTTAGGTCATCATCTCTTCCCTACCTCAGTTTTCAGGCTTCAGAACCGAGACCTTATCTCCAATCACTGCCCAGGGGTGAGTCTGATGCAGAAATCAGACCTCCTCCTTACCCATGGCAAGAACCCTTGTGGTTGGCACGTTGTCCAACGATCAGTGTAGGAGAAACCCTGAGGCCCCGCCCATTCTTGAGTGCGACGAGGGCATACACACGCATTGTGACCCTCAGCATGAGTCCTGTCCTCTAGTAAGTCCTCTCAGTGGCTGGACCATTAGATGTCATAATGGGCTTGACATGTCCCTGGGCCCCAGTTTTTAACCAGATTTCTGATTGTCCAGTCGCCCCTCCTAGGGCTCTACTCTGAAATCCCTCATTTGGTGGGACACCTGAGGTTAAAAATGAAAACAACAACAACAACAACAACAACAAAATAAAACGGACTTCTTCCAGCCCACAGAATGAACCCAAACTCTTTGGACGGGGCCAAACCACCAGAGAGTAAGACTCGTCCATTTCCCATGAAGTCACCCAGAAATTCCACGACCATGAGTGACACGATATCCCGAGACAAAAACTTGAGCAGGAGCCTCACACTCGCCCTTCTTTCAAATCCCGAAAAGTTCTCCTCATGGTCTGTAGATCAGTCCTGCCATACCTATGACCCGAATCATAAGCCGAGTTTGTGTTTTCAGACAACTGTCCAAACAGCCCTGGCCTACACAACCTACAGGCTCAGGCCCCTGGAGCCAAACCTGAGGACTGTACTTGCCCTCTCCAAGGGAATTGTGTGTGCCCATTCCAATGGCCACAACCCTTCTAATAGGATAAACCTCCAAAGTCCCTGATATATCTCAATAGAGGTAGCTTCCCAGGAAAAACAGGGGCAATCTGAGACCAAATGAGCCCCTATCTGCACTCAGACCCATAGACAGATGTCCTCAGAGGTAAAAAGGAAAGAACAGGCCCCTAGGCACTAATCAGATCCACTGCTTTGGTTTCCAGGCATCTCTCCTCAGAGGCCTGGATTTCAAAAGCAGCATATAGCTGTTTCTTGTCTCACCCATCAGAAAACATCTCATCTACACATGGGAAACTTGCACGTTGGAGCTGTGTCAAAGCCTCTGTTTAGGAGAACCCTTTAGGGCCCCAGTGCCACCGCTTCATTCCAAGGTCTCCATAGACACAAAAGCACATTCGGACCCATCCCCAGGGGTGTGCATTTCAACTCAGCATCCTCGGTAGCTCCCCACAGATCCAGGAGATCTAAACTGTCTTGTTGCTAGGAGACAATTGGAATGCGAGGTGGGCTACCCAGCCATCCATCCTTAGAACCCTGCTCAGAATCATTGGCCTGGAGCTAAACAACAGGTCTCAATTGTCCTGCCGAAGACTCTCTGCAGTTTGGAGCTTCTCACAACTCCCATCATGGGAAAACCCCCATGGCCTCGTGATGCCCCCCCATTCATGAAGGGGCCATCAGGGACAGAAACTCCAACCTGAGCGATCGTCTGATCCTCGCCCTGACTTCAGATGCACGAGATCTTGATTCAGGTCCTTAGATTGTGCCTACCATGGCCTCCCAGAAACCTAAGCCTAGCTTGTGTTCTCAGACTTTTGTCGTCAGACTACTGGCCCACAAGGCCTCCAGTTTGGCAATCCAGAACTAAAATGCAGCACTCTGCCTGCCCTCCAGATAAAAAACATTGTCCTCTGGGGCTACCCAGTAACCCCAAATGAGGATCAACCTGCACCAACCTTGGCTGTACCCCAAATACATAGGCTGACCAGGGCACTAATGCCCTTTCTGACACAGCCTGAGCCTGGACCCCCTGGCCCCTCCCAGACAGCTGGCCGCACATGAGCACATCAAGCCGCCATGGCCTTAGGTCGTCATCTCTTCCCAACCTCGGTTTTCAGGTTTCAGAACCTAGACCTTATCTCCAATCACTGTCCATGTTGAAGGTGATGCAGAAATCAGAACTCCTTCCCCATGGCAAGAAACCTTGTGGTTGGCATGTTGTCCAACGTTCAGTGTCATTGAAACCAGTGTGGCCCATGAGGCCCCGCCCATGCTCGCGGGCCACATTGGTCACAAACACACATTGTGACCCTCAGGCTGAGCCCAGTCCTCAAGTAAGGCCACTCAGTGGCTGGATGAAGAGATTGCATATTGGGCTTGCCATGCCCCCAATTTTTAACTATAGTTCGGATTGTCCCTTCAGTCTTCCCCACAGCTTTGCTTTGGAATTCCTCTTTTGGTGGGACACCTGAGGTAACAAAACTGAAATGAGTCCTCCCATCCCACAGATTGACGAAAAGCAATTGGGAATCGGGCCAAATCCTCAGAGAGGAAGATTCGTCCATGGCCCATGAGGCCTCCCCGACATTCCACGGCCATCACTGATACAAGATCCAGAGACAAAAGCCTGAGCAATCGCCACAGACTCGCACTTTCTTCATATCCTGTAGAGTTCTTCTCATGGTTTGTAGATCGGGCCTGTTATACCTACGTCCCCAAACCTAAGCTGAGTTTGTGTTTTCAGACTTCTGTCCTCAAAGTCTTGGGCCACACACCCTCCAGTCTGGGCCCCTGGAGCCACACATTAGGACTGTGCCTACCAATCCATGGGAATTCTGCCCATTCCATGGTCCAAAATCGTACAAATTAGGAGAAACCTCCAACGACCCTTAGGCCATCCCAATAGTGTGGGTCACCCGGAACAAACAAGGGGTGTCTGACACCAGCTGATAATCGACCTCCACTCATACCGTAGATGGATGTCCCCAGAGAAGAAGATTGAACCAGACAGGACCCTAGGCCATAATAGGATCCATTGCTATGGGTTACAGGCATGTGTCCTCAAAAGCCTGATTCCAATACTAGCATAGGGGTTTTCCTGAGGCACCCATCAGAACTCATCTCGTCTCCACAAGGAAACCTGTGCATGGGAGCCATGTCCAAAGCTTAGGAAAGTACTTCAGGTTGCCGGTGCCACCGCCCCATTCCAAGGCCCTCATGGACACAAAAACACATTAGGACACATCCTCAGGAAAGTCCATTTCAACTCAGCCACCGAGGTTGCTCCCGCAGAGCCATCAGATCTAAACTGTCTTGTTGCTAGGAGACAATTGGAATGCGAGGCCGGCTTCCCAGGCATCCATCCGCGAACGGTGCTCTGGAGTCATTCCATATGGGATGTCCTGGAGCTGTCCAACAGGTCTCAATTGTCCGGAAGAAGGAATCCTGGAAGGGGGCATCCCACAACTCCCAACGTGGGAAAACCTCAATGGTCTCGAGATTCCGCTCCCTTCATGAAGCGGCCGTCATGCTCAGAAACTCCCACCTGAGCCAACGTCTGATCCTCGCCCTGACTTCAGATGCATGAGATATTGGTTCAGATCTGCAGGGGGTACCTGCCGTGCCCTCGCCCTGAAACCCAAGTCTAGCTTGTCTTCTCAGACTTCCATCCTCACACTCCTGGCCCCAAAGCCCTCAAGTTTGGCAATTCTGGACCCACAATGCAGCACTCTGCCTGCCCTCTAGAAAAAAAATTATTGCCACATGAGCTGCCCAGGCACCTTAAATGAGGGTAAACCTACACAGCACTCGACTTTACCCAAATTATATAGTCTAACCTGGGCACTAATGCACTGTCGAACACATCCTGAGCCCGGACCTCCTGACCAACACCCAGAAAGCTGACCGCACACTGAGCACATAAAACCCGCCATGGCCTTAGGTCATCATCTCTTCCCTACCTCAGTTTTCAGGCTTCAGAACCGAGACCTTATCTCCAATCACTGCCCAGGGGTGAGTCTGATGCAGAAATCAGACCTCCTCCTTACCCATGGCAAGAACCCTTGTGGTTGGCACGTTGTCCAACGATCAGTGTAGGAGAAACCCTGAGGCCCCGCCCATTCTTGAGTGCGACGAGGGCATACACACGCATTGTGACCCTCAGCATGAGTCCTGTCCTCTAGTAAGTCCTCTCAGTGGCTGGACCATTAGATGTCATAATGGGCTTGACATGTCCCTGGGCCCCAGTTTTTAACCAGATTTCTGATTGTCCAGTCGCCCCTCCTAGGGCTCTACTCTGAAATCCCTCATTTGGTGGGACACCTGAGGTTAAAAATGAAAACAACAACAACAACAACAACAACAAAATAAAACGGACTTCTTCCAGCCCACAGAATGAACCCAAACTCTTTGGACGGGGCCAAACCACCAGAGAGTAAGACTCGTCCATTTCCCATGAAGTCACCCAGAAATTCCACGACCATGAGTGACACGATATCCCGAGACAAAAACTTGAGCAGGAGCCTCACACTCGCCCTTCTTTCAAATCCCGAAAAGTTCTCCTCATGGTCTGTAGATCAGTCCTGCCATACCTATGACCCGAATCATAAGCCGAGTTTGTGTTTTCAGACAACTGTCCAAACAGCCCTGGCCTACACAACCTACAGGCTCAGGCCCCTGGAGCCAAACCTGAGGACTGTACTTGCCCTCTCCAAGGGAATTGTGTGTGCCCATTCCAATGGCCACAAGCCTTCTAATAGGATAAACCTCCAAAGTCCCTGATATATCTCAATAGTGGTAGCTTCCCAGGAAAAACAGGGCCAATCTGAGCCCAAATGAGCCCCTACCTGCACTCAGACCCATAGACAGATGTCCTCAGAGGTAAAAAGGAAAGAACAGGCCCCTAGGCACTAATCAGATCCATTGCTTTGGTTTCCAGGCATCTCTCCTCAGAGGCCTGGATTTCAAAAGCAGCATATAGCTGTTTCTCGTCTCACCCGTCAGAAAACATCTCATCTACACATGGGAAACTTGCACGTTGGAGCTGTGTCAAAGCCTCTGTTTAGGAGAACCCTTTAGGGCCCCAGTGCCACCGCTTCATTCCAAGGACTCCATAGACACAAAAGCACATTCGGACCCATCCCCAGGGGTGTGCATTTCAACTCAGCATCCTCGGTAGCTCCCCACAGATCCAGGAGATCTAAACTGTCTTGTTGCTAGGAGACAATTGGAATGCGAGGTGGGCAACCCAGCCATCCATCCTTAGAACCCTGCTCAGAATCATTGGCCTGGAGCCAAACAACAGGTCTCAATTGTCCTGCCGAAGACTCTCTGCAGTTTGGAGCTTCTCACAACTCCCATCATGGGAAAACCCCCATGGCCTCGTGATGCCCCCCCATTCATGAAGGGGCCATCAGGGACAGAAACTCCAACCTGAGCGATCGTCTGATTTTCGCCCTGACTACAGATGCACGAGATCTCGATTCAGGTCTGTAGATTGTGCCTGCCATGGCCTCACCCAGAAACCTAAGCCTAGCTTGTGTTCTCAGACTTTTGTCGTCAGACTACTGGCCCACAAGGCCTCCAGTTTGGCAATCCAGAACTAAAATGCAGCACTCTGCCTGCCCTCCAGATAAAAGACATTGTCCTCTGGGACTACCCAGTAACCCCAAATAGGATCACCTGCACCGACCTTGGCTGTACCCCAAATACATAGGCTGACCAGGGCACTAATGCCCTTTCTGACACAGCCTGAGCCTGGACCCCCTGGCCCCTCCCAGACAGCTGGCCGCACACTGAGCACATCGAGCCGCCATGGCCTTAGGTCGTCATCTCTTCCCAACCTCGGTTTTCAGGTTTCAGAACCTAGACCTTATCTCCAATCACTGTCCATGTTGAAGGTGATGCAGTAATCAGAACTCCTTCCCCATGGCAAGAAACCTTGTGGTTGGCATGTTGTCCAACGTTCAGTGTCGTTGAAACCAGTGTGGCCCATGAGGCCCCGCCTATGCTCGCAGGCCACATTGGTCACAAACACACATTGTGACCCTCAGGCTGAGCCCAGTCCTCAAGTAAGGCCACTCAGTGGCTGGATGAAGAGATAGCATATTGGGCTTGCCATGCCCCTAGGCCCCAATTTTTAACTGTAGTTCGGATTGTCCCTTCAGTCTTCCCCACGGCTTTGCTTTGGAATTCCTCTTTTGGTGGGACACCTGAGGTAACAAAACTGAAATGAGTCCTCCCATCCCACAGATTGACGAAAAGCTATTGGGAATCGGGCCAGATCCTCAGAGAGGAAGATTCGTCCATGGCCCATGAGGCCTCCCCAACATTTCACGGCCAACACTGATACAAGATCCAGAGACAAAAGCCTGAGCAATCGCCACAGACTCGCACTTTCTTCATATCCTGTAGAGTTCTTCTCATGGTTTGTAGATCGGGCCTGTTATACCTACGTCCCCAAACCTAAGCTGAGTTTGTGTTTTCAGACTTCTGTCCTCAAAGTCTTGGGCCACACACCCTCCAGGCTGGGCCCCTGGAGCCACACATTAGGACTGTGCCTACCAATCCATGGGAATTCTGCCCATTCCATGGTCCAAAATCGTACAAATTAGGAGAAACCTCCAACGACCCTTAGGCCATCCCAATAGTGTGGGTCACCCGGAACAAACAAGGGGTGTCTGACACCAGCTGATAATCGACCTCCACTCATACCATAGATGGATGTCCCCAGAGAAGAAGATTGAACCAGACTGGACCCTAGGCCATAATAGGATCCATTGCTATGGGTTACAGGCATGTGTCCTCAAAAGCCTGATTCCAATACGAGCATAGGGGTTTTCCTGAGGCACCCATCAGAACTCATCTCGTCTCCACAAGGAAACCTGTGCATGGGAGCCATGTCCAAAGCTTAGGAAAGTACTTCAGGTTGCCGGTGCCACCGCCCCATTCCAAGGCCCTCATGGATACAAAAACACATTAGGACACATCCTCAGGAAAGTCCATTTCAACTCAGCCACCGAGGTTGCTCCCGCAGAGCCATCAGATCTAAACTGTCTTGTTGCTAGGAGACAATTGGAATGCGAGGCGGGCTTCCCAGGCATCCATCCGCGAACGGTGCTCTGGAGTCATTCCATATGGGATGTCCTGGAGCTGTCCTACAGGTCTCAATTGTCCGGAAGAAGGAATCCTGGAAGGGGGCATCCCACAACTCCCAACGTGGGAAAACCTCAATGGTCTCGAGATTCCGCTCCCTTCATGAAGCGGCCGTCATGCTCAGAATCTCCCACCTGAGCCAACGTCTGATCCTCGCCCTGACTTCAGATGCATGAGATATTGGTTCAGATCTGCAGGGGGTACCTGCCGTGCCCTCGCCCTGAAACCCAAGTCTAGCTTGTCTTCTCAGACTTCCATCCTCACACTCCTGGCCCCAAAGCCCTCAAGTTTGGCAATTCCGGACCCACAATGCAGCACTCTGCCTGCCCTCTAGAAAAAAAATGATTGCCTCATGAGCTGCCCAGGCACCTTAAATGAGGGTAAACCTACACAGCACTCGACTTTACCCAAATTATATAGTCTAACCTGGGCACTAATGCACTGTCGAACACATCCTGAGCCCGGACCTCCTGACCAACACCCAGAAAGCTGACCGCACACTGAGCACATAAAACCCGCCATGGCCTTAGGTCATCATCTCTTCCCTACCTCAGTTTTCAGGCTTCAGAACCGAGACCTTATCTCCAATCACTGCCCAGGGGTGAGTCTGATGCAGAAATCAGAACTCCTCCTTACCCATGGCAAGAACCCTTGTGGTTGGCACGTTGTCCAACGATCAGTGTAGGAGAAACCCTGAGGCCCCGCCCATTCTTGAGTGCGACGAGGGCATACACACGCATTGTGACCCTCAGCATGAGTCCTGTCCTCTAGTAAGTCCTCTCAGTGGCTGGACCATTAGATGTCATAATGGGCTTGACATGTCCCTAGGCCCCAATTTTTAACCAGATTTCTGATTGTCCAGTCGCCCCTCCTAGGGCTCTACTCTGAAATCCCTCATTTGGTGGGACACCTGAGGTTAAAAATGAAAACAACAACAACAACAACAACACAAAATAAAACGGACTTCTTCCAGCCCACAGAATGAACCCAAACTCTTTGGACGGGGCCAAACCACCAGAGAGTAAGACTCGTCCATTTCCCATGAAGTCACCCAGAAATTCCACGACCATGAGTGACACGATATCCCGAGACAAAAACTTGAGCAGGAGCCTCACACTCGCCCTTCTTTCAAATCCCAAAAAGTTCTCCTCATGGTCTGTAGAACAGTCCTGCCATACCTATGACCTGCAACATAAGCCGAATTTGTGTTTTCAGACAACTGTCCAAAAAGGGCTGGACTACACAACCTACAGGCTCAGGCCCCTGGAGCCAAACCTGAGGACTGTACTTGCCCTCTCCAAGGGAATTGTGTGTGCCCATTCCAATGGCCACAACCCTTCTAATAGGATAAACCTCCAAAGTCCCTGATATATCTCAATAGTGGTAGCTTCCCAGGAAAAACAGGGCCAATCTGAGCCCAAATGAGCCCCTACCTGCACTCAGACCCATAGACAGATGTCCTCAGAGGTAAAAAGGAAAGAACAGGCCCCTAGGCACTAATCAGATCCATTGCTTTGGTTTCCAGGCATCTCTCCTCAGAGGCCTGGATTTCAAAAGCAGCATATAGCTGTTTCTTGTCTCACCCATCAGAAAACATCTCATCTACACATGGGAAACTTGCACGTTGGAGCTGTGTCAAAGCCTCTGTTTAGGAGAACCCTTTAGGGCCCCAGTGCCACCGCTTCATTCCAAGGTCTCCATAGACACAAAAGCATATTCGGACCCATCCCCAGGGGTGTGCATTTCAACTCAGCATCCTCGGTAGCTCCCCACAGATCCAGGAGATCTAAACTGTCTTGTTGCTAGGAGACAATTGGAATGCGAGGTGGGCTACCCAGCCATCCATCCTTAGAACCCTGCTCAGAATCATTGGCCTGGAGCTAAACAACAGGTCTCAATTGTCCTGCCGAAGACTCTCTGCAGTTTGGAGCTTCTCACAACTCCCATCAAGGGAAAACCCCCATGGCCTCGTGATGCCCCCCCATTCATGAAGGGGCCATCAGGGACAGAAACTCCAACCTGAGCCATCGTCTGATCCTCGCCCTGACTTCAGATGCACGAGATCTCGATTCAGGTCTGTAGATTGTGCCTACCATGGCCTCACCCAGAAACCTAAGCCTAGCTTGTGTTCTCAGACTTTTGTCTTCAGACTACTGGCCCACAAGGCCTCCAGTTTGGCAATCCAGAACTAAAATGCAGCACTCTGCCTGCCCTCCAGATAAAAAACATTGTCCTCTGGGGCTACCCAGTAACCCCAAATGAGGATCAACCTGCACCAACCTTGGCTGTACCCCAAATACATAGGCTGACCAGGGCACTAATGCCCTTTCTGACACAGCCTGAGCCTGGACCCCCTGGCCCCTCCCAGACAGCTGGCCGCACATGAGCACATCAAGCCGCCATGGCCTTAGGTCGTCATCTCTTCCAAACCTCGGTTTTCAGGTTTCAGAACCTAGACCTTATCTCCAATCACTGTCCATGTTGAACGTGATGCAGAAATCAGAACTCCTTCCCCATGGCAAGAAACCTTGTGGTTGGCATGTTGTCCAACGTTCAGTGTCATTGAAACCAGTGTGGCCCATGAGGCCCCGCCCATGCTCGCGGGCCACATTGGTCACAAACACACATTGTGACCCTCAGGCTGAGCCCAGTCCTCAAGTAAGGCCACTCAGTGGCTGGATGAATAGATAGCATATTGGGCTTGCCATGCCCCTAGGCCCCAATTTTTAACTATAGTTCGGATTGTCCCTTCAGTCTTCCCCATGGCTTGGCTTTGGAATTCCTCTTTTGGTGGGACACCTGAGGTAACAAAACTGAAATGAGTCCTCCCATCCCACAGATTGACGAAAAGCAATTGGGAATCGGGCCAAATCCTCAGAGAGGAAGATTCGTCCATGGCCCATGAGGCCTCCCCGACATTCCACGGCCATCACTGATACAAGATCCAGAGACAAAAGCCTGAGCAATCGCCAAAGACTCGCACTTTCTTCATATCCTGTAGAGTTCTTCTCATGGTTTGTAGATCGGGCCTGCCATACCTACGTCCCCAAACCTAAGCTGAGTTTGTGTTTTCAGACTACTGTCCTCAAAGTCTTGGGCCACACACCCTCCAGGCTGGGCCCCTGGAGCCACACATTAGGACTGTGCCTACCAATCCATGGGAATTCTGCCCATTCCATGGTCCAAAATCGTACAAATTAGGAGAAACCTCCAACGACCCTTAGGCCATCCCAATAGTGTGGGTCACCCGGAACAAACAAGGGGTGTCTGACACCAGCTGATAATCGACCTCCACTCATACCATAGATGGATGTCCCCAGAGAAGAAGATTGAACCAGACAGGACCCTAGGCCATAATAGGATCCATTGCTATGGGTTACAGGCATGTGTCCTCAAAAGCCTGATTCCAATACGAGCATAGGGGTTTTCCTGAGGCACCCATCAGAACTCATCTCGTCTCCACAAGGAAACCTGTGCATGGGAGCCATGTCCAAAGCTTAGGAAAGTACTTCAGGTTGCCGCTGCCACCGCCCCATTCCAAGGCCCTCATGGACACAAAAACACATTAGGACACATCCTCAGGAAAGTCCATTTCAACTCAGCCACCGAGGTTGCTCCCGCAGAGCCATCAGATCTAAACTGTCTTGTTGCTAGGAGACAATTGGAATGCGAGGCGGGCTTCCCAGGCATCCATCCGCGAACGGTGCTCTGGAGTCATTCCATATGGGATGTCCTGGAGCTGTCCAACAGGTCTCAATTGTCCGGAAGAAGGAATCCTGGAAGGGGGCATCCCACAACTCCCAACGTGGGAAAACCTCAATGGTCTCGAGATTCCGCTCCCTTCATGAAGCGGCCGTCATGCTCAGAAACTCCCACCTGAGCCAACGTCTGATCCTCGCCCTGACTTCAGATGCATGAGATATTGGTTCAGATCTGCAGGGGGTACCTGCCGTGCCCTCGCCCTGAAACCCAAGTCTAGCTTGTCTTCTCAGACTTCCATCCTCACACTCCTGGCCCCAAAGCCCTCAAGTTTGGCAATTCCGGACCCACAATGCAGCACTC
Organism: Mustela nivalis; assembly: GCF_964662115.1. Lineage (NCBI taxonomy): Eukaryota > Metazoa > Chordata > Mammalia > Carnivora > Mustelidae > Mustela > Mustela nivalis. Next base: position 269,232 of record NW_028136276.1, on the reverse strand, counting down.
TGCCTGCCCTCTAGAAAAAAAATTATTGCCACATGAGCTGCCCAGGCACCTTAAATGAGGGTAAACCTACACAGCACTCGACTTTACCCAAATTATATAGTCTAACCTGGGCACTAATGCACTGTCGAACACATCCTGAGCCCGGACCTCCTGACCAACACCCAGAAAGCTGACCGCACACTGAGCACATAAAACCCGCCATGGCCTTAGGTCTTCATCTCTTCCCTACCTCAGTTTTCAGGCTTCAGAACCGAGACCTTATCTCCAATCACTGCCCAGGGGTGAGTCTGATGCAGAAATCAGAACTCCTCCTTACCCATGGCAAGAACCCTTGTGGTTGGCACGTTGTCCAACGATAAGTGTAGGAGAAACCCTGAGGCCCCGCCCATTCTTGAGTGCGACGAGGGCATACACACGCATTGTGACCCTCAGCATGAGTCCTGTCCTCTAGTAAGTCCTCTCAGTGGCTGGACCATTAGATGTCATAATGGGCTTGACAAGTCCCTAGGCCCCAGTTTTTAACCAGATTTCTGATTGTCCAGTCGCCCCTCCTAGGGCTCTACTCTGAAATCCCTCATTTGGTGGGACACCTGAGGTTAAAAATGAAAACAACAACAACAACAACAACAACAAAATAAAACGGACTTCTTCCAGCCCACAGAATGAACCCAAACTCTTTGGACGGGGCCAAACCACCAGAGAGTAAGACTCGTCCATTTCCCATGAAGTCACCCAGAAATTCCACGACCATGAGTGACACGATATCCCGAGACAAAAACTTGAGCAGGAGCCTCACACTCGCCCTTCTTTCAAATCCCGAAAAGTTCTCCTCATGGTCTGTAGATCAGTCCTGCCATACCTATGACCTGCAACATAAGCCGAGTTTGTGTTTTCAGACAACTGTCCAAAAAGGGCTGGACTACACAACCTACAGGCTCAGGCCCCTGGAGCCAAACCTGAGGACTGTACTTGCCCTCTCCAAGGGAATTGTGTGTGCCCATTCCAATGGCCACAAGCCTTCTAATAGGATAAACCTCCAAAGTCCCTGATATATCTCAATAGTGGTAGCTTCCCAGGAAAAACAGGGGCAATCTGAGCCCAAATGAGCCCCTACCTGCACTCAGACCCATAGACAGATGTCCTCAGAGGTAAAAAGGAAAGAACAGGCCCCTAGGCACTAATCAGATCCATTGCTTTGGTTTCCAGGCATCTCTCCTCAGAGGCCTGGATTTCAAAAGCAGCATATAGCTGTTTCTTGGCTCACCCATCAGAAAACATCTCATCTACACATGGGAAACTTGCACGTTGGAGCTGTGTCAAAGCCTCTGATTAGGAGAACCCTTTAGGGCCCCAGTGCCACCGCTTCATTCCAAGGTCTCCATAGACACAAAAGCACATTCGGACCCATCCCCAGGGGTGTGCATTTCAACTCAGCATCCTCGGTAGCTCCCCACAGATCCAGGAGATCTAAACTGTCTTGTTGCTAGGAGACAATTGGAATGCGAGGTGGGCTACCCAGCCATCCATCCTTAGAACCCTGCTCAGAATCATTGGCCTGGAGCCAAACAACAGGTCTCAATTGTCCTGCCGAAGTCTCTCTGCAGTTTGGAGCTTCTCACAACTCCCATCATGGGAAAACCCCCATGGCCTCGTGATGCCCCCCCCATTCATGAAGGGGCCATCAGGGACAGAAACTCCAACCTGAGCGATCGTCTGATCCTCGCCCTGACTTCAGATGCATGAGATCTCGATTCAGGTCTGTAGATTGTGCCTGCCATGGCCTCACCCAGAAACCTAAGCCTAGCTTGTGTTCTCAGACTTTTGTCGTCAGACTACTGGCCCACAAGGCCTCCAGTTTGGCAATCCAGAACTAAAATGCAGCAATCTGCCTGCCCTCCAGATAAAAAACATTGTCCTCTGGGGCTACCCAGTACCCCCAAATGAGGATCAACCTGCACCGAACTTGGCTGTACCCCAAATACATAGGATGACCAGGGCACTAATGCCCTTTCTGACACAGCCTGAGCCTGGACCCCCTGGCCCCTCCCAGACAGCTGGCCGCACACTGAGCACATCGAGCCGCCATGGCCTTAGGTCGTCATCTCTTCCCAACCTCGGTTTTCAGGTTTCAGAACCTAGACCTTATCTCCAATCACTGTCCATGTTGAAGGTGATGCAGTAATCAGAACTCCTTCCCCATGGCAAGAAACCTTGTGGTTGGCATGTTGTCCAACGTTCAGTGTCGTTGAAACCAGTGTGGCCCATGAGGCCACGCCCATGCTCGCAGGCCACATTGGTCACAAACACACATTGTGACCCTCAGGCTGAGCCCAGTCCTCAAGTAAGGCCACTCAGTGGCTGGATGAAGAGATAGCATATTGGGCTTGCCATGCCCCTAGGCCCCAATTTTTAACCGTAGTTCGGATTGTCCTTCAGTCTTCCCCACGGCTTTGCTTTGGAATTCCTCTTTTGCGGGGACACCTGAGGTAACAAAACTGAAATGAGTCCTCCCATCCCACAGATTGACGAAAAGTAATTGGGAATCGGGCCAAATCCTCAGAGAGGAAGATTCGTCCATGGCCCATGAGGCCTCCCCGACATTCCACGGCCATCACTGATACAAGATCCAGAGACAAAAGCCTGAGCAATCGCCACAGACTCGCACTTTCTTCATATCCTGTAGAGTTCTTCTCATGGTTTGTAGATCGGGCCTGCCATACCTACGTCCCCAAACCTAAGCTGAGTTTGTGTTTTCAGACTTCTGTCCTCAAAGTCTTGGGCCACACACCCTCCAGGCTGGGCCCCTGGAGCCACACATTAGGACTGTGCCTACCAATCCATGGGAATTCTGCCCATTCCATGGTCCAAAATCGTACAAATTAGGAGAAACCTCCAACGACCCTTAGGCCATCCCAATAGTGTGGGTCACGTGGAACAAACAAGGGGTGTCTGACACCAGCTGATAATCGACCTCCACTCATACCATAGATGGATGTCCCCAGAGAAGAAGATTGAACCAGACAGGACCCTAGGCCATAATAGGATCCATTGCTATGGGTTACAGGCATGTGTCCTCAAAAGCCTGATTCCAATACGAGCATAGGGGTTTTCCTGAGGCACCCATCAGAACTCATCTCGTCTCCACAAGGAAACCTGTGCATGGGAGCCATGTCCAAAGCTTAGGAAAGTACTTCAGGTTGCCGGTGCCACCGCCCCATTCCAAGGCCCTCATGGACACAAAAACACATTAGGACACATCCTCAGGAAAGTCCATTTCAACTCAGCCACCGAGGTTGCTCCCGCAGAGCCATCAGATCTAAACTGTCTTGTTGCTAGGAGACAATTGGAATGCGAGGCGGGCTTCCCAGGCATCCATCCGCGAACGGTGCTCTGGAGTCATTCCATATGGGATGTCCTGGAGCTGTCCAACAGGTCTCAATTGTCCGGAAGAAGGAATCCTGGAAGGGGGCATCCCACAACTCCCAACGTGGGAAAACCTCAATGGTCTCGAGATTCCGCTCCCTTCATGAAGCGGCCGTCATGCTCAGAAACTCCCACCTGAGCCAACGTCTGATCCTCGCCCTGACTTCAGATGCATGAGATATTGGTTCAGATCTGCAGGGGGTACCTGCCGTGCCCTCGCCCTGAAACCCAAGTCTAGCTTGTCTTCTCAGACTTCCATCCTCACACTCCTGGCCCCAAAGCCCTCAAGTTTGGCAATTCCGGACCCACAATGCAGCACTCTGCCTGCCCTCTAGAAAAAAAATTATTGCCACATGAGCTGCCCAGGCACCTTAAATGAGGGTAAACCTACACAGCACTCGACTTTACCCAAATTATATAGTCTAACCTGGGCACTAATGCACTGTCGAACACATCCTGAGCCCGGACCTCCTGACCAACACCCAGAAAGCTGACCGCACACTGAGCACATAAAACCCGCCATGGCCTTAGGTCATCATCTCTTCCCTACCTCAGTTTTCAGGCTTCAGAACCGAGACCTTATCTCCAATCACTGCCCAGGGGTGAGTCTGATGCAGAAATCAGACCTCCTCCTTACCCATGGCAAGAACCCTTGTGGTTGGCACGTTGTCCAACGATCAGTGTAGGAGAAACCCTGAGGCCCCGCCCATTCCTGAGTGCGACGATGGCATACACACGCATTGTGACCCTCAGCATGAGTCCTGTCCTCTAGTAAGTCCTCTCAGTGGCTGGATCATTAGATGTCATAATGGGCTTGACATGTCCCTAGGCCCCAATTTTTAACCAGATTTCTGATTGTCCAGTCGCCCCTCCTAGGGCTCTACTCTGAAATCCCTCATTTGGTGGGACACCTGAGGTTAAAAATGAAAACAACAACAACAACAACAACAACAAAATAAAACGGACTTCTTCCAGCCCACAGAATGAACCCAAACTCTTTGGACGGGGCCAAACCACCAGAGAGTAAGACTCGTCCATTTCCCATGAAGTCACCCAGAAATTCCACGACCATGAGTGACACGATATCCCGAGACAAAAACTTGAGCAGGAGCCTCACACTCGCCCTTCTTTCAAATCCCGAAAAGTTCTCCTCATGGTCTGTAGATCAGTCCTGCCATACCTATGACCTGCAACATAAGCCGAGTTTGTGTTTTCAGACAACTGTCCAAAAAGGGCTGGACTACACAACTTACAGGCTCAGGCCCCTGGAGCCAAACCTGAGGACTGTACTTGCCCTCTCCAAGGGAATTGTGTGTGCCCATTCCAATGGCCACAACCCTTCTAATAGGATAAACCTCCAAAGTCCCTGATATATCTCAATAGTGGTAGCTTCCCAGGAAAAACAGGGGCAATCTGAGCCCAAATGAGCCCCTACCTGCACTCAGACCCATAGACAGATGTCCTCAGAGGTAAAAAGGAAAGAACAGGCCCCTAGGCACTAATCAGATCCATTGCTTTGGTTTCCAGGCATCTCTCCTCAGAGGCCTGGATTTCAAAAGCAGCATATAGCTGTTTCTTGGCTCACCCATCAGAAAACATCTCATCTACACATGGGAAACTTGCACGTTGGAGCTGTGTCAAAGCCTCTGTTTAGGAGAACCCTTTAGGGCCCCAGTGCCACCGCTTCATTCCAAGGTCTCCATAGACACAAAAGCACATTCGGACCCATCCCCAGGGGTGTGCATTTCAACTCAGCGTCCTCGGTAGCTCCCCACAGATCCAGGAGATCTAAACTGTCTTGTTGCTAGGAGACAATTGGAATGCGAGGTGGGCTACCCAGCCATCCATCCTTAGAACCCTGCTCAGAATCATTGGCCTGGAGCTAAACAACAGGTCTCAATTGTCCTGCCGAAGACTCTCTGCAGTTTGGAGCTTCTCACAACTCCCATCATGGGAAAACCCCCATGGCCTCGTGATGCCCCCCCATTCATGAAGGGGCCATCAGGGACAGAAACTCCAACCTGAGCGATCGTCTGATCGTCGCCCTGACTTCAGATGCACGAGATCTCGATTCAGGTCTGTAGATTGTGCCTACCATGGCCTCACCCAGAAACCTAAGCCTAGCTTGTGTTCTCAGACTTTTGTCGTCAGACTACTGGCCCACAAGGCCTCCAGTTTGGCAATCCAGAACTAAAATGCAGCACTCTGCCTGCCCTCCAGATAAAAAACATTGTCCTCTGGGGCTACCCAGTAACCCCAAATGAGGATCAACCTGCACCAACCTTGGCTGTACCCCAAATACATAGGCTGACCAGGGCATTAATGCCCTTTCTGACACAGCCTGAGCCTGGACCCCCTGGCCCCTCCCAGACAGCTGGCCGCACATGAGCACATCAAGCCGCCATGGCCTTAGGTCGTCATCTCTTCCCAACCTCGGTTTTCAGGTTTCAGAACCTAGACCTTATCTCCAATCACTGTCCATGTTGAAGGTGATGCAGAAATCAGAACTCCTTCCCCATGGCAAGAAACCTTGTGGTTGGCATGTTGTCCAACGTTCAGTGTCGTTGAAACCAGTGTGGCCCATGAGGCCCCGCCCATGCTCGCGGGCCACATTGGTCACAAACACACATTGTGACCCTCAGGCTGAGCCCAGTCCTCAAGTAAGGCCACTCAGTGGCTGGATGAAGAGATAGCATATTGGGCTTGCCATGCCCCTAGGCCCCAATTTTTAACTATAGTTCGGATTGTCCCTTCAGTCTTCCCCACGGCTTTGCTTTGGAATTCCTCTTTTGGTGGGACACCTGAGGTAACAAAACTGAAATGAGTCCTCCTATCCCACAGATTGACGAAAAGCAATTGGGAATCGGGCCAAATCCTCAGAGAGGAAGATTCGTCCATGGCCCATGAGGCCTCCCCGACATTCCACGGCCAACACTGATACAAGATCCAGAGACAAAAGCCTGAGCAATCGCCACAGACTCGCACTTTCTTCATATCCTGTAGAGTTCTTCTCATGGTTTGTAGATCGGGCCTGCCATACCTACGTCCCCAAACCTAAGCTGAGTTTGTGTTTTCAGACTTCTGTCCTCAAAGTCTTGGGCCACACACCCTCCAGGCTGGGCCCCTGGAGCCACACATTAGGACTGTGCCTACCAATCCATGGGAATTCTGCCCATTCCGTGGTCCAAAATCGTACAAATTAGGAGAAACCTCCAACGACCCTTAGGCCATCCCAATAGTGTGGGTCACGTGGAACAAACAAGGGGTGTCTGACACCAGCTGATAATCGACCTCCACTCATACCATAGATGGATGTCCCCAGAGAAGAAGATTGAACCAGACAGGACCCTAGGCCATAATAGGATCCATTGCTATGGGTTACAGGCATGTGTCCTCAAAAGCCTGATTCCAATACGAGCATAGGGGTTTTCCTGAGGCACCCATCAGAACTCATCTCGTCTCCACAAGGAAACCTGTGCATGGGAGCCATGTCCAAAGCTTAGGAAAGTACTTCAGGTTGCCGGTGCCACCGCCCCATTCCAAGGCCCTCATGGACACAAAAACACATTAGGACACATCCTCAGGAAAGTCCATTTCAACTCAGCCACCGAGGTTGCTCCCGCAGAGCCATCAGATCTAAACTGTCTTGTTGCTAGGAGACAATTGGAATGCGAGGCGGGCTTCCCAGGCATCCATCCGCGAACGGTGCTCTGGAGTCATTCCATATGGGATGTCCTGGAGCTGTCCTACAGGTCTCAATTGTCCGGAAGAAGGAATCCTGGAAGGGGGCATCCCACAACTCCCAACGTGGGAAAACCTCAATGGTCTCGAGATTCCGCTCCCTTCATGAAGCGGCCGTCATGCTCAGAAACTCCCACCTGAGCCAACGTCTGATCCTCGCCCTGACTTCAGATGCATGAGATATTGGTTCAGATCTGCAGGGGGTACCTGCCGTGCCCTCGCCCTGAAACCCAAGTCTAGCTTGTCTTCTCAGACTTCCATCCTCACACTCCTGGCCCCAAAGCCCTCAAGTTTGGCAATTCCGGACCCACAATGCAGCACTCTGCTTGCCCTCTAGAAAAAAAATTATTGCCACATGAGCTGCCCAGGCACCTTAAATGAGGGTAAACCTACACAGCACTCGACTTTACCCAAATTATATAGTCTAACCTGGGCACTAATGCACTGTCGAACACATCCTGAGCCCGGACCTCCTGACCAACACCCAGAAAGCTGACCGCACACTGAGCACATAAAACCCGCCATGGCCTTAGGTCATCATCTCTTCCCTACCTCAGTTTTCAGGCTTCAGAACCGAGACCTTATCTCCAATCACTGCCCAGGGGTGAGTCTGATGCAGAAATCAGAACTCCTCCTTACCCATGGCAAGAACCCTTGTGGTTGGCACGTTGTCCAACGATCAGTGTAGGAGAAACCCTGAGGCCCCGCCCATTCTTGAGTGCGACGAGGGCATACACACGCATTGTGACCCTCAGCATGAGTCCTGTCCTCTAGTAAGTCCTCTCAGTGGCTGGACCATTAGATGTCATAATGGGCTTGACATGTCCCTAGGCCCCAATTTTTAACCAGATTTCTGATTGTCCAGTCGCCCCTCCTAGGGCTCTACTCTGAAATCCCTCATTTGGTGGGACACCTGAGGTTAAAAATGAAAACAACAACAACAACAACAACACAAAATAAAACGGACTTCTTCCAGCCCACAGAATGAACCCAAACTCTTTGGACGGGGCCAAACCACCAGAGAGTAAGACTCGTCCATTTCTCATGAAGTCACCCAGAAATTCCACGACCATGAGTGACACGATATCCCGAGACAAAAACTTGAGCAGGAGCCTCACACTCGCCCTTCTTTCAAATCCCGAAAAGTTCTCCTCATGGTCTGTAGATCAGTCCTGCCATACCTATGACCTGAAACATAAGCCGAGTTTGTGTTTTCAGACAACTGTCCAAAAAGGGCTGGACTACACAACCTACAGGCTCAGGCCCCTGGAGCCAAACCTGAGGACTGTACTTGCCCTCTCCAAGGGAATTGTGTGTGCCCATTCCAATGGCCACAACCCTTCTAATAGGATAAACCTCCAAAGTCCCTGATATATCTCAATAGTGGTAGCTTCCCAGGAAAAACAGGGGCAATCTGAGCCCAAATGAGCACCTAACTGCACTCAGACCCATAGACAGATGTCCTCAGAGGTAAAAAGGAAAGAACAGGCCCCTAGGCACTAATCAGATCCATTGCTTTGGTTTCCAGGCTTCTCTCCTCAGAGGCCTGGATTTCAAAAGCACCATATAGCTGTTTCTTGTCTCACCCATCAGAAAACATCTCATCTACACATGGGAAACTTGCACGTTGGAGCTGTGTCAAAGCCTTTGTTTAGGAGAATCCTTTAGGGCCCCAGTGCCACCGCTTCATTCCAAGGTCTCCATAGACACAAAAGCACATTCGGACCCATCCCCAGGGGTGTGCATTTCAACTCAGCATCCTCGGTAGCTCCCCACAGATCCAGGAGATCTAAACTGTCTTGTTGCTAGGAGACAATTGGAATGCGAGGTGGGCTACCCAGCCATCCATCCTTAGAACCCTGCTCAGAATCATTGGCCTGGGGCCAAACAACAGGTCTCAATTGTCCTGCCGAAGACTCTCTGCAGTTTGGAGCTTCTCACAACTCCCATCATGGGAAAACCCCCATGGCCTCGTGATGCCCACCCCATTCATGAAGGGGCCATCAGGGACAGAAACTCCAACCTGAGCGATCGTCTGATCCTCGCCCTGACTTCAGATGCATGAGATCTCGATTCAGGTCTGTAGATTGTGCCTGCCATGGCCTCACCCAGAAACCTAAGCCTAGCTTGTGTTCTCAGACTTTTGTCGTCAGACTACTGGCCCACAAGGCCTCCAGTTTGGCAATCCAGAACTAAAATGCAGCAATCTGCCTGCCCTCCAGATAAAAAACATTGTCCTCTGGGGCTACCCATAACCCCAAATGAGGATCAACCTGCACCGACCTTGGCTGTACCCCCAATACATAGCCTGACCAGGGCACTAATGCCCTTTCTGACACAGCCTGAGCCTGGACCCCCTGGCCCCTCCCAGACAGCTGGCCGCACACTGAGCACATCGAGCCGCCATGTCCTTAGGTCGTCATCTCTTCCCAACCTCGGTTTTCAGGTTTCAGAACCTAGACCTTATCTCCAATCACTGTCCATGTTGAAGGTGATGCAGAAATCAGAACTCCTTCCCCATGGCAAGAAACCTTGTGGTTGGCATGTTGTCCAACGTTCAGTGTCGTTGAAACCAGTGTGGCCCATGAGGCCCCGCCCATGCTCGCGGGCCACATTGGTCACAAACACACATTGTGACCCTCAGGCTGAGCCCAGTCCTCAAGTAAGGCCACTCAGTGGCTGGATGAAGAGATAGCATATTGGGCTTGCCATGCCCCTAGGCCCCAATTTTTAACCATAGTTCGGATTGTCCCTTCAGTTTTCCCCACGGCTTTGCTTTGGAATTCCTCTTTTGGTGGGACACCTGAGGTAACAAAACTGAAATGAGTCCTCCCATCCCACAGATTGACGAAAAGCAATTGGGAATCGGGCCAAATCCTCAGAGAGGAAGATTCGTCCATGGCCCATGAGGCCTCCCCGACATTCCACGGCCATCACTGATACAAGATCCAGAGACAAAAGCCTGAGCAATCGCCACAGACTCGCACTTTCTTCATATCCTGTAGAGTTCTTCTCATGGTTTGTAGATCGGGACTGCCATACCTACGTCCCCAAACCTAAGCTGAGTTTGTGTTTTCAGACTTCTGTCCTCAAAGTCTTGGGCCACACACCCTCCAGGCTGGGCCCCTGGAGCCACACATTAGGACTGTGCCTACCAATCCATGGGAATTCTGCCCATTCCATGGTCCAAAATCGTACAAATTAGGAGAAACCTCCAACGACCCTTAGGCCATCCCAATAGTGTGGGTCACCCGGAACAAACAAGGGGTGTCTGACACCAGCTGATAATCGACCTCCACTCATACCATAGATGGATGTCCCCAGAGAAGAAGATTGAACCAGACAGGACCCTAGGCCATAATAGGATCCATTGCTATGGGTTACAGGCATGTGTCCTCAAAAGCCTGATTCCAATACGAGCATAGGGGTTTTCCTGAGGCACCCATCAGAAATCATCTCGTCTCCACAAGGAAACCTGTGCATGGGAGCCATGTCCAAAGCTTAGGAAAGTACTTCAGGTTGCCGGTGCCACCGCCCCATTCCAAGGCCCTCATGGACACAAAAACACATTAGGACACATCCTCAGGAAAGTCCATTTCAAATCAGCCACCGAGGTTGCTCCCGCAGAGCCATCAGATCTAAACTGACTTGTTGCTAGGAGACAATTGGAATGCGAGGCAGGCTTCCCAGGCATCCATCCGCGAACGGTGTTCTGGAGTCATTCCATATGGGATGTCCTGGAGCTGTCCAACAGGTCTCAATTGTCCGGAAGAAGGAATCCTGGAAGGGGGCATCCCACAACTCCCAACGTGGGAAAACCTCAATGGTCTCGAGATTCCGCTCCCTTCATGAAGCGGCCGTCATGCTCAGAAACTCCCACCTGAGCCAACGTCTGATCCTCGCCCTGACTTCAGATGCATGAGATATTGGTTCAGATCTGCAGGGGGTACCTGCCGTGCCCTCGCCCTGAAACCCAAGTCTAGCTTGTCTTCTCAGACTTCCATCCTCACACTCCTGGCCCCAAAGCCCTCAAGTTTGGCAATTCCGGACCCACAATGCAGCACTCTGCCTGCCCTCTAGAAAAAAAATTATTGCCACTTGAGCTGCCCAGGCACCTTAAATGAGGGTAAACCTACACAGCACTCGACTTTACCCAAATTATATAGTCTAACCTGGGCACTAATGCACTGTCGAACACATCCTGAGCCCGGACCTCCTGACCAACACCCAGAAAGCTGACCGCACACTGAGCACATAAAACCCGCCATGGCCTTAGGTCATCATCTCTTCCCTACCTCAGTTTTCAGGCTTCAGAACCGAGACCTTATCTCCAATCACTGCCCAGGGGTGAGTCTGATGCAGAAATCAGAACTCCTCCTTACCCATGGCAAGAACCCTTGTGGTTGGCACGTTGTCCAACGATCAGTGTAGGAGAAACCCTGAGGCCCCGCCCATTCTTGAGTGCGACGAGGGCATACACACGCATTGTGACCCTCAGCATGAGTCCTGTCCTCTAGTAAGTCCTCTCAGTGGCTGGACCATTAGATGTCATAATGGGCTTGACATGTCCCTAGGCCCCAGTTTTTAACCAGATTTCTGATTGTCCAGTCGCCCCTCCTAGGGCTCTACTCTGAAATCCCTCATTTGGTGGGACACCTGAGGTTAAAAATGAAAACAACAACAACAACAACAACACAAAATAAAACGGACTTCTTCCAGCCCACAGAATGAACCCAAACTCTTTGGACGGGGCCAAACCACCAGAGAGTAAGACTCGTCCATTTCCCATGAAGTCACCCAGAAATTCCACGACCATGAGTGACACGATATCCCGAGACAAAAACTTGAGCAGGAGCCTCACACTCGCCCTTCTTTCAAATCCCAAAAAGTTCTCCTCATGGTCTGTAGATCAGTCCTGCCATACCTATGACCTGAAACATAAGCCGAGTTTGTGTTTTCCGACAACTGTCCAAAAAGGGCTGGACTACACAACCTACAGGCTCAGGCCCCTGGAGCCAAACCTGAGGACTGTACTTGCCCTCTCCAAGGGAATTGTGTGTGCCCATTCCAATGGCCACAACCCTTCTAATAGGATAAACCTCCAAAGTCCCTGATATATCTCCATAGTGGTAGCTTCCCATGAAAAACAGGGGCAATCTGAGCCCAAATGAGCCCCTACCTGCACTCAGACCCATAGACAGATGTCCTCAGAGGTAAAAAGGAAAGAACAGGCCCCTAGGCACTAATCAGATCCATTGCTTTGGTTTCCAGGCATCTCTCCTCAGAGGCCTGGATTTCAAAAGCAGCATATAGCTGTTTCTTGGCTCACCCATCAGAAAACATCTCATCTACACATGGGAAACTTGCACGTTGGAGCTGTGTCAAAGCCTCTGTTTAGGAGAACCCTTTAGGGCCCCAGTGCCACCGCTTCATTCCAAGGTCTCCATAGACACAAAAGCACATTCGGACCCATCCCCAGGGGTGTGCATTTCAACTCAGCATCCTCGGTAGCTCCCCACAGATCCAGGAGATCTAAACTGTCTTGTTGCTAGGAGACAATTGGAATGCGAGGTGGGCTACCCAGCCATCCATCCTTAGAACCCTGCTCAGAATCATTGGCCTGGAGCCAAACAACAGGTCTCAATTGTCCTGCCGAAGACTCTCTGCAGTTTGGAGCTTCTCACAACTCCCATCATGGGAAAACCCCCATGGCCTCGTGATGCCCCCCCCATTCATGAAGGGGCCATCAGGGACAGAAACTCCAACCTGAGCGATCGTCTGATCCTCGCCCTGACTTCAGATGCATGAGATCTCGATTCAGGTCTGTAGATTGTGCATGCCATGGCCTCACCCAGAAACCTAAGCCTAGCTTGTGTTCTCAGACTTTTGTCGTCAGACTACTGGCCCAAAAGGCCTCCAGTTTGGCAATCCAGAACTAAAATGCAGCAATCTGCCTGCCCTCCAGATAAAAAACATTGTCCTCTGGGGCTACCCATAACCCCAAATGAGGATCAACCTGCACCGACCTTGGCTGTACCCCAAATACATAGGATGACCAGGGCACTAATGCCCTTTCTGACACAGCCTGAGCCTGGACCCCCTGGCCCCTCCCAGTCAGCTGGCCGCACACTGAGCACATCGAGCTGCCATGTCCTTAGGTCGTCATCTCTTCCCAACCTCGGTTTTCAGGTTTCAGAACCTAGACCTTATCTCCAATCACTGTCCATGTTGAAGGTGATGCAGAAATCAGAACTCCTTCCCCATGGCAAGAAACCTTGTGGTTGGCATGTTGTCCAACGTTCAGTGTCGTTGAAACCAGTGTGGCCCATGAGGACCCGCCCATGCTCGCGGGCCACATTGGTCACAAACACACATTGTGACCCTCAGGCTGAGCCCAGTCCTCAAGTAAGGCCACTCAGTGGCTGGATGAAGAGATAGCATATTGGGCTTGCCATGCCCCTAGGCCCCAATTTTTCACCATAGTTCGGATTGTCCCTTCAGTCTTCCCCACGGCTTTGCTTTGGAATTCCTCTTTTGGTGGGACACCTGAGGTAACAAAACTGAAATGAGTCCTCCCATCCCACAGATTGACGAAAAGCAATTGGGAATCGGGCGAAATCCTCAGAGAGGAAGATTCGTCCATGGCCCATGAGGCCTCCCCGACATTCCACGGCCATCACTGATACAAAATCCAGAGACAAAAGTCTGAGCAATCGCCACAGACTCGCACTTTCTTCATATCCTGTAGAGTTCTTCTCATGGTTTGTAGATCGGGCCTGCCATACCTACGTCCCAAAACCTAAGCTGAGTTTGTGTTTTCAGACTTCTGTCCTCAAAGTCTTGGGCCACACACCCTCCAGGCTGGGCCCCTGGAGCCACACATTAGGACTGTGCCTACCAATCCATGGGAATTCTGCCCATTCCATGGTCCAAAATCGTACAAATTAGGAGAAACCTCCAACGACCCTTAGGCCATCCCAATAGTGTGGGTCACCCGGAACAAACAAGGGGTGTCTGACACCAGCTGATAATCGACCTCCACTCATACCATAGATGGATGTCCCCAGAGAAGAAGATTGAACCAGGCAGGACCCTAGGCCATAATAGGATCCATTGCTATGGGTTACAGGCATGTGTCCTCAAAAGCCTGATTCCAATACGAGCATAGGGCCTTTCCCGAGGCACCCATCAGAACTCATCTCGTCTCCACAAGGAAACCTGTGCATGGGAGCCATGTCCAAAGCTTAGGAAAGTACTTCAGGTTGCCGCTGCCACCGCCCCATTCCAAGGCCCTCATGGACACAAAAACACATTAGGACACATCCTCAGGAAAGTCCATTTCAACTCAGCCACCGAGGTTGCTCCCGCAGAGCCATCAGATCTAAACTGTCTTGTTGCTAGGAGACAATTGGAATGCGAGGCGGGCTTCCCAGGCATCCATCCGCGAACGGTGCTCTGGAGTCATTCCATATGGGATGTCCTGGAGCTGTCCAACAGGTCTCAATTGTCCAGAAGAAGGAATCCTGGAAGGGGGCATCCCACAACTCCCAACGTGGGAAAACCTCAATGGTCTCGAGATTCCGCTCCCTTCATGAGCGGCCGTCATGCTCAGAAACTCTCACCTGAGCCAACGTCTGATCCTCGCCCTGACTTCAGATGCATGAGATATTGGTTCAGATCTGCAGGGGGTACCTGCCGTGCCCTCGCCCTGAAACCCAAGTCTAGCTTGTCTTCTCAGACTTCCATCCTCACACTCCTGGCCCCAAAGCCCTCAAGTTTGGCAATTCCGGACCCACAATGCAGCACTCTGCCTGCCCTCTAGAAAAAAAATTATTGCCACTTGAGCTGCCCAGGCACCTTAAATGAGGGTAAACCTACACAGCACTCGACTTTACCCAAATTATATAGTCTAACCTGGGCACTAATGCACTGTCGAACACATCCTGAGCCCGGACCTCCTGACCAACACCCAGAAAGCTGACCGCACACTGAGCACATAAAACCCGCCATGGCCTTAGGTCATCATCTCTTCCCTACCTCAGTTTTCAGGCTTCAGAACCGAGACCTTATCTCCAATCACTGCCCAGGGGTGAGTCTGATGCAGAAATCAGAACTCCTCCTTACCCATGGCAAGAACCCTTGTGGTTGGCACGTTGTCCAACGATCAGTGTAGGAGAAACCCTGAGGCCCCGCCCATTCTTGAGTGCGACGAGGGCATACACACGCATTGTGACCCTCAGCATGAGTCCTGTCCTCTTGTAAGTCCTCTCAGTGGCTGGACCATTAGATGTCATAATGGGCTTGACATGTCCCTAGGCCCCAGTTTTTAACCAGATTTCTGATTGTCCAGTCGCCCCTCCTAGGGCTCTACTCTGAAATCCCTCATTTGGTGGGACACCTGAGGTTAAAAATGAAAACAACAACAACAACAACAACAACAACAAAATAAAACGGACTTCTTCAAGCCCACAGAATGAACCCAAACTCTTTGGACGGGGCCAAACCACCAGAGAGTAAGACTCGTCCATTTCCCATGAAGTCACCCAGAAATTCCACGACCATGAGTGACACGATATCCCGAGACAAAAACTTGAGCAGGAGCCTCACACTCGCCCTTCTTTCAAATCCCAAAAAGTTCTCCTCATGGTCTGTAGATCAGTCCTGCCATACCTATGACCTGAAACATAAGCCGAGTTTGTGTTTTCAGACAACTGTCCAAAAAGGGCTGGACTACACAACCTACAGGCTCAGGCCCCTGGAGCCAAACCTGAGGACTGTACTTGCCCTCTCCAAGGGAATTGTGTGTGCCCATTCCAATGGCCACAACCCTTCTAATAGGATAAACCTCCAAAGTCCCTGATATATCTCAATAGTGGTAGCTTCCCAGGAAAAACAGGGGCAATCTGAGCCCAAATGAGCCCCTACCTGCACTCAGACCCATAGACAGATGTCCTCAGAGGTAAAAAGGAAAGAACAGGCCCCTAGGCACTAATCAGATCCATTGCTTTGGTTTCCAGGCATCTCTCCTCAGAGGCCTGGATTTCAAAAGCAGCATATAGCTGTTTCTTGTCTCACCCATCAGAAAACATCTCATCTACACATGGGAAACTTGCACGTTGGAGCTGTTCAAAGCCTCTGATTAGGAGAACCATTTAGGGCCCCAGTGCCACCGCTTCATTCCAAGGTCTCCATAGACACAAAAGCACATTCGGACCCATCCCCAGGGGTGTGCATTTCAACTCAGCATCCTCGGTAGCTCCCCACAGATCCAGGAGATCTAAACTGTCTTGTTGCTAGGAGACAATTGGAATGCGAGGTGGGCTACCCAGCCATCCATCCTTAGAACCCTGCTCAGAATCATTGGCCTGGAGCCAAACAACAGGTCTCAATTGTCCTGCCGAAGACTCTCTGCAGTTTGGAGCTTCTCACAACTCCCATCATGGGAAAACCCCCATGGCCTCGTGATGCCCCCCCCATTCATGAAGGGGCCATCAGGGACAGAAACTCCAACCTGAGCGATCGTCTGATCCTCGCCCTGACTTCAGATGCACGAGATCTCGATTCAGGTCTGTAGATTGTGCCTGCCATGGCCTCACCCAGAAACCTAAGCCTAGCTTGTGTTCTCAGACTTTTGTCGTCAGACTACTGGCCCACAAGGCCTCCAGTTTGGCAATCCAGAACTAAAATGAGGCACTCTGCCTGCCCTCCAGATAAAAAACATTGTCCTCTGGGGCTACCCAGTAACCCCAAATGAGGATCAACCTGCACCGACCTTGGCTGTACCCCAAATACATAGGATGGCCAGGGCACTAATGCCCTTTCTGACACAGCCTGAGCCTGGACCCCCTGGCCCCTCCCAGACAGCTGGCCGCACACTGAGCACATCGAGCCGCCATGGCCTTAGGTCGTCATCTCTTCCCAACCTCGGTTTTCAGGTTTCAGAACCTAGACCTTATCTCCAATCACTGTCCATGTTGAAGGTGATGCAGAAATCAGAACTCCTTCCCCATGGCAAGAAACCTTGTGGTTGGCATGTTGTCCAACGTTCAGTGTCATTGAAACCAGTGTGGCCCATGAGGCCACGCGCATGCTCGCGGGCCACATTGGTCACAAACACACATTGTGACCCTCAGGCTGAGCCCAGTCCTCAAGTAAGGCCACTCAGTGGCTGGATGAAGAGATAGCATATTGGGCTTGCCATGCCCCTAGGCCCCAATTTTAACCATAGTTCGGATTGTCCCTTCAGTCTTCCCCACGGCTTTGCTTTGGAATTCCTCTTTTGGTGGGACACCTGAGGTAACAAAACTGAAATGAGTCCTCCCATCCCACAGATTGACGAAAAGCAATTGGGAATCGGGCCAAATCCTCAGAGAGGAAGATTCGTCCATGGCCCATGAGGCCTCCCCGACATTCCACGGCCATCACTGATACAAGATCCAGAGACAAAAGCCTGAGCAATCGCCACAGACTCGCACTTTCTTCATATCCTGTAGAGTTCTTCTCGTGGTTTGTAGATCGGGCCTGCCATACCTACGTCCCCAAACCTAAGCTGAGTTTGTGTTTTCAGACTTCTGTCCTCAAAGTCTTGGGCCACACACCCTCCAGGCTGGGCCCCTGGAGCCACACATTAGGACTGTGCCTACCAATCCATGGGAATTCTGCCCATTCCATGGTCCAAAATCGTACAAATTAGGAGAAACCTCCAACGACCCTTAGGCCATCCCAATAGTGTGGGTCACCCGGAACAAACAAGGGGTGTCTGACACCAGCTGATAATCGACCTCCACTCATACCATAGATGGATGTCCCCAGAGAAGAAGATTGAACCAGACAGGACCCTAGGCCATAATAGGATCCATTGCTATGGGTTACAGGCATGTGTCCTCAAAAGCCTGATTCCAATACGAGCATAGGGGTTTTCCTGAGGCACCCATCAGAACTCATCTCGTCTCCACAAGGAAACTTGTGCATGGGAGCCATGTCCAAAGCTTAGGAAAGTACTTCAGGTTGCCGGTGCCACCGCCCCATTCCAAGGCCCTCATGGACACAAAAACACATTAGGACACATCCTCAGGAAAGTCCATTTCAACTCAGCCACCGAGGTTGCTCCCGCAGAGCCATCAGATCTAAACTGTCTTGTTGCTAGGAGACAATTGGAATGCGAGGCGGGCTTCCCAGGCATCCATCCGCGAACGGTGCTCTGGAGTCATTCCATATGGGATGTCCTGGAGCTGTCCAACAGGTCTCAATTGTCCGGAAGAAGGAATCCTGGAAGGGGGCATCCCACAACTCCCAACGCGTGGGAAAACCTCAATGGTCTCGAGATTCCGCTCCCTTCATGAAGCGGCCGTCATGCTCAGAAACTCCCACCTGAGCCAACGTCTGATCCTCGCCCTGACTTCAGATGCATGAGATATTGGTTCAGATCTGCAGGGGGTACCTGCCGTGCCCTCGCCCTGAAACCCAAGTCTAGCTTGTCTTCTCAGACTTCCATCCTCACACTCCTGGCCCCAAAGCCCTCAAGTTTGGCAATTCCGGACCCACAATACAGCACTCTGCCTGCCCTCTAGAAAAAAAATTATTGCCACATGAGCTGCCCAGGCACCTTAAATGAGGGTAAGCCTACACAGCACTCGACTTTACCCAAATTATATAGTCTAACCTGGGCACTAATGCACTGTCGAACACATCCTGAGCCCGGACCTCCTGACCAACACCCAGAAAGCTGACCGCACACTGAGCACATAAAACCCGCCATGGCCTTAGGTCATCATCTCTTCCCTACCTCAGTTTTCAGGCTTCAGAACCGAGACCTTATCTCCAATCACTGCCTAGGGGTGAGTCTGATGCAGAAATCAGAACTCCTCCTTACCCATGGCAAGAACCCTTGTGGTTGGCATGTTGTCCAACGATCAGTGTAGGAGAAACCCTGAGGCCCCGCCCATTCTTGAGTGCGACGAGGGCATACACACGCATTGTGACCCTCAGCATGAGTCCTGTCCTCTAGTAAGTCCTCTCAGTGGCTGGACCATTAGATGTCATAATGGGCTTGACATGTCCCTAGGCCCCAATTTTTAACCAGATTTCTGATTGTCCAGTCGCCCCTCCTAGGGCTCTACTCTGAAATCCGTCATTTGGTGGGACACCTGAAGTTAAAAAAGAAAACAACAACAACAACAACAACAAAATAAAACGGACTTCTTCCAGCCCACAGAATGAACCCAAACTCTTTGGACGGGGCCAAACCACCAGAGAGTAAGACTCGTCCATTTCCCATGAAGTCACCCAGAAATTCCACGACCATGAGTGACACGATATCCCGAGACAAAAACTTGAGCAGGAACCTCACACTCGCCCTTCTTTCAAATCCCGAAAAGTTCACCTCATGGTCTGTAGATCAGTCCTGCCATACCTATAACCTGAAACATAAGCCGAGTTTGTGTTTTCAGACAACTGTCCAAAAAGGGCTGGAATACACAACCTACATGCTCAGGCCCCTGGAGCCAAACCTGAGGACTGTACTTGCCCTATCTAAGGGAATTGTGTGTGCCCATTCCAATGGCCACAACCCTTCTAATAGGATAAACCTCCAAAGTCCCTGATATATCTCAATAGTGGTAGCTTCCCAGGAAAAACAGGGACAATCTGAGCCCAAATGAGCCCCTACCTGCACTCAGACCCATAGACAGATGTCCTCAGAGGTAAAAAGGAAAGAACAGGCCCCTAGGCACTAATCAGATCCATTGCTTTGGTTTCCAGGCATCTCTCCTCAGAGGCCTGGATTTCAAAAGCAGCATATAGCTGTTTCTTGTCTCACCCATCAGAAAACATCTCATCTACACATGGGAAACTTGCACGTTGGAGCTGTTCAAAGCCTCTGATTAGGAGAACCATTTAGGGCCCCAGTGCCACCGCTTCATTCCAAGGTCTCCATAGACACAAAAGCACATTCGGACCCATCCCCAGGGGTGTGCATTTCAACTCAGCATCCTCGGTAGCTCCCCACAGATCCAGGAGATCTAAACTGTCTTGTTGCTAGGAGACAATTGGAATGCGAGGTGGGCTACCCAGCCATCCATCCTTAGAACCCTGCTCAGAATCATTGGCCTGGAGCCAAACAACAGGTCTCAATTGTCCTGCCGAAGACTCTCTGCAGTTTGGAGCTTCTCACAACTCCCATCATGGGAAAACCCCCATGGCCTCGTGATGCCCCCCCCATTCATGAAGGGGCCATCAGGGACAGAAACTCCAACCTGAGCGATCGTCTGATCCTCGCCCTGACTTCAGATGCACGAGATCTCGATTCAGGTCTGTAGATTGTGCCTGCCATGGCCTCACCCAGAAACCTAAGCCTAGCTTGTGTTCTCAGACTTTTGTCGTCAGACTACTGGCCCACAAGGCCTCCAGTTTGGCAATCCAGAACTAAAATGAGGCACTCTGCCTGCCCTCCAGATAAAAAACATTGTCCTCTGGGGCTACCCAGTAACCCCAAATGAGGATCAACCTGCACCGACCTTGGCTGTACCCCAAATACATAGGATGGCCAGGGCACTAATGCCCTTTCTGACACAGCCTGAGCCTGGACCCCCTGGCCCCTCCCAGACAGCTGGCCGCACACTGAGCACATCGAGCCGCCATGGCCTTAGGTCGTCATCTCTTCCCAACCTCGGTTTTCAGGTTTCAGAACCTAGACCTTATCTCCAATCACTGTCCATGTTGAAGGTGATGCAGAAATCAGAACTCCTTCCCCATGGCAAGAAACCTTGTGGTTGGCATGTTGTCCAACGTTCAGTGTCATTGAAACCAGTGTGGCCCATGAGGCCACGCGCATGCTCGCGGGCCACATTGGTCACAAACACACATTGTGACCCTCAGGCTGAGCCCAGTCCTCAAGTAAGGCCACTCAGTGGCTGGATGAAGAGATAGCATATTGGGCTTGCCATGCCCCTAGGCCCCAATTTTTAACCATAGTTCGGATTGTCCCTTCAGTCTTCCCCACGGCTTTGCTTTGGAATTCCTCTTTTGGTGGGACACCTGAGGTAACAAAACTGAAATGAGTCCTCCCATCCCACAGATTGACGAAAAGCAATTGGGAATCGGGCCAAATCCTCAGAGAGGAAGATTCGTCCATGGCCCATGAGGCCTCCCCGACATTCCACGGCCATCACTGATACAAGATCCAGAGACAAAAGCCTGAGCAATCGCCACAGACTCGCACTTTCTTCATATCCTGTAGAGTTCTTCTCGTGGTTTGTAGATCGGGCCTGCCATACCTACGTCCCCAAACCTAAGCTGAGTTTGTGTTTTCAGACTTCTGTCCTCAAAGTCTTGGGCCACACACCCTCCAGGCTGGGCCCCTGGAGCCACACATTAGGACTGTGCCTACCAATCCATGGGAATTCTGCCCATTCCATGGTCCAAAATCGTACAAATTAGGAGAAACCTCCAACGACCCTTAGGCCATCCCAATAGTGTGGGTCACCCGGAACAAACAAGGGGTGTCTGACACCAGCTGATAATCGACCTCCACTCATACCATAGATGGATGTCCCCAGAGAAGAAGATTGAACCAGACAGGACCCTAGGCCATAATAGGATCCATTGCTATGGGTTACAGGCATGTGTCCTCAAAAGCCTGATTCCAATACGAGCATAGGGGTTTTCCTGAGGCACCCATCAGAACTCATCTCGTCTCCACAAGGAAACTTGTGCATGGGAGCCATGTCCAAAGCTTAGGAAAGTACTTCAGGTTGCCGGTGCCACCGCCCCATTCCAAGGCCCTCATGGACACAAAAACACATTAGGACACATCCTCAGGAAAGTCCATTTCAACTCAGCCACCGAGGTTGCTCCCGCAGAGCCATCAGATCTAAACTGTCTTGTTGCTAGGAGACAATTGGAATGCGAGGCGGGCTTCCCAGGCATCCATCCGCGAACGGTGCTCTGGAGTCATTCCATATGGGATGTCCTGGAGCTGTCCAACAGGTCTCAATTGTCCGGAAGAAGGAATCCTGGAAGGGGGCATCCCACAACTCTCAACGCGTGGGAAAACCTCAATGGTCTCGAGATTCCGCTCCCTTCATGAAGCGGCCGTCATGCTCAGAAACTCCCACCTGAGCCAACGTCTGATCCTCGCCCTGACTTCAGATGCATGAGATATTGGTTCAGATCTGCAGGGGGTACCTGCCGTGCCCTCGCCCTGAAACCCAAGTCTAGCTTGTCTTCTCAGACTTCCATCCTCACACTCCTGGCCCCAAAGCCCTCAAGTTTGGCAATTCCGGACCCACAATACAGCACTCTGCCTGCCCTCTAGAAAAAAAATTATTGCCACATGAGCTGCCCAGGCACCTTAAATGAGGGTAAACCTACACAGCACTCGACTTTACCCAAATTATATAGTCTAACCTGGGCACTAATGCACTGTCGAACACATCCTGAGCCCGGACCTCCTGACCAACACCCAGAAAGCTGACCGCACACTGAGCACATAAAACCCGCCATGGCCTTAGGTCATCATCTCTTCCCTACCTCAGTTTTCAGGCTTCAGAACCGAGACCTTATCTCCAATCACTGCCTAGGGGTGAGTCTGATGCAGAAATCAGAACTCCTCCTTACCCATGGCAAGAACCCTTGTGGTTGGCATGTTGTCCAACGATCAGTGTAGGAGAAACCCTGAGGCCCCGCCCATTCTTGAGTGCGACGAGGGCATACACACGCATTGTGACCCTCAGCATGAGTCCTGTCCTCTAGTAAGTCCTCTCAGTGGCTGGACCATTAGATGTCATAATGGGCTTGACATGTCCCTAGGCCCCAATTTTTAACCAGATTTCTGATTGTCCAGTCGCCCCTCCTAGGGCTCTACTCTGAAATCCGTCATTTGGTGGGACACCTGAAGTTAAAAAAGAAAAAAACAACAACAACAACAACAAAATAAAACGGACTTCTTCCAGCCCACAGAATGAACCCAAACTCTTTGGACGGGGCCAAACCACCAGAGAGTAAGACTCGTCCATTTCCCATGAAGTCACCCAGAAATTCCACGACCATGAGTGACACGATATCCCGAGACAAAAACTTGAGCAGGAACCTCACACTCGCCCTTCTTTCAAATCCCGAAAAGTTCACCTCATGGTCTGTAGATCAGTCCTGCCATACCTATAACCTGAAACATAAGCCGAGTTTGTGTTTTCAGACAACTGTCCAAAAAGGGCTGGAATACACAACCTACAGGCTCAGGCCAATGGAACCAAACCTGAGGACTGTACTTGCCCTATCTAAGGGAATTGTGTGTGCCCATTCCAATGGCCACAACCCTTCTAATAGGATAAACCTCCAAAGTCCCTGATATATCTCAATAGTGGTAGCTTCCCAGGAAAAACAGGGACAATCTGAGCCCAAATGAGCCCCTACCTGCACTCAGACCCATAGACAGATGTCCTCAGAGGTAAAAAGGAAAGAACGGGCCCCTAGGCACTAATCAGATCCATTGCTTTGGTTTCCAGGCATCTCTCCTCAGAGGCCTGGATTTCAAAAGCAGCATATAGCTGTTTCTTGTCTCACCCATCAGAAAACATCTCATCTACACATGGGAAACTTGCACGTTGGAGCTGTTCAAAGCCTCTGATTAGGAGAACCATTTAGGGCCCCAGTGCCACCGCTTCATTCCAAGGTCTCCATAGACACAAAAGCACATTCGGACCCATCCCCAGGGGTGTGCATTTCAACTCAGCATCCTCGGTAGCTCCCCACAGATCCAGGAGATCTAAACTGTCTTGTTGCTAGGAGACAATTGGAATGCGAGGTGGGCTACCCAGCCATCCATCCTTAGAACCCTGCTCAGAATCATTGGCCTGGAGCCAAACAACAGGTCTCAATTGTCCTGCCGAAGACTCTCTGCAGTTTGGAGCTTCTCACAACTCCCATCATGGGAAAACCCCCATGGCCTCGTGATGCCCCCCCCATTCATGAAGGGGCCATCAGGGACAGAAACTCCAACCTGAGCGATCGTCTGATCCTCGCCCTGACTTCAGATGCACGAGATCTCGATTCAGGTCTGTAGATTGTGCCTGCCATGGCCTCACCCAGAAACCTAAGCCTAGCTTGTGTTCTCAGACTTTTGTCGTCAGACTACTTGCCCACAAGGCCTCCAGTTTGGCAATCCAGAACTAAAATGCAGCACTCTGCCTGCCCTCCAGATAAAAAACATTGTCCTCTGGGGCTACCCAGTAACCCCAAATGAGGATCAACCTGCACCGACCTTGGCTGTACCCCAAATACATAGGATGGCCAGGGCACTAATGCCCTTTCTGACACAGCCTGAGCCTGGACCCCCTGGCCCCTCCCAGACAGCTGGCCGCACACTGAGCACATCGAGCCGCCATGGCCTTAGGTCGTCATCTCTTCCCAACCTCGGTTTTCAGGTTTCAGAACCTAGACCTTATCTCCAATCACTGTCCATGTTGAAGGTGATGCAGAAATCAGAACTCCTTCCCCATGGCAAGAAACCTTGTGGTTGGCATGTTGTCCAACGTTCAGTGTCATTGAAACCAGTGTGGCCCATGAGGCCACGCGCATGCTCGCGGGCCACATTGGTCACAAACACACATTGTGACCCTCAGGCTGAGCCCAGTCCTCAAGTAAGGCCACTCAGTGGCTGGATGAAGAGATAGCATATTGGGCTTGCCATGCCCCTAGGCCCCAATTTTAACCATAGTTCGGATTGTCCCTTCAGTCTTCCCCACGGCTTTGCTTTGGAATTCCTCTTTTGGTGGGACACCTGAGGTAACAAAACTGAAATGAGTCCTCCCATCCCACAGATTGACGAAAAGCAATTGGGAATCGGGCCAAATCCTCAGAGAGGAAGATTCGTCCATGGCCCATGAGGCCTCCCCGACATTCCACGGCCATCACTGATACAAGATCCAGAGACAAAAGCCTGAGCAATCGCCACAGACTCGCACTTTCTTCATATCCTGTAGAGTTCTTCTCGTGGTTTGTAGATCGGGCCTGCCATACCTACGTCCCCAAACCTAAGCTGAGTTTGTGTTTTCAGACTTCTGTCCTCAAAGTCTTGGGCCACACACCCTCCAGGCTGGGCCCCTGGAGCCACACATTAGGACTGTGCCTACCAATCCATGGGAATTCTGCCCATTCCATGGTCCAAAATCGTACAAATTAGGAGAAACCTCCAACGACCCTTAGGCCATCCCAATAGTGTGGGTCACCCGGAACAAACAAGGGGTGTCTGACACCAGCTGATAATCGACCTCCACTCATACCATAGATGGATGTCCCCAGAGAAGAAGATTGAACCAGACAGGACCCTAGGCCATAATAGGATCCATTGCTATGGGTTACAGGCATGTGTCCTCAAAAGCCTGATTCCAATACGAGCATAGGGGTTTTCCTGAGGCACCCATCAGAACTCATCTCGTCTCCACAAGGAAACTTGTGCATGGGAGCCATGTCCAAAGCTTAGGAAAGTACTTCAGGTTGCCGGTGCCACCGCCCCATTCCAAGGCCCTCATGGACACAAAAACACATTAGGACACATCCTCAGGAAAGTCCATTTCAACTCAGCCACCGAGGTTGCTCCCGCAGAGCCATCAGATCTAAACTGTCTTGTTGCTAGGAGACAATTGGAATGCGAGGCGGGCTTCCCAGGCATCCATCCGCGAACGGTGCTCTGGAGTCATTCCATATGGGATGTCCTGGAGCTGTCCAACAGGTCTCAATTGTCCGGAAGAAGGAATCCTGGAAGGGGGCATCCCACAACTCCCAACGCGTGGGAAAACCTCAATGGTCTCGAGATTCCGCTCCCTTCATGAAGCGGCCGTCATGCTCAGAAACTCCCACCTGAGCCAACGTCTGATCCTCGCCCTGACTTCAGATGCATGAGATATTGGTTCAGATCTGCAGGGGGTACCTGCCGTGCCCTCGCCCTGAAACCCAAGTCTAGCTTGTCTTCTCAGACTTCCATCCTCACACTCCTGGCCCCAAAGCCCTCAAGTTTGGCAATTCCGGACCCACAATACAGCACTCTGCCTGCCCTCTAGAAAAAAAATTATTGCCACATGAGCTGCCCAGGCACCTTAAATGAGGGTAAACCTACACAGCACTCGACTTTACCCAAATTATATAGTCTAACCTGGGCACTAATGCACTGTCGAACACATCCTGAGCCCGGACCTCCTGACCAACACCCAGAAAGCTGACCGCACACTGAGCACATAAAACCCGCCATGGCCTTAGGTCATCATCTCTTCCCTACCTCAGTTTTCAGGCTTCAGAACCGAGACCTTATCTCCAATCACTGCCTAGGGGTGAGTCTGATGCAGAAATCAGAACTCCTCCTTACCCATGGCAAGAACCCTTGTGGTTGGCATGTTGTCCAACGATCAGTGTAGGAGAAACCCTGAGGCCACGCCCATTCTTGAGTGCGACGAGGGCATACACACGCATTGTGACCCTCAGCATGAGTCCTGTCCTCTAGTAAGTCCTCTCAGTGGCTGGACCATTAGATGTCATAATGGGCTTGACATGTCCCTAGGCCCCAATTTTTAACCAGATTTCTGATTGTCCAGTCGCCCCTCCTAGGGCTCTACTCTGAAATCCGTCATTTGGTGGGACACCTGAAGTTAAAAAAGAAAAAAACAACAACAACAACAACAAAATAAAACGGACTTCTTCCAGCCCACAGAATGAACCCAAACTCTTTGGACGGGGCCAAACCACCAGAGAGTAAGACTCGTCCATTTCCCATGAAGTCACCCAGAAATTCCACGACCATGAGTGACACGATATCCCGAGACAAAAACTTGAGCAGGAACCTCACACTCGCCCTTCTTTCAAATCCCGAAAAGTTCACCTCATGGTCTGTAGATCAGTCCTGCCATACCTATGACCTGAAACATAAGCCGAGTTTGTGTTTTCAGACAACTGTCCAAAAAGGGCTGGAATACACAACCTACATGCTCAGGCCCCTGGAGCCAAACCTGAGGACTGTACTTGCCCTATCTAAGGGAATTGTGTGTGCCCATTCCAATGGCCACAACCCTTCTAATAGGATAAACCTCCAAAGTCCCTGATATATCTCAATAGTGGTAGCTTCCCAGGAAAAACAGGGACAATCTGAGCCCAAATGAGCTCCTACCTGCACTCAGACCCATAGACAGATGTCCTCAGAGGTAAAAAGGAAAGAACAGGCCCCTAGGCACTAATCAGATCCATTGCTTTGGTTTCCAGGCATCTCTCCTCAGAGGCCTGGTTTTCAAAAGCAGCATATAGCTGTTTCTTGTCTCACCCATCAGAAAACATCTCATCTACACATGGGAAACTTGCACGTTGGAGCTGTGTCAAAGCCTCTGTTTAGGAGAACCCTTTAGGGCCCCAGTGCCACCGCTTCATTCCAAGGTCTCCATAGACACAAAAGCACATTCGGACCCATCCCCAGGGGTGTGCATTTCAACTCAGCATCCTCGGTAGCTCCCCACAGATCCAGGAGATCTAAACTGTCTTGTTGCTAGGAGACACTTGGAATGCGAGGTGGGCTACCCAGCCATCCATCCTTAGAACCCTGCTCAGAATCATTGGCCTGGAGCCAAACAACAGGTCTCAATTGTCCTGCCGAAGACTCTCTGCAGTTTGGAGCTTCTCACAACTCCCATCATGGGAAAACCCCCATGGCCTCGTGATGCCCCCCCCATTCATGAAGGGGCCATCAGGGACAGAAAGTCCAACCTGAGCGATCGTCTGATCCTCGCCCTGACTTCAGATGCACGAGATCTCGATTCAGGTCTGTAGATTGTGCCTGCCATGGCCTCACCCAGAAACCTAAGCCTAGCTTGTGTTCTCAGACTTTTGTCGTCAGACTACTGGCCCACAAGGCCTCCAGTTTGGCAATCCAGAACTAAAATGCAGCACTCTGCCTGCCCTCCAGATAAAAAACATTGTCCTCTGGGGCTACCCAGTAACCCCAAATGAGGATCAACCTGCACCGACCTTGGCTGTACCCCAAATACATAGGATGGCCAGGGCACTAATGCCCTTTCTGACACAGCCTGAGCCTGGACCCCCTGGCCCCTCCCAGACAGCTGGCCGCACACTGAGCACATCGAGCCGCCATGGCCTTAGGTCGTCATCTCTTCCCAACCTCGGTTTTCAGGTTTCAGAACCTAGACCTTATCTCCAATCACTGTCCATGTTGAAGGTGATGCAGAAATCAGAACTCCTTCCCCATGGCAAGAAACCTTGTGGTTGGCATGTTGTCCAACGTTCAGTGTCATTGAAACCAGTGTGGCCCATGAGGCCACGCGCATGCTCGCGGGCCACATTGGTCACAAACACACATTGTGACCCTCAGGCTGAGCCCAGTCCTCAAGTAAGGCCACTCAGTGGCTGGATGAAGAGATAGCATATTGGGCTTGCCATGCCCCTAGGCCCCAATTTTAACCATAGTTCGGATTGTCCCTTCAGTCTTCCCCACGGCTTTGCTTTGGAATTCCTCTTTTGGTGGGACACCTGAGGTAACAAAACTGAAATGAGTCCTCCCATCCCACAGATTGACGAAAAGCAATTGGGAATCGGGCCAAATCCTCAGAGAGGAAGATTCGTCCATGGCCCATGAGGCCTCCCCGACATTCCACGGCCATCACTGATACAAGATCCAGAGACAAAAGCCTGAGCAATCGCCACAGACTCGCACTTTCTTCATATCCTGTAGAGTTCTTCTCGTGGTTTGTAGATCGGGCCTGCCATACCTACGTCCCCAAACCTAAGCTGAGTTTGTGTTTTCAGACTTCTGTCCTCAAAGTCTTGGGCCACACACCCTCCAGGCTGGGCCCCTGGAGCCACACATTAGGACTGTGCCTACCAATCCATGGGAATTCTGCCCATTCCATGGTCCAAAATCGTACAAATTAGGAGAAACCTCCAACGACCCTTAGGCCATCCCAATAGTGTGGGTCACCCGGAACAAACAAGGGGTGTCTGACACCAGCTGATAATCGACCTCCACTCATACCATAGATGGATGTCCCCAGAGAAGAAGATTGAAGCAGACAGGACCCTAGGCCATAATAGGATCCATTGCTATGGGTTACAGGCATGTGTCCTCAAAAGCCTGATTCCAATACGAGCATAGGGGTTTTCCTGAGGCACCCATCAGAACTCATCTCGTCTCCACAAGGAAACTTGTGCATGGGAGCCATGTCCAAAGCTTAGGAAAGTACTTCATGTTGCCGGTGCCACCGCCCCATTCCAAGGCCCTCATGGACACAAAAACACATTAGGACACATCCTGAGGAAAGTCCATTTCAACTCAGCCACCGAGGCTGCTCCCGCAGAACCATCAGATCTAAACTGTCTTGTTGCTAGGAGACAATTGGAATGCGAGGCGGGCTTCCCAGGCATTCATCCGCGAATGGTGCTCTGGAGTCATTCCATATGGGATTTCCTGGAGCTGTCCAACGGTCTCAATTGTCCGGAAGAAGGAATCCTGGAAGGGGGCATCCCACAACTCCCAACGTGGGAAAACCTCAATGGTCTCGAGATTCCGCTCCCTTCATGAAGCGGCCGTCATGCTCAGAAACTCCCACCTGAGCCAACGTCTGATCCTCGCCCTGACTTCAGATGCATGAGATATTGGTTCAGATCTGCAGGGGGTACCTGCCGTGCCCTCGCCCTGAAACCCAAGTCTAGCTTGTCTTCTCAGACTTCCATCCTCACACTCCTGGCCCCAAAGCCCTCAAGTTTGGCAATTCCGGACCCACAATGCAGCACTCTGCCTGCCCTCTAGAAAAAAAATGATTGCCTCATGAGCTGCCCAGGCACCTTTAATGAGGGTAAACCTACACAGCACTCGACTTTACCCAAATTATATAGTCTAACCTGGGCACTAATGCACTGTCGAACACATCCTGAGCCCGGACCTCCTGACCAACACCCAGAAAGCTGACCACACACTGAGCACATAAAACCCGCCATGGCCTTAGGTCATCATCTCTTCCCTACCTCAGTTTTCAGGCTTCAGAACCGAGACCTTATCTCCAATCACTGCCCAGGGGTGAATCTGATGCAGAAATCAGAACTCCTCCTTACCCATGGCAAGAACCCTTGTGGTTGGCACGTTGTCCAACGATCAGTGTAGGAGAAACACTGAGGCCCCGCCCATTCTTGAGTGCGACGAGGGCATACACACGCATTGTGACCCTCAGCATGAGTCCTGTCATCTAGTAAGTCCTCTCAGTGGCTGGACCATTAGATGTCATAATGGGCTTGACATGTCCCTAGGCCCCAATTTTTAACCAGATTTCTGACTGTCCAGTCGCCCCTCCTAGGGCTCTACTCTGAAATCCCTCATTTGGTGGGACACCTGAGGTTAAAAAAGAAAACAACAACAACAACAACAACAAAATAAAACGGACTTCTTCCAGCCCACAGAATGAACCCAAACTCTTTGGACGGGGCCAAACCACCAGAGAGTAAGACTCGTCCATTTCCCATGAAGTCACCCAGAAATTCCACGACCATGAGTGACACGATATCCCGAGACAAAAACTTGAGCAGGAGCCTCACACTCGCCCTTCTTTCAAATCCCGAAAAGTTCACCTCATGGTCTGTAGATCAGTCCTGCCATACCTATGACCTGAAACATAAGCCGAGTTTCTGTTTTCAGACAACTGTCCAAAAAGTGCTGGACTACACAACCTACAGGCTCAGGCCCCTGGAGCCAAACCTGAGGACTGTACTTGCCCTCTCCAAGGGAATTGTGTGTGCCCATTCCAATGGCCACAACCCTTCTAATAGGATAAACCTCCAAAGTCCCTGATATATCTCAATAGTGGTAGCTTCCCAGGAAAAACAGGGGCAATCTGAGCCCAAATGAGCCCCTACCTGCACTCAAACCCGTAGACAGATGTCCTCAGAGGTAAAAAGGAAAGAACAGGCCCCTAGGCACTAATCAGATCCATTGCTTTGGTTTCCAGGCATCTCTCCTCAGAGGCCTGGATTTCAAAAGCAGCATATAGCTGTTTCTTGTCTCACCCATCAGAAAACATCTCATCTACACATGGGAAACTTGCACGTTGGAGCTGTGTCAAAGCCTCTGTTTAGGAGAACCCTTTAGGGCCCCAGTGCCACCGCTTCATTCCAAGGTCTCCATAGACACAAAAGCACATTCGGACCCATCCCCAGGGGTGTGCATTTCAACTCAGCATCCTCGGTAGCTCCCCACAGATCCAGGAGATCTAAACTGTCTTGTTGCTAGGAGACAATTGGAATGCGAGGTGGGCTACCCAGCCATCCATCCTTAGAACCCTGCTCAGAATCATTGGCCTGGAGCCAAACAACAGGTCTCAATTGTCCTGCCGAAGACTCTCTGCAGTTTGGAGCTTCTCACAACTCCCATCATGGGAAAACCACCATGGCCTCGTGATTCCCCCCCATTCATGAAGGGGACATCAGGGACAGAAACTCCAACCTGAGCGATCGTCTGATCCTCGCCCTGACTTCAGATGCACGAGATCTCGATTCAGGTCTGTAGATTGTGCCTGCCATGGCCTCACCCAGAAACCTAAGCCTAGCTTGTGTTCAGACTTTTGTCGTCATACTACTGGCCCACAAGGCCTCCAGTTTGGCAATCCAGAACTAAAATGCTGCACTCTGCCTGCCCTCCAGATAAAAAACATTGTCCTCTGGGGCTACCCAGTAACCCCAAATGAGGATCAACCTGCACCGACCTTGGCTGTACCCCAAATACATAGGCTGACCAGGGCACTAATGCCCTTTCTGACACAGCCTGAGCCTGGACCCCCTGGCCCCTCCCAGACAGCGGGCCGCACACTGAGCACATCGAGCCGCCATGGCCTTAGGTCGTCATCTCTTCCCAACCTCGGTTTTCAGGTTTCAGAACCTAGACCTTATCTCCAATCACTGTCCATGTTGAAGGTGATGCAGAAATCAGAACTCCTTCCCCATGGCAAGAAACCTTGTGGTTGGCATGTTGTCCAACGTTCAGTGTCGTTGAAACCAGTGTGGCCCATGAGGCCCCGCCCATGCTCGCGGGCCACATTGGTCACAAACACACATTGTGACCCTCAGGCTGAGCCCAGTCCTCAAGTAAGGCCACTCAGTGGCTGGATGAAGAGATAGCATATTGGGCTTGCCATGCCCCTAGGCCCCAATTTTTAACCATAGTTCGGATTGTCCCTTCAGGCTTCCCCACGGCTTTGCTTTGGAATTCCTCTTTTGGTGGGACACCTGAGGTAACAAAACTGAAATGAGTCCTCCCATCCCACAGATTGACGAAAAGCAATTGGGAATCGGGCCAAATCCTCAGAGAGGAAGATTCGTCCATGGCCCATGAGGCCTCCCCGACATTCCACGGCCATCACTGATACAAGATCCAGAGACAAAAGCCTGAGCAATCGCCACAGACTCGCACTTTCTTCATATCCTGTAGAGTTCTTCTCATGGTTTGTAGATCGGGCCTGCCATACCTACGTCCCCAAACCTA
This sequence comes from Mustela nivalis, assembly GCF_964662115.1. NCBI lineage: Eukaryota > Metazoa > Chordata > Mammalia > Carnivora > Mustelidae > Mustela > Mustela nivalis. Next base: position 236,555 of record NW_028136276.1, on the reverse strand, counting down.
AGCTGAGTTTGTGTTTTCAGACTTCTGTCCTCAAAGTCTTGGGCCACACACCCTCCAGGCTGGGCCCCTGGAGCCACACATTAGGACTGTGCCTACCAATCCATGGGAATTCTGCCCATTCCATGATCCAAAATCGTACAAATTAGGAGAAACCTCCAACGACCCTTAGGCCATCCCAATAGTGTGGGTCACCTGGAACAAACAAGGGGTGTCTGACACCAGCTGATAATCGACCACCACTCATACCATAGATGGATGTCCCCAGAGAAGAAGATTGAACAAGGCAGGACTTTAGGCCATAATAGGATCCAATGCTATGGGTTACAGGCATGTGACCTCAAAAGCCTGATTCCAATACGAGCATAGGGGTTTTCCTGAGGCACCCATCAGAACTCATCTCGTCTCCACAAGTAAACCTGTGCATGGGAGCCATGTCCAAAGCTTAGGAAAGTACTTCAGGTTGCCGGTGCCACCGCCCCATTCCAAGGCCCTCATGGACACAAAAACACATTAGGACACATCCTCAGGAAAGTCCATTTCAACTCAGCCACCGAGGTTGCTCCCGCAGAGCCATCAGATCTAAACTGTCTTGTTGCTAGGAGACAATTGGAATGCGAGGCGGGCTTCCCAGGCATCCATCCGCGAACGGTGCTCTGGAGTCATTCCATATGGGATGTCCTGGAGCTGTCCAACAGGTCTCAATTGTCCGGAAGAAGGAATCCTGGAAGGGGGCATCCCACAACTCCCAACGTGGGAAAACCTCAATGGTCTCGAGATTCCGCTCCCTTCATGAAGCGGCCGTCATGCTCAGAAACTCCCACCTGAGCCAACGTCTGATCCTCGCCCTGACTTCAGATGCATGAGATATTGGTTCAGATCTGCAGGGGGTACCTGCCGTGCCCTCGCCCTGAAACCCAAGTCTAGCTTGTCTTCTCAGACTTCCATCCTCACACTCCTGGCCCCAAAGCCCTCAAGTATGGCAATTCCGGACCCACAATGCAGCACTCTGCCTGCCCTCTAGAAAAAAAATGATTGCCTCATGAGCTGCCCAGGCACCTTAAATGAGGGTAAACCTACACAGCACTCGACTTTACCCAAATTATATAGTCTAACCTGGGCACTAATGCACTGTCGAACACATCCTGAGCCCGGACCTCCTGACCAACACCCAGAAAGCTGACCACACACTGAGCACATAAAACCCGCCATGGCCTTAGGTCATCATCTCTTCCCTACCTCAGTTTTCAGGCTTCAGAACCGAGACCTTATCTCCAATCACTGCCCAGGGGTGAGTCTGATGCAGAAATCAGAACTCCTCCTTACCCATGGCAAGAACCCTTGTGGTTGGCACGTTGTCCAACGATCAGTGTAGGAGAAACCCTGAGGCCCCGCCCATTCTTGAGTGCGACGAGGGCATACACACGCATTGTGACCCTCAGCATGAGTCCTGTCCTCTAGTAAGTCCTCTCAGTGGCTGGACCATTAGATGTCATAATGGGCTTGACATGTCCCTAGGCCCCAATTTTTAACCAGATTTCTGATTGTCCAGTCGCCCCTCCTAGGGCTCTACTCTGAAATCCCTCATTTGGTGGGACACCTGAGGTTAAAAAAGAAAACAACAACAACAACAACAACAAAACAAAACGGACTTCTTCCAGCCCACAGAATGAACCCAAACTCTTTGGACGGGGCCAAACCACCAGACAGTAAGACTCGTCCATTTCCCATGAAGTCACCCAGAAATTCCACGACCATGAGTGACACGATATCCCGAGACAAAAACTTGAGCAGGAGCCTCACACTCGCCCTTCTTTCAAATCCCGAAAAGTTCTCCTCATGGTCTGTAGATCAGTCCTGCCATACCTATGACCTGAAACATAAGCCGAGTTTGTGTTTTCAGACAACTGTCCAAAAAGGGCTGGACTACACAACCTACAGGCTCAGGCCCCTGGAGCCAAACCTGACGACTGTACTTGCCCTCTCAAAGGGAATTGTGTGTGCCCATTCCAATGGCCACAACCCTTCTAATAGGATAAACCTCCAAAGTCCCTGATATATCTCAATAGTGGTAGCTTCCCAGGAAAAACAGGGGCAATCTGAGCCCAAATGAGCCCCTACCTGCACTCAGACCCATAGACAGATGTCCTCAGAGGTAAAAAGGAAAGAACAGGCCCCTAGGCACTAATCAGATCCATTGCTTTGGTTTCCAGGCATCTCTCCTCAGAGGCCTGGATTTCAAAAGCAGCATATAGCTGTTTCCTGTCTCACCCATCAGAAAACATCTCATCTACACATGGGAAACTTGCACGTTGGAGCTGTGTCAAAGCCAATGTTTAGGAGAACCCTTTAGGCCCCAGTGCCACCGCTTCATTCCAAGGTCTCCATAGACACAAAAGCACATTCGGACCCATCCCCAGGGGTGTGCATTTCAACTCAGCATCCTCGGTAGCTCCCCACAGATCCAGGAGATCTAAACTGTCTTGTTGCTAGGAGACAATTGGAATGCGAGGTGGGCTACCCAGCCATCCGTCCTTAGAACCCTGCTCAGAATCATTGGCCTGGAGCCAAACAACAGGTCTCAATTGTCCTGCCGAAGACTCTCTGCAGTTTGGAGCTTCTCACAACTCCCATCATGGGAAAACCCCCATGGCCTCGTGATGCCCCCCCATTCATGAAGGGGCCATCAGGGACAGAAACTCCAACCTGAGCGATCGTCTGATCCTCGCCCTGACTTCAGATGCACGAGATCTCGATTCAGGTCTGTAGATTGTGCCTGCCATGGCCTCACCCAGAAACCTAAGCCTAGCTTGTGTTCAGACTTTTGTCGTCAGACTACTGGCCCACAAGGCCTCCAGTTTGGCAATCCAGAACTAAAATGCAGCACTCTGCCTGCCCTCCAGATAAAAAACATTGTCCTCTGGGGCTACCCAGTAACCCCAAATGAGGATCAACCTGCACCGACCTTGGTTGTACCCCAAATACATAGGCTGACCAGGGCACTAATGCCCTTTCTGACACAGCCTGAGCCTGGACCCCCTGGCCCCTCCCAGACAGCGGGCCGCACACTGAGCACATCGAGCCGCCATGGCCTTAGGTCGTCATCTCTTCCCAACCTCGGTTTTCAGGTTTCAGAACCTAGACCTTATCTCCAATCACTGTCCATGTTGAAGGTGATGCAGAAATCAGAACTCCTTCCCCATGGCAAGAAACCTTGTGGTTGGCATGTTGTCCAACGTTCAGTGTCATTGAAACCAATGTGGCCCATGAGGCCCCGCCCATGCTCGCGGGCCACATTGGTCACAAACACACATTGTGACCCTCAGGCTGAGCCCAGTCCTCAAGTAAGGCCACTCAGTGGCTGGATGAAGAGATAGCATATTGGGCTTGCCATGCCCCTAGGCCCCAATTTTTAACCATAGTTCGGATTGTCCCTTCAGTCTTCCCCACGGCTTGGCTTTGGAATTCCTCTTTTGGTGGGACACCTGAGGTAACAAAACTGAAATGAGTCCTCCCATCCCACAGATTGACGAAAAGCAATTGGGAATCGGGCCAAATCCTCAGAGAGGAAGATTCGTCCATGGCCCATGAGGCCTCCGTGACTTTCCACGGCCATCACTGATACAAAATCCAGAGACAAAAGCCTGAGCAATCGCCACAGACTCGCACTTTCTTCATATCCTGTAGAGTTCTTCTCATGGTTTGTAGATCGGGCCTGCCATACCTACGTCCCCAAACCTAAGCTGAGTTTGTGTTTTCAGACTTCTGTCCTCAAAGTCTTGGGCCACACACCCTCCAGGCTGGGCCCCTGGAGCCACACATTAGGACTGTGCCTACCAATCCATGGGAATTCTGCCCATTCCATGGTCTAAAATCGTACAAATTAGGAGAAACCTCCAACGCCCCTTAGGCCATCCCAATAGTGTGGGTCACCCGGAACAAACAAGGGGTGTCTGACACCAGCTGATAATCGACCTCCACTCATACCATAGATGGATGTCCCCAGAGAAGAAGATTGAACCAGACAGGACCCTAGGCCATAATAGGATCCATTGCTATGGGTTACAGGCATGTGTCCTCAAAAACCTGATTCCAATACGAGCATAGGGGTTTTCCTGAGGCACCCATCAGAACTCATCTCGTCTCCACAAGTAAACCTGTGCATGGGAGCCATGTCCAAAGCTTAGGAAAGTACTTCAGGTTGCCGGTGCCAACGCCCCATTCCAAGGCCCTCATGGACACAAAAACACATTAGGACACATCCTCAGGAAAGTCCATTTCAACTCAGCCCCCGAGGTTGCTCCCCCAGAGCCATCAGATCTAAACTGTCTTGTTGCTAGGAGACAATTGGAATGCGAGGCGGGCTTCCCAGGCATCCATCCGCGAACGGTGCTCTGGAGTCATTCCATATGGGATGTCCTGGAGCTGTCCAACAGGTCTCAATTGTCCGGAAGAAGGAATCCTGGAAGGGAGCATCCCACAACTCCCAACGTGGGAAAACCTCAATGGTCTCGAGATTCCGCTCCCTTCATGAAGAGGCCGTCATGCTCAGAAACTCCCACCTGAGCCAACGTCTGATCCTTGCCCTGACTTCAGATGCATGAGATATTGGTTCAGATCTGCAGGGGGTACATGCCGTGCCCTCGCCCTGAAACCCAAGTCTACCTTGTCTTCTCAGACTTCCATCCTCACACTCCTGGCCCCAAAGCCCTCAAGTTTGGCAATTCCGGACCCACAATGCAGCACTCTGCCTGCCCTCTAGAAAAAAAATGATTTCCTCATGAGCTGCCCAGGCACCTTAAATGAGGGTAAACCTACACAGCACTCGACTTTACCCAAATTATATAGTCTAACCTGGGCACTAATGCACTGTCGAACACATCCTGAGCCCGGACCTCCTGACCAACACCCAGAAAGCTGACCACACACTGAGCACAAAAAACCCGCCATGGCCTTAGGTCATCATCTCTTCCCTACCTCAGTTTTCAGGCTTCAGAACCGAGACCTTATCTCCAATCACTGCCCAGGGGTGAGTCTGATGCAGAAATCAGAACTCCTCCTTACCAATGGCAAGATCCCTTGTGGTTGGCACGTTGTCCAACGATCAGTGTAGGAGAAACCCTGAGGCCCCGCCCATTCTTGAGTGGGACGAGGGCATACACACGCATTGTGACCCTCAGCATGAGTCCTGTCCTCTAGTAAGTCCTCTCAGTGGCTGGACCATTAGATGTCATAATGGGCTTGACATGTCCCTAGGCCCCAATTTTTAACCAGATTTCTGATTGTCCAGTCGCCCCTCCTAGGGCTCTACTCTGAAATCCCTCATTTGGTGGGACACCTGAGGTTAAAAAAGAAAACAACAACAACAACAACAACAAAATAAAACGGACTTCTTCCAGCCCAAAGAATGAACCCAAACTCTTTGGACGGGGCCAAACCACCAGACAGTAAGACTCATCCATTTCCCATGAAGTCACCCAGAAATTCCACGACCATGAGTGACACGATATCCCGAGACAAAAACTTGAGCAGGAGCCTCACACTCGCCCTTCTTTCAAATCCCGAAAAGTTCACCTCATGGTCTGTAGATCAGTCCTGCCATACCTATGACCTGAAACATAAGCCGAGTTTGTGTTTTCAGACAACTGTCCAAAAAGGGCTGGACTACACAACCTACAGGCTCAGGCCCCTGGAGCCAAACCTGAGGACTGTACTTGCCCTCTCCAAGGGAATTGTGTGTGCCCATTCCAATGGCCACAACCCTTCTAATAGGATAAACCTCCAAAGTCCCTGATATATCTCAATAGTGGTAGCTTCCCAGGAAAAACAGGGGCAATCTGAGCCCAAATGAGCCCCTACCTGCACTCAGACCCATAGACAGATGTCCTCAGAGGTAAAAAGGAAAGAACAGGCCCCTAGGCACTAATCAGATCCATTGCTTTGGTTTCCAGGCATCTCTCCTCAGAGGCCTGGATTTCAAAAGCAGCATATAGCTGTTTCTTGTCTCACCCATCAGAAAACATCTCATCTACACATGGGAAACTTGCACGTTGGAACTGTGTCAAAGCCTCTGTTTAGGAGAACCCTTTAGGGCCCCAGGGCCACCGCTTCATTCCAATGTCTCCATAGACACAAAAGCACATTCGGACCCATCCCCAGGGGTGTGCATTTCAACTCAGCATCCTCGGTAGCTCCCCACAGATCCAGGAGATCTAAACTGTCTTGTTGCTAGGAGACAATTGGAATGCGAGGTGGGCTACCTAGCCATCCATCCTTAGAACCCTGCTCAGATCATTGGCCTGGAGCCAAACAACAGGTCTCAATTGTCCTGCCGAAGACTCTCTGCAGTTTGGAGCTTCTCACAACTCCCATCATGGGAAAACCCCCATGGCCTCGTGATGCCCCCCCATTCATGAAGGGGCCATCAGGGACAGAAACTCCAACCTGAGCGATCGTCTGATCCTCGCCCTGACTTCAGATGCACGAGATCTCGATTCAGGTCTGTAGATTGTGCCTGCCATGGCCTCACCCAGAAACCTAAGCCTAGCTTGTGTTCAGACTTTTGTCGTCAGACTACTGGCCCACAAGGCCTCCAGTTTGGCAATCCAGAACTAAAATGCAGCACTCTGCCTGCCCTCCAGATAAAAAACATTGTCCTCTGGGGCTACCCAGTAACCCCAAATGAGGATCAACCTGCACCGACCTTGGCTGTACCCCAAATACATAGGCTGACCAGGGCACTAATGCCCTTTCTGACACAGCCTGAGCCTGGACCCCCTGGCCCCTCCCAGACAGCGGGCCGCACACTGAGCACATCGAGCTGCCATGGCCTTAGGTCGTCATCTCTTCCCAACCTCGGTTTTCAGGTTTCAGAACCTAGACCTTATCTCCAATCACTGTCCATGTTGAAGGTGATGCAGAAATCAGAACTCCTTCCCCAAGGCAAGAAACCTTGTGGTTGGCATGTTGTCCAACGTTCAGTGTCATTGAAACCAGTGTGGCCCATGAGGCCCCGCCCATGCTCGCAGGCCTCATTGGTCACAAACACACATTGTGACCCTCAGGCTGAGCCCAGTCCTGAAGTAAGGCCACTCAGTGGCTGGATGAAGAGATAGCATATTGGGCTTGCCATGCCCCTAGGCCCCAATTTTTAACCGTAGTTCGGATTGTCCCTTCAGTCTTCCCCACGGCTTTGCTTTGGAATTCCTCTTTTGGTGGGACACCTGAGGTAACAAAACTGAAATGAGTCCTCCCATCCCACAGATTGACGAAAAGCAATTGGGAATCGGGCCAAATCCTCAGAGAGGAAGATTCGTCCATGGCCCATGAGGCCTCCCCGACATTCCACGGCCATCACTGATACAAGATCCAGAGACAAAAGCCTGAGCAATCGCCACAGACTCGGACTTTCTTCATATCCTGTAGAGTTCTTCTCATGGTTTGTAGATCGGGCCTGTTATACCTACGTCCCCAAACCTAAGCTGAGTTTGTGTTTTCAGACTTCTGTCCTCAAAGTCTTGGGCCACACACCCTCCAGGCTGGGCCCCTGGAGCCACACATTAGGACTGTGCCTACCAATCCATGGGAATTCTGCCCATTCCATGGTCCAAAATCGTACAAATTAGGAGAAACCTCCAACGACCCTTAGGCCATCCCAATAGTGTGGGTCACCCGGAACAAACAAGGGGTGTCTGACACCAGCTGATAATCGACCTCCACTCATACCATAGATGGATGTCCCCAGAGAAGAAGATTGAACCAGGCAGGACCCTAGGCCATAATAGGATCCATTGCTATGGGTTACAGGCATGTGTCCTCAAAAGCCTGATTCCAATACGAGCATAGGGGTTTTCCTGAGGCACCCATCAGAACTCATCTCGTCTCCACAAGGAAACCTGTGCATGGGAGCCATGTCCAAAGCTTAGGAAAGTACTTCAGGTTGCCGGTGCCACCGCCCCATTCCAAGGCCCTCATGGACACAAAAACACATTAGGACACATCCTCAGGAAAGTCCATTTCAACTCAGCCACCGAGGTTGCTCCCGCAGTACCATCAGATCTAAACTGTCTTGTTGCTAGGAGACAATTGGAATGCGAGGCAGGCTTCCCAGGCATCCATCCGCGAACGGTGCTCTGGAGTCATTCCATATGGGATGTCCTGGAGCTGTCCAACAGGTCTCAATTGTCCGGAAGAAGGAATCCTGGAAAGGGGCATCCCACAACTCCCAACGTGGGAAAACCTCAATGGTCTCGAGATTCCGCTCCCTTCATGAAGCGGCCGTCATGCTCAGAAACTCCCACCTGAGCCAACGTCTGATCCTTGCCCTGACTTCAGATGCATGAGATATTGGTTCAGATCTGCAGGGGGTACATGCCGTGCCCTCGCCCTGAAACCCAAGTCTACCTTGTCTTCTCAGACTTCCATCCTCACACTCCTGGCCCCAAAGCCCTCAAGTTTGGCAATTCCGGAGCCACAATGCAGCACTCTGCCTGCCCTCTAGAAAAAAAATGATTGCCTCATGAGCTGCCCAGGCACCTTAAATGAGGGTAAACCTACACAGCACTCGACTTTACCCAAATTATATAGTCTAACCTGGGCACTAATGCACTGTCGAACACATCCTGAGCCCGGAGCTCCTGACCAACACCCAGAAAGCTGACCACACACTGAGCACATAAAACCCGCCATGGCCTTAGGTCATCATCTCTTCCCTACCTCAGTTTTCAGGCTTCAGAACCGAGACCTTATCTCCAATCACTGCCCAGGGGTGAGTCTGATGTAGAAATCAGAACTCCTCCTTACCCATGGCAAGAACCCTTGTGGTTGGCACGTTGTCCAACGATCAGTGTAGGAGAAACCCTGAGGCCCCGCCCATTCTTGAGTGCGACGAGGGCATACACACGCATTGTGACCCTCAGCATGAGTCCTGTCCTCTAGTAAGTCCTCTCAGTGGCTGGACCATTAGATGTCATAATGGGCTTGACATGTCCCTAGGCCCCAATTTTTAACCAGATTTCTGAATGTCCAGTCGCCCCTCCTAGGGCTCTACTCTGAAATCCCTCATTTGGTGGGACACCTGAGGTTAAAAAAGAAAACAACAACAACAACAACAACAAAATAAAACGGACTTCTTCCAGCCCACAGAATGAACCCAAACTCTTTGGACGGGGCCAAACCACCAGACAGTAAGACTCGTCCATTTCCCATATCACCCAGAAATTCCACGACCATGAGTGACACGATATCCTGAGACAAAAACTTGAGCAGGAGCCTCACACTCGCCCTTCTTTCAAATCCCGAAAAGTTCACCTCATGGTCTGTAGATCAGTCCTGCCATACCTATGACCTGAAACAAAAGCCGAGTTTGTGTTTTCAGACAACTGTCCAAAAAGGGCTGGACTACACAACCTACAGGCTCAGGCCCCTGGAGCCAAACCTGAGGACTGTACTTGCCCTCTCCAAGGGAATTGTGTGTGCCCATTCCAATGGCCACAACCCTTCTAATAGGATAAACCTCCAAAGTCCCTGATATATCTCAATAGTGGTAGCTTCCCAGGAAAAACAGGGGCAATTTGAGCCCAAATGAGCCCCTACCTGCACTCAGACCCATAGACAGATGTCCTCAGAGGTAAAAAGGAAAGAACAGGCCCCTAGGCACTAATCAGATCCATTGCTTTGGTTTCCAGGCATCTCTCCTCAGAGGCCTGGATTTCAAAAGCAGCATATAGCTGTTTCTTGGCTCACCCATCAAAAAACATCTCATCTACACATGGGAAACTTGCACGTTGGAGCTGTGTCAAAGCCTCTGTTTAGGAGAACCCTTTAGGGCCCCAGTGCCACCGCTTCATTCCAAGGTCTCCATAGACACAAAAGCACATTCGGACCCATCCCCAGGGGTGTGCATTTCAACTCAGCATCCTCGGTAGCTCCCCACAGATCCAGGAGATCTAAACTGTCTTGTTGCTAGGAGACAATTGGAATGCGAGGTGGGCTACCCAGCCATCCATCCTTAGAACCCTGCTCAGAATCATTGGCCTGGAGCCAAACAACAGGTCTCAATTGTCCTGCCGAAGACTCTCTGCAGTTTGGAGCTTCTCACAACTCCCATCATGGGAAAACCCCCATGGCCTCGTGATGCCCCCCCATTCATGAAGGGGACATCAGGGACAGAAACTCCAACCTGAGCGATCGTCTGATCCTCGCCCTGACTTCAGATGCACGAGATCTCGATTCAGGTCTGTAGATTGTGCCTGCCATGGCCTCACCCAGAAACCTAAGCCTAGCTTGTGTTGAGACTTTTGTCGTCAGACTACTGGCCCACAAGGCCTCCAGTTTGGCAATCCAGAACTAAAATGCAGCAATCTGCCTGCCCTCCAGATAAAAAACATTGTCCTCTGGGGCTACCCAGTAACCCCAAATGAGGATCAACCTGCACCGACCTTGGCTGTACCCCAAATACATAGGCTGACCAGGGCACTAATGCCCTTTCTGACACAGCCTGAGCCTGGACCCCCTGGCCCCTCCCAGACAGCGGGCCGCACACTGAGCACATCGAGCCGCCATGGCCTTAGGTCGTCATCTCTTCCCAACCTCGGTTTTCAGGTTTCAGAACCTAGACCTTATCTCCAATCACTGTCCATGTTGAAGGTGATGCAGAAATCAGAACTCCTTCCCCATGGCAAGAAACCTTGTGGTTGGCATGTTGTCCAACGTTCAGTGTCATTGAAACCAATGTGGCCCATGAGGCCCCGCCCATGCTCGCGGGCCACATTGGTCACAAACACACATTGTGACCCTCAGGCTGAGCCCAGTCCTCAAGTAAGGCCACTCAGTGGCTGGATGAAGAGATAGCATATTGGGCTTGCCATGCCCCTAGGCCCCAATTTTTAACCATAGTTCGGATTGTCCCTTCAGTCTTCCCCACGGCTTTGCTTTGGAATTCCTCTTTTGGTGGGACACCTGAGGTAACAAAACTGAAATGAGTCCTCCCATCCCACAGATTGACGAAAAGCAATTGGGAATCGGGCCAAATCCTCAGAGAGGAAGATTCGTCCATGGCCCATGAGGCCTCCGTGACTTTCCACGGCCATCACTGATACAAAATCCAGAGACAAAAGCCTGAGCAATCGCCACAGACTCGCACTTTCTTCCTATCCTGTAGAGTTCTTCTCATGGTTTGTAGATCGGGCCTGCCATACCTACGTCCCCAAACCTAAGCTGAGTTTGTGTTTTCAGACTTCTGTCCTCAAAGTCTTGGGCCACACACCCTCCAGGCTGGGCCCCTGGAGCCACACATTAGGACTGTGCCTACCAATCCATGGGAATTCTGCCCATTCCATGGTCCAAAATCGTACAAATTAGGAGAAACCTCCAACGACCCTTAGGCCATCCCAATAGTGTGGGTCACCCGGAACAAACAAGGGGTGTCTGACACCAGCTGATAATCGACCTCCACTCATACCATAGATGGATGTCCCCAGAGAAGAAGATTGAACCAGGCAGGACCCTAGGCCATAATAGGATCCATTGCTATGGGTTACAGGCATGTGTCCTCAAAAGCCTGATTCCAATACGAGCATAGGGGTTTTCCTGAGGCACCCATCAGAACTCATCTCGTCTCCACAAGGAAACCTGTGCATGGGAGCCATGTCCAAAGCTTAGGAAAGTACTTCAGGTTGCCGGTGCCACCGCCCCATTCCAAGGCCCTCATGGACACAAAAACACATTAGGACACATCCTCAGGAAAGTCCATTTCAACTCAGCCACCGAGGTTGCTCCCGCAGTACCATCAGATCTAAACTGTCTTGTTGCTAGGAGACAATTGGAATGCGAGGCGGGCTTCCCAGGCATCCATCCGCGAACGGTGCTCTGGAGTCATTCCATATGGGATGTCCTGGAGCTGTCCAACAGGTCTCAATTGTCCGGAAGAAGGAATCCTGGAAAGGGGCATCCCACAACTCCCAACGTGGGAAAACCTCAATGGTCTCGAGATTCCGCTCCCTTCATGAAGCGGCCGTCATGCTCAGAAACTCCCACCTGAGCCAACGTCTGATCCTTGCCCTGACTTCAGATGCATGAGATATTGGTTCAGATCTGCAGGGGGTACATGCCGTGCCCTCGCCCTGAAACCCAAGTCTACCTTGTCTTCTCAGACTTCCATCCTCACACTCCTGGCCCCAAAGCCCTCAAGTTTGGCAATTCCGGAGCCACAATGCAGCACTCTGCCTGCCCTCTAGAAAAAAAATGATTGCCTCATGAGCTGCCCAGGCACCTTAAATGAGGGTAAACCTACACAGCACTCGACTTTACCCAAATTATATAGTCTAACCTGGGCACTAATGCACTGTCGAACACATCCTGAGCCCGGAGCTCCTGACCAACACCCAGAAAGCTGACCACACACTGAGCACATAAAACCCGCCATGGCCTTAGGTCATCATCTCTTCCCTACCTCAGTTTTCAGGCTTCAGAACCGAGACCTTATCTCCAATCACTGCCCAGGGGTGAGTCTGATGCAGAAATCAGAACTCCTCCTTACCCATGGCAAGAACCCTTGTGGTTGGCACGTTGTCCAACGATCAGTGTAGGAGAAACCCTGAGGCCCCGCCCATTCTTGAGTGCGACGAGGGCATACACACGCATTGTGACCCTCAGCATGAGTCCTGTCCTCTAGTAAGTCCTCTCAGTGGCTGGACCATTAGATGTCATAATGGGCTTGACATGTCCCTAGGCCCCAATTTTTAACCAGATTTCTGAATGTCCAGTCGCCCCTCCTAGGGCTCTACTCTGAAATCCCTCATTTGGTGGGACACCTGAGGTTAAAAAAGAAAACAACAACAACAACAACAACAAAATAAAACGGACTTCTTCCAGCCCACAGAATGAACCCAAACTCTTTGGACGGGGCCAAACCACCAGACAGTAAGACTCGTCCATTTCCCATATCACCCAGAAATTCCACGACCATGAGTGACACGATATCCTGAGACAAAAACTTGAGCAGGAGCCTCACACTCGCCCTTCTTTCAAATCCCGAAAAGTTCACCTCATGGTCTGTAGATCAGTCCTGCCATACCTATGACCTGAAACAAAAGCCGAGTTTGTGTTTTCAGACAACTGTCCAAAAAGGGCTGGACTACACAACCTACAGGCTCAGGCCCCTGGAGCCAAACCTGAGGACTGTACTTGCCCTCTCCAAGGGAATTGTGTGTGCCCATTCCAATGGCCACAACCCTTCTAATAGGATAAACCTCCAAAGTCCCTGATATATCTCAATAGTGGTAGCTTCCCAGGAAAAACAGGGGCAATTTGAGCCCAAATGAGCCCCTACCTGCACTCAGACCCATAGACAGATGTCCTCAGAGGTAAAAAGGAAAGAACAGGCCCCTAGGCACTAATCAGATCCATTGCTTTGGTTTCCAGGCATCTCTCCTCAGAGGCCTGGATTTCAAAAGCAGCATATAGCTGTTTCTTGGCTCACCCATCAAAAAACATCTCATCTACACATGGGAAACTTGCACGTTGGAGCTGTGTCAAAGCCTCTGTTTAGGAGAACCCTTTAGGGCCCCAGTGCCACCGCTTCATTCCAAGGTCTCCATAGACACAAAAGCACATTCGGACCCATCCCCAGGGGTGTGCATTTCAACTCAGCATCCTCGGTAGCTCCCCACAGATCCAGGAGATCTAAACTGTCTTGTTGCTAGGAGACAATTGGAATGCGAGGTGGGCTACCCAGCCATCCATCCTTAGAACCCTGCTCAGAATCATTGGCCTGGAGCCAAACAACAGGTCTCAATTGTCCTGCCGAAGACTCTCTGCAGTTTGGAGCTTCTCACAACTCCCATCATGGGAAAACCCCCATGGCCTCGTGATGCCCCCCCATTCATGAAGGGGACATCAGGGACAGAAACTCCAACCTGAGCGATCGTCTGATCCTCGCCCTGACTTCAGATGCACGAGATCTCGATTCAGGTCTGTAGATTGTGCCTGCCATGGCCTCACCCAGAAACCTAAGCCTAGCTTGTGTTCAGACTTTTGTCGTCAGACTACTGGCCCACAAGGCCTCCAGTTTGGCAATCCAGAACTAAAATGCAGCACTCTGCCTGCCCTCCAGATAAAAAACATTGTCCTCTGGGGCTACCCAGTAACCCCAAATGAGGATCAACCTGCACCGACCTTGGCTGTACCCCAAATACATAGGCTGACCAGGGCACTAATGCCCTTTCTGACACAGCCTGAGCCTGGACCCCCTGGCCCCTCCCAGACAGCGGGCCGCACACTGAGCACATCGAGCCGCCATGGCCTTAGGTCGTCATCTCTTCCCAACCTCGGTTTTCAGGTTTCAGAACCTAGACCTTATCTCCAATCACTGTCCATGTTGAAGGTGATGCAGAAATCAGAACTCCTTCCCCATGGCAAGAAACCTTGTGGTTGGCATGTTGTCCAACGTTCAGTGTCATTGAAACCAATGTGGCCCATGAGGCCCCGCCCATGCTCGCGGGCCACATTGGTCACAAACACACATTGTGACCCTCAGGCTGAGCCCAGTCCTCAAGTAAGGCCACTCAGTGGCTGGATGAAGAGATAGCATATTGGGCTTGCCATGCCCCTAGGCCCCAATTTTTAACCATAGTTCGGATTGTCCCTTCAGTCTTCCCCACGGCTTTGCTTTGGAATTCCTCTTTTGGTGGGACACCTGAGGTAACAAAACTGAAATGAGTCCTCCCATCCCACAGATTGACGAAAAGCAATTGGGAATCGGGCCAAATCCTCAGAGAGGAAGATTCGTCCATGGCCCATGAGGCCTCCGTGACTTTCCACGGCCATCACTGATACAAAATCCAGAGACAAAAGCCTGAGCAATCGCCACAGACTCGCACTTTCTTCATATCCTGTAGAGTTCTTCTCATGGTTTGTAGATCGGGCCTGCCATACCTACGTCCCCAAACCTAAGCTGAGTTTGTGTTTTCAGACTTCTGTCCTCAAAGTCTTGGGCCACACACCCTCCAGGCTGGGCCCCTGGAGCCACACATTAGGACTGTGCCTACCAATCCATGGGAATTCTGCCCATTCCATGGTCCAAAATCGTACAAATTAGGAGAAACCTCCAACGACCCTTAGGCAATCCCAATAGTGTGGGTCACCCGGAACAAACAAGGGGTGTCTGACACCAGCTGATAATTGACCTCCACTCATACCATAGATGGATGTCCCCAGAGAAGAAGATTGAACCAGACAGGACCCTAGGCCATAATAGGATCCATTGCTATGGGTTACAGGCATGTGTCCTCAAAAGCCTGATTCCAATACGAGCATAGGGGTTTTCCTGAGGCACCCATCAGAACTCATCTCGTCTCCACAAGTAAACCTGTGCATGGGAGCCATGTCCAAAGCTTAGGAAAGTACTTCAGGTTGCCGGTGCCACCGCCCCATTCCAAGGCCCTCATGGACACAAAAACACATTAGGACACATCCTCAGGAAAGTCCATTTCAACTCAGCCCCCGAGGTTGCTCCCCCAGAGCCATCAGATCTAAACTGTCTTGTTGCTAGGAGACAATTGGAATGCGAGGCGGGCTTCCCAGGCATCCATCCGCGAACGGTGCTCTGGAGACATTCCATATGGGATGTCCTGGAGCTGTCCAACAGGTCTCAATTGTCCGGAAGAAGGAATCCTGGAAGGGAGCATCCCACAACTCCCAACGTGGGAAAACCTCAATGGTCTCGAGATTCCGCTCCCTTCATGAAGCGGCCGTCATGCTCAGAAACTCCCACCTGAGCCAACGTCTGATCCTTGCCCTGACTTCAGATGCATGAGATATTGGTTCAGATCTGCAGGGGGTACATGCCGTGCCCTCGCCCTGAAACCCAAGTCTAGCTTGTCTTCTCAGACTTCCATCCTCACACTCCTGGCCCCAAAGCCCTCAAGTTTGGCAATTCCGGACCCACAATGCAGCACTCTGCCTGCCCTCTAGAAAAAAAATGATTGCCTCATGAGCTGCCCAGGCACCTTAAATGAGGGTAAACCTACACAGCACTCGACTTTACCCAAATTATATAGTCTAACCTGGGCACTAATGCACTGTCGAACACATCCTGAGCCCGGACCTCCTGACCAACACCCAGAAAGCTGACCACACACTGAGCACATAAAACCCGCCATGGCCTTAGGTCATCATCTCTTCCCTACCTCAGTTTTCAGGCTTCAGAACCGAGACCTTATCTCCAATCACTGCCCAGGGGTGAGTCTGATGCAGAAATCAGAACTCCTCCTTACCCATGGCAAGAACCCTTGTGGTTGGCACGTTGTCCAACGATCAGTGTAGGAGAAACCCTGAGGCCCCGCCCATTCTTGAGTGCGACGAGGGCATACACACGCATTGTGACCCTCAGCATGAGTCCTGTCCTCTAGTAAGTCCTCTCAGTGGCTGGACCATTAGATGTCATAATGGGCTTGACATGTCCCTAGGCCCCAATTTTTAACCAGATTTCTGATTGTCCAGTCGCCCCTCCTAGGGCTCTACTCTGAAATCCCTCATTTGGTGGGACACCTGAGGTTAAAAATGAAAACAACAACAACAACAACAACACAAAATAAAACGGACTTCTTCCAGCCCACAGAATGAACCCAAACTCTTTGGACGGGGGCAAACCACCAGAGAGTAAGACTCGTCCATTTCCCATGAAGTCACCCAGAAATTCCACGACCATGAGTGACACGATATCCCGAGACAAAAACTTGAGCAGGAGCCTCACACTCGCCCTTCTTTCAAATCCCGAAAAGTTCACCTCATGGTCTGTAGATCTGTCCTGCCATACCTATGACCTGAAACATAAGCCGAGTTTGTGTTTTCAGACAACTGTCCAAAAAGGGCTGGACTACACAACCTACAGGCTCAGGCCCCTGGAGCCAAACCTGAGGACTGTACTTGCCCTCTCCAAGGGAATTGTGTGTGCCCATTCCAATGGCCACAACCCTTCTAATAGGATAAACCTCCAAAGTCCCTGATATATCTCCATAGTGGTAGCTTCCAAGGAAAAAAAGGGGCAATCTGAGCCCAAATGAGCCCCTACCTGCACTCAGACCCATAGACAGATGTCCTCAGAGGTAAAAAGGAAAGAACAGGCCCCTAGGCACTAATCAGATCCATTGCTTTGGTTTCCAGGCATCTCTCCTCAGAGGCCTGGATTTCAAAAGCAGCATATAGCTGTTTCTTGTCTCACCCATCAGAAAACATCTCATCTACACATGGGAAACTTGCACGTTGGAGCTGCGTCAAAGCCTCTGTTTAGGAGAACCCTTTAGGGCCCCAGTGCCACCGCTTCATTCCAAGGTCTCCATAGACACAAAAGCACATTCGGACCCATCCCCAGGGGTGTGCATTTCAACTCAGCATCCTCGGTAGCTCCCCACAGATCCAGGAGATCTAAACTGTCTTGTTGCTAGGAGACAATTGGAATGCGAGGTGGGCTACCCAGCCATCCATCCTTAGAACCCTGCTCAGAATCATTGGCCTGGAGCCAAACAAGAGGTCTCAATTGTCCTGCCGAAGACTCTCTGCAGTTTGGAGCTTCTCACAACTCCCATCATGGGAAAACCCCCATGGCCTCGTGATGCCCCCCCATTCATGAAGGGGACATCAGGGACAGAAACTCCAACCTGAGCGATCATCTGATCCTCGCCCTGACTTCAGATGCACGAGATCTCGATTCAGGTCTGTAGATTGTGCCTGCCATGGCCTCACCCAGAAACCTAAGCCTAGCTTGTGTTCAGACTTTTGTCGTCAGACTACTGGCCCACAAGGCCTCCAGTTTGGCAATCCAGAACTAAAATGCAGCACTCTGCCTGCCCTCCAGATAAAAAACATTGTCCTCTGGGGCTACCCAGTAACCCCAAATGAGGATCAACCTGCACCGACCTTGGCTGTACCCCAAATACATAGGCTGACCAGGGCACTAATGCCCTTTCTGACACAGCCTGAGCCTGGACCCCCTGGCCCCTCCCAGACAGCGGGCCGCACACTGAGCACATCGAGCCGCCATGGCCTTAGGTCGTCATCTCTTCCCAACCTCGGATTTCAGGTTTCAGAACCTAGACCTTATCTCCAATCACTGTCCATGTTGAAGGTGATGAAGAAATCAGAACTCCTTCCCCATGGCAAGAAACCTTGTGGTTGGCATGTTGTCCAACGTTCAGTGTCATTGAAACCAATGTGGCCCATGAGGCCCCGCCCATGCTCGCGGGCCACATTGGTCACAAACACACATTGTGACCCTCAGGCTGAGCTCAGTCCTCAAGTAAGGCCACTCAGTGGCTGGATGAAGAGATAGCATATTGGGCTTGCCATGCCCCTAGGCCCCAATTTTTAACCATAGTTCGGATTGTCCCTTCAGTCTTCCCCACGGCTTTGCTTTGGAATTCCTCTTTTGGTGGGACACCTGAGGTAACAAAACTGAAATGAGTCCTCCCATCCCACAGATTGACGAAAAGCAATTGGGAATCGGGCCAAATCCTCAGAGAGGAAGATTCGTCCATGGCCCATGAGGCCTCCGTGACTTTCCACGGCCATCACTGATACAAAATCCAGAGACAAAAGCCTGAGCAATCGCCACAGACTCGCACTTTCTTCATATCCTGTAGAGTTCTTCTCATGGTTTGTAGATCGGGCCTGCCATACCTACGTCCCCAAACCTAAGCTGAGTTTGTGTTTTCAGACTTCTGTCCTCAAAGTCTTGGGCCACACACCCTCCAGGCTGGGCCCCTGGAGCCACACATTAGGACTGTGCCTACCAATCCATGGGAATTCTGCCCATTCCATGGTCCAAAATCGTACAAATTAGGAGAAACCTCCAACGACCCTTAGGCAATCCCAATAGTGTGGGTCACCCGGAACAAACAAGGGGTGTCTGACACCAGCTGATAATTGACCTCCACTCATACCATAGATGGATGTCCCCAGAGAAGAAGATTGAACCAGACAGGACCCTAGGCCATAATAGGATCCATTGCTATGGGTTACAGGCATGTGTCCTCAAAAACCTGATTCCAATACGAGCATAGGGGTTTTCCTGAGGCACCCATCAGAACTCATCTCGTCTCCACAAATAAACCTGTGCATGGGAGCCATGTCCAAAGCTTAGGAAAGTACTTCAGGTTGCCGGTGCCACCGCCCCATTCCAAGGCCCTCATGGACACAAAAACACATTAGGACACATCCTCAGGAAAGTCCATTTCAACTCAGCCCCCGAGGTTGCTCCCCCAGAGCCATCAGATCTAAACTGTCTTGTTGCTAGGAGACAATTGGAATGCGAGGCGGGCTTCCCAGGCATCCATCCGCGAACGGTGCTCTGGAGACATTCCATATGGGATGTCCTGGAGCTGTCCAACAGGTCTCAATTGTCCGGAAGAAGGAATCCTGGAAGGGAGCATCCCACAACTCCCAACGTGGGAAAACCTCAATGGTCTCGAGATTCCGCTCCCTTCATGAAGCGGCCGTCATGCTCAGAAACTCCCACCTGAGCCAACGTCTGATCCTTGCCCTGACTTCAGATGCATGAGATATTGGTTCAGATCTGCAGGGGGTACATGCCGTGCCCTCGCCCTGAAACCCAAGTCTAGCTTGTCTTCTCAGACTTCCATCCTCACACTCCTGGCCCCAAAGCCCTCAAGTTTGGCAATTCCGGACCCACAATGCAGCACTCTGCCTGCCCTCTAGAAAAAAAATGATTGCCTCATGAGCTGCCCAGGCACCTTAAATGAGGGTAAACCTACACAGCACTCGACTTTACCCAAATTATATAGTCTAACCTGGGCACTAATGCACTGTCGAACACATCCTGAGCCCGGACCTCCTGACCAACACCCAGAAAGCTGACCACACACTGAGCACATAAAACCCGCCATGGCCTTAGGTCATCATCTCTTCCCTACCTCAGTTTTCAGGCTTCAGAACCGAGACCTTATCTCCAATCACTGCCCAGGGGTGAGTCTGATGCAGAAATCAGAACTCCTCCTTACCCATGGCAAGAACCCTTGTGGTTGGCACGTTGTCCAACGATCAGTGTAGGAGAAACCCTGAGGCCCCGCCCATTCTTGAGTGCGACGAGGGCATACACACGCATTGTGACCCTCAGCATGAGTCCTGTCCTCTAGTAAGTCCTCTCAGTGGCTGGACCATTAGATGTCCTAATGGGCTTGACATGTCCCTAGGCCCCAATTTTTAACCAGATTTCTGATTGTCCAGTCGCCCCTCCTAGGGCTCTACTCTGAAATCCCTCATTTGGTGGGACACCTGAGGTTAAAAATGAAAACAACAACAACAACAACAACACAAAATAAAACGGACTTCTTCCAGCCCACAGAATGAACCCAAACTCTTTGGACGGGGGCAAACCACCAGAGAGTAAGACTCGTCCATTTCCCATGAAGTCACCCAGAAATTCCACGACCATGAGTGACACGATATCCCGAGACAAAAACTTGAGCAGGAGCCTCACACTCGCCCTTCTTTCAAATCCCGAAAAGTTCACCTCATGGTCTGTAGATCAGTCCTGCCATACCTATGACCTGAAACATAAGCCGAGTTTGTGTTTTCAGACAACTGTCCAAAAAGGGCTGGACTACACAACCTACAGGCTCAGGCCCCTGGAGCCAAACCTGAGGACTGTACTTGCCCTCTCCAAGGGAATTGTGTGTGCCCATTCCAATGGCCACAACCCTTCTAATAGGATAAACCTCCAAAGTCCCTGATATATCTCAATAGTGGTAGCTTCCAAGGAAAAAAAGGGGCAATCTGAGCCCAAATGAGCCCCTACCTGCACTCAGACCCATAGACAGATGTCCTCAGAGGTAAAAAGGAAAGAACAGGCCCCTAGGCACTAATCAGATCCATTGCTTTGGTTTCCAGGCATCTCTCCTCAGAGGCCTGGATTTCAAAAGCAGCATATAGCTGTTTCTTGTCTCACCCATCAGAAAACATCTCATCTACACATGGGAAACTTGCACGTTGGAGCTGTGTCAAAGCCTCTGTTTAGGAGAACCCTTTAGGGCCCCAGTGCCACCGCTTCATTCCAAGGTCTCCATAGACACAAAAGCACATTCGGACCCATCCCCAGGGGTGTGCATTTCAACTCAGCATCCTCGGTAGCTCCCCACAGATCCAGGAGATCTAAACTGTCTTGTTGCTAGGAGACAATTGGAATGCGAGGTGGGCTACCCAGCCATCCATCCTTAGAACCCTGCTCAGAATCATTGGCCTGGAGCCAAACAACAGGTCTCAATTGTCCTGCCGAAGACTCTCTGCAGTTTGGAGCTTCTCACAACTCCCATCATGGGAAAACCCCCATGGCCTCGTGATGCCCCCCCATTCATGAAGGGGACATCAGGGACAGACACTCCAACCTGAGCGATCGTCTGATCCTCGCCCTGACTTCAGATGCACGAGATCTCGATTCAGGTCTGTAGATTGTGCCTGCCATGGCCTCACCCAGAAACCTAAGCCTAGCTTGTGTTCAGACTTTTATCGTCATACTACTGGCCCACAAGGCCTCCAGTTTGGCAATCCAGAACTAAAATGCTGCACTCTGCCTGCCCTCCAGATAAAAAACATTGTCCTCTGGGGCTACCCAGTAACCCCAAATGAGGATCAACCTGCACCGACCTTGGCTGTACCCCAAATACATAGGCTGACCAGGGCACTAATGCCCTTTCTGACACAGCCTGAGCCTGGACCCCCTGGCCCCTCCCAGACAGCGGGCCGCACACTGAGCACATCAAGCCGCCATGGCCTTAGGTCGTCATCTCTTCCCAACCTCGGTTTTCAGGTTTCAGAACCTAGACCTTATCTCCAATCACTGTCCATGTTGAAGGTGATGCAGAAATCAGAACTCCTTCCCCATGGCAAGAAACCTTGTGGTTGGCATGTTGTCCAACGTTCAGTGTCATTGAAACCAATGTGGCCCATGAGGCCCCGCCCATGCTCGCGGGCCACATTGGTCACAAACACACATTGTGACCCTCAGGCTGAGCCCAGTCCTCAAGTAAGGCCACTCAGTGGCTGGATGAAGAGATAGCATATTGGGCTTGCCATGCCCCTAGGCCCCAATTTTTAACCATAGTTCGGATTGTCCCTTCAGGCTTCCCCATGGCTTTGCTTTGGAATTCCTCTTTTGGTGGGACACCTGAGGTAACAAAACTGAAATGAGTCCTCCCATCCCACAGATTGACGAAAAGCAATTGGGAATCGGGCCAAATTTTCAGAGAGGAAGATTCGTCCATGGCCCATGAGGCCTCCGTGACTTTCCACGGCCATCACTGATACAAAATCCAGAGACAAAAGCCTGAGCAATCGCCACAGACTCGCGCTTTCTTCATATCCTGTAGAGTTCTTCTCATGGTTTGTAGATCGGGCCTGCCATACCTACGTCCCCAAACCTAAGCTGAGTTTGTGTTTTCAGACTTCTGTCCTCAAAGTCTTGGGCCACACACCATCCAGGCTGGGCCCCTGGAGCCACACATTAGGACTGTGCCTACCAATCCATGGGAATTCTGCCCATTCCATGGTCCAAAATCGTACAAATTAGGAGAAACCTCCAACGACCCTTAGGCCATCCCAATAGTGTGGGTCACCCGGAACAAACAAGGGGTGTCTGACACCAGCTGATAATCGACCTCCACTCATACCATAGATGGATGTCCCCAGAGAAGAAGATTGAACCAGACAGGAACCTAGGCCATAATAGGATCCATTGCTATGGGTTACAGGCATGTGTCCACAAAAACCTGATCCAATACGAGCATAGGGGTTTTCCTGAGGCACCCATCAGAACTCATCTCGTCTCCACAAGGAAACCTGTGCATGGGAGCCATGTCCAAAGCTTAGGAAAGTACTTCAGGTTGCCGGTGCCACCGCCCCATTCCAAGGCCCTCATGGACACAAAAACACATTAGGACACATCCTCAGGAAAGTCCATTTCAACTCAGCCCCCGAGGTTGCTCCCCCAGAGCCATCAGATCTAAACTGTCTTGTTGCTAGGAGACAATTGGAATGCGAGGCGGGCTTCCCAGGCATCCATCCGCGAACGGTGCTCTGGAGTCATTCCATATGGGATGTCCTGGAGCTGTCCAACCGGTCTCAATTGTCCGGAAGAAGGAATCCTGGAAGGGGGCATCCCACAACTCCCAACGTGGGAAAACCTCAATGGTCTCGAGATTCCGCTCCCTTCATGAAGCGGCCGTCATGCTCAGAAACTCCCACCTGAGCCAACGTCTGATCCTCGCCCTGACTTCAGATGCATGAGATATTGGTTTAGATCTGCAGGGGGTACCTGCCGTGCCCTCGCCCTGAAACCCAAGTCTAGCTTGTCTTCTCAGACTTCCATCCTCACACTCCTGGCCCCAAAGCCCTCAAGTTTGGCAATTCCGGACCCACAATGCAGCACTCTGCTGCCCTCTAGAAAAAAAATGATTGCCTCATGAGCTGCCCAGGCACCTTAAATGAGGGTAAACCTACACAGCACTCGACTTTACCCAAATTATATAGTCTAACCTGGGCACTAATGCACTGTCGACCACATCCTGAGCCCGGACCTCCTGACCAACACCCAGAAAGCTGACCGCACACTGAGCACATAAAACCCGCCATGGCCTTAGGTCATCATCTCTTCCCTACCTCAGTTTTCAGGCTTCAGAACCGAGACCTTATCTCCAATCACTGCCCAGGGGTGAGTCTGATGCAGAAATCAGAACTCCTACTTACCCATGGCAAGAACCCTTGTGGTTGGCACGTTGTCCAACGATCAGTGTAGGAGAAACCCTGAGGCCCCGCCCATTCTTGAGTGCGACGAGGGCATACACACGCATTGTGACCCTCAGCATGAGTCCTGTCCTCTAGTAAGTCCTCTCAGTGGCTGGACCATTAGATGTCCTAATGGGCTTGACATGTCCCTAGGCCCCAATTTTTAACCAGATTTCTGATTGTCCAGTCGCCCCTCCTAGGGCTCTACTCTGAAATCCCTCATTTGGTGGGACACCTGAGTTTAAAAAAGAAAACAACAACAACAAAAACAACAACAAAATAAAACGGACTTCTTCCAGCCCACAGAATGAACCCAAACTCTTTGGACGGGGCCAAACCACCAGAGAGTAAGACTCGTCCATTTCCCATGAAGTCACCCAGAAATTCCACGACCATGACTGACACGATATCCCGAGACAAAAACTTGAGCAGGAGCCTCACACTCGCCCTTCTTTCAAATCCCGAAAAGTTCTCCTCATGGTCTGTAGATCAGTCCTGCCATACCTATGACCTGAAACATAAGCCGAGTTTGTGTTTTCAGACAACTGTCCAAAAAGGGCTGGACTACACAACCTACAGGCTCAGGCCCCTGGAGCCAAACCTGAGGACTGTACTTGCCCTCTCCAAGGGAATTGTGTGTGCCCATTCCAATGGCCACAACCCTTCTAATAGGATAAACCTCCAAAGTCCCTGATATATCTCAATAGTGGTAGCTTCCCAGGAAAAACAGGGGCAATCTGAGCCCAAATGAGCCCCTATCTGCACTCAGACCCATAGACAGATGTCCTCAGAGGTAAAAAGGAAAGAACAGGCCCCTAGGCACTAATCAGATCCATTGCTTTGGTTTCCAGGCATCTCTCCTCAGAGGCCTGGATTTCAAAAGCAGCATATAGCTGTTTCTTATCTCACCCATCAGAAAACATCTCATCTACACATGGGAAACTTGCACGTTGGAGCTGTGTCAAAGCCTCTGTTTAGGAGAACCCTTTAGGGCCCCAGTGCCACCGCTTCATTCCAAGGTCTCCATAGACACAAAAGCACATTCGGACCCATCCCCAGGGGTGTTCATTTCAACTCAGCATCCTCGGTAGCTCCCCACAGATCCAGGAGATCTAAACTGTCTTGTTGCTAGGAGACAATTGGAATGCGAGGTGGGCTACCCAGCCATCCATCCTTAGAACCCTGCTCAGAATCATTGGCCTGGAGCCAAACAACAGGTCTCAATTGTCCTGCCGAAGACTCTCTGCAGTTTGGAGCTTCTCACAACTCCCATCATAGGAAAACCCGCATGGCCTCGTGATGCCCCCCCATTCATGAAGGGGCCATCAGGGACAGAAACTCCAACCTGAGCGATCGTCTGATCCTCGCCGTGACTTCAGATGCACGAGATCTTGATTCAGGTCTGTAGATTGTGCCTGCCATGTCCTCACCCAGAAACCTAAGCCTAGCTGTGTTCTCAGACTTTTGTCGTCAGACTACTGGCCCACAAGGCCTCAGGTTTGGCAATCCAGAACTAAAATGCAGCACTCTGCCTACCCTCCAGATAAAAAACATTGTCCTCTGGGGATACCCAGTAACCCCAAATGAGGATCAACCTGCACCGACCTTGGCTGTACCCCAAATACATAGGCTGACCAGGGCACTAATGCCCTTTCTGACACAGCCTGAGCCTGGACCCCCTTGCCCCTCCCAGACAGCTGGCCGCACACTGAGCAAATCGAGCCGCCATGGCCTTAGGTCGTCATCTCTTCCCAACCTCGGTTTTCAGGTTTCAGAACCTAGACCTTATCTCCAATCACTGTCCATGTTGAAGGTGATGCAGAAATCAGAACTCCTTCCCCATGGCAAGAAACCTTGTGGTTGGCATGTTGTCCAACGTTCAGTGTCGTTGAAACCAGTGTGGCCCATGAGGCCCCGCCCATGCTCGCGGGCCACATTGGTCACAAACACACATTGTGACCCTCAGGCTGAGCCCAGTCCTCAAGTAAGGCCACTCAGTGGCTGGATGAAGAGATAGCATATTGGGCTTGCCATGCCCCTAGGCCCCAATTTTTAACCATAGTTCGGATTGTCCCTTCAGTCTTCCCCACGGCTTGGCTTTGGAATTCCTCTTTTGGTGCGACACCTGAGGTAACAAAACTGAAATGAGTCCTCCCATCCCACAATTGACGAAAAGCAATTGGGAATCGGGCCAAATCCTCAGAGAGGAAGATTCGTCCATGGCCCATGAGGCCTCCCCGACATTCCACGGCCATCACTGATACAAAATCCAGAGACAAAAGCCTGAGCAATCGCCACAGACTCGCACTTTCTTCCTATCCTGTAGAGTTCTTCTCATGGTTTGTAGATCGGCCCTGCCATACCTACGTCCCCAAACCTAAGCTGAGTTTGTGTTTTCAGACTTCTGTCCTCAAAGTCTTGGGCCACACACCCTCCAGGCTGGGCCCCTGGAGCCACACATTAGGACTGTGCCTACCAATCCATGGGAATTCTGCCCATTCCATGGTCCAAAATCGTACAAATTAGGAGAAACCTCCAACGACCCTTAGGCCATCCCAATAGTGTGGGTCACCCGGAACAAACAAGGGGTGTCTGACACCAGCTGATAATCGACCTCCACTCATACCATAGATGGATGTCCCCAGAGAAGAAGATTGAACCAGACAGGACCCTAGGCCATAATAGGATCCATTGCTATGGGTTACAGGCATGTGTCCTCCAAAGCCTGATTCCAATTCGAGCATAGGGGTTTTCCTGAGGCACCCATCAGAACTCATCTCGTCTCCACATGGAAACCTATGCATGGGAGCCATGTCCAAAGCTTAGGAAAGTACTTCAGGTTGCCGGTGCCACCGCCCCATTCCAAGGCCCTCATGGACACAAAAACACATTAGGACACATCCTCAGGAAAGTCCATTTCAACTCAGCCACCGAGGTTGCTCCCGCAGAGCCATCAGATCTAAACTGTCTTGTTGCTAGGAGACAATTGGAATGCGAGGCGGGCTTCCCAGGCATCCATCCGCGAACGGTGCTCTGGAGTCATTCCATATGTGATGTCCTGGAGCTGTCCAACAGGTCTCAATTGTCCGGAAGAAGGAATCCTGGAAGGGGACATCCCACAACTCCCAACGCGTGGGAAAACCTCAATGGTCTCGAGATTCCGCTCCCTTCATGAAGCGGCCGTCATGCTCAGAAACTCCCACCTGAGCCAACGTCTGATCCTCGCCCTGACTTCAGATGCATGAGATATTGGTTCAGATCTGCAGGTGGTACCTGCCGTGCCCTCGCCCTGAAACCCAAGTCTAGCTTGTCTTCTCAGACTTCCATCCTCACACTCCTGGCCCCAAAGCCCTCAAGTTTGGCAATTCCGGACCCACAATGCAGCACTCTGCCTGCCCTCTAGAAAAAAAATGATTGCCTCATGAGCTGCCCAGGCACCTTAAATGAGGGTAAACCTACACATCACTCGACTTTACCCAAATTATATAGTCTAACCTGGGCACTAATGCACTGTCGAACACATCCTGAGCCCGGACCTCCTGACCAACACCCAGAAAGCTGACCGCACACTGAGCACATAAAACCCGCCATGGCCTTAGGTCATCATCTCTTCCCTACCTCAGTTTTCAGGCTTCAGAACCGAGACCTTATCTCCAATCACTGCCCAGGGGTGAGTCTGATGCAGAAATCAGAACTCCTCCTTACCCATGGCAAGAACCCTTGTGGTTGGCACGTTGT
The DNA here is from genome assembly GCF_964662115.1 of Mustela nivalis. Taxonomy (NCBI): domain Eukaryota; kingdom Metazoa; phylum Chordata; class Mammalia; order Carnivora; family Mustelidae; genus Mustela; species Mustela nivalis. Next base: position 209,027 of record NW_028136276.1, on the reverse strand, counting down.
CCAACGATCAGTGTAGGAGAAACCCTGCGGCCCCGCCCATTTTTGAGTGCAACGAGGGCATACACACGCATTGTGACCCTCAGCATGAGTCCTGTCCTCTTGTAAGTCCTCTCAGTGGCTGGACCATTAGATGTCATAATGGGCTTGACATGTCCCTAGGCCCCAATTTTTAACCAGATTTCTGATTGTCCAGTCGCCCCTCCTAGGGCTCTACTCTGAAATCCCTCATTTGGTGGGACACCTGAGGTTAAAAAAGAAAACAACAACAACAACAACAACAAAATAAAACGGTCTTCTTCCAGCCCACAGAATGAACCCAAACTCTTTGGACGGGGCCAAACCACCAGAGAGTAAGACTCGTCCATTTCCCATGAAGTCACCCAGAAATTCCACGACCATGAGTGACACGATATCCCGAGACAAAAACTTGAGCAGGAGCCTCACACTCGCCCTTCTTTCAAATTCCTAAAAGTTCTCCTCATGGTCTGTAGATCAGTCCTGCCATACCTATGACCTGAAACATAAGCCGAGTTTGTGTTTTCAGACAACTGTCCAAAAAGGGCTGGACTACACAACCTACAAGCTCAGGCCCCTGGAGCCAAACCTGAGGACTGTACTTGCCCTCTCCAAGGGAATTGTGTGTGCCCATTCCAATGGCCACAACCCTTCTATTAGGATAAACCTCCAAAGTCCTTGATCTATCTCAATAGTGGTAGCTTCCCAGGAAAAACAGGGGCAATCTGAGCCCAAATGAGCCCCTACCTGCACTCAGACCCATAGACAGATGTCCTCAGAGGTAAAAAGGAAAGAACGGGCCCCTAGGCACTAATCAGATCCATTGCTTTGGTTTCCAGGCATCTCTCCTCAGAGGCCTGGATTTCAAAAGCAGCATATAGCTGTTTCTTGTCTCACCCATCAGAAAACATCTCATCTACACATGGGAAACTTGCACGTTGGAGCTGTGTTAAAGCATCTGTTTAGGAGAACCCTTTAGGGCCCCAGTGCCACCGCTTCATTCCAAGGTCTCCATAGACACAAAAGCACATTCGGACCCATCCCCAGGGGTGTTCATTTCAACTCAGCATCCTCGGTAGCTCCCCACAGATCCAGGAGATCTAAACTGTCTTGTTGCTAGCAGACAATTGGAATGCGAGGTGGGCTACCCAGCCATCCGTCCGTAGAACCCTGCTCAGAATCATTGGCCTGGAGCCAAACAACAGGTCTCAATTTTCCTGTCGAAGACTCTCTGCAGTTTGGAGCTTCTCACAACTCCCATCATGGGAAAACCCCCATGGCCTCGTTATGCCCCCCCATTCATGAAGGGGCCATCAGGGACAGAAATTCCAACCTGAGCGATCGTCTGATCCTCGCCCTGACTTCAGATGCACGAGATCTCGATTCAGGTCTGTAGATTGTGCCTGCCATGTCCTCACCCAGAAACCTAAGCCTAGCTTGTGTTCTCAGACTTTTGTCGTCAGACTACTGGCCCACAAGGCCTCAGGTTTGGCAATCCAGAACTAAAATGCAGCACTCTGCCTGCCCTCCAGATAAAAAACATTGTCCTCTGGGGCTACCCAGTAACCCCAAATGAGGATCAACCTGCACCGACCTTGGCTGTACCCCAAATACATGGGCTGACCAGGGCACTAATGCCCTTTCTGACACAGCCTGAGCCTGGACACCCTGGCCCCTCCCAGACAGCTGGCCGCACACTGAGCACATCGAGCCGCCATGGCCTTAGGTCGTCATCTCTTCCCAACCTCGGTTTTCAGGTTTCAGAACCTAGACCTTATCTCCAATCACTGTCCATGTTGAAGGTGATGCAGAAATCAGAACTCCTTCCCCATGGCAAGAAACCTTGTGGTTGGCATGTTGTCCAACGTTCAGTGTCGTTGAAACCAGTGTGGCCCATGAGGCCACGCCCATGCTCGCGGGCCACATTGGTCACAAACACACATTGTGACCCTCAGGCTGAGCCCAGTCCTCAAGTAAGGCCACTCAGTGGCTGGATGAAGAGATAGCATATTGGGCTTGCCATGCCCCTAGGCCCCAATTTTTAACCATATTTCGAATTGTCCCTTCAGTCTTCCCCAAGGCTTTGCTTTGGAATTCCTCTTTTGGTGGGACACCTGAGGTAACAAAACTGAAATGAGTCCTCCCATCCCACAGATTGACGAAAAGCAATTGGGAATCGGGCCAAATCCTCAGAGAGGAAGATTCGTCCATGGCCCATGAGGCCTCCCCGACATTCCACGGCCATCACTGATACAAAATCCAGAAACAAAAGCCTGAGCAATCGCCACAGACTCGCACTATCTTCATATCCTGTAGAGTTCTTCTCATGGTTTGTAGATCGGGCCTGCCATACCTACGTCCCCAAACCTAAGCTGAGTTTGTGTTTTCAGACTTCTGTCCTCAAAGTCTTGGGCCACACACCCTCCAGGCTGGGCCCCTGGAGCCACACATTAGGACTGTGCCTACCAATCCATGGGAATTCTGCCCATTCCATGGTCCAAAATCGTACAAATTAGGAGAAACCTCCAACGACCCTTAGGCCATCCCAATAGTGTGGGTCACCCGGAACAAACAAGGGGTGTCTGACACCAGCTGATAATCGACCTCCACTCATACCATAGATGGATGTCCCCAGAGAAGAAGATTGAACCAGACAGGACCCTAGGCCATAATAGGATCCATTGCTATGGGTTACAGGCATGTGTCCTCCAAAGCCTGATTCCAATACGAGCATAGGGGTTTTCCTGAGGCACCCATCAGAAATCATCTCGTCTCCACAAGGAAACCTGTGCATGGGAGCCATGTCCAAAGCTTAGGAAAGTACTTCAGGTTGCCGGTGCCACCGCCCCATTCCAAGGCCCTCATGGACACAAAAACACATTAGGACACATCCTCAGGAAAGTCCATTTCAACTCAGCCACCGAGGTTGCTCCCGCAGAGCCATCAGATCTAAACTGTCTTGTTGCGAGGAGACAATTGGAATGCGAGGCGGGCTTCCCAGGCATCCATCCGCGAACGGTGCTCTGGAGTCATTCCATATGGGATGTCCTGGAGCTGTCCAACAGGTCTCAATTGTCCGGAAGAAGGAATCCTGGAAGGGGGCATCCCACAACTCCCAACGCGTGGGAAAACCTCAATGGTCTCGAGATTCCGCTCCCTTCATGAAGCGGCCGTCATGCTCAGAAACTCCCACCTGAGCCAACGTCTGATCCTCGCCCTGACTTCCGATGCATGAGATATTGGTTCAGATCTGCAGGGGGTACCTGCCGTGCCCTCGCCCTGAAACCCAAGTCTAGCTTGTCTTCTCAGACTTCCATCCTCACACTCCTGGCCCCAAAGCCCTCAAGTTTGGCAATTCCGGACCCACAATGCAGCACTCTGCCTGCCCTCTAGAAAAAAAATGATTGCCTCATGAGCTGCCCAGGCACCTTAAATGAGGGTAAACCTACACAGCACTCGACTTTACCCAAATTATATAGTCTAACCTGGGCACTAATGCACTGTCGAACACAACCTGAGCCCGGACCTCCTGACCAACACCCAGAAAGCTGACCGCACACTGAGCACATAAAACCCGCCATGGCCTTAGGTCACCATCTCTTCCCTACCTCAGTTTTCAGGCTTCAGAACCGAGACCTTATCTCCAATCACTGCCCAGGGGTGAGTCTGATGCAGAAATCAGAACTCCTCCTTACCCATGGCAAGAACCCTTGTGGTTGGCACGTTGTCCAACGATCAGTGTAGGAGAAACCCTGAGGCCCCGCCCATTCTTGAGTGTGACGAGGGCATACACACGCATTGTGACCCTCAGCATGAGTCCTGTCCTCTAGTAAGTCCTCTCAGTGGCTGGACCATTAGATGTCATAATGGGCTTGACATGTCCCTAGGCCCCAATTTTTAACCAGATTTCTGATTGTCCAGTCGCCCCTCCTAGGGCTCTACTCTGAAATCCCTCATTTGGTGGGACACCTGAGGTTAAAAAAGAAAACAACAACAACAACAACAACAAAATAAAACGGTCTTCTTCCAGCCCACAGAATGAACCCAAACTCTTTGGACGGGGCCAAACCACCAGAGAGTAAGACTCGTCCATTTCCCATGAAGTCACCCAGAAATTCCACGACCATGAGTGACACGATATCCCGAGACAAAAACTTGAGCAGGAGCCTCACACTCGCCCTTCTTTCAAATTCCTAAAAGTTCTCCTCATGGTCTGTAGATCAGTCCTGCCATACCTATGACCTGAAACATAAGCCGAGTTTGTGTTTTCAGACAACTGTCCAAAAAGGGCTGGACTACACAACCTACAAGCTCAGGCCCCTGGAGCCAAACCTGAGGACTGTACTTGCCCTCTCCAAGGGAATTGTGTGTGCCCATTCCAATGGCCACAACCCTTCTATTAGGATAAACCTCCAAAGTCCTTGATCTATCTCAATAGTGGTAGCTTCCCAGGAAAAACAGGGGCAATCTGAGCCCAAATGAGCCCCTACCTGCACTCAGACCCATAGACAGATGTCCTCAGAGGTAAAAAGGAAAGAACGGGCCCCTAGGCACTAATCAGATCCATTGCTTTGGTTTCCAGGCATCTCTCCTCAGAGGCCTGGATTTCAAAAGCAGCATATAGCTGTTTCTTGTCTCACCCATCAGAAAACATCTCATCTACACATGGGAAACTTGCACGTTGGAGCTGTGTTAAAGCATCTGTTTAGGAGAACCCTTTAGGGCCCCAGTGCCACCGCTTCATTCCAAGGTCTCCATAGACACAAAAGCACATTCGGACCCATCCCCAGGGGTGTTCATTTCAACTCAGCATCCTCGGTAGCTCCCCACAGATCCAGGAGATCTAAACTGTCTTGTTGCTAGCAGACAATTGGAATGCGAGGTGGGCTACCCAGCCATCCGTCCGTAGAACCCTGCTCAGAATCATTGGCCTGGAGCCAAACAACAGGTCTCAATTTTCCTGTCGAAGACTCTCTGCAGTTTGGAGCTTCTCACAACTCCCATCATGGGAAAACCCCCATGGCCTCGTTATGCCCCCCCATTCATGAAGGGGCCATCAGGGACAGAAATTCCAACCTGAGCGATCGTCTGATCCTCGCCCTGACTTCAGATGCACGAGATCTCGATTCAGGTCTGTAGATTGTGCCTGCCATGTCCTCACCCAGAAACCTAAGCCTAGCTTGTGTTCTCAGACTTTTGTCGTCAGACTACTGGCCCACAAGGCCTCAGGTTTGGCAATCCAGAACTAAAATGCAGCACTCTGCCTGCCCTCCAGATAAAAAACATTGTCCTCTGGGGCTACCCAGTAACCCCAAATGAGGATCAACCTGCACCGACCTTGGCTGTACCCCAAATACATGGGCTGACCAGGGCACTAATGCCCTTTCTGACACAGCCTGAGCCTGGACACCCTGGCCCCTCCCAGACAGCTGGCCGCACACTGAGCACATCGAGCCGCCATGGCCTTAGGTCGTCATCTCTTCCCAACCTCGGTTTTCAGGTTTCAGAACCTAGACCTTATCTCCAATCACTGTCCATGTTGAAGGTGATGCAGAAATCAGAACTCCTTCCCCATGGCAAGAAACCTTGTGGTTGGCATGTTGTCCAACGTTCAGTGTCGTTGAAACCAGTGTGGCCCATGAGGCCACGCCCATGCTCGCGGGCCACATTGGTCACAAACACACATTGTGACCCTCAGGCTGAGCCCAGTCCTCAAGTAAGGCCACTCAGTGGCTGGATGAAGAGATAGCATATTGGGCTTGCCATGCCCCTAGGCCCCAATTTTTAACCATATTTCGAATTGTCCCTTCAGTCTTCCCCAAGGCTTTGCTTTGGAATTCCTCTTTTGGTGGGACACCTGAGGTAACAAAACTGAAATGAGTCCTCCCATCCCACAGATTGACGAAAAGCAATTGGGAATCGGGCCAAATCCTCAGAGAGGAAGATTCGTCCATGGCCCATGAGGCCTCCCCGACATTCCACGGCCATCACTGATACAAAATCCAGAAACAAAAGCCTGAGCAATCGCCACAGACTCGCACTATCTTCATATCCTGTAGAGTTCTTCTCATGGTTTGTAGATCGGGCCTGCCATACCTACGTCCCCAAACCTAAGCTGAGTTTGTGTTTTCAGACTTCTGTCCTCAAAGTCTTGGGCCACACACCCTCCAGGCTGGGCCCCTGGAGCCACACATTAGGACTGTGCCTACCAATCCATGGGAATTCTGCCCATTCCATGGTCCAAAATCGTACAAATTAGGAGAAACCTCCAACGACCCTTAGGCCATCCCAATAGTGTGGGTCACCCGGAACAAACAAGGGGTGTCTGACACCAGCTGATAATCGACCTCCACTCATACCATAGATGGATGTCCCCAGAGAAGAAGATTGAACCAGACAGGACCCTAGGCCATAATAGGATCCATTGCTATGGGTTACAGGCATGTGTCCTCAAAAGCCTGATTCCAATACGAGCATAGGGGTTTTCCTGAGGCACCCATCAGAAATCATCTCGTCTCCACAAGGAAACCTGTGCATGGGAGCCATGTCCAAAGCTTAGGAAAGTACTTCAGGTTGCCGGTGCCACCGCCCCATTCCAAGGCCCTCATGGACACAAAAACACATTAGGACACATCCTCAGGAAAGTCCATTTCAACTCAGCCACCGAGGTTGCTCCCGCAGAGCCATCAGATCTAAACTGTCTTGTTGCGAGGAGACAATTGGAATGCGAGGCGGGCTTCCCAGGCATCCATCCGCGAACGGTGCTCTGGAGTCATTCCATATGGGATGTCCTGGAGCTGTCCAACAGGTCTCAATTGTCCGGAAGAAGGAATCCTGGAAGGGGGCATCCCACAACTCCCAACGCGTGGGAAAACCTCAATGGTCTCGAGATTCCGCTCCCTTCATGAAGCGGCCGTCATGCTCAGAAACTCCCACCTGAGCCAACGTCTGATCCTCGCCCTGACTTCCGATGCATGAGATATTGGTTCAGATCTGCAGGGGGTACCTGCCGTGCCCTCGCCCTGAAACCCAAGTCTAGCTTGTCTTCTCAGACTTCCATCCTCACACTCCTGGCCCCAAAGCCCTCAAGTTTGGCAATTCCGGACCCACAATGCAGCACTCTGCCTGCCCTCTAGAAAAAAAATGATTGCCTCATGAGCTGCCCAGGCACCTTAAATGAGGGTAAACCTACACAGCACTCGACTTTACCCAAATTATATAGTCTAACCTGGGCACTAATGCACTGTCGAACACAACCTGAGCCCGGACCTCCTGACCAACACCCAGAAAGCTGACCGCACACTGAGCACATAAAACCCGCCATGGCCTTAGGTCACCATCTCTTCCCTACCTCAGTTTTCAGGCTTCAGAACCGAGACCTTATCTCCAATCACTGCCCAGGGGTGAGTCTGATGCAGAAATCAGAACTCCTCCTTACCCATGGCAAGAACCCTTGTGGTTGGCACGTTGTCCAATGATCAGTGTAGGAGAAACCCTGAGGCCCCGCCCATTCTTGAGTGCGACGAGGGCATACACACGCATTGTGACCCTCAGCATGAGTCCTGTCCTCTAGTAAGTCCTCTCAGTGGCTGGACCATTAGATGTCATAATGGGCTTGACATGTCCCTAGGCCCCAATTTTTAACCAGATTTCTGATTGTCCAGTCGCCCCTCCTAGGGCTCTACTCTGAAATCCCTCATTTGGTGGGACACCTGAGGTTAAAAATGAAAACAACAACAACAACAACAACACAAAATAAAACGGACTTCTTCCAGCCCACAGAATGAACCCAAACTCTTTGGACGGGGCCAAACCACCAGAGAGTAAGACTCGTACATTTCCCATGAAGTCACCCAGAAATTCCACGACCATGAGTGACACGATATCCCGAGACAAAAACTTGAGCAGGAGCCTCACACTCGCCCTTCTTTCAAATCCCGAAAAGTTCTCCTCATGGTCTGTAGATCAGTCCTGCCATACCTATGACCTGAAACATAAGCCGAGTTTGTGTTTTCAGACAACTGTCCAAAAAGGGCTGGACTACACAACCTACAGGCTCAGGCCCCTGGAGCCAAACCTGAGGACTGTACTTGCCCTCTCCAAGGGAATTGTGTGTGCCCATTCCAATGGCCACAACCCTTCTAATAGGATAAACCTCCAAAGTCCCTGATATATCTCAATAGTGGTAGCTTCCCAGGAAAAACAGGGGCAATCTGAGCCCAAATGAGCCCCTACCTGCACTCAGACCCATAGACAGATGTCCTCAGAGGTAAAAAGGAAAGAACAGGCCCCTAGGCACTAATCAGATCCATTGCTTTGGTTTCCAGGCATCTCTCCTCAGAGGCCTGGATTTCAAAAGCAGCATATAGCTGTTTCTTGTCTCACCCATCAGAAAACATCTCATCTACACATGGGAAACTTGCACGTTGGAGCTGTGTCAAAGCCTCTGTTTAGGAGAACCCTTTAGGGCCCCAGTGCCACCGCTTCATTCCAAGGTCTCCATAGACACAAAAGCACATTCGGACCCATCCCCAGGGGTGTGCATTTCAACTCAGCATCCTCGGTAGCTCCCCACAGATCCAGGAGATCTAAACTGTCTTGTTGCTAGGAGACAATTGGAATGCGAGGTGGGCTACCCAGCCATCCATCCTTAGAACCCTGCTCAGAATCATTGGCCTGGAGCCAAACAACAGGTCTCAATTGTCCTGCCGAAGACTCTCTGCAGTTTGGAGCTTCTCACAACTCCCATCATGGGAAAACGCCCATGGCCTCGTGAGGCCCCCCCATTCATGAAGGGGACATCAGGGACAGAAACTCCAACCTGAGCGATCGTCTGATCCTCGCCCTGACTTCAGATGCACGAGATCTCGATTCAGGTCTGTAGATTGTGCCTGCCATGGCCTCACCCAGAAACCTAAGCCTAGCTTGTGTTCTCAGACTTTTGTCGTCAGACTACTGGCCCGCAAGGCCTCCAGTTTGGCAATCCAGAACTAAAATGCAGCACTCTGCCTGTTCTCCAGATAAAAAACATTGTCCTCTGGGGCTACCCAGTAACCCCAAATGAGGATCAACCTGCACCGACCTTGGCTGTACCCCAAATACATAGGCTGACCAGGGCACTAATGCCCTATCTGACACAGCCTGAGCCCGGACCCCCTGGCCCCTCCCAGACAGCTGGCCGCACATGAGCACATCGAGACGCCATGGCCTTAGGTCGTCATCTCTTCCCAACCTCGGTTTTCAGGTTTCAGAACCTATACCTTATCTCCAATCACTGTCCATGTTGAAGGTGATGCAGAAATCAGAACTCCTTCCCCATGGCAAGAAACCTTGTGGTTGGCATGTTGTCCAACGTTCAGTGTCGTTGAAACCAGTGTGGCCCATGAGGCCACGCCCATGCTCGCGGGCGACATTGGTCACAAACACACATTGTGACCCTCAGGCTGAGCCCAGTTCTCAAGTAAGGCCACTCAGTGGCTGGATGAAGAGATAGCATATTGGGCTTGCCATGCCCCTAGGCCCCAATTTTTAACCATAGTTCGGATTGTCCCTTCAGTCTTCCCCACAGCTTTGCTTTGGAATTCCTCTTTTGGTGGGACACCTGAGGTAACAAAACTGAAATGAGTCCTCCCATCCCACAGATTGACGAAAAGCAATTGGGAATCGGGCCAAATCCTCAGAGAGGAAGATTCGTCCATGGCCCATGAGGCCTCCCCGACATTCCACGGCCATCACTGATACAAGATCCAGAGATAAAGGCCTGAGCAATCGCCACAGACTCGCACTTTCTTCATATCCTGAGGAGTTCTTCTCATGGTTTGTAGATCGGGCCTGCCATACCTACGTCCCCAAACCTAAGCTGAGTTTGTGTTTTCAGCCTTCTGTCCTCAATGTCTTGGGCCACACACCCTCCAGGCTGGGCCCCTGGAGCCACACATTAGGAATGTGCCTACCAATCCATGGGAATTTTGCCCATTCCATGGTCCAAAATCGTACAAATTAGGAGAAACCTCCAACGACCCTTAGGCCATCCCAATAGTGTGGGTCACCCGGAACAAACAAGGGGTGTCTGACACCAGCTGATAATCGACCTCCACTCATACCATAGATGGATGTCCCCAGAGAAGAAGATTGAACCAGACAGGACCCTAGGCCATAATAGGATCCATTGCTATGGGTTACAGGCATGTGTCCTCAAAAGCCTGATTCCAATACGAGCATAGGGGTTTTCCTGAGGCACCCATCAGAACTCATCTCGTCTCCACAAGGAAACCTGTGCATGGGAGCCATGTCCAAAGCTTAGGAAAGTACTTCAGGTTGCCGGTGCCACCGCCCCATTCCAAGGCCCTCATGGACACAAAAACACATTAGGACACATCCTCAGGAAAGTCCATTTCAACTCAGCCACCGAGGTTGCTCCCGCAGAGCCATCAGATCTAAACTGTCTTGTTGCTAGGAGACAATTGGAATGCGAGGCGGGCTTCCCAGGCATCCATCCGCGAACGGTGCTCTGGAGTCATTCCATATGGGATGTACTGGAGCTGTCCAACAGGTCTCAATTGTCCAGAAGAAGGAATCCTGGAAGGGGGCATCCCACATCTCCCAACGCGTGGGAAAACCTCAATGGTCTCGAGATTCCGCTCCCTTCATGAAGCGGCCGTCATGCTCAGAAACTCCCACCTGAACCAACGTCTGATCCTCGCCCTGACTTCCGATGCATGAGATATTGGTTCAGATCTGCAGGGGGTACCTGCCGTGCCTTCGCCCTGAATCCCAAGTCTAGCTTGTCTTCTCAGACTTCCATCCTCACACTCCTGGCCCCAAAGCCCTCAAGTTTGGCAATTCCGGACCCACAATGCAGCACTCTGCCTGCCCTCTAGAAAAAAAATTATTGCCACATGAGCTGCCCAGGCACCTTAAATGAGGGTAAACCTACACAGCACTCGACTTTACCCAAATTATATAGTCTAACCTGGGCACTAATGCACTGTCGAACACATCCTGAGCCCGGACCTCCTGACCAACACCCAGAAAGCTGACCGCACACTGAGCACATAAAACCCGCTGGCCTTAGGTCATCATCTCTTCCCTACCTCAGTTTTCAGGCTTCAGAACCGAGACCTTATCTCCAATCACTGCCCAGGGGTGAGTCTGATGCAGAAATCAGAACTCCTCCTTACCCATGGCAAGAACCCTTGTGGTTGGCACGTTGTCCAATGATCAGTGTAGGAGAAACCCTGAGGCCCCGCCCATTCTTGAGTGCGACGAGGGCATACACACGCATTGTGACCCTCCGCATGAGTCCTGTCCTCTAGTAAGTCCTCTCAGTGGCTGGACCATTAGATGTCATAATGGGCTTGACATGTCCCTAGGCCGCAGCTTTTAACCAGATTTCTGATTGTCCAGTCGCCCCTCCTAGGGCTCTACTCTGAAATCCCTCATTTGGTGGGACACCTGAGGTTAAAAATGAAAACAACAACAACAACAACAACAACAAAATAAAACGGACTTCTTCCAGCCCACAGAATGAACCCAAACTCTTTGGACGGGGCCAAACCACCAGAGAGTAAGACTCGTCCATTTCCCATGAAGTCACCCAGAAATTCCACGACCATGAGTGACACGATATCCCGAGACAAAAACTTGAGCAGGAGCCTCACACTCGCCCTTCTTTCAAATCCCGAAAAGTTCTCCTCATGGTCTGTAGATCAGTCCTGCCATACCTATGACCTGCAACATAAGCCGAGTTTGTGTTTTCAGACAACTGTCCAAACAGGGCTGGACTACACAACCTACAGGCTCAGGCCCCTGGAGCCAAACATGAGGACTGTACTTGCCCTCTCCAAGGGAATTGTGTGTGCCCATTCCAATGGCCACAACCCTTCTAATAGGATAAACCTCCAAAGTCCCTGATATATCTCAATAGTGGTAGCTTCCCAGGAAAAACAGGGGCAATCTGAGCCCAAATGAGCCCCTACCTGCACTCAGACCCATAGACAGATGTCCTCAGAGGTAAAAAGGAAAGAACAGGCCCCTAGGCACTAATCAGATCCATTGCTTTGGTTTCCAGGCATCTCTCCTCAGAGGCCTGGATTTCAAAAGCAGCATATAGCTGTTTCTTGTCTCACCCATCAGAAAACATCTCATCTACATATGGGAAACTTGCACGTTGGAGCTGTTCAAAGCCTGTGTTTAGGAGAACCCTTTAGGGCCCCAGTGCCAACGCTTCATTCCAAGGTCTCCATAGACACAAAAGCACATTCGGACCCATTCCCAGGGGTGTGCATTTCAACTCAGCATCCTCGGTAGCTCCCCACAGATCCAGGAGATCTAAACTGTCTTGTTGCTAGGAGACAATTGGAATGCGAGGTGGGCTACCAGCCATCCATCCTTAGAACCCTGCTCAGAATCATTGGCCTGGAGCCAAACAACAGGTCTCAATTGTCCTGCCGAAGACTCTCTGCAGTTTGGAGCTTCTCACAACTCCCATCATGGGAAAACCCCCATGGCCTCGTCATGCCCCCCCCATTCATGAAGGGGCCATCAGGGACAGAAACTCCAACCTGAGCGATCGTCTGATCCTCACCCTGACTTCAGATGCACGAGATCTCGATTCAGGTCTGTAGATTGTGCCTGCCATGGCCTCACCCAGAAACCTAAGCCTAGCTTGTGTTCTCAGACATTTGTCGTCAGACTACTGGCCCACAAGGGCTCCAGTTTGGCAATCCAGAACTAAAATGCAGCAATCTGCCTGCCCTCCAGATAAAAAACATTGTCCTCTGGGGCTACCCAGTATCCCCAAATGAGGATCAACCTGCACCGACCTTGGCTGTACCCCAAATACATAGGCTGACCAGGGCACTAATGCCCTTTCTGACACAGCCTGAGCCTGGACCCCCTGGCCCCTCCCAAACAGCTGTCCGCACACTGAGCACATCGAGCCGCCATGGCCTTAGGTCGTCATCTCTTCCCAACCTCGGTTTTCAGGTTTCAGAACCTAGACCTTATCTCCAATCACTGTCCATGTTGAAGGTGATGCAGAAATCAGAACTCCTTCCCCATGGCAAGAAACCTTGTGGTTGGCATGTTGTCCAACGTTCAGTGTCGTTGAAACCAGTGTGGCCCATGAGGCCCCGCCCATGCTCGCGGGCCACATTGGTCACAAACACACATTGTGACCCTCAGGCTGAGCCCAGTCCTCAAGTAAGGCCACTCAGTGGCTGGATGAAGAGATAGCATACTGGGCTTGCCATGCCCCTAGGCCCCAATTTTTAACCATAGTTCGGATTGTCCCTTCAGTCTTCCCCACGGCTTTGCTTTGGAATTCCTCTTTTGGTGGGACACCTGAGGTAACAAAAGTGAAATGAGTCCTACCATCCCACAGATTGACGAAAAGCAATTGGGAATCGGGCCAAATCCTCAGAGAGGAAGATTCGTCCATGGCCCATGAGGCCTCCCCGACATTCCACGGCCATCACTGATACAAGATCCAGAGACAAAAGCCTGAGCAATCGCCACAGACTCACACTATCTTCATATCCTGTAGAGTTCTTCTCATGGTTTGTAGATCGGGCCTGCCATACCTAAGTCCCCAAACCTAAGCTGAGTTTGTGTTTTCAGTCTTCTGTCCACAAAGTCTTGGACCACACACCCTCCAGGCTGGGCCCCTGGAGCCACACATTAGGACTGTGCCTACCAATCCATGGGAGTTCTGCCCATTCCATGGTCCAAAATCGTACAAATTAGGAGAAAACTCCAACGACCCTTAGGCCATCCCAATAGTGTGGGTCACCCGGAACAAACAAGGGGTGTCTGACACCAGCTGATAATCGACCTCCACTCATACCATAGATGGATGTCCCCAGAGAAGAAGATTGAACCAGACAGGACCCTAGGCCATAATAGGATCCATTGCTATGGGTTACAGGCATGTGTCCTCAAAAGCCTGATTCCAATACGAGCATAGGGGTTTTCCTGAGGCACCCATCAGAACTCATCTCGTCTCCACAAGGAAACCTGTGCATGGGAGCCATGTCCAAAGCTTAGGAAAGTACTTCAGGTTGCCGGTGCCACCGCCCCATTCCAAGGCCCTCATGGACACAAAAACACATTAGGACACATCCTCAGGAAAGTCCATTTCAACTCAGCCCCCGAGGTTGCTCCCCCAGAGCCATCAGATCTAAACTGTCTTGTTGCTAGGAGACAATTGGAATGCGAGGCGGGCTTCCCAGGCATCCATCCGCGAACGGTGCTCTGGAGTCATTCCATATGGGATGTCCTGGAGCTGTCCAACAGGTCTCAATTGTCCGGAAGAAGGAATCCTGGAAGGGGGCATCCCACATCTCCCAACGTGGGAAAACCTCAATGGTCTCGAGATTCCGCTCCCTTCATGAAGCGGCCGTCATGCTCAGAAACTCCCACCTGAGCCAACGTCTGATCCTTGCCCTGACTTCAGATGCATGAGATATTGGTTCAGATCTGCAGGGGGTACCTGCCGTGCCCTCGCCCTGAAACCCAAGTCTAGCTTGTCTTCTCAGACTTCCATCCTCACACTCCTGGCCCCAAAACCCTCAAGTTTGGCAATTCCGGACCCACAATGCAGCACTCTGCCTGCCCTCTAGAAAAAAAATTATTGCCACATGAGCTGCCCAGGCACCTTAAATGAGGGTAAACCTACACAGCACTCGACTTTACCCAAATTATATAGTCTAACCTGGGCACTAATGCACTGTCGAACACATCCTGAGCCCGGACCTCCTGACCAACACCCAGAAAGCTGACCACACACTGAGCACATAAAACCCGCCATGGCCTTAGGTCATCATCTCTTCCCTACCTCAGTTTTCAGGCTTCAGAACCGAGACCTTATCTCCAATCACTGCCCAGGGGTGAGTCTGATGCAGAAATCAGAACTCCTCCTTACCCATGGCAAGAACCCTTGTGGTTGGCACGTTGTCCAACGATCAGTGTAGGAGAAACCCTGAGGCCCCGCCCATTCTTGAGTGCGACGAGGGCATACACAGGCATTGTGACCCTCAGCATGAGTCCTGTCCTCTAGTAAGTCCTCTCAGTGGCTGGACCATTAGATGTCATAATGGGCTTGACATGTCCCTAGGCCCCAGTTTTTAACCAGATTTCTGATTGTCCAGTCGCCCCTCCTAGGGCTCTACTCTGAAATCCCTCATTTGGTGGGACACCTGAGGTTAAAAATGAAAACAACAACAACAACAACAACAACAAAATAAAACGGACTTCTTCCAGCCCACAGAATGAACCCAAACTCTTTGGACGGGGCCAAACCACCAGAGAGTAAGACTCGTCCATTTCCCATGAAGTCACCCAGAAATTCCACGACCATGAGTGACACGATATCCCGAGACAAAAACTTGAGCAGGAGCCTCACACTCGCCATTTTTTCAAATCCCGAAAAGTTCTCCTCATGGTCTGTAGATCAGTCCTGCCATACCTATGACCTGAAACATAAGCCGAGTTTGTGTTTTCAGACAACTGTCCAAAAAGGGCTGGACTACACAACCTACAGGCTCAGGCCCCTGGAGCCAAACCTGAGGACTGTACTTGCCCTCTCCAAGGGAATTGTGTGTGCCCATTCCAATGGCCACAACCCTTCTAAAAGGATAAACCTCCAAAGTCCCTGATATATCTCAATAGTGGTAGCTTCCCAGGAAAAACAGGGGCAATCTGAGCCCAAATGAGCCCCTACCTGCACTCAGACCCATAGACAGATGTCCTCAGAGGTAAAAAGGAAAGAACAGGCCCCTAGGCACTAATCAGATCCATTGCTTTGGTTTCCAGGCATCTCTCCTCAGAGGCCTGGATTTCAAAAGCAGCATATAGCTGTTTCCTGTCTCACCCATCAGAAAACATCTCATCTACACATGGGAAACTTGCACGTTGGAGCTGTGTCAAAGCCTCTGTTTAGGAGAACCCTTTAGGGCCCCAGTGCCACCGCTTCATTCCAAGGTCTCCATAGACACAAAAGCACATTCGGACCCATCCCCAGGGGTGTGCATTTCAACTCAGCATCCTCGGTAGCTCCCCACAGATCCAGGAGATCTAAACTGTCTTGTTGCTAGGAGACAATTGGAATGCGAGGTGGGCTACCCAGCCATCCATCCTTAGAACCCTGCTCAGAATCATTGGCCTGGAGCCAAACAACAGGTCTCAATTGTCCTGCCGAAGACTCTCTGCAGTTTGGAGCTTCTCACAACTCCCATCATGGGAAAACCCCCATGGCCTCGTGATGCCCCCCCCCCATTCATGAAGGGGCCATCAGGGACAGAAACTCCAACCTGAGCGATCGTCTGATCCTCGCACTGACTTCAGATGCATGAGATCTCGATTCAGGTCTGTAGATTGTGCCTGCCATGGCCTCACCCAGAAACCTAAGCCTAGCTTGTGTTCTCAGACTTTTGTCGTCAGACTACTGGCCCACAAGGCCTCCAGTTTGGCAATCCAGAACTAAAATGCAGCAATCTGCCTGCCCTCCAGATAAAAAACATTGTCCTCTGGGGCTACCCAGTAACCCCAAATGAGGATCAACCTGCACCGAACTTGGCTGTACCCCAAATACATAGGATGACCAGGGCACTAATGCCCTTTCTGACACAGCCTGAGCCTGGACCCCCTGGCCCCTCCCAGACAGCTGGCCGCACACTGAGCACATCGAGCCGCCATGGCCTTAGGTCGTCATCTCTTCCGAATCTCGGTTTTCAGGTTTCAGAACCTAGACCTTATCTCCAATCACTGTCCATGTTGAAGGTGATGCAGAAATCAGAACTCCTTCCCCATGGCAAGAAACCTTGTGGTTGGCATGTTGTCCAACGTTAAGTGTCGTTGAAACCAGTGTGGCCCATGAGGCCCCGCCCATGCTCGCGGGCCACATTGGTCACAAACACACATTGTGACCCTCAGGCTGAGCCCAGTCCTCAAGTAAGGCCACTCAGTGGCTGGATGAAGAGATAGCATATTGGGCTTGCCATGCCCCTAGGCCCCAATTTTTAACCGTAGTTCGGATTGTCCCTTCAGTCTTCCCCACGGCTTTGCTTTGGAATTCCTCTTTTGGTGGGACACCTGAGGTAACAAAACTGAAATGAGTCCTCCCATCCCACAGATTGACGAAAAGCAATTGGGAATCGGGCCAAATCCTCAGAGAGGAAGATTCGTCCATGGCCCATGAGGCCTCCCCGACATTCCACGGCCATCACTGATACAAGATCCAGAGACAAAAGCCTGAGCAATCGCCACAGACTCGCACTTTCTTCATATCCTGTAGAGTTCTTCTCATGGTTTGTAGATCGGGCCTGCCATACCTACGTCCCCAAACCTAAGCTGAGTTTGTGTTTTCAGACTTCTGTCCTCAAAGTCTTGGGCCACACACCCTCCAGGCTGGGCCCCTGGAGCCACACATGAGGACTGTGCCTACCAATCCATGGGAATTCTGCCCATTCCATGGTCCAAAATCGTACAAATTAGGAGAAACCTCCAACGACCCTTAGGCCATCCCAATAGTGTGGGTCACCCGGAACAAACAAGGGGTGTCTGACACCAGCTGATAATCGACCTCCACTCATACCATAGATAGATGTCCCCAGAGAAGAAGATTGAACCAGACAGGACCCTAGGCCATAATAGGATCCATTGCTATGGGTTACAGGCATGTGTCCTCAAAACCCTGATTCCAATACTAGCATAGGGGTTTTCCTGAGGCACCCATCAGAACTCATCTCGTCTCCACAAGGAAACCTGTGCATGGGAGCCATGTCCAAAGCTTAGGAAAGTACTTCAGGTTGCCGGTGCCACCGCCCCATTCCAAGGCCCTCATGGACACAAAAACACATTAGGACACATCCTCAGGAAAGTCCATTTCAACTCAGCCACCGAGGTTGCTCCCGCAGAGCCATCAGATCTAAACTGTCTTGTTGCTAGGAGACAATTGGAATGCGAGGCGGGCTTCCCAGGCATCCATCCGCGAACGGTGCTCTGGAGTCATTCCATATGGGATGTCCTGGAGCTGTCCTACAGGTCTCATTGTCCGGAAGAAGGAATCCTGGAAGGGGGCATCCCACAACTCCCAACGTGGGAAAACCTCAATGGTCTCGAGATTCCGCTCCCTTCATGAAGCGGCCGTCATGCTCAGAAACTCCCACCTGAGCCAACGTCTGATCCACGCCCTGACTTCAAATGCATGAGATATTGGTTCAGATCTGCAGGGGGTACCTGCCGTGCCCTCGCCCTGAAACCCAAGTCTAGCTTGTCTTCTCAGACTTCCATCCTCACACTCCTGGCCCCAAAGCCCTCAAGTTTGGCAATTCCGGACCCACAATGCAGCACTCTGCCTGCCCTCTAGAAAAAAAATGATTGCCTCATGAGCTGCCCAGGCACCTTAAATGAGGGTAAACCTACACAGCACTCGACTTTACCCAAATTATATAGTCTAACCTGGGCACTAATGCACTGTCGAACACATCCTGAGCCCGGACCTCCTGACCAACACCCAGAAAGCTGACCACACACTGAGCACATAAAACCCGCCATGGCCTTAGGTCACCATCTCTTCCCTACCTCAGTTTTCAGGCTTCAGAACCGAGACCTTATCTCCAATCACTGCCCAGGGGTGAGTCTGATGCAGAAATCAGAACTCCTCCTTACCCATGGCAAGAACCCTTGTGGTTGGCACGTTGTCCAACGATCAGTGTAGGAGAAACCCTGAGGCCCCGCCCATTCTTGAGTGCGACGAGGGCATACACACGCATTGTGACCCTCAGCATGAGTCCTGTCCTCTAGTAAGTCCTCTCAGTGGCTGGACCATTAGATGTCATAATGGGCTTGACATGTCCCTAGGCCCCAATTTTTAACCAGATTTCTGATTGTCCAGTCGCCCCTCCTAGGGCTCTACTCTGAAATCCCTCATTTGGTGGGACACCTAAGGTTAAAAATGAAAACAACAACAACAACAACAACACAAAATAAAACGGACTTCTTCCAGCCCACAGAATGAACCCAAACTCTTTGGACGGGGCCAAACCACCAGAGAGTAAGACTCGTCCATTTCCCATGAAGTCACCCAGAAATTCCACGACCATGAGTGACACGATATCCCGAGACAAAAACTTGAACAGGAGCCTCACACTCGCCCTTCTTTCAAATCCCGAAAAGTTCTCCTCATGGTCTGTAGATCAGTCCTGACATACCTATGACCTGCAACATAAGCCGAGTTTGTGTTTTCAGACTACTGTCCAAAAAGGGCTGGACTACACAACCTACAGGCTCAGGCCCCTGGAGCCAAACCTGAGGACTGTACTTGCCCTCTCCAAGGGAATTGTGTGTGCCCATTCCAATGGCCACAACCCTTCTAATAGGATAAACCTCCAAAGTCCCTGATATATCTCAATAGTGGTAGCTTCCCAGGAAAAACAGGGGCAATCTGAGCCCAAATGAGCCCCTACCTGCACTCAGACCCATAGACAGATGTCCTCAGAGGTAAAAAGGAAAGAACAGGCCCCTAGGCACTAATCAGATCCATTGCTTTGGTTTTCAGGCATCTCTCCTCAGAGGCGTGGATTTCAAAAGCAGCATATAGCTGTTTCTTGACCCACACATCAGAAAACATCTCATCTACACATGGGAAACTTGCACGTTGGAGCTGTGTCAAAGCCTCTGTTTAGGAGAACCCTTTAGGGCCCCAGTGCCTCCGCTTCATTCCAAGGTCTCCATAGACACAAAAGCACATTAGGACCCATCCCCAGGGGTGTCCATTTCAACTCAGCGTCCTCGGTTGCTCCCCACAGATCCAGGAGATCTAACCTGTCTTGTTGCTAGGAGACAATTGGAATGCGAGGTGGAGCACCCAGCCATCCATCCTTAGAACCCTGCTCAGAATCATTGGCCTGGAGCTAAACAACAGGTCTCAATTGTCCTGCCGAAGACTCTCTGCAGTTTGGAGCTTCTCACAACTCCCATCATGGGAAAACCCCCATGGCCTCGTGATGCCCCCCCATTCATGAAGGGGCCATCAGGGACAGAAACTCCAACCTGAGCGATCGTCTGATCCTCGCCCTGACTTCAGATGCACGAGATCTCGATTCAGGTCTGTAGATTGTGCCTACCATGGCCTCACCCAGAAACCTAAGCCTAGCTTGTGTTCTCAGACATTTGTCGTCAGACTACTGGCCCACAAGGCCTCCAGTTTGGCAATCCAGAACTAAAATGCAGCACTCTGCCTGCCCTCCAGATAAAAAACATTGTCCTCTGGGGCTACCCAGTAACCCCAAATGAGGATCAACCTGCACCGACCTTGGCTGTACCCCAAATACATAGGCTGACCAGGGCACTAATGCCCTTTCTGACACAGCCTGAGCCTGGACCCCCTGGCCCCTCCCAGACAGCTGGCCGCACATGAGCACATCAAGCCGCCATGGCCTTAGGTCGTCATCTCTTCCCAACCTCGGTTTTCAGGTTTCAGAACCTAGACCTTATCTCCAATCACTGTCCATGTTGAAGGTGATGCAGAAATCAGAACTCCTTCCCCATGGCAAGAAACCTTGTGGTTGGCATGTTGTCCAACGTTCAGTGTCATTGAAACCAGTGTGGCCCATGAGGCCCCGCCCATGCTCGCGGGCCACATTGGTCACAAACACACATTGTGACCCTCAGGCTGAGCCCAGTCCTCAAGTAAGGCCACTCAGTGGCTGGATGAAGAGATAGCATATTGGGCTTGCCATGCCCCTAGGCCCCAATTTTTAACCATAGTTCGGATTGTCCCTTCAGTCTTCCCCACGGCTTGGCTTTGGAATTCCTCTTTTGGTGGGACACCTGAGGTAACAAAACTGAAATGAGTCCTCCCATCCCACAGATTGACGAAAAGCAATTGGGAATCGGGCCAAATCCTCAGAGAGGAAGATTCGTCCATGGCCCATGAGGCCTCCGTGACTTTCCACGGCCATCACTGATACAAGATCCAGAGACAAAAGCCTGAGCAATCGCCACAGACTCGCACTTTCTTCATATCCTGTAGAGTTCTTCTCATGGTTTGTAGATCGGGCCTGCCATACCTACGTCCCCAAACCTAAGCTGAGTTTGTGTTTTCAGACTTCTGTCCTCAAAGTCTTGGGCCACACACCCTCCAGGCTGGGCCCCTGGAGCCACACATGAGGACTGTGCCTACCAATCCATGGGAATTCTGCCCATTCCATGGTCCAAAATCGTACAAATTAGGAGAAACCTCCAACGACCCTTAGGCCATCCCAATAGTGTGGGTCACCCGGAACAAACAAGGGGTGTCTGACACCAGCTGATAATCGACCTCCACTCATACCATAGATGGATGTCCCCAGAGAAGAAGATTGAACCAGACAGGACCCTAGGCCATAATAGGATCCATTGCTATGGGTTACAGGCATGTGTCCTCAAAAGCCTGATTCCAATACGAGCATAGGGGTTTTCCTGAGGCACCCATCAGAACTCATCTCGTCTCCACAAGGAAACCTGTGCATGGGAGCCATGTCCAAAGCTTAGGAAAGTACTTCAGGTTGCCGGTGCCACCGCCCCATTCCAAGGCCCTCATGAACACAAAAACACATTAGTACACATCCTCAGGAAAGTCCATTTCAACTCAGCCACCGAGGTTGCTCCCGCAGAGCCATCAGATCTAAACTGTCTTGTTGCTAGGAGACAATTGGAATGTGAGGCGGGCTTCCCAGGCATCCATCCGCGAACGGTGCTCTGGAGTCATTCCATATGGGATGTCCTGGAGCTGTCCAACAGGTCTCAATTGTCCGGAAGAAGGAATCCTGGAAGGGGACATCCCACAACTCCCAACGTGGGAAAACCTCAATGGTCTCGAGATTCCGCTCCCTTCATGAAGCGGCCGTCATGCTCAGAAACTCCCACCTGAGCCAACGTCTGATCCTCGCCCTGACTTCAGATGCATGAGATATTGGTTCAGATCTGCAGGGGGTACCTGCCGTGCCCTCGCCCTGAAACCCAAGTCTAGCTTGTCTTCTCAGACTTCCACCCTCACACTCCTGGCCCCAAAGCCCTCATGTTTGGCAATTCCGGACCCACAATGCAGCACTCTGCCTGCCCTCTAGAAAAAAAATGATTGCCACATGAGCTGCCCAGGCACCTTAAATGAGGGTAAACCTACACAGCACTCGACTTTACCCAAATTATATAGTCTAACCTGGGCACTAATGCACTGTCGAACACATCCTGAGCCCGGACCTCCTGACCAACACCCAGAAAGCTGACCGCACACTGAGCACATAAAACCCGCCATGGCCTTAGGTCATCATCTCTTCCCTACCTCAGTTTTCAGGCTTCAGAACCGAGACCTTATCTCCAATCACTGCCCAGGGGTGAGTCTGATGCAGAAATCAGAACTCCTCCTTACCCATGGCAAGAACCCTTGTGGTTGGCACGTTGTCCAACGATCAGTGTAGGAGAAACCCTGAGGCCCCGCCCATTCTTGAGTGCGACGAGGGCATACACACGCATTGTGACCCTCAGCATGAGTCCTGTCCTCTAGTAAGTCCTCTCAGTGGCTGGACCATTAGATGTCCTAATGGGCTTGACATGTCCCTATGCCCCAATTTTTAACCAGATTTCTGATTGTCCAGTCGCCCCTCCTAGGGCTCTACTCTGAAATCCCTCATTTGGTGGGACACCTGAGGTTAAAAATGAAAACAACAACAACAACAACAACAACAACAACAAAATAAAACGGACTTCTTCCAGCCCACAGAATGAACCCAAACTCTTTGGACGGGGCCAAACCACCAGAGAGTAAGACTCGTCCATTTCCCATGAAGTCACCCAGAAATTCCACGACCATGAGTGACACGATATCCCGAGACAAAAACTTGAGCAGGAGCCTCACACTCGCCCTTCTTTCAAATCCCGAAAAGTTCTCCTCATGGTCTGTAGATCAGTCCTGCCATACCTATGACCTGAAACATAAGCCGAGTTTGTGTTTTCAGACAACTGTCCAAAAAGGGCTGGACTACACAACCTACAGGCTCAGGCCCCTGGAGCCAAACCTGAGGACTGTACTTGCCCTCTCCAAGGGAATTGTGTGTGCCCATTCCAATGGCCACAACCCTTCTAATAGGATAAACCTCCAAAGTCCCTGATATATCTCAATAGTGGTAGCTTCCCAAGAAAAACAGGGGCAATCTGAGCCCAAATGAGCCCCTACCTGCACTCAGACCCATAGACAGATGTCCTCAGAGGTAAAAAGGAAAGAACAGGCCCCTATGCACTAATCAGATCCTTTGCTTTGGTTTCCAGGCATCTCTCCTCAGAGGCCTGGATTTCAAAAACAGCATATAGCTGTTTCTTGTCTCACCCATCAGAAAACATCTCATCTACACATGGGAAACTTGCACGTTGGAGCTGTGTCAAAGCCTCTGTTTAGGAGAACCCTTTAGGGCCCCAGTGCCACCGCTTCATTCCAAGGTCTCCATAGACACAAAAGCACATTCGGACCCATCCCCAGGGGTGTGCATTTCAACTCAGCATCCTCGGTAGCTCCCCACAGATCCAGGAGATCTAAACTGTCTTGTTGCTAGGAGACAATTGGAATGCGAGGTGGGCTACCCAGCCATTCATCCTTAGAACCCTGCTCAGAATCATTGGCCTGGAGCCAAACAACAGGTCTCAATTGTCCTGCCGAAGACTCTCTGCAGTTTGGAGCTTCTCACAACTCCCATCATGGGAAAACCCCCATGGCCTCGTGATGCCCCCCCATTCATGAAGGGGCCATCAGGGACAGAAACTCCAACCTGAGCGATCGTCTGATCCTCGCCCTGACTTCAGATGCACGAGATCTCGATTCAGGTCTGTAGATTGTGCCTGCCATGGCCTCACCCAGAAACCTAAGCCTAGCTTGTGTTCTCAGACTTTTGTCGTCAGACTACTGGCCCACAAGGCCTCCAGTTTGGCAATCCAGAACTAAAATGCAGCACTCTGCCTGCCCTCCAGATAAAAAACATTGTCCTCTGGGGCTACCCAGTAACCCCAAATGAGGATCAACCTGCACCGACCTTGGCTGTACCCCAAATACATAGGCTGACCAGGGCACTAATGCCCTTTCTGACACAGCCTGAGCCTGGACCCCCTGGCCCCTCCCAGACAGCTGGCCGCACACTGAGCACATCGAGCCGCCATGGCCTTAGGTCGTCATCTCTTCCCAACCTCGGTTTTCAGGTTTCAGAACCTAGACCTTATCTCCAATCACTGTCCATGTTGAAGGTGATGCAGAAATCAGAACGCCTTCCCCATGGCAAGAAACCTTGTGGTTGGCATGTTGTCCAACGTTCAGTGTCGTTGAAACCAGTGTGGCCCATGAGGCCCCGCCCATGCTCGCGGGCCACATTGGTCACAAACACACATTGTGACCCTCAGGCTGAGCCCAGTCCTCAAGTAAGGCCACTCAGTGGCTGGATGAAGAGATAGCATATTGGGCTTGCCATGCCCCTAGGCCCCAATTTTTAACCATAGTTCGGATTGTCCCTTCAGTCTTCCCCACGGCTTTGCTTTGGAATTCCTCTTTTGGTGGGACACCTGAGGTAACAAAACTGAAATGAGTCCTCCCATCCCACAGATTGACGAAAAGCAATTGGGAATCGGGCCAAATCCTCAGAGAGGAAGATTCGTCCATGGCCCATGAGGCCTCTGTGACATTCCACGGCCATCACTGATACAAAATCCAGAGACAAAAGCCTGAGCAATCGCCACAGACTCGCACTTTCTTCATATCCTGTAGAGTTCTTCTCATGGTTTGTAGATCGGGCCTGCCATACCTACTTCCCCAAACCTAAGCTGAGTTTGTGTTTTCAGACTTCTGTCCTCAAAATCTTGGGCCACACACCCTCCAGGCTGGGCCCCTGGAGCCACACATTAGGACTGTGCCTACCAATCCATGGGAATTCTGCCCATTCTATGGTCCAATATCGTACAAATTAGGAGAAACCTCCAACGACCCTTAGGCCATCCCAATAGTGTGGGTCACCCGGAACAAACAAGGGGTGTCTGACACCAGCTGATAATCGACCTCCACTCATACCATAGATGGATGTCCCCAGAGAAGAAGATTGAACCAGACAGGACCCTAGGCCATAATAGGATCCATTGCTATGGGTTACAGGCATGTGTCCTCAAAAGCCTGATTCCAATACGAGCATAGGGGTTTTCCTGAGGCACCCATCAGAACTCATCTCGTCTCCACAAGGAAACCTGTGCATGGGAGCCATGTCCAAAGCTTAGGAAAGTACTTCAGTTTGCCGGTGCCACCGCCCCATTCCAAGGCCCTCATGGACACAAAAACACATTAGGACACATCCTCAGGAAAGTCCATTTCAACTCAGCCCCCGAGGTTGCTCCCGCAGAGCCATCAGATCTAAACTGTCTTGTTGCTAGGAGACAATTGGAATGCGAGGCGGGCTTCCCAGGCATCCATCCGCGAACGGTGCTCTGGAGTCATTCCATATGGGATGTCCTGGAGCTGTCCAACAGGTCTCAATTGTCCGGAAGAAGTAATCCTGGAAGAGGGAATCCCACAACTCCCAACGTGGGAAAACCTCAATGGTCTCGAGATTCCGCTCCCTTCAAGAAGCGGCCGTCATGCTCAGAAACTCCCACCTGAGCCAACGTCTGATCCTCGCCCTGACTTCCGATGCATGAGATATTGGTTCAGATCTGCAGGGGGTACCTGCCGTGCCCTCGCCCTGAAACCCAAGTCTAGCTTGTCTTCTCAGACTTCCACCCTCACACTCCTGGCCCCAAAGCCCTCATGTTTGGCAATTCCGGACCCACAATGCAGCACTCTGCCTGCCCTCTAGAAAAAAAATGATTGCCACATGAGCTGCCCAGGCACCTTAAATGAGGGTAAACCTACACAGCACTCGACTTTACCCAAATTATATAGTCTAACCTGGGCACTAATGCACTGTCGAACACATCCTGAGCCCGGACCTCCTGACCAACACCCAGAAAGCTGACCGCACACTGAGCACATAAAACCCGCCATGGCCTTAGGTCATCATCTCTTCCCTACCTCAGTTTTCAGGCTTCAGAACCGAGACCTTATCTCCAATCACTGCCCAGGGGTGAGTCTGATGCAGAAATCAGAACTCCTCCTTACCCATGGCAAGAACCCTTGTGGTTGGCACGTTGTCCAACGATCAGTGTAGGAGAAACCCTGAGGCCCCGCCCATTCTTGAGTGCGACGAGGGCATACACACGCATTGTGACCCTCAGCATGAGTCCTGTCCTCTAGTAAGTCCTCTCAGTGGCTGGACCATTAGATGTCCTAATGGGCTTGACATGTCCCTAGGCCCCAATTTTTAACCAGATTTCTGATTGTCCAGTCGCCCCTCCTAGGGCTCTACTCTGAAATCCCTCATTTGGTGGGACACCTGAGGTTAAAAATGAAAACAACAACAACAACAACAACAACAACAACAAAATAAAACGGACTTCTTCCAGCCCACAGAATGAACCCAAACTCTTTGGACGGGGCCAAACCACCAGAGAGTAAGACTCGTCCATTTCCCATGAAGTCACCCAGAAATTCCACGACCATGAGTGACACGATATCCCGAGACAAAAACTTGAGCAGGAGCCTCACACTCGCCCTTCTTTCAAATCCCGAAAAGTTCTCCTCATGGTCTGTAGATCAGTCCTGCCATACCTATGACCTGAAACATAAGCCGAGTTTGTGTTTTCAGACAACTGTCCAAAAAGGGCTGGACTACACAACCTACAGGCTCAGGCCCCTGGAGCCAAACCTGAGGACTGTACTTGCCCTCTCCAAGGGAATTGTGTGTGCCCATTCCAATGGCCACAACCCTTCTAATAGGATAAACCTCCAAAGTCCCTGATATATCTCAATAGTGGTAGCTTCCCAAGAAAAACAGGGGCAATCTGAGCCCAAATGAGCCCCTACC
This sequence comes from Mustela nivalis, assembly GCF_964662115.1. Lineage (NCBI taxonomy): Eukaryota > Metazoa > Chordata > Mammalia > Carnivora > Mustelidae > Mustela > Mustela nivalis. The sequence continues at coordinate 182,046 of NW_028136276.1, read as the reverse complement.
TGCACTCAGACCCATAGACAGATGTCCTCAGAGGTAAAAAGGAAAGAACAGGCCCCTATGCACTAATCAGATCCTTTGCTTTGGTTTCCAGGCATCTCTCCTCAGAGGCCTGGATTTCAAAAACAGCATATAGCTGTTTCTTGTCTCACCCATCAGAAAACATCTCATCTACACATGGGAAACTTGCACGTTGGAGCTGTGTCAAAGCCTCTGTTTAGGAGAACCCTTTAGGGCCCCAGTGCCACCGCTTCATTCCAAGGTCTCCATAGACACAAAAGCACATTCGGACCCATCCCCAGGGGTGTGCATTTCAACTCAGCATCCTCGGTAGCTCCCCACAGATCCAGGAGATCTAAACTGTCTTGTTGCTAGGAGACAATTGGAATGCGAGGTGGGCTACCCAGCCATCCATCCTTAGAACCCTGCTCAGAATCATTGGCCTGGAGCCAAACAACAGGTCTCAATTGTCCTGCCGAAGACTCTCTGCAGTTTGGAGCTTCTCACAACTCCCATCATGGGAAAACCCCCATGGCCTCGTGATGCCCCCCCATTCATGAAGGGGCCATCAGGGACAGAAACTCCAACCTGAGCGATCGTCTGATCCTCGCCCTGACTTCAGATGCACGAGATCTCGATTCAGGTCTGTAGATTGTGCCTGCCATGGCCTCACCCAGAAACCTAAGCCTAGCTTGTGTTCTCAGACTTTTGTCGTCAGACTACTGGCCCACAAGGCCTCCAGTTTGGCAATCCAGAACTAAAATGCAGCACTCTGCCTGCCCTCCAGATAAAAAACATTGTCCTCTGGGGCTACCCAGTAACCCCAAATGAGGATCAACCTGCACCGACCTTGGCTGTACCCCAAATACATAGGCTGACCAGGGCACTAATGCCCTTTCTGACACAGCCTGAGCCTGGACCCCCTGGCCCCTCCCAGACAGCTGGCCGCACACTGAGCACATCGAGCCGCCATGGCCTTAGGTCGTCATCTCTTCCCAACCTCGGTTTTCAGGTTTCAGAACCTAGACCTTATCTCCAATCACTGTCCATGTTGAAGGTGATGCAGAAATCAGAACTCCTTCCCCATGGCAAGAAACCTTGTGGTTGGCATGTTGTCCAACGTTCAGTGTCGTTGAAACCAGTGTGGCCCATGAGGCCCCGCCCATGCTCGCGGGCCACATTGGTCACAAACACACATTGTGACCCTCAGGCTGAGCCCAGTCCTCAAGTAAGGCCACTCAGTGGCTGGATGAAGAGATAGCATATTGGGCTTGCCATGCCCCTAGGCCCCAATTTTTAACCATAGTTCGGATTGTCCCTTCAGTCTTCCCCACGGCTTTGCTTTGGAATTCCTCTTTTGGTGGGACACCTGAGGTAACAAAACTGAAATGAGTCCTCCCATCCCACAGATTGACGAAAAGCAATTGGGAATCGGGCCAAATCCTCAGAGAGGAAGATTCGTCCATGGCCCATGAGGCCTCCCCGACATTCCACGGCCATCACTGATACAAAATCCAGAGACAAAAGCCTGAGCAATCGCCACAGACTCGCACTTTCTTCATATCCTGTAGAGTTCTTCTCATGGTTTGTAGATCGGGCCTGCCATACCTACTTCCCCAAACCTAAGCTGAGTTTGTGTTTTCAGACTTCTGTCCTCAAAGTCTTGGGCCACACACCCTCCAGGCTGGGCCCCTGGAGCCACACATTAGGACTGTGCCTACCAATCCATGGGAATTCTGCCCATTCCATGGTCCAATATCGTACAAATTAGGAGAAACCTCCAACGACCCTTAGGCCATCCCAATAGTGTGGGTCACCCGGAACAAACAAGGGGTGTCTGACACCAGCTGATAATCGACCTCCACTCATACCATAGATGGATGTCCCCAGAGAAGAAGATTGAACCAGACAGGACCCTAGGCCATAATGGATCCATTGCTATGGGTTACAGGCATGTGTCCTCAAAAGCCTGATTCCAATACGAGCATAGGGGTTTTCCTGAGGCACCCATCAGAACTCATCTCGTCTCCACAAGGAAACCTGTGCATGGGAGCCATGTCCAAAGCTTAGGAAAGTACTTCAGTTTGCCGGTGCCACCGCCCCATTCCAAGGCCCTCATGGACACAAAAACACATTAGGACACATCCTCAGGAAAGTCCATTTCAACTCAGCCCCCGAGGTTGCTCCCGCAGAGCCATCAGATCTAAACTGTCTTGTTGCTAGGAGACAATTGGAATGCGAGGCGGGCTTCCCAGGCATCCATCCGCGAACGGTGCTCTGGAGTCATTCCATATGGGATGTCCTGGAGCTGTCCAACAGGTCTCAATTGTCCGGAAGAAGTAATCCTGGAAGAGGGAATCCCACCACTCCCAACGTGGGAAAACCTCAATGGTCTCGAGATTCCGCTCCCTTCATGAAGCGGCCGTCATGCTCAGAAACTCCCACCTGAGCCAACGTCTGATCCTCGCCCTGACTTCCGATGCATGAGATATTGGTTCAGATCTGCAGGGGGTACCTGCCGTGCCCTCGCCCTGAAACCCAAGTCTAGCTTGTCTTCTCAGACTTCCATCCTCACACTCCTGGACCCCAAAGCCCTCAAGTTTGGCAATTCCGGACCCACAATGCAGCACTCTGCCTGCCCTCTAGAAAAAAAATGATTGCCACATGAGCTGCCCAGGCACCTTAAATGAGGGTAAACCTACACAGCACTCGACTTTACCCAAATTATATAGTCTAACCTGGGCACTAATGCACTGTCGAACACATCCTGAGCCCGGACCTCCTGACCAACACCCAGAAAGCTGACCGCACACTGAGCACATAAAACCCGCCATGGCCTTAGGTCATCATCTCTTCCCTACCTCAGTTTTCAGGCTTCAGAACCGAGACCTTATCTCCAATCACTGCCTAGGGGTGAGTCTGATGCAGAAATCAGAACTCCTCCTTACCCATGGCAAGAACCCTTGTGGTTGCCACGTTGTCCAACGATCAGTGTAGGAGAAACCCTGAGGCCCCGCCCATTCTTGAGTGCGACGAGGGCATACACACGCATTGTGACCCTCAGCATGAGTCCTGTCCTCTAGTAAGTCCTCTCAGTGGCTGGACCATTAGATGTCATAATGGGCTTGACATGTCCCTAGGCCCCAATTTTTAACCAGATTTCTGATTGTCCAGTCGCCCCTCCTAGGGCTCTACTCTGAAATCCCTCATTTGGTGGGACACCTGAGGTTAAAAAAGAAAACAACAACAACAACAACAACAAAATAAAACGGACTTCTTCCAGCCCACAGAATGAACCCAAACTCTTTGGACGGGGCCAAACCACCAGAGAGTAAGACTCGTCCATTTCCCATGAAGTCACCCAGAAATTCCACGACCATGAGTGACACGATCCCGAGACAAAAACTTGAGCAGGAGCCTCACACTCGCCCTTCTTTTAAATCCCGAAAAGTTCTCCTCATGGTCTGTAGATCAGTCCTGCCATAGCTATGACCTGACACATAAGCCGAGTTTGTGTTTTCAGACAACTGTCCAAAAAGGGCTGGACTACACAACCTACAGGCTCAGGCCCCTGGAGCCAAACCTGAGAACTGTACTTGCCCTCTCCAAGGGAATGGTGTGTGCCCATTCCAATGGCCACAACCCTTCTAATAGGATAAACCTCCAAAGTCCCTGATATATCTCAATACTGGTAGCTTCCCAGGAAAATCAGGGGCAATCTGAGCCCAAATGAGCCCCTACCTGCACTCAGACCCATAGACAGATGTCCTCAGAGGTAAAAAGGAAAGAACAGGCCCTTAGGCACTAATCAGATCCATTGCTTTGGTTTCCAGGCATCTCTCCTCAGAGGCCTGGATTTCAAAAGCAGCATATAGCTGTTTCTTGTTTCACCCATCAGAAAACATCTCATCTACACATGGGAAACTTGCACGTTGGAGCTGTGTCAAAGCCTCTGTTTAGGAGAACCCTTTAGGGCCCCAGTGCCACCGCTTCATTCCAAGGTTTCCATAGACACAAAAGCACATTCGGACCCATCCCCAGGCGTGTGCATTTCAACTCAGCATCCTCGGTAGCTCCCCACAGATCCAGGAGATCTAAACTGTCTTGTTGCTAGGAGACAATTGGAATGCGAGGTGGGCTACCCAGCCATCCATCCTTAGAACCCTGCTCAGAATCATTGGCCTGGAGCCAAACAACAGGTCTCAATTGTCCTGCCGAAGACTCTCTGCAGTTTGGAGCTTCTCACAACTCCCATCATGGGAAAACCCCCATGGCCTCGTGATGCCCCCCCCATTCATGAAGGGGCCATCAGGGACAGAAACTCCAACCTGAGCGATCGTCTGATCCTCGCCCTGACTTCAGATGCATGAGATCTCGATTCAGGTCTGTAGATTGTGCCTGCCATGGCCTCACCCAGAAACCTAAGCCTAGCTTGTGTTCTCAGACTTTTGTCGTCAGACTACTGGCCCACAAGGCCTCCAGTTTGGCAATCCAGAACTAAAATGCAGCAATCTGCCTGCCCTCCAGATAAAAAACATTGTCCTCTGGGGCTACCCAGTAACCCCAAATGAGGATCAACCTGCACCGAACTTGGCTGTACCCCAAATACATAGGATGACCAGGGCACTAATGCCCTTTCTGACACAGCCTGAGCCTGGACCCCCTGGCCCCTCCCAGACAGCTGGCCGCACACTGAGCACATCGAGCCGCCATGGCCTTAGGTCGTCATCTCTTCCCAACCTCGGTTTTCAGGTTTCAGAACCTAGACCTTATCTCCAATCTCTGTCCATGTTGAAGGTGATGCAGAAATCAGAACTCCTTCCCCATGGCAAGAAACCTTGTGGTTGGCATGTTGTCCAACGTTCAGTGTCGTTGAAACCAGTGTGGCCCATGAGTCCCCGCCCATGCTCTCGGGCCACATTGGTCACAAACACACATTGTGACCCTCAGGCTGAGCCCAGTCCTCAAGTAAGGCCACTCAGTGGCTGGATGAAGAGATAGCATATTGGGCTTGCCATGCCCCTAGGCCCCAATTTTTAACCATAGTTCGGATTGTCCCTTCAGTCTTCCCCACGGCTTTGCTTTGGAATTCCTCTTTTGGTGGGACACCTGAGGTAACAAAACTGAAATGAGTCCTCCCATCCCACAGATTGACGAAAAGCAATTGGGAGTCGGGCCAAATCCTCAGAGAGGAAGATTCGTCCATGGCCCATGAGGCCTCCCCGACATTCCACGGGCATCACTGATACAAAATCCAGAGACAAAAGCCTGAGCAATCGCCACAGACTCGCACTTTCTTCATATCCTGTAGAGTTCTTCTCATGGTTTGTAGATCGGGCCTGCCATACCTACGTCCCCAAACCTAAGCTGAGTTTGTGTTTTCAGACTTCTGTCCTCAAAGTCTTGGGCCACACACCCTCCAGGCTGGGCCCCTGGAGCCACACATTAGGACTGTGCCTACCAATCCATGGGAATTCTGCCCATTCCATGGTCCAAAATCGTACAAATTAGGAGAAACCTCCAACGACCCTTAGGCCATCCCAATAGTGTGGGTCACCCGGAACAAACAAGGGGTGTCTGACACCAGCTGATAATCGACCTCCACTCATACCATAGATGGATGTCCCCAGAGAAGAAGATTGAACCAGACAGGACCCTAGGCCATAATAGGATCCATTGCTATGGGTTACAGGCATGTGTCCTCAAAAGCCTGATTCCAATACGAGCATAGGGCTTTTCCTGAGGCACCCATCAGAACTCATCTCGTCTCCACAAGGAAACCTGTGCATGGGAGCCATGTCCAAAGCTTAGGAAAGTACTTCAGGTTGCCGGTGCCACCGCCCCATTCCAAGGCCCTCATGGACACAAAAACACATTAGGACACATCCTCAGGAAAGTCCATTTCAACTCAGCCCCCGAGGTTGCTCCCGCAGAGCCATCAGATCTAAACTGTCTTGTTGCTAGGAGACAATTGGAATGCGAGGCGGGCTTCCCAGGCATCCATCCGCGAACGGTGCTCTGGAGTCATTCCATATGGGATGTCCTGGAGCTGTCCAACAGGTCTCAATTGTCCGGAAGAAGTAATCCTGGAAGAGGGAATCCCACCACTCCCAACGTGGGAAAACCTCAATGGTCTCGAGATTCCGCTCCCTTCATGAAGCGGCCGTCATGCTCAGAAACTCCCACCTGAGCCAACGTCTGATCCTCGCCCTGACTTCCGATGCATGAGATATTGGTTCAGATCTGCAGGGGGTACCTGCCGTGCCCTCGCCCTGAAACCCAAGTCTAGCTTGTCTTCTCAGACTTCCATCCTCACACTCCTGGCCCCAAAGCCCTCAAGTTTGGCAATTCCGGACCCACAATGCAGCACTCTGCCTGCCCTCTAGAAAAAAAATGATTGCCACATGAGCTGCCCAGGCACCTTAAATGAGGGTAAACCTACACAGCACTCGACTTTACCCAAATTATATAGTCTAACCTGGGCACTAATGCACTGTCGAACACATCCTGAGCCCGGACCTCCTGACCAACACCCAGAAAGCTGACCGCACACTGAGCACATAAAACCCGCCATGGCCTTAGGTCATCATCTCTTCCCTACCTCAGTTTTCAGGCTTCAGAACCGAGACCTTATCTCCAATCACTGCCTAGGGGTGAGTCTGATGCAGAAATCAGAACTCCTCCTTACCCATGGCAAGAACCCTTGTGGTTGCCACGTTGTCCAACGATCAGTGTAGGAGAAACCCTGAGGCCCCGCCCATTCTTGAGTGCGACGAGGGCATACACACGCATTGTGACCCTCAGCATGAGTCCTGTCCTCTAGTAAGTCCTCTCAGTGGCTGGACCATTAGATGTCATAATGGGCTTGACATGTCCCTAGGCCCCAGTTTTTAACCAGATTTCTGATTGTCCAGTCGCCCCTCCTAGGGCTCTACTCTGAAATCCCTCATTTGGTGGGACACCTGAGGTTAAAAAAGAAAACAACAACAACAACAACAACAACAAAATAAAACGGACTTCTTCCAGCCCACAGAATGAACCCAAACTCTTTGGACGGGGCCAAACCACCAGAGAGTAAGACTCGTCCATTTCCCATGAAGTCACCCAGAAATTCCACGACCATGAGTGACACGATCCCGAGACAAAAACTTGAGCAGGAGCCTCACACTCGCCCTTCTTTTAAATCCCGAAAAGTTCTCCTCATGGTCTGTAGATCAGTCCTGCCATAGCTATGACCTGACACATAAGCCGAGTTTGTGTTTTCAGACAACTGTCCAAAAAGGGCTGGACTACACAACCTACAGGCTCAGGCCCCTGGAGCCAAACCTGAGAACTGTACTTGCCCTCTCCAAGGGAATGGTGTGTGCCCATTCCAATGGCCACAACCCTTCTAATAGGATAAACCTCCAAAGTCCCTGATATATCTCAATACTGGTAGCTTCCCAGGAAAATCAGGGGCAATCTGAGCCCAAATGAGCCCCTACCTGCACTCAGACCCATAGACAGATGTCCTCAGAGGTAAAAAGGAAAGAACAGGCCCTTAGGCACTAATCAGATCCATTGCTTTGGTTTCCAGGCATCTCTCCTCAGAGGCCTGGATTTCAAAAGCAGCATATAGCTGTTTCTTGTTTCACCCATCAGAAAACATCTCATCTACACATGGGAAACTTGCACGTTGGAGCTGTGTCAAAGCCTCTGTTTAGGAGAACCCTTTAGGGCCCCAGTGCCACCGCTTCATTCCAAGGTTTCCATAGACACAAAAGCACATTCGGACCCATCCCCAGGGGTGTGCATTTCAACTCAGCATCCTCGGTAGCTCCCCACAGATCCAGGAGATCTAAACTGTCTTGTTGCTAGGAGACAATTGGAATGCGAGGTGGGCTACCCAGCCATCCATCCTTAGAACCCTGCTCAGAATCATTGGCCTGGAGCCAAACAACAGGTCTCAATTGTCCTGCCGAAGACTCTCTGCAGTTTGGAGCTTCTCACAACTCCCATCATGGGAAAACCCCCATGGCCTCGTGATGCCCCCCCCATTCATGAAGGGGCCATCAGGGACAGAAACTCCAACCTGAGCGATCGTCTGATCCTCGCCCTGACTTCAGATGCATGAGATCTCGATTCAGGTCTGTAGATTGTGCCTGCCATGGCCTCACCCAGAAACCTAAGCCTAGCTTGTGTTCTCAGACTTTTGTCGTCAGACTACTGGCCCACAAGGCCTCCAGTTTGGCAATCCAGAACTAAAATGCAGCAATCTGCCTGCCCTCCAGATAAAAAACATTGTCCTCTGGGGCTACCCAGTAACCCCAAATGAGGATCAACCTGCACCGAACTTGGCTGTACCCCAAATACATAGGATGACCAGGGCACTAATGCCCTTTCTGACACAGCCTGAGCCTGGACCCCCTGGCCCCTCCCAGACAGCTGGCCGCACACTGAGCACATCGAGCCGCCATGGCCTTAGGTCGTCATCTCTTCCCAACCTCGGTTTTCAGGTTTCAGAACCTAGACCTTATCTCCAATCTCTGTCCATGTTGAAGGTGATGCAGAAATCAGAACTCCTTCCCCATGGCAAGAAACCTTGTGGTTGGCATGTTGTCCAACGTTCAGTGTCGTTGAAACCAGTGTGGCCCATGAGTCCCCGCCCATGCTCTCGGGCCACATTGGTCACAAACACACATTGTGACCCTCAGGCTGAGCCCAGTCCTCAAGTAAGGCCACTCAGTGGCTGGATGAAGAGATAGCATATTGGGCTTGCCATGCCCCTAGGCCCCAATTTTTAACCATAGTTCGGATTGTCCCTTCAGTCTTCCCCACGGCTTTGCTTTGGAATTCCTCTTTTGGTGGGACACCTGAGGTAACAAAACTGAAATGAGTCCTCCCATCCCACAGATTGACGAAAAGCAATTGGGAGTCGGGCCAAATCCTCAGAGAGGAAGATTCGTCCATGGCCCATGAGGCCTCCCCGACATTCCACGGGCATCACTGATACAAAATCCAGAGACAAAAGCCTGAGCAATCGCCACAGACTCGCACTTTCTTCATATCCTGTAGAGTTCTTCTCATGGTTTGTAGATCGGGCCTGCCATACCTACGTCCCCAAACCTAAGCTGAGTTTGTGTTTTCAGACTTCTGTCCTCAAAGTCTTGGGCCACACACCCTCCAGGCTGGGCCCCTGGAGCCACACATTAGGACTGTGCCTACCAATCCATGGGAATTCTGCCCATTCCATGGTCCAAAATCGTACAAATTAGGAGAAACCTCCAACGACCCTTAGGCCATCCCAATAGTGTGGGTCACCCGGAACAAACAAGGGGTGTCTGACACCAGCTGATAATCGACCTCCACTCATACCATAGATGGATGTCCCCAGAGAAGAAGATTGAACCAGACAGGACCCTAGGCCATAATAGGATCCATTGCTATGGGTTACAGGCATGTGTCCTCAAAAGCCTGATTCCAATACGAGCATAGGGCTTTTCCTGAGGCACCCATCAGAACTCATCTCGTCTCCACAAAAAAACCTGTGCATGGGAGCCATGTCCAAAGCTTAGGAAAGTACTTCAGGTTGCCGGTGCCACCGCCCCATTCCAAGGCCCTCATGGACACAAAAACACATTAGTACACATCCTCAGGAAAGTCCATTTCAACTCAGCCACCGAGGTTGCTCCCGCAGAGCCATCAGATCTAAACTGTCTTGTTGCTAGGAGACAATTGGAATGCGAGGCGGGCTTCCCAGGCATCCATCCGCGAACGGTGCTCTGGAGTCATTCCATATGGGATGTCCTGGAGCTGTCCAACAGGTCTCAATTGTCTGGAAGAAGTAATCCTGGAAGAGGGAATCCCACAACTCCCAACGTGGGAAAACCTCAATGGTCTCGAGATTCCGCTCCCTTCATGAAGCGGCCGTCATGCTCAGAAACTCCCACCTGAGCCAACGTCTGATCCTCGCCCTGACTTCCGATGCATGAGATATTGGTTCAGATCTGCAGGGGGTACCTGCCGTGCCCTCGCCCTGAAACCCAAGTCTAGCTTGTCTTCTCAGACTTCCATCCTCACACTCCTGGCCCCAAAGCCCTCAAGTTTGGCAATTCCGGACCCACAATGCAGCACTCTGCCTGCCCTCTAGAAAAAAAATGATTGCCACATGAGCTGCCCAGGCACCTTAAATGAGGGTAAACCTACACAGCACTCGACTTTACCCAAATTATATAGTCTAACCTGGGCACTAATGCACTGTCGAACACATCCTGAGCCCGGACCTCCTGACCAACACCCAGAAAGCTGACCGCACACTGAGCACATAAAACCCGCCATGGCCTTAGGTCATCATCTCTTCCCTACCTCAGTTTTCAGGCTTCAGAACCGAGACCTTATCTCCAATCACTGCCCAGGGGTGAGTCTGATGCAGAAATCAGAACTCCTCCTTACCCATGGCAAGAACCCTTGTGGTTGGCACGTTGTCCAACGATCAGTGTAGGAGAAACCCTGAGGCCCCGCCCATTCTTGAGTGCGACGAGGGCATACACACGCATTGTGACCCTCAGCATGAGTCCTGTCCTCTAGTAAGTCCTCTCAGTGGCTGGACCATTAGATGTCCTAATGGGCTTGACATGTCCCTAGGCCCCAATTTTTAACCAGATTTCTGATTGTCCAGTCGCCCCTCCTAGGGCTCTACTCTGAAATCCCTCATTTGGTGGGACACCTGAGGTTAAAAAAGAAAACAACAACAACAACAACAACAAAATAAAACGGACTTCTTCCAGCCCACAGAATGAACCCAAACTCTTTGGACGGGGCCAAACCACCAGAGAGTAAGACTCGTCCATTTCCCATGAAGTCACCCAGAAATTCCACGACCATGAGTGACACGATCCCGAGACAAAAACTTGAGCAGGAGCCTCACACTCGCCCTTCTTTTAAATCCCGAAAAGTTCTCCTCATGGTCTGTAGATCAGTCCTGCCATAGCTATGACCTGAAACATAAGCCGAGTTTGTGTTTTCAGACAACTGTCCAAAAAGGGCTGGACTACACAACCTACAGGCTCAGGCCCCTGGAGCCAAACCTGAGAACTGTACTTGCCCTCTCCAAGGGAATGGTGTGTGCCCATTCCAATGGCCACAACCCTTCTAATAGGATAAACCTCCAAAGTCCCTGATATATCTCAATACTGGTAGCTTCCCAGGAAAATCAGGGGCAATCTGAGCCCAAATGAGCCCCTACCTGCACTCAGACCCATAGACGGATGTCCTCAGAGGTAAAAAGGAAAGAACAGGCCCTTAGGCACTAATCAGATCCATTGCTTTGGTTTCCAGGCATCTCTCCTCAGAGGCCTGGATTTCAAAAGCAGCATATAGCTGTTTCTTGTTTCACCCATCAGAAAACATCTCATCTACACATGGGAAACTTGCACGTTGGAGCTGTGTCAAAGCCTCTGTTTAGGAGAACCCTTTAGGGCCCCAGTGCCACCGCTTCATTCCAAGGTTTCCATAGACACAAAAGCACATTCGGACCCATCCCCAGGCGTGTGCATTTCAACTCAGCATCCTCGGTAGCTCCCCACAGATCCAGGAGATCTAAACTGTCTTGTTGCTAGGAGACAATTGGAATGCGAGGTGGGCTACCCAGCCATCCATCCTTAGAACCCTGCTCAGAATCATTGGCCTGGAGCCAAACAACAGGTCTCAATTGTCCTGCCGAAGACTCTCTGCAGTTTGGAGCTTCTCACAACTCCCATCATGGGAAAACCCCCATGGCCTCGTGATGCCCCCCCCATTCATGAAGGGGCCATCAGGGACAGAAACTCCAACCTGAGCGATCGTCTGATCCTCGCCCTGACTTCAGATGCATGAGATCTCGATTCAGGTCTGTAGATTGTGCCTGCCATGGCCTCACCCAGAAACCTAAGCCTAGCTTGTGTTCTCAGACTTTTGTCGTCAGACTACTGGCCCACAAGGCCTCCAGTTTGGCAATCCAGAACTAAAATGCAGCAATCTGCCTGCCCTCCAGATAAAAAACATTGTCCTCTGGGGCTACCCAGTAACCCCAAATGAGGATCAACCTGCACCGAACTTGGCTGTACCCCAAATACATAGGATGACCAGGGCACTAATGCCCTTTCTGACACAGCCTGAGCCTGGACCCCCTGGCCCCTCCCAGACAGCTGGCCGCACACTGAGCACATCGAGCCGCCATGGCCTTAGGTCGTCATCTCTTCCCAACCTCGGTTTTCAGGTTTCAGAACCTAGAACTTATCTCCAATCTCTGTCCATGTTGAAGGTGATGCAGAAATCAGAACTCCTTCCCCATGGCAAGAAACCTTGTGGTTGGCATGTTGTCCAACGTTCAGTGTCGTTGAAACCAGTGTGGCCCATGAGTCCCCGCCCATGCTCGCGGGCCACATTGGTCACAAACACACATTGTGACCCTCAGGCTGAGCCCAGTCCTGAAGTAAGTCCACTCAGTGGCTGGATGAAGAGATAGCATATTGGGCTTGCCATGCCCCTAGGCCCCAATTTTTAACCATAGTTCGGATTGTCCCTTCAGTCTTCCCCACGGCTTTGCTTTGGAATTCCTCTTTTGGTGGGACACCTGAGGTAACAAAACTGAAATGAGTCCTCCCATCCCACAGATTGACGAAAAGCAATTGGGAGTCGGGCCAAATCCTCAGAGAGGAAGATTCGTCCATGGCCCATGAGGCCTCCCCGACATTCCACGGGCATCACTGATACAAAATCCAGAGACAAAAGCCTGAGCAATCGCCACAGACTCGCACTTTCTGCATATCCTGTAGAGTTCTTCTCATGGTTTGTAGATCGGGCCTGCCATACCTACGTCCCCAAACCTAAGCTGAGTTTGTGTTTTCAGACTTCTGTCCTCAAAGTCTTGGGCCACACACCCTCCAGGCTGGGCCCCTGGAGCCACACATGAGGACTGTGCCTACCAATCCATGGGAATTCTGCCCATTCCATGGTCCAAAATCGTACAAATTAGGAGAAACCTCCAACGACCCTTAGGCCATCCCAATAGTGTGGGTCACCCGGAACAAACAAGGGGTGTCTGACACCAGCTGATAATCGACCTCCACTCATACCATAGATGGATGTCCCCAGAGAAGAAGATTGAACCAGACAGGACCCTAGGCCATAATAGGATCCATTGCTATGGGTTACAGGCATGTGTCCTCAAAAGCCTGATTCCAATACGAGCATAGGGCTTTTCCTGAGGCACCCATCAGAACTCATCTCGTCTCCACAAAAAAACCTGTGCATGGGAGCCATGTCCAAAGCTTAGGAAAGTACTTCAGGTTGCCGGTGCCACCGCCCCATTCCAAGGCCCTCATGGACACAAAAACACATTAGGACACATCCTCAGGAAAGTCCATTTCAACTCAGCCACCGAGGTTGCTCCCGCAGAGCCATCAGATCTAAACTGTCTTGTTGCTAGGAGACAATTGGAATGCGAGGCGGGCTTCCCAGGCATCCATCCGCGAACGGTGCTCTGGAGTCATTCCATATGGGATGTCCTGGAGCTGTCCAACAGGTCTCAATTGTCCGGAAGAAGTAATCCTGGAAGAGGGAATCCCACAACTCCCAACGTGGGAAAACCTCAATGGTCTCGAGATTCCGCTCCCTTCATGAAGCGGCCGTCATGCTCAGAAACTCCCACCTGAGCCAACGTCTGATCCTCGCCCTGACTTCCGATGCATGAGATATTGGTTCAGATCTGCAGGGGGTACCTGCCGTGCCCTCGCCCTGAAACCCAAGTCTAGCTTGTCTTCTCAGACTTCCATCCTCACACTCCTGGCCCCAAAGCCCTCAAGTTTGGCAATTCCGGACCCACAATGCAGCACTCTGCCTGCCCTCTAGAAAAAAAATGATTGCCACATGAGCTGCCCAGGCACCTTAAATGAGGGTAAACCTACACAGCACTCGACTTTACCCAAATTATATAGTCTAACCTGGGCACTAATGCACTGTCGAACACATCCTGAGCCCGGACCTCCTGACCAACACCCAGAAAGCTGACCGCACACTGAGCACATAAAACCCGCCATGGCCTTAGGTCATCATCTCTTCCCTACCTCAGTTTTCAGGCTTCAGAACCGAGACCTTATCTCCAATCACTGCCCAGGGGTGAGTCTGATGCAGAAATCAGAACTCCTCCTTACCCATGGCAAGAACCCTTGTGGTTGGCACATTGTCCAACGATCAGTGTAGGAGAAACCCTGAGGCCCCGCCCATTCTTGAGTGCGACGAGGGCATACACACGCATTGTGACCCTCAGCATGAGTCCTGTCCTCTAGTAAGTCCTCTCAGTGGCTGGACCATTAGATGTCCTAATGGGCTTGACATGTCCCTAGGCCCCAATTTTTAACCAGATTTCTGATTGTCCAGTCGCCCCTCCTAGGGCTCTACTCTGAAATCCCTCATTTGGTGGGACACCTGAGGTTAAAAAAGAAAACAACAACAACAACAACAACAAAATAAAACGGACTTCTTCCAGCCCACAGAATGAACCCAAACTCTTTGGACGGGGCCAAACCACCAGAGAGTAAGACTCGTCCATTTCCCATGAAGTCACCCAGAAATTCCACGACCATGAGTGACACGATCCCGAGACAAAAACTTGAGCAGGAGCCTCACACTCGCCCTTCTTTTAAATCCCGAAAAGTTCTCCTCATGGTCTGTAGATCAGTCCTGCCATAGCTATGACCTGAAACATAAGCCGAGTTTGTGTTTTCAGACAACTGTCCAAAAAGGGCTGGACTACACAACCTACAGGCTCAGGCCCCTGGAGCCAAACCTGAGAACTGTACTTGCCCTCTCCAAGGGAATGGTGTGTGCCCATTCCAATGGCCACAACCCTTCTAATAGGATAAACCTCCAAAGTCCCTGATATATCTCAATACTGGTAGCTTCCCAGGAAAATCAGGGGCAATCTGAGCCCAAATGAGCCCCTACCTGCACTCAGACCCATAGACAGATGTCCTCAGAGGTAAAAAGGAAAGAACAGGCCCTTAGGCACTAATCAGATCCATTGCTTTGGTTTCCAGGCATCTCTCCTCAGAGGCCTGGATTTCAAAAGCAGCATATAGCTGTTTCTTGTTTCACCCATCAGAAAACATCTCATCTACACATGGGAAACTTGCACGTTGGAGCTGTGTCAAAGCCTCTGTTTAGGAGAACCCTTTAGGGCCCCAGTGCCACCGCTTCATTCCAAGGTTTCCATAGACACAAAAGCACATTCGGACCCATCCCCAGGCGTGTGCATTTCAACTCAGCATCCTCGGTAGCTCCCCACAGATCCAGGAGATCTAAACTGTCTTGTTGCTAGGAGACAATTGGAATGCGAGGTGGGCTACCCAGCCATCCATCCTTAGAACCCTGCTCAGAATCATTGGCCTGGAGCCAAACAACAGGTCTCAATTGTCCTGCCGAAGACTCTCTGCAGTTTGGAGCTTCTCACAACTCCCATCATGGGAAAACCCCCATGGCCTCGTGATGCCCCCCCCATTCATGAAGGGGCCATCAGGGACAGAAACTCCAACCTGAGCGATCGTCTAATCCTCGCCCTGACTTCAGATGCATGAGATCTCGATTCAGGTCTGTAGATTGTGCCTGCCATGGCCTCACCCAGAAACCTAAGCCTAGCTTGTGTTCTCAGACTTTTGTCGTCAGACTACTGGCCCACAAGGCCTCCAGTTTGGCAATCCAGAACTAAAATGCAGCAATCTGCCTGCCCTCCAGATAAAAAACATTGTCCTCTGGGGCTACCCAGTAACCCCAAATGAGGATCAACCTGCACCGAACTTGGCTGTACCCCAAATACATAGGATGACCAGGGCACTAATGCCCTTTCTGACACAGCCTGAGCCTGGACCCCCTGGCCCCTCCCAGACAGCTGGCCGCACACTGAGCACATCGAGCCGCCATGGCCTTAGGTCGTCATCTCTTCCCAACCTCGGTTTTCAGGTTTCAGAACCTAGACCTTATCTCCAATCTCTGTCCATGTTGAAGGTGATGCAGAAATCAGAACTCCTTCCCCATGGCAAGAAACCTTGTGGTTGGCATGTTGTCCAACGTTCAGTGTCGTTGAAACCAGTGTGGCCCATGAGGCCCCGCCCATGCTCGCGGGCCACATTGGTCACAAACACACATTGTGACCCTCAGGCTGAGCCCAGTCCTGAAGTAAGGCCACTCAGTGGCTGGATGAAGAGATAGCATATTGGGCTTGCCATGCCCCTAGGCCCCAATTTTTAACCATAGTTCGGATTGTCCCTTCAGTCTTCCCCACGGCTTTGCTTTGGAATTCCTCTTTTGGTGGGACACCTGAGGTAACAAAACTGAAATGAGTCCTCCCATTCCACAGATTGACGAAAAGCAATTGGGAGTCGGGCCAAATCCTCAGAGAGGAAGATTCGTCCATGGCCCATGAGGCCTCCCCGACATTCCACGGGCATCACTGATACAAAATCCAGAGACAAAAGCCTGAGCAATCGCCACAGACTCGCACTTTCTTCATATCCTGTAGAGTTCTTCTCATGGTTTGTAGATCGGGCCTGCCATACCTACGTCCCCAAACCTAAGCTGAGTTTGTGTTTTCAGACTTCTGTCCTCAAAGTCTTGGGCCACACACCCTCCAGGCTGGGCCCCTGGAGCCACACATTAGGACTGTGCCTACCAATCCATGGGAATTCTGCCCATTCCATGGTCCAAAATCGTACAAATTAGGAGAAACCTCCAACGACCCTTAGGCCATCCCAATAGTGTGGGTCACCCGGAACAAACAAGGGGTGTCTGACACCAGCTGATAATCGACCTCCACTCATACCATAGATGGATGTCCCCAGAGAAGAAGATTGAACCAGACAGGACCCTAGGCCATAATAGGATCCATTGCTATGGGTTACAGGCATGTGTCCTCAAAAGCCTGATTCCAATACGAGCATAGGGGTTTTCCTGAGGCACCCATCAGAACTCATCTCGTCTCCACAAAAAAACCTGTGCATGGGAGCCATGTCCAAAGCTTAGGAAAGTACTTCAGGTTGCCGGTGCCACCGCCCCATTCCAAGGCCCTCATGGACACAAAAACACATTAGGACACATCCTCAGGAAAGTCCATTTCAACTCAGCCACCGAGGTTGCTCCCGCAGAGCCATCAGATCTAAACTGTCTTGTTGCTAGGAGACAATTGGAATGCGAGGCGGGCTTCCCAGGCATCCATCCGCGAACGGTGCTCTGGAGTCATTCCATATGGGATGTCCTGGAGCTGTCCAACAGGTCTCAATTGTCCGGAAGAAGGAATCCTGGAAGGGGGCATCCCACAACTCCCAATGTGGGAAAACCTCAATGGTCTCGAGATTCCGCTCCCTTCATGAAGCGGCCGTCATGCTCAGAAACTCCCACCTGAGCCAACGTCTGATCCTCGCCCTGACTTCAGATGCATGAGATATTGGTTCAGATCTGCAGGGGGTACCTGCCGTGCCCTCGCCCTGAAACCCAAGTCTAGCTTGTCTTCTCAGACTTCCATCCTCACACTCCTGGCCCCAAAGCCCTCAAGTTTGGCAATTCCGGACCCACAATGCAGCACTCTGCCTGCCCTCTAGAAGAAAAATGATTGCCTCATGAGCTGCCCAGGCACCTTAAATGAGGGTAAACCTACACAGCACTCGACTTTACCCAAATTATATAGTCTAACCTGGGCACTAATGCACTGTCGAACACATCCTGAGCCCGGACCTCCTGACCAACACCCAGAAAGCTGACCGCACCCTGAGCACATAAAACCCGCCATGGCCTTAGGACATCATCTCTTCCCTACCTCAGTTTTCAGGCTTCAGAACCGAGACCTTATCTCCAATCACTGCCCAGGGGTGAGTCTGATGCAGAAATCAGAACTCCTCCTTACCCATGGCAAGAACCCTTGTGGTTGGCACGTTGTCCAACGATCAGTGTAGGAGAAACCCTGAGGCCCCGCCCATTCTTGAGTGCGACGAGGGCATACACACGCATTGTGACCCTCAGCATGAGTCCTGTCCTCTAGTAAGTCCTCTCAGTGGCTGGACCATTAGATGTCATAATGGGCTTGACATGTCCCTAGGCCCCAATTTTTAACCAGATTTCTGATTGTCCAGTCGCCCCTCCTAGGGCTCTACTCTGAAATCCCTCATTTGGTGGGACACCTGAGGTTAAAAAAGAAAACAACAACAACAACAACAACAAAATAAAACGGACTTCTTCCAGCCCACAGAATGAACCCAAAATCTTTGGACGGGGCCAAACCACCAGAGAGTAAGACTCGTCCATTTCCCATGAAGTCACCCAGAAATTCCACGACCATGAGTGACACGATCCCGAGACAAAAACTTGAGCAGGAGCCTCACACTCGCCCTTCTTTTAAATCCCGAAAAGTTCTCCTCATGGTCTGTAGATCAGTCCTGCCATAGCTATGACCTGAAACATAAGCCGAGTTTGTGTTTTCAGACAACTGTCCAAAAAGGGCTGGACTACACAACCTACAGGCTCAGGCCCCTGGAGCCAAACCTGAGAACTGTACTTGCCCTCTCCAAGGGAATGGTGTGTGCCCATTCCAATGGCCACAACCCTTCTAATAGGATAAACCTCCAAAGTCCCTGATATATCTCAATACTGGTAGCTTCCCAGGAAAATCAGGGGCAATCTGAGCCCAAATGAGCCCCTACCTGCACTCAGACCCATAGACAGATGTCCTCAGAGGTAAAAAGGAAAGAACAGGCCCTTAGGCACTAATCAGATCCATTGCTTTGGTTTCCAGGCATCTCTCCTCAGAGGCCTGGATTTCAAAAGCAGCATATAGCTGTTTCTTGTTTCACCCATCAGAAAACATCTCATCTACACATGGGAAACTTGCACGTTGGAGCTGTGTCAAAGCCTCTGTTTAGGAGAACCCTTTAGGGCCCCAGTGCCACCGCTTCATTCCAAGGTTTCCATAGACACAAAAGCACATTCGGACCCATCCCCAGGCGTGTGCATTTCAACTCAGCATCCTCGGTAGCTCCCCACAGATCCAGGAGATCTAAACTGTCTTGTTGCTAGGAGACAATTGGAATGCGAGGTGGGCTACCCAGCCATCCATCCTTAGAACCCTGCTCAGAATCATTGGCCTGGAGCCAAACAACAGGTCTCAATTGTCCTGCCGAAGACTCTCTGCAGTTTGGAGCTTCTCACAACTCCCATCATGGGAAAACCCCCATGGCCTCGTGATGCCCCACCCATTCATGAAGGGGCCATCAGGGACAGAAACTCCAACCTGAGCGATCGTCTGATCCTCGCCCTGACTTCAGATGCATGAGATCTCGATTCAGGTCTGTAGATTGTGCCTGCCATGGCCTCACCCAGAAACCTAAGCCTAGCTTGTGTTCTCAGACTTTTGTCGTCAGACTACTGGCCCACAAGGCCTCCAGTTTGGCAATCCAGAACTAAAATGCAGCAATCTGCCTGCCCTCCAGATAAAAAACATTGTCCTCTGGGGCTACCCAGTAACCCCAAATGAGGATCAACCTGCACCGAACTTGGCTGTACCCCAAATACATAGGATGACCAGGGCACTAATGCCCTTTCTGACACAGCCTGAGCCTGGACCCCCTGGCCCCTCCCAGACAGCTGGCCGCACACTGAGCACATCGAGCCGCCATGGCCTTAGGTCGTCATCTCTTCCCAACCTCGGTTTTCAGGTTTCAGAACCTAGACCTTATCTCCAATCACTGTCCATGTTGAAGGTGATGCAGAAATCAGAACTCCTTCCCCATGGCAAGAAACCTTGTGGTTGGCATGTTGTCCAACGTTCAGTGTCGTTGAAAACAGTGTGGCCCATGAGTCCCCGCCCATGCTCGCGGGCCACATTGGTCACAAACACACATTGTGACCCTCAGGCTGAGCCCAGTCCTCAAGTAAGGCCACTCAGTGGCTGGATGAAGAGATAGCATATTGGGCTTGCCATGCCCCTAGGCCCCAATTTTTAACCATAGTTCGGATTGTCCCTTCAGTCTTCCCCACGGCTTTGCTTTGGAATTCCTCTTTTGGTGGGACACCTGAGGTAACAAAACTGAAATGAGTCCTCCCATCCCACAGATTGACGAAAAGCAATTGGGAGTCGGGCCAAATCCTCAGAGAGGAAGATTCGTCCATGGCCCATGAGGCCTCCCCGACATTCCACGGCCATCACTGATACAAAATCCAGAGACAAAAGCCTGAGCAATCGCCACAGACTCGCACTTTCTTCATATCCTGTAGAGTTCTTCTCATGCTTTGTAGATCGGGCCTGCCATACCTACGTCCCCAAACCTAAGCTGAGTTTGTGTTTTCAGACTTCTGTCCTCAAAGTCTTGGGCCACACACCCTCCAGGCTGGGCCCCTGGAGCCACACATTAGGACTGTGCCTACCAATCCATGGGAATTCTGCCCATTCCATGGTCCAAAATCGTACAAATTAGGAGAAACCTCCAACGACCCTTAGGCCATCCCAATAGTGTGGGTCACCCGGAACAAACAAGGGGTGTCTGACACCAGCTGATAATCGACCTCCACTCATACCATAGATGGATGTCCCCAGAGAAGAAGATTGAACCAGACAGGACCCTAGGCCATAATAGGATCCATTGCTATGGGTTACAGGCATGTGTCCTCAAAAGCCTGATTCCAATACGAGCATAGGGGTTTTCCTGAGGCACCCATCAGAACTCATCTCGTCTCCACAAAAAAACCTGTGCATGGGAGCCATGTCCAAAGCTTAGGAAAGTACTTCAGGTTGCCGGTGCCACCGCCCCATTCCAAGGCCCTCATGGACACAAAAACACATTAGGACACATCCTCAGGAAAGTCCATTTCAACTCAGCCACCGAGGTTGCTCCCGCAGAGCCATCAGATCTAAACTGTCTTGTTGCTAGGAGACAATTGGAATGCGAGGCGGGCTTCCCAGGCATCCATCCGCGAACGGTGCTCTGGAGTCATTCCATATGGGATGTCCTGGAGCTGTCCAACAGGTCTCAATTGTCCGGAAGAAGGAATCCTGGAAGGGGGCATCCCACAACTCCCAATGTGGGAAAACCTCAATGGTCTCGAGATTCCGCTCCCTTCATGAAGCGGCCGTCATGCTCAGAAACTCCTACCTGAGCCAACGTCTGATCCTCGCCCTGACTTCAGATGCATGAGATATTGGTTCAGATCTGCAGGGGGTACCTGCCGTGCCCTCGCCCTGAAACCCAAGTCTAGCTTGTCTTCTCAGACTTCCATCCTCACACTCCTGGCCCCAAAGCCCTCAAGTTTGGCAATTCCGGACCCACAATGCAGCACTCTGCCTGCCCTCTAGAAGAAAAATGATTGCCTCATGAGCTGCCCAGGCACCTTAAATGAGGGTAAACCTACACAGCACTCGACTTTACCCAAATTATATAGTCTAACCTGGGCACTAATGCACTGTCGAACACATCCTGAGCCCGGACCTCCTGACCAACACCCAGAAAGCTGACCGCACCCTGAGCACATAAAACCCGCCATGGCCTTAGGACATCATCTCTTCCCTACCTCAGTTTTCAGGCTTCAGAACCGAGACCTTATCTCCAATCACTGCCCAGGGGTGAGTCTGATGCAGAAATCAGAACTCCTCCTTACCCATGGCAAGAACCCTTGTGGTTGGCACGTTGTCCAACGATCAGTGTAGGAGAAACCCTGAGGCCCCGCCCATTCTTGAGTGCGACGAGGGCATACACACGCATTGTGACCCTCAGCATGAGTCCTGTCCTCTAGTAAGTCCTCTCAGTGGCTGGACCATTAGATGTCATAATGGGCTTGACATGTCCCTAGGCCCCAATTTTTAACCAGATTTCTGATTGTCCAGTCGCCCCTCCTAGGGCTCTACTCTGAAATCCCTCATTTGGTGGGACACCTGAGGTTAAAAAAGAAAACAACAATAACAACAACAACAAAATAAAACGGACTTCTTCCAGCCCACAGAATGAACCCAAACTCTTTGGACGGGGCCAAACCACCAGAGAGTAAGACTCGTCCATTTCCCATGAAGTCACCCAGAAATTCCACGACCATGAGTGACACGATCCCGAGACAAAAACTTGAGCAGGAGCCTCACACTCGCCCTTCTTTTAAATCCCGAAAAGTTCTCCTCATGGTCTGTAGATCAGTCCTGCCATAGCTATGATCTGAAACATAAGCCGAGTTTGTGTTTTCAGACAACTGTCCAAAAAGGGCTGGACTACACAACCTACAGGCTCAGGCCCCTTGAGCCAAACCTGAGGACTGTACTTGCCCTCTCCAAGGGAATGGTGTGTGCCCATTCCAATGGCCACAACACTTCTAATAGGATAAACCTCCAAAGTCCCTGATATATCTCAATACTGGTAGCTTCCCAGGAAAATCAGGGGCAATCTGAGCCCAAATGAGCCCCTACCTGCACTCAGACCCATAGACAGATGTCCTCAGAGGTAAAAAGGAAAGAACAGGCCCCTAGGCACTAATCAGATCCATTGCTTTGGTTTCCAGGCATCTCTCCTCAGAGGCCTGGATTTCAAAAGCAGCATATAGCTGTTTCTTGTTTCACCCATCAGAAAACATCTCATCTACACATGGGAAACTTGCACGTTGGAGCTGTGTCAAAGACTCTGTTTAGGAGAACCCTTTAGGGCCCCAGTGCCACCGCTTCATTCCAAGGTTTCCATAGACACAAAAGCACATTCGGACCCATCCCCAGGCGTGTGCATTTCAACTCAGCATCCTCGGTAGCTCCCCACAGATCCAGGAGATCTAAACTGTCTTGTTGCTAGGAGACAATTGGAATGCGAGGTGGGCTACCCAGCCATCCATCCTTAGAACCCTGCTCAGAATCATTGGCCTGGAGCCAAACAACAGGTCTCAATTGTCCTGCCGAAGACTCTCTGCAGTTTGGAGCTTCTCACAACTCCCATCATGGGAAAACCCCCATGTCCTCGTGATGACCCCCATTCATGAAGGGGCCATCAGGGACAGAAACTCCAACCTGAGCGATCGTCTGATCCTCGCCCTGACTTCAGATGCACGAGATCTCGATTCAGGTCTGTAGATTGTGCCTGCCATGGCCTCACCCAGAAACCTAAGCCTAGCTTGTGTTCTCAGACCTTTATTGTCAGACTACTGGCCCACAAGGCCTCCAGTTTGGCAATCCAGAACTAAAATGCAGCACTCTGCCTGCCCTCCAGATAAAAAACATTGTCCTCTGGGGCTACCCAGTAACCCCAAATGAGGATCAACCTGCACCGACCTTGGCTGTACCCCAAATACATAGGCTGACCAGGGCACTAACGCCCTTTCTGACACAGCCTGAGCCTGGACACCCTGGCCCCTCCCAGACAGCTGGCCGCACACTGAGCACATCGAGCCGCCATGGCCTTACGTCGTCATCTCTTCCCAACCTCGGTTTTCAGGTTTCAGAACCTAGACCTTATCTCCAATCACTGTCCATGTTGAAGGTGATGCAGAAATCAGAAATCCTTCCCCATGGCAAGAAACCTTGTGGTTGGCATGTTGTCCAACGTTCAGTGTCGTTGAAACCAGTGTGGCCCATGAGTCCCCGCCCATGCTCTCGGGCCACATTGGTCACAAACACACATTGTGACCCTCAGGCTGAGCCCAGTCCTCAAGTAAGGCCACTCAGTGGCTGGATGAAGAGATAGCATATTGGGCTTGCCATGCCCCTAGGCCCCAATTTTTAACCATAGTTCGGATTGTCCCTTCAGTCTTCCCCACGGCTTTGCTTTGGAATTCCTCTTTTGGTGGGACACCTGAGGTAACAAAACTGAAATGAGTCCTCCCATCCCACAGATTGACGAAAAGCAATTGGGAGTCGGGCCAAATCCTCAGAGAGGAAGATTCGTCCATGGCCCATGAGGCCTCCCCGACATTCCACGGGCATCACTGATACAAAATCCAGAGACAAAAGCCTGAGCAATCGCCACAGACTCGCACTTTCTTCATATCCTGTAGAGTTCTTCTCATGGTTTGTAGATCGGGCCTGCCATACCTACGTCCCCAAACCTAAGCTGAGTTTGTGTTTTCAGACTTCTGTCCTCAAAGTCTTGGGCCACACACCCTCCAGGCTGGGCCCCTGGAGCCACACATTAGGACTGTGCCTACCAATCCATGGGAATTCTGCCCATTCCATGGTCCAAAATCGTACAAATTAGGAGAAACCTCCAACGACCCTTAGGCCATCCCAATAGTGTGGGTCACCCGGAACAAACAAGGGGTGTCTGACACCAGCTGATAATCGACCTCCACTCATACCATAGATGGATGTCCCCAGAGAAGAAGATTGAACCAGACAGGACCCTAGGCCATAATAGGATCCATTGCTATGGGTTACAGGCATGTGTCCTCAAAAGCCTGATTCCAATACGAGCATAGGGGTTTTCCTGAGGCACCCATCAGAACTCATCTCGTCTCCACAAAAAAACCTGTGCATGGGAGCCATGTCCAAAGCTTAGGAAAGTACTTCAGGTTGCCGGTGCCACCGCCCCATTCCAAGGCCCTCATGGACACAAAAACACATTAGGACACATCCTCAGGAAAGTCCATTTCAACTCAGCCACCGAGGTTGCTCCCGCAGAGCCATCAGATCTAAACTGTCTTGTTGCTAGGAGACAATTGGAATGCGAGGCGGGCTTCCCAGGCATCCATCCGCGAACGGTGCTCTGGAGTCATTCCATATGGGATGTCCTGGAGCTGTCCAACAGGTCTCAATTGTCCGGAAGAAGGAATCCTGGAAGGGGGCATCCCACAACTCCCAATGTGGGAAAACCTCAATGGTCTCGAGATTCCGCTCCCTTCATGAAGCGGCCGTCATGCTCAGAAACTCCCACCTGAGCCAACGTCTGATCCTCGCCCTGACTTCAGATGCATGAGATATTGGTTCAGATCTGCAGGGGGTACCTGCCGTGCCCTCGCCCTGAAACCCAAGTCTAGCTTGTCTTCTCAGACTTCCATCCTCACACTCCTGGCCCCAAAGCCCTCAAGTTTGGCAATTCCGGACCCACAATGCAGCACTCTGCCTGCCCACTAGAAAAAAAATGATTGCCTCATGAGCTGCCCAGGCACCTTAAATGAGGGTAAACCTACACAGCACTCGACTTTACCCAAATTATATAGTCTAACCTGGGCACTAATGCACTGTCGAACACATCCTGAGCCCGGACCTCCTGACCAACACCCAGAAAGCTGACCGCACCCTGAGCACATAAAACCCGCCATGGCCTTAGGACATCATCTCTTCCCTACCTCAGTTTTCAGGCTTCAGAACCGAGACCTTATCTCCAATCACTGCCCAGGGGTGAGTCTGATGCAGAAATCAGAACTCCTCCTTACCCATGGCAAGAACCCTTGTGGTTGGCACGTTGTCCAACGATCAGTGTAGGAGAAACCCTGAGGCCCCGCCCATTCTTGAGTGCGACGAGGGCATACACACGCATTGTGACCCTCAGCATGAGTCCTGTCCTCTAGTAAGTCCTCTCAGTGGCTGGACCATTAGATGTCATAATGGGCTTGACATGTCCCTAGGCCCCAATTTTTAACCAGATTTCTGATTGTCCAGTCGCCCCTCCTAGGGCTCTACTCTGAAATCCCTCATTTGGTGGGACACCTGAGGTTAAAAAAGAAAACAACAACAACAACAACAACAAAATAAAACGGACTTCTTCCAGCCCACAGAATGAACCCAAACTCTTTGGACGGGGCCAAACCACCAGAGAGTAAGACTTGTCCATTTCCCATGAAGTCACCCAGAAATTCCACGACCATGAGTGACACGATATCCCGAGACAAAAACTTGAGCAGGAGCCTCACACTCGCCCTTCTTTCAAATCCCGAAAAGTTCTCCTCATGGTCTGTAGATCAGTCCTGCCATACCTATGACCTGAAACACAAGCCGAGTTTGTGTTTTCAGACAACTGTCCAAAAAGGGCTGGACTACACAACCTACAGGCTCAGGCCCCTTGAGCCAAACCTGAGGACTGTACTTGCCCTCTCCAAGGGAATGGTGTGTGCCCATTCCAATGGCCACAACACTTCTAATAGGATAAACCTCCAAAGTCCCTGATATATCTCAATAGTGGTAGCTTCCCAGGAAAAACAGGGGCAATCTGAGCCCAAATGAGCCCCTACCTGCACTCAGACCCATAGACAGATGTCCTCAGAGGTAAAAAGGAAAGAACAGGCCCCTAGGCACTAATCAGATCCATTGCTTTGGTTTCCAGGCATCTCTCCTCAGAGGCCTGGATTTCAAAAGCAGCATATAGCTGTTTCTTGTCTCACCCATCAGAAAACATCTCATCTACACATGGGAAACTTGCACGTTGGAGCTGTGTCAAAGCCTCTGTTTAGGAGAACCCTTTAGGGCCCCAGTGCCACCGCTTCATTCGAAGGTCTCCATAGACACAAAAGCACATTCGGACCCATCCCCAGGGGTGTGCATTTCAACTCAGCATCCTCGGTAGCTCCCCACAGATCCAGGAGATCTAAACTGTCTTGTTGCTAGGAGACAATTGGAATGCGAGGTGGGCTACCCAGCCATCCATCCTTAGAACCCTGCTCAGAATCATTGGCCTGGAGCCAAACAACAGGTCTCAATTGTCCTGCCGAAGACTCTCTGCAGTTTGGAGCTTCTCACAACTCCCATCATGGGAAAACCCCCATGGCCTCGTGATGCCCCCCCATTCATGAAGGGGCCATCAGGGACAGAAACTCCAACCTGAGCGATCGTCTGATCCTCGCCCTGACTTCAGATGCACGAGATCTCGATTCAGGTCTGTAGATTGTGCCTGCCATGGCCTCACCCAGAAACCTAAGCCTAGCTTGTGTTCTCAGACTTTTGTCGTCAGACTACTGGCCCACAAGGCCTCCAGTTTGGCAATCCAGAACTAAAATGCAGCACTCTGCCTGCCCTCCAGATAAAAAGCATTGTCCTCTGGGGCTACCCAGTAACCCCAAAAGAGGATCAACCTGCACCGACCTTGGCTGTACCCCAAATACATAGGCTGACCAGGGCACTAATGCCCTTTCTGACACAGCCTGAGCCTGGACCCTCTGGTTCCTCCCAGACAGCTGGCCGCACACTGAGCACATCGAGCCGCCATGGCCTTAGGTCGTCATCTCTTCCCAACCTCGGTTTTCAGGTTTCAGAACCTAGACCTTATCTCCAATCACTGTCCATGTTGAAGGTGATGCAGAAATCAGAACTCCTTCCCCATGGCAAGAAACCTTGTGGTTGGCATGTTGTCCAACGTTCAGTGTCGTTGAAACCAGTGTGGCCCATGAGGCCCCGCCCATGCTCGCGGGCCACATTGGTCACAAACACACATTGTGACCCTCAGACTGAGCCCAGTCCTCAAGTAAGGCCACTCAGTGGCTGGATGAAGAGATAGCATATTGGGCTTGCCATGCCCCCAGGCCCCAATTTTTAACCATAGTTCGGATTGTCCCTTCAGTCTTCCCCACGGCTTTGCTTTGGAATTCCTCTTTTGGTGGGACACCTGAGGTAACAAAAGTGAAATGAGTCCTCCCATCCCACAGATTGACGAAAAGCAATTGGGAATCGGGCCAAATCCTCAGAGAGGAAGATTCGTCCATGGCCCATGAGGCCTCCCCGACATTCCACGGGCATCACTGATACAAAATCCAGAGACAAAAGCCTGAGCAATCGCCACAGACTCGCACTTTCTTCATATCCTGTAGAGTTCTTCTCATGGTTTGTAGATCGGGCCTGCCATACCCACGTCCCCAAACCTAAGCTGAGTTTGTGTTTTCAGACTTCTGTCCTCAAAGTCTTGGGCCACACACCCTCCAGGCTGGGCCCCTGGAGCCACACATTAGGACTGTGCCTACCAATCCATGGGAATTCTGCCCATTCCATGGTCCAAAATTGTACAAATTAGGAGAAACCTCCAACGACCCTTAGGCCATTCCAATAGTGTGGGTCACCCGGAACAAACAAGGGGTGTCTGACACCAGCTGATAATCGACCTCCACTCATACAATAGATGGATGTCCCCAGAGAAGAAGATTGAACCAGACAGGACCCTAGGCCATAATAGGATCCATTGCTATGGGTTACAGGCATGTGTCCTCAAAAGCCTGATTCCAATACGAGCATAGGGGTTTTCCTGAGGCACCCATCAGAACTCATCTCGTCTCCACAAGGAAACCTGTGCATGGGAGCCATGTCCAAAGCTTAGGAACGTACTTCAGGTTGCCGGTGCCACCGCCCCATTCCAAGGCCCTCATGGACACAAAAACACATTAGGACACATCCTCAGGAAAGTCCATTTCAACTCAGCCACCGAGGTTGCTCCCGCAGAGCCATCAGATCTAAACTGTCTTGTTGCTAGGAGACAATTGGAATGCGAGGCGGGCTTCCCAGGCATCCATCTGCGAACGGTGCTCTGGAGTCATTCCATATGGGATGTACTGGAGCTGTCCAACAGGTCTCAATTGTCCGGAAGAAGGAATCCTGGAAGGGGGCATCCCACAACTCCCAACGTGGGAAAACCTCAATGGTCTCGAGATTCCGCTCCCTTCATGAAGCGGCCGTCATGCTCAGAAACTCCCACCTGAGCCAACGTCTGATCCTCGCCCTGACTTCAGATGCATGAGATATTGGTTCAGATCTGCAGGGGGTAGCTGCCGTGCCCTTGCCCTGAAACCCAAGTCTAGCTTGTCTTCTCAGACTTCCATCCTCACACTCCTGGCCCCAAAGCCCTCAAGTTTGGCAATTCCGGACCCACAATGCAGCACTCTGCCTGCCCTCTAGAAAAAAAAAATGATTGCCTCATGAGCTGCCCAGGCACCTTAAATGGGGGTAAACCTACACAGCACTCGACTTTACCCAAATTATATTGTCTAACCTGGGCACTAATGCACTGTCGAACACATCCTGAGCCCGGACCTCCTGACCAACACCCAGAAAGCTGACCGCACACTGAGCACATAAAACCCGCCATGGCCTTAGGTCATCATCTCTTCCCTACCTAAGTTTTCAGGCTTCATAACCGAGACCTTATCTCCAATCACTGCCCAGGGATGAGTCTGATGCAGAAATCAGAACTCCTCCTTACCCATGGCAAGAACCCTTGTGGTTGGCACGTTGTCCAACGATCAGTGTAGGAGAAACCCTGAGGCCCGCCCATTCTTGAGTGCGACGAGGGCATACACACGCATTGTGACCCTCAGCATGAGTCCTGTCCTCTAGTAAGTCCTCTCAGTGGCTGGACCATTAGATGTCATAATGGGCTTGACATGTCCCTAGGCCCCAATTTTTAACCAGATTTCTGATTGTCCAGTCGCCCCTCCTAGGGCTCTACTCTGAAATCCCTCATTTGGTGGGACACCTGAGGTTAAAAAAGAAAACAACAACAACAACAACAACAACAACAAAATAAAAAGGACTTCTTCCAGCCCACAGAATGAACCCAAACTCTTTGACGGGGCCAAACCACCAGAGAGTAAGACTCGTCCATTTCCCGTGAAGTCACCCAGAAATTCCACGACCATGAGTGACACGATATCCCGAGACAAAAACTTGAGCAGGAGCCTCACACTCGCCCTTCTTTCAAATCCCGAAAAGTTCTCCTCATGGTCTGTAGATCAGTCCTGCCATACCTATGACCTGAAACATAAGCCGAGTTTGTGTTTTCAGACAACTGTCCAAAAAGGGCTGGACTACACAACCTACAGGCTCAGGTCCCTGGAGCCAAACCTGAGGACTGTACTTGCCCTCTCCAAGGGAATGGTGTGTGCCCATTCCAATGGCCACAACCCTTCTAATAGGATAAACCTCCAAAGTCCCTGATATATCTCAATAGTGGTAGCTTCCCAGGAAAATCAGGGGCAATCTGAGCCCAAATGAGCCCCTACCTGCACTCAGACCCATAGACAGATGTCCTCAGATGAAAAAGGAAAGAACAGGCCCTTACGCACTAATCAGATCCATTGCTTTGGTTTCCAGGCATCTCTCCTCAGAGGCCTGGATTTCAAAAGCAGCATATAGCTGTTTCTTGTCTCACCCATCAGAAAACATCTCATCTACACATGGGAAACTTGCACGTTGGAGCTGTGTCAAAGCCTCTGTTTAGGAGAACCCTTTAGGGCCCCAGTGCCACCGCTTCATTCGAAGGTCTCCATAGACACAAAAGCACATTCGGACCCATCCCCAGGGGTGTGCATTTCAACTCAGCATCCTCGGTAGCTCCCCACAGAATCAGGAGATCTAAACTGTCTTGTTGCTAGGAGACAATTGGAATGCGAGGTGGGCTACCCAGCCATCCATCCTTAGAACCCTGCTCAGAATCATTGGCCTGGAGCCAAACAACAGGTCTCAATTGTCCTGCCGAAGACTCTCTGCAGTTTGGAGCTTCTCACAACTCCCATCATGGGAAAACCCCCATGGCCTCGTGATGCCCCCCCATTCATGAAGGGGCCATCAGGGACAGAAACTCCAACCTGAGCGATCGTCTGATCCTCGCCCTGACTTCAGATGCACGAGATCTCGATTCAGGTCTGTAGATTGTGCCTGCCATGGCCTCACCCAGAAACCTAAGCCTAGCTTGTGTTCTCAGACTTTTGTCGTCAGACTACTGGCCCACAAGGCCTCCAGTTTGGCAATCCAGAACTAAAATGCAGCACTCTGCCTGCCCTCCAGATAAAAAGCATTGTCCTCTGGGGCTACCCAGTAACCCCAAAAGAGGATCAACCTGCACCGACCTTGGCTGTACCCCAAATACATAGGCTGACCAGGGCACTAATGCCCTTTCTGACACAGCCTGAGCCTGGACCCTCTGGTTCCTCCCAGAGAGCTGGCCGCACACTGAGCACATCGAGCCGCCATGGCCTTAGGTCGTCATCTCTTCCCAACCTCGGTTTTCAGGTTTCAGAACCTAGACCTTATCTCCAATCACTGTCCATGTTGAAGGTGATGCAGAAATCAGAACTCCTTCCCCATGGCAAGAAACCTTGTGGTTGGCATGTTGTCCAACGTTCAGTGTCGTTGAAACCAGTGTGGCCCATGTGGCCCCGCCCATGCTCGCGGGCCACATTGGTCACAAACACACATTGTGACCCTCAGGCTGAGCCCTGTCCTCAAGTAAGGCCACTCAGTGGCTGGATGAAGAGATAGCATATTGGGCTTGCCATGCCCCTAGGCCCCAATTTTTAACCATAGTTCGGATTGTCCCTTCAGTCTTCCCCACGGCTTTGCTTTGGAATTCCTCTTTTGGAGGGACACCTGAGGTAACAAAACTGAAATGAGTCCTCCCATCCCAGAGATTGACGAAAAGCAATTGGGAGTCGGGCCAAATCCTCAGAGAGGAAGATTCGTCCATGGCCCATGAGGCCTCCCCGACATTCCACGGCCATCACTGATACAAAATCCAGAGACAAAAGCCTGAGCAATCGCCACAGACTCGCACTTTCTTCATATCCTGTAGAGTTCTTCTCATGGTTTGTAGATCGGGCCTGCCATACCTACGTCCCCAAACCTAAGCTGAGTTTGTGTTTTCAGACTTCTGTCCTCAAAGTCTTGGGCCACACACCCTCCAGGCTGGGCCCCTGGAGCCACACATTAGGACTGTGCCTACCAATCCATGGGAATTCTGCCCATTCCATGGTCCAAAATCGTACAAATTAGGAGAAACCTCCAACGAGCCTTAGGCCATCCCAATAGTGTGGGTCACCCGGAACAAACAAGGGGTGTCTGACACCAGCTGATAATCGACCTCCACTCATACCATAGATGGATGTCCCCAGAGAAGAAGATTGAACCAGACAGGACCCTAGGCCATAATAGGATCCATTGCTATGGGTTACAGGCATGTGTCCTCAAAAGCCTGATTCCAATACGAGCATAGGGGTTTTCCTGAGGCACCCATCAGAACTCATCTCGTCTCCACAAGGAAACCTGTGCATGGGAGCCATGTCCAAAGCTTAGGAAAGTACTTCAGGTTGCCGGTGCCACCGCCCCATTCCAAGGCCCTCATGGACACAAAAACACATTAGGACACATCCTCAGGAAAGTCCATTTCAACTCAGCCACCGAGGTTGCTCCCGCAGAGCCATCAGATCTAAACTGTCTTGTTGCTAGGAGACAATTGGAATGCGAGGCGGGCTTCCCAGGCATCCATCCGCGAACGGTGCTCTGGAGTCATTCCATATGGGATGTCCTGGAGCTGTCCAACAGGTCTCAATTGTCTGGAAGAAGGAATCCTGGAAGGGGGCATCCCACAACTCCCAACGTGGGAAAACCTCAATGGTCTCGAGATTCCGCTCCCTTCATGAAGCGGCCGTCATGCTCAGAAACTCCCACCTGAGCCAACGTCTGATCCTCGCCCTGACTTCAGATGCATGAGATATTGGTTCAGATCTGCAGGGGGTACCTGCCGTGCCCTCGCCCTGAAACCCAAGTCTAGCTTGTCTTCTCAGACTTCCATCCTCACACTCCTGGCCCCAAAGCCCTCAAGTTTGGCAATTCCGGACCCACAATGCAGCACTCTGCCTGCCCTCTAGAAGAAAAATGATTGCCTCATGAGCTGCCCAGGCACCTTAAATGAGGGTAAACCTACACAGCACTCGACTTTACCCAAATTATATAGTCTAACCTGGGCACTAATGCACTGTCGAACACATCCTGAGCCCGGACCTCCTGACCAACACCCAGAAAGCTGACCGCACCCTGAGCACATAAAACCCGCCATGGCCTTAGGACATCATCTCTTCCCTACCTCAGTTTTCAGGCTTCAGAACCGAGACCTTATCTCCAATCACTGCCCAGGGGTGAGTCTGATGCAGAAATCAGAACTCCTCCTTACCCATGGCAAGAACCCTTGTGGTTGGCACGTTGTCCAACGATCAGTGTATGAGAAACCCTGAGGCCCCGCCCATTCTTGAGTGCGACGAGGGCATACACACGCATTGTGACCCTCAGCATGAGTCCTGTCCTCTAGTAAGTCCTCTCAGTGGCTGGACCATTAGATGTCATAATGGGCTTGATGTGTCCCTAGGCCCCAATTTTTAACCAGATTTCTGATTGTCCAGTCGCCCCTCCTAGGGCTCTACTCTGAAATCCCTCATTTGGTGGGACACCTGAGGTTAAAAAAGAAAACAACAACAACAACAACAACAACAACAAAATAAAACGGACTTCTTCCAGCCCACAGAATGAACCCAAACTCTTTGGACGGGGCCAAACCACCAGAGAGTAAGACTCGTCCATTTCCCATGAAGTCACCCAGAAATTCCACGACCATGAGTGACACGATCCCGAGACAAAAACTTGAGCAGGAGCCTCACACTCGCCCTTCTTTTAAATCCCGAAAAGTTCTACTCATGGTCTGTAGATCAGTCCTGCCATAGCTATGACCTGAAACATAAGCCGAGTTTGTGTTTTCAGACAACTGTCCAAAAAGGGCTGGACTACACAACCTACAGGCTCAGGCCCCTGGAGCCAAACCTGAGGACTGTACTTGCCCTCTCCAAGGGAATGGTGTGTGCCCATTCCAATGGCCACAACCCTTCTAATAGGATAAACCTCCAAAGTCCCTGATATATCTCAATACTGGTAGCTTCCCAGGAAAATCAGGGGCAATCTGAGCCCAAATGAGCCCCTACCTGCACTCAGACCCATAGACAGATGTCCTCAGAGGTAAAAAGGAAAGAACAGGCCCCTAGGCACTAATCAGATCCATTGCTTTGGTTTCCAGGCATCTCTCCTCAGAGGCCTGGATTTCAAAAGCAGCATATAGCTGTTTCTTGTCTCACCCATCAGAAAACATCTCATCTACACATGGGAAACTTGCACGTTGGAGCTGTGTCAAAGCCTCTGTTTAGGAGAACCCTTTAGGGCCCCAGTGCCACCGCTTCATTCCAAGGTTTCCATAGACACAAAAGCACATTCGGACCCATCCCCAGGCGTGTGCATTTCAACTCAGCATCCTCGGTAGCTCCCCACAGATCCAGGAGATCTAAACTGTCTTGTTGCTAGGAGACAATTGGAATGCGAGGTGGGCTACCCAGCCATCCATCCTTAGAACCCTGCTCAGAATCATTGGCCTGGAGCCAAACAACAGGTCTCAATTGTCCTGCCGAAGACTCTCTGCAGTTTGGAGCTTCTCACAACTCCCATCATGGGAAAACCCCCATGTCCTCGTGATGCCCCCCCATTCATGAAGGGGCCATCAGGGACAGAAACTCCAACCTGAGCGATCGTCTGATCCTCGCCCTGACTTCAGATGCACGAGATCTCGATTCAGGTCTGTAGATTGTGCCTGCCATGGCCTCACCCAGAAACCTAAGCCTAGCTTGTGTTCTCAGACCTTTGTCGTCAGACTACTGGCCCACAAGGCCTCCAGTTTGGCAATCCAGAACTAAAATGCAGCACTCTGCCTGCCCTCCAGATAAAAAGCATTGTCCTCTGGGGCTACCCAGTAACCCCAAATGAGGATCAACCTGCACCGACCTTGGCTGTACCCCCAATACATAGCCTGACCAGAGCACTAATGCCCTTTCTGACACAGCCTGAGCCTGGACCCCCTGGCCCCTCCCAGACAGCTGGCCGCACACTGAGCATATCGAGCCGCCATGGCCTTAGGTCGTCATCTCTTCCCAACATCGGTTTTCAGGTTTCAGAACCTAGACCTTATCTCCAATCACTGTCCATGTTGAAGGTGATGCAGAAATCAGAACTCCTTCCCCATGGCAAGAAACCTTGTGGTTGGCATGTTGTCCAACGTTCAGTGTCGTTGAAACCAGTGTGGCCCATGAGGCCCCGCCCATGCTCGCGGCCACATTGGTCACAAACACACATTGTGACCCTCAGGCTGAGCCCAGTCCTCAAGTAAGGCCACTCAGTGGCTGGATGAAGAGATAGCATATTGGGCTTGCCATGCCCCTAGGCCCCAATTTTTAACCATAGTTCGGATTGTCCCTTCAGTCTTCCCCACGGCTTTGCTTTGGAATTCCTCTTTTGGTGGGACACCTGAGGTAACAAAACTGATATGAGTCCTCCCATCCCACAGATTGACGAAAAGCAATTGGGAGTCGGGCCAAATCCTCAGAGAGGAAGATTCGTCCATGGCCCATGAGGCCTCCCCGACATTCCACGGGCATCACTGATACAAAATCCAGAGACAAAAGCCTGAGCAATCGCCACAGACTCGCACTTTCTTCATATCCTGTAGAGTTTTTCTCATGGTTTGTAGATCGGGCCTGCCATACCTACGTCCCCAAACCTAAGCTGAGTTTGTGTTTTCAGACTTCTGTCCTCAAAGTCTTGGGCCACACACCCTCCAGGCTGGGCCCCTGGAGCCACACATTAGGACTGTGCCTACCAATCCATGGGAATTCTGCCCATTCCATGGTCCAAAATCGTACAAATTAGGAGAAACCTCCAACGACCCTTAGGCCATCCCAATAGTGTGGGTCACCCGGAACAAACAAGGGGTGTCTGACACCAGCTGATAATCGACCTCCACTCATACCATAGATGGATGTCCCCAGAGAAGAAGATTGAACCAGACAGGACCCTAGGCCATAATAGGATCCATTGCTATGGGTTACAGGCATGTGTCCTCAAAAGCCTGATTCCAATACGAGCATAGGGCTTTTCCTGAGGCACCCATCAGAACTCATCTCGTCTCCACAAGGAAACCTGTGCATGGGAGCCATGTCCAAAGCTTAGGAAAGTACTTCAGGTTGCCGGTGCCACCGCCCCATTCCAAGGCCCTCATGGACACAAAAACACATTAGGACACATCCTCAGGAAAGTCCATTTCAACTCAGCCACCGAGGTTGCTCCCGCAGAGCCATCAGATCTAAACTGTCTTGTTGCTAGGAGACAATTGGAATGCGAGGCGGGTTTCCCAGGCATCCATCCGCGAACGGTGCTCTGGAGTCATTCCATATGGGATGTCCTGGAGCTGTCCAACAGGTCTCAATTGTCCGGAAGAAGGAATCCTGGAAGGGGGCATCCCACAACTCCCAACGTGGGAAAACCTCAATGGTCTCGAGATTCCGCTCCCTTCATGAAGCGGCCGTCATGCTCAGAAACTCCCACCTGAGCCAACGTCTGATCCTCGCCCTGACTTCAGATGCATGAGATATTGGTTCAGATCTGCAGGGGGTACCTGTCGTGCCCTCGCCCTGAAACCCAAGTCTAGCTTGTCTTCTCAGACTTCCATCCTCACACTCCTGGCCCCAAAGCCCTCAAGTTTGGCAATTCCGGACCCACAATGCAGCACTCTGCCTGCCCTCTAGAAAAAAAATGATTGCCTCATGAGCTGCCCAGGCACCTTAAATGAGGGTAAACCTACACAGCACTCGACTTTACCCAAATTATATAGTCTAACCTGGGCACTAATACACTGTCGAACACATCCTGAGCCCGGACCTCCTGACCAACACCCAGAAAGCTGACCGCACACTGAGCACATAAAACCCGCCATGGCCTTAGGTCATCATCTCTTCCCTACCTCAGTTTTCAGGCTTCAGAACCGAGACCTTATCTCCAATCACTGCCCAGGGGTGAGTCTGATGCAGAAATCAGAACTCCTCCTTACCCATGGCAAGAACCCTTGTGGTTGGCACGTTGTCCAACGATCAGTGTAGGAGAAACCCTGAGGCCCCGCCCATTCTTGAGTGCGACGAGGGCATACACAAGCATTGTGACCCTCAGCATGAGTCCTGTCCTCTAGTAAGTCCTCTCAGTGGCTGGACCATTAGATGTCATAATGGGCTTGACATGTCCCTAGGCCCCAATTTTTAACCAGATTTCTGATTGTCCAGTCGCCCCTCCTAGGGCTCTACTCTGAAATCCCTCATTTGGTGGGACACCTGAGGTTAAAAAAGAAAACAACAACAACAACAACAACAAAATAAAACGGACTTCTTCCAGCCCACAGAATGAACCCAAACTCTTTGGACGGGGCCAAACCACCAGAGTGTAAGACTCGTCCATTTCCCATGAAGTCACCCAGAAATTCCACGACCATGAGTGACACGATATCCCGAGACAAAAACTTGAGCAGGAGCCTCACACTCGCCCTTCTTTCAAATCCCGAAAAGTTCTCCTCATGGTCTGTAGATCAGTCCTGCCATACCTATGACCTGAAACATAAGCCGAGTTTGTGTTTTCAGACAACTGTCCAAAAAGGGCTGGACTACACAACCTACAGGCTCAGGCCCCTGGAGCCAAACCTGAGGACTGTACTTGCCCTCTCCAAGGGAATGGTGTGTGCCCATTCCAATGGCCACAACCCTTCTAATAGGATAAACCTCCAAAGTCCCTGATATATCTCAATACTGGAAGCTTCCCAGGAAAATCAGGGGCAATCTGAGCCCAAATGAGCCCCTACCTGCACTCAGACCCATAGACAGATGTCCTCAGAGGTAAAAAGGAAAGAACAGGCCCTTAGGCACTAATCAGATCCATTGCTTTGGTTTCCAGGCATCTCTCCTCAGAGGCCTGGATTTCAAAAGCAGCATATAGCTGTTTCTTGTCTCACCCATCAGAAAACATCTCATCTACACATGGGAAACTTGCACGTTGGAGCTGTGTCAAAGCCTCTGTTTAGGAGAACCCTTTAGGGCCCCAGTGCCACCGCTTCATTCCAAGGTTTCCATAGACACAAAAGCACATTCGGACCCATCCCCAGGCGTGTGCATTTCAACTCAGCATCCTCGGTAGCTCCCCACAGATCCAGGAGATCTAAACTGTCTTGTTGCTAGGAGACAATTGGAATGCGAGGTGGGCTACCCAGCCATCCATCCTTAGAACCCTGCTCAGAATCATTGGCCTGGAGCCAAACAACAGGTCTCAATTGTCCTGCCGAAGACTCTCTGCAGTTTGGAGCTTCTCAAGACTCCCATCATGGGAAAACCCCCATGTCCTCGTGATGCCCTTCCATTCATGAAGGGGCCATCAGGGACAGAAACTCCAACCTGAGCGATCGTCTGATCCTCGCCCTGACTTCAGATGCACGAGATCTCGATTCAGGTCTGTAGATTGTGCCTGCCATGGCCTCACCCAGAAACCTAAGCCTAGCTTGTGTTCTCAGACCTTTGTCGTCAGACTACTGGCCCACAAGGCCTCCAGTTTGGCAATCCAGAACTAAAATGCAGCACTCTGCCTGCCCTCCAGATAAAAAACATTGTCCTCTGGGGCTACCCAGTAACCCCAAATGAGGATCAACCTGCACCGACCTTGGCTGTACCCCAAATACATAGCCTGACCAGGGCACTAATGCCCTTTCTGACACAGCCTGAGCCTGGACCCCCTGGCCCCTCCCAGACAGCTGGCCGCACACTGAGCATATCGAGCCGCCATGGCCTTAGGTCGTCATCTCTTCCCAACCTCGGTTTTCAGGTTTCAGAACCTAGACCTTATCTCCAATCACTGTCCATGTTGAAGGTGATGCAGAAATCAGAACTCCTTCCCCATGGCAAGAAACCTTGTGGTTGGCATGTTGTCCAACGTTCAGTGTCGTTGAAACCAGTGTGGCCCATGAGTCCCCGCCCATGCTCGCGGGCCACATTGGTCACAAACACACATTGTGACCCTCAGGCTGAGCCCAGTCCTCAAGTAAGGCCACTCAGTGGCTGGATGAAGAGATAGCATATTGGGCTTGCCATGCCCCTAGGCCCCAATTTTTAACCATAGTTCGGATTGTCCCTTCAGTCTTCCCCAAGGCTTTGCTTTGGAATTCCTCTTTTGGTGGGACACCTGAGGTAACAAAACTGAAATGAGTCCTCCCATCCCACAGATTGACGAAAAGCAATTGGGAGTCGGGCAATCCTCAGAGAGGAAGATTCGTCCATGGCCCATGAGGCTTCCCCGACATTCCACGGCCATCACTGATACAAAATCCAGAGACAAAAGCCTGAGCAATCGCCACAGACTCGCACTTTCTTCATA
Source organism: Mustela nivalis (assembly GCF_964662115.1). Classification (NCBI taxonomy): domain Eukaryota; kingdom Metazoa; phylum Chordata; class Mammalia; order Carnivora; family Mustelidae; genus Mustela; species Mustela nivalis. Next base: position 143,075 of record NW_028136276.1, on the reverse strand, counting down.
TCCTGTAGAGTTCTTCTCATGGTTTGTAGATCGGGCCTGCCATACCTACGTCCCCAAACCTAAGCTGAGTTTGTGTTTTCAGACTTCTGTCCTCAAAGTCTTGGGCCACACACCCTCCAGGCTGGGCCCCTGGAGCCACACATTAGGACTGTGCCTACCAATCCATGGGAATTCTGCCCATTCCATGGTCCAAAATCGTACAAATTAGGAGAAACCTCCAACGACCCTTAGGCCATCCCAATAGTGTGGGTCACCCGGAACAAACAAGGGGTGTCTGACACCAGCTGATAATCGACCTCCACTCATACCATAGATGGATGTCCCCAGAGAAGAAGATTGAACCAGACAGGACCCTAGGCCATAATAGGATCCATTGCTATGGGTTACAGGCATGTGTCCTCAAAAGCCTGATTCCAATACGAGCATAGGGGTTTTCCTGAGGCACCCATCAGAACTCATCTCGTCTCCACAAGGAAACCTGTGCATGGGAGCCATGTCCAAAGCTTAGGAAAGTACTTCAGGTTGCCGGTGCCACCGCCCCATTCCAAGGCCCTCATGGACACAAAAACACATTAGGACACATCCTCAGGAAAGTCCATTTCAACTCAGCCACCGAGGTTGCTCCCGCAGAGCCATCAGATCTAAACTGTCTTGTTGCTAGGAGACAATTGGAATGCGAGGCGGGCTTCCCAGGCATCCATCCGCGAACGGTGCTCTGGAGTCATTCCATATGGGATGTCCTGGAGCTGTCCAACAGGTCTCAATTGTCCGGAAGAAGGAATCCTGGAAGGGGGCATCCCAGAACTCCCAACGTGGGAAAACCTCAATGGTCTCGAGATTCCGCTCCCTTCATGAAGCGGCCGTCATGCTCAGAAACTCCCACCTGAGCCAACGTCTGATCCTCGCCCTGACTTCAGATGCATGAGATATTGGTTCAGATCTGCAGGGGGTACCTGCCGTGCCCTCGCCCTGAAACCCAAGTCTAGCTTGTCTTCTCAGACTTCCATCATCACACTCCTGGCCCCAAAGCCCTCAAGTTTGGCAATTCCGGACCCACAATGCAGCACTCTGCCTGCCCTCTAGAAAAAAAATGATTGCCTCATGAGCTGCCCAGGCACCTTAAATGAGGGTAAACCTACACAGCACTCGACTTTACCCAAATTATATAGTCTAACCTGGGCACTAATGCACTGTCGAACACATCCTGAGCCCGGACCTCCTGACCAACACCCAGAAAGCTGACCGCACACTGAGCACATAAAACCCGCCATGGCCTTAGGTCATCATCTCTTCCCTACCTCAGTTTTCAGGCTTCAGAACCGAGACCTTATCTCCAATCACTGCCCAGGGGTGAGTCTGATGCAGAAATCAGAACTCCTCCTTACCCATGGCAAGAACCCTTGTGGTTGGCACGTTGTCCAACGATCAGTGTAGGAGAAACCCTGAGGCCCCGCCCATTCTTGAGTGCGACGAGGGCATACACAAGCATTGTGACCCTCAGCATGAGTCCTGTCCTCTAGTAAGTCCTCTCAGTGGCTGGACCATTAGATGTCATAATGGGCTTGACATGTCCCTAGGCCCCAATTTTTAACCAGATTTCTGATTGTCCAGTCGCCCCTCCTAGAGCTCTACTCTGAAATCCCTCATTTGGTGGGACACCTGAGGTTAAAAAAGAAAACAACAACAACAACAACAACAAAATAAAACGGACTTCTTCCAGCCCACAGAATGAACCCAAACTCTTTGGACGGGGCCAAACCACCAGAGAGTAAGACTCGTCCATTTCCCATGAAGTCACCCAGAAATTCCACGACCATGAGTGACACGATATCCCGAGACAAAAACTTGAGCAGGAGCCTCACACTCGCCCTTCTTTCAAATCCCGAAAAGTTCTCCTCATGGTCTGTAGATCAGTCCTGCCATACCTATGACCTGAAACACAAGCCGAGTTTGTGTTTTCAGACAACTGTCCAAAAAGGGCTGGACTACACAACCTACAGGCTCAGGCCCCTGGAGCCAAACCTGAGGACTGTACTTGCCCTCTCCAAGGGAATGGTGTGTGCCCATTCCAATGGCCACAACACTTCTAATAGGATAAACCTCCAAAGTCCCTGATATATCTCAATAGTGGTAGCTTCCCAGGAAAAACAGGGGCAATCTGAGCCCAAATGAGCCCCTACCTGCACTCAGACCCATAGACAGATGTCCTCAGAGGTAAAAAGGAAAGAACAGGCCCCTAGGCACTAATCAGATCCATTGCTTTGGTTTCCAGGCATCTCTCCTCAGAGGCCTGGATTTCCAAAGCAGCATATAGCTGTTTCTTGTTTCACCCATCAGAAAACATCTCATCTACACATGGGAAACTTGCACGTTGGAGCTGTGTCAAAGCCTCTGTTTAGGAGAACCCTTTAGGGCCCCAGTGCCACCGCTTCATTCCAAGGTCTCCATAGACACAAAAGCACATTCGGACCCATCCCCAGGGGTGTGCATTTCAACTCAGCATCCTCGGTAGCTCCCCACAGATCCAGGAGATCTAAACTGTCTTGTTGCTAGGAGACAATTGGAATGCGAGGTGGGCTACCCAGCCATCCATCCTTAGAACCCTGCTCAGAATCATTGGCCTGGAGCCAAACAACAGGTCTCAATTGTCCTGCCGAAGACTCTCTGCAGTTTGGAGCTTCTCACAACTCCCATCATGGGAAAACCCCAATGGCCTCGTGATGCCCCCCCATTCATGAAGGGGCCATCAGGGACAGAAACTCCAACCTGAGCGATCGTCTGATCCTCGCCCTGACTTCAGATGCACGAGATCTCGATTCAGGTGTGTAGATTGTGCCTGCCATGGCCTCACCCAGAAACCTAAGCCTAGCTTGTGTTCTCAGACCTTTGTCGTCAGACTACTGGCCCACAAGGCCTCCAGTTTGGCAATCCAGAACTAAAATGCAGCACTCTGCCTGCCCTCCAGATAAAAAACATTGTCCTCTGGGGCTACCCAGTAACCCCAAATGAGGATCAACCTGCACCGACCTTGGCTGTACCCCAAATACATAGGCTGACCAGGGCACTAATGCCCTTTCTGACACAGCCTGAGCCTGGACCCCCTGGCCCCTCCCAGACAGCTGGCCGCACACTGAGCACATCGAGCCGCCATGGCCTTAGGTCGTCATCTCTTCCCAACCTCGGTTTTCATTTTTCAGAACCTAGATCTTATCTCCAATCACTGTCCATGTTGAAGGTGATGCAGAAATCAGAACTCCTTCCCCATGGCAAGAAACCTTGTGGTTGGCATGTTGTCCAACGTTCAGTGTCGTTGAAACCAGTGTGGCCCATGAGTCCCCGCCCATGCTCTCGGGCCACATTGGTCACAAACACACATTGTGACCCTCAGGCTGAGCCCAGTCCTCAAGTAAGGCCACTCAGTGGCTGGATGAAGAGATAGCATATTGGGCTTGCCATGCCCCTAGGCCCCAATTTTTAACCATAGTTCGGATTGTCCCTTCAGTCTTCCCCACGGCTTTGCTTTGGAATTCCTCTTTTGGTGGGACACCTGAGGTAACAAAACTGAAATGAGTCCTCCCATCCCACAGATTGACGAAAAGCAATTGGGAGTCGGGCCAAATCCTCAGAGAGGAAGATTCGTCCATGGCCCATGAGGCCTCCCCGACATTCCACGGGCATCACTGATACAAAATCCAGAGACAAAAGCCTGAGCAATCGCCACAGACTCGCACTTTCTTCATATCCTGTAGAGTTCTTCTCATGGTTTGTAGATCGGGCCTGCCATACCTACGTCCCCAAACCTAAGCTGAGTTTGTGTTTTCAGACTTCTGTCCTCAAAGTCTTGGGCCACACACCCTCCAGGCTGGGCCCCTGGAGCCACACATTAGGACTGTGCCTACCAATCCATGGGAATTCTGCCCATTCCATGGTCCAAAATCGTACAAATTAGGAGAAACCTCCAACGACCCTTAGGCCATCCCAATAGTGTGGGTCACCCGGAACAAACAAGGGGTGTCTGACACCAGCTGATAATCGACCTCCACTCATACCATAGATGGATGTCCCCAGAGAAGAAGATTGAACCAGACAGGACCCTAGGCCATAATAGGATCCATTGCTATGGGTTACAGGCATGTGTCCTCAAAAGCCTGATTCCAATACGAGCATAGGGGTTTTCCTGAGGCACCCATCAGAACTCATCTCGTCTCCACAAGGAAACCTGTGCATGGGAGCCATGTCCAAAGCTTAGGAAAGTACTTCAGGTTGCCGGTGCCACCGCCCCATTCCAAGGCCCTCATGGACACAAAAACACATTAGGACACATCCTCAGGAAAGTCCATTTCAACTCAGCCACCGAGGTTGCTCCCGCAGAGCCATCAGATCTAAACTGTCTTGTTGCTAGGAGACAATTGGAATGCGAGGCGGGCTTCCCAGGCATCCATCCGCGAACGGTGCTCTGGAGTCATTCCATATGGGATGTCCTGGAGCTGTCCAACAGGTCTCAATTGTCTGGAAGAAGGAATCCTGGAAGGGGGCATCCCACAACTCCCAACGTGGGAAAACCTCAATGGTCTCGAGATTCCGCTCCCTTCATGAAGCGGCCGTCATGCTCAGAAACTCCCACCTGAGCCAACGTCTGATCCTCGCCCTGACTTCAGATGCATGAGATATTGGTTCAGATCTGCAGGGGGTACCTGCCGTGCCCTCGCCCTGAAACCCAAGTCTAGCTTGTCTTCTCAGACTTCCATCCTCACACTCCTGGCCCCAAAGCCCTCAAGTTTGGCAATTCCGGACCCACAATGCAGCACTCTGCCTGCCCTCTAGAAGAAAAATGATTGCCTCATGAGCTGCCCAGGCACCTTAAATGAGGGTAAACCTACACAGCACTCGACTTTACCCAAATTATATAGTCTAACCTGGGCACTAATGCACTGTCGAACACATCCTGAGCCCGGACCTCCTGACCAACACCCAGAAAGCTGACCGCACCCTGAGCACATAAAACCCGCCATGGCCTTAGGACATCATCTCTTCCCTACCTCAGTTTTCAGGCTTCAGAACCGAGACCTTATCTCCAATCACTGCCCAGGGGTGAGTCTGATGCAGAAATCAGAACTCCTCCTTACCCATGGCAAGAACCCTTGTGGTTGGCACGTTGTCCAACGATCAGTGTAGGAGAAACCCTGAGGCCCCGCCCATTCTTGAGTGCGACGAGGGCATACACACGCATTGTGACCCTCAGCATGAGTCTTGTCCTCTAGTAAGTCCTCTCAGTGGCTGGACCATTAGATGTCATAATGGGCTTGATGTGTCCCTAGGCCCCAATTTTTAACCAGATTTCTGATTGTCCAGTCGCCCCTCCTAGGGCTCTACTCTGAAATCCCTCATTTGGTGGGACACCTGAGGTTAAAAAAGAAAACAACAACAACAACAACAACAACAAAATAAAACGGACTTCTTCCAGCCCACAGAATGAACCCAAACTCTTTGGACGGGGCCAAACCACCAGAGAGTAAGACTCGTCCATTTCCCATGAAGTCACCCAGAAATTCCACGACCATGAGTGACACGATCCCGAGACAAAAACTTGAGCAGGAGCCTCACACTCGCCCTTCTTTTAAATCCCGAAAAGTTCTACTCATGGTCTGTAGATCAGTCCTGCCATAGCTATGACCTGAAACATAAGCCGAGTTTGTGTTTTCAGACAACTGTCCAAAAAGGGCTGGACTACACAACCTACAGGCTCAGGCCCCTGGAGCCAAACCTGAGGACTGTACTTGCCCTCTCCAAGGGAATGGTGTGTGCCCATTCCAATGGCCACAACCCTTCTAATAGGATAAACCTCCAAAGTCCCTGATATATCTCAATACTGGTAGCTTCCCAGGAAAATCAGGGGCAATCTGAGCCCAAATGAGCCCCTACCTGCACTCAGACCCATAGACAGATGTCCTCAGAGGTAAAAAGGAAAGAACAGGCCCCTAGGCACTAATCAGATCCATTGCTTTGGTTTCCAGGCATCTCTCCTCAGAGGCCTGGATTTCAAAAGCAGCATATAGCTGTTTCTTGTCTCACCCATCAGAAAACATCTCATCTACACATGGGAAACTTGCACGTTGGAGCTGTGTCAAAGCCTCTGTTTAGGAGAACCCTTTAGGGCCCCAGTGCCACCGCTTCATTCCAAGGTTTCCATAGACACAAAAGCACATTCGGACCCATCCCCAGGCGTGTGCATTTCAACTCAGCATCCTCGGTAGCTCCCCACAGATCCAGGAGATCTAAACTGTCTTGTTGCTAGGAGACAATTGGAATGCGAGGTGGGCTACCCAGCCATCCATCCTTAGAACCCTGCTCAGAATCATTGGCCTGGAGCCAAACAACAGGTCTCAATTGTCCTGCCGAAGACTCTCTGCAGTTTGGAGCTTCTCACAACTCCCATCATGGGAAAACCCCCATGTCCTCGTGATGCCCCCCCATTCATGAAGGGGCCATCAGGGACAGAAACTCCAACCTGAGCGATCGTCTGATCCTCGCCCTGACTTCAGATGCACGAGATCTCGATTCAGGTCTGTAGATTGTGCCTGCCATGGCCTCACCCAGAAACCTAAGCCTAGCTTGTGTTCTCAGACCTTTGTCGTCAGACTACTGGCCCACAAGGCCTCCAGTTTGGCAATCCAGAACTAAAATGCAGCACTCTGCCTGCCCTCCAGATAAAAAGCATTGTCCTCTGGGGCTACCCAGTAACCCCAAATGAGGATCAACCTGCACCGACCTTGGCTGTACCCCCAATACATAGCCTGACCAGAGCACTAATGCCCTTTCTGACACAGCCTGAGCCTGGACCCCCTGGCCCCTCCCAGACAGCTGGCCGCACACTGAGCATATCGAGCCGCCATGGCCTTAGGTCGTCATCTCTTCCCAACATCGGTTTTCAGGTTTCAGAACCTAGACCTTATCTCCAATCACTGTCCATGTTGAAGGTGATGCAGAAATCAGAACTCCTTCCCCATGGCAAGAAACCTTGTGGTTGGCATGTTGTCCAACGTTCAGTGTCGTTGAAACCAGTGTGGCCCATGAGGCCCCGCCCATGCTCGCGGCCACATTGGTCACAAACACACATTGTGACCCTCAGGCTGAGCCCAGTCCTCAAGTAAGGCCACTCAGTGGCTGGATGAAGAGATAGCATATTGGGCTTGCCATGCCCCTAGGCCCCAATTTTTAACCATAGTTCGGATTGTCCCTTCAGTCTTCCCCACGGCTTTGCTTTGGAATTCCTCTTTTGGTGGGACACCTGAGGTAACAAAACTGATATGAGTCCTCCCATCCCACAGATTGACGAAAAGCAATTGGGAGTCGGGCCAAATCCTCAGAGAGGAAGATTCGTCCATGGCCCATGAGGCCTCCCCGACATTCCACGGGCATCACTGATACAAAATCCAGAGACAAAAGCCTGAGCAATCGCCACAGACTCGCACTTTCTTCATATCCTGTAGAGTTCTTCTCATGGTTTGTAGATCGGGCCTGCCATACCTACGTCCCCAAACCTAAGCTGAGTTTGTGTTTTCAGACTTCTGTCCTCAAAGTCTTGGGCCACACACCCTCCAGGCTGGGCCCCTGGAGCCACACATTAGGACTGTGCCTACCAATCCATGGGAATTCTGCCCATTCCATGGTCCAAAATCGTACAAATTAGGAGAAACCTCCAACGACCCTTAGGCCATCCCAATAGTGTGGGTCACCCGGAACAAACAAGGGGTGTCTGACACCAGCTGATAATCGACCTCCACTCATACCATAGATGGATGTCCCCAGAGAAGAAGATTGAACCAGACAGGACCCTAGGCCATAATAGGATCCATTGCTATGGGTTACAGGCATGTGTCCTCAAAAGCCTGATTCCAATACGAGCATAGGGCTTTTCCTGAGGCACCCATCAGAACTCATCTCGTCTCCACAAGGAAACCTGTGCATGGGAGCCATGTCCAAAGCTTAGGAAAGTACTTCAGGTTGCCGGTGCCACCGCCCCATTCCAAGGCCCTCATGGACACAAAAACACATTAGGACACATCCTCAGGAAAGTCCATTTCAACTCAGCCACCGAGGTTGCTCCCGCAGAGCCATCAGATCTAAACTGTCTTGTTGCTAGGAGACAATTGGAATGCGAGGCGGGTTTCCCAGGCATCCATCCGCGAACGGTGCTCTGGAGTCATTCCATATGGGATGTCCTGGAGCTGTCCAACAGGTCTCAATTGTCCGGAAGAAGGAATCCTGGAAGGGGGCATCCCACAACTCCCAACGTGGGAAAACCTCAATGGTCTCGAGATTCCGCTCCCTTCATGAAGCGGCCGTCATGCTCAGAAACTCCCACCTGAGCCAACGTCTGATCCTCGCCCTGACTTCAGATGCATGAGATATTGGTTCAGATCTGCAGGGGGTACCTGTCGTGCCCTCGCCCTGAAACCCAAGTCTAGCTTGTCTTCTCAGACTTCCATCCTCACACTCCTGGCCCCAAAGCCCTCAAGTTTGGCAATTCCGGACCCACAATGCAGCACTCTGCCTGCCCTCTAGAAAAAAAATGATTGCCTCATGAGCTGCCCAGGCACCTTAAATGAGGGTAAACCTACACAGCACTCGACTTTACCCAAATTATATAGTCTAACCTGGGCACTAATACACTGTCGAACACATCCTGAGCCCGGACCTCCTGACCAACACCCAGAAAGCTGACCGCACCCTGAGCACATAAAACCCGCCATGGCCTTAGGTCATCATCTCTTCCCTACCTCAGTTTTCAGGCTTCAGAACCGAGACCTTATCTCCAATCACTGCCCAGGGGTGAGTCTGATGCAGAAATCAGAACTCCTCCTTACCCATGGCAAGAACCCTTGTGGTTGGCACGTTGTCCAACGATCAGTGTAGGAGAAACCCTGAGGCCCCGCCCATTCTTGAGTGCGACGAGGGCATACACAAGCATTGTGACCCTCAGCATGAGTCCTGTCCTCTAGTAAGTCCTCTCAGTGGCTGGACCATTAGATGTCATAATGGGCTTGACATGTCCCTAGGCCCCAATTTTTAACCAGATTTCTGATTGTCCAGTCGCCCCTCCTAGGGCTCTACTCTGAAATCCCTCATTTGGTGGGACACCTGAGGTTAAAAAAGAAAACAACAACAACAACAACAACAAAATAAAACGGACTTCTTCCAGCCCACAGAATGAACCCAAACTCTTTGGACGGGGCCAAACCACCAGAGAGTAAGACTCGTCCATTTCCCATGAAGTCACCCAGAAATTCCACGACCATGAGTGACACGATATCCCGAGACAAAAACTTGAGCAGGAGCCTCACACTCGCCCTTCTTTCAAATCCCGAAAAGTTCTCCTCATGGTCTGTAGATCAGTCCTGCCATACCTATGACCTGAAACATAAGCCGAGTTTGTGTTTTCAGACAACTGTCCAAAAAGGGCTGGACTACACAACCTACAGGCTCAGGCCCCTGGAGCCAAACCTGAGGACTGTACTTGCCCTCTCCAAGGGAATGGTGTGTGCCCATTCCAATGGCCACAACCCTTCTAATAGGATAAACCTCCAAAGTCCCTGATATATCTCAATACTGGAAGCTTCCCAGGAAAATCAGGGGCAATCTGAGCCCAAATGAGCCCCTACCTGCACTCAGACCCATAGACAGATGTCCTCAGAGGTAAAAAGGAAAGAACAGGCCCCTAGGCACTAATCAGATCCATTGCTTTGGTTTCCAGGCATCTCTCCTCAGAGGCCTGGATTTCAAAAGCAGCATATAGCTGTTTCTTGTCTCACCCATCAGAAAACATCTCATCTACACATGGGAAACTTGCACGTTGGAGCTGTGTCAAAGCCTCTGTTTAGGAGAACCCTTTAGGGCCCCAGTGCCACCGCTTCATTCCAAGGTCTCCATAGACACACAAGCACATTCAGACCCATCCCCAGGCGTGTGCATTTCAACTCAGCATCCTCGGTAGCTCCCCAAGATCCAGGAGATCTAAACTGTCTTGTTGCTAGGAGACAATTGGAATGCGAGGTGGGCTACCCAGCCATCCATCCTTAGAACCCTGCTCAGAATCATTGGCCTGGAGCCAAACAACAGGTCTCAATTGTCCTGCCGAAGACTCTCTGCAGTTTGGAGCTTCTCACAACTCCCATCATGGGAAAACCCCCAAGTCCTCGTGATGCCCCCCATTCATGAAGGGGCCATCAGGGACAGAAACTCCAACCTGAGCGATTGTCTGATCCTCGCCCTGACTTCAGATGCACGAGATCTCGATTCAGGTCTGTAGATTGTGTCTGCCATGGCCTCACCCAAAAACCTAAGCCTAGCTTGTGTTCTCAGACTTTTGTCGTCAGACTACTGGCCCACAAGGCCTCCAGTTTGGCAATCCAGAACTAAAATGCAGCACTCTGCCTGCCCTCCAGATAAAAAACATTGTCCTCTGGGGCTACCCAGTAACCCCAAATGAGGATCAACCTGCACCGACCTTGGCTGTACCCCAAATACATAGGCTGACCAGGGCACTAATGCCCTTTCTGACACAGCCTGAGCCTGGACCCCCTGGCCCCTCCCAGACAGCTGGCCGCACACTGAGCACATCGAGCCGCCATGGCCTTAGGTCGTCATCTCTTCCCAACCTCGGTTTTCAGGTTTCAGAACCTAGACCTTATCTCCAATCACTGTCCATGTTGAAGGTGATGCAGAAATCAGAACTCCTTCCCCATGGCAAGAAACCTTGTGGTTGGCATGTTGTCCAACGTTCAGTGTCGTTGAAACCAGTGTGGCCCATGTGGCCCCGCCCATGCTCGCGGGCCACATTGGTCACAAACACACATTGTGACCCTCAGGCTGAGCCCTGTCCTCAAGTAAGGCCACTCAGTGGCTGGATGAAGAGATAGCATATTGGGCTTGCCATGCCCCTAGGCCCCAATTTTTAACCATAGTTCGGATTGTCCCTTCAGTCTTCCCCACGGCTTTGCTTTGGAATTCCTCTTTTGGAGGGACACCTGAGGTAACAAAACTGAAATGAGTCCTCCCATCCCAGAGATTGACGAAAAGCAATTGGGAGTCGGGCCAAATCCTCAGAGAGGAAGATTCGTCCATGGCCCATGAGGCCTCCCCGACATTCCACGGGCATCACTGATACAAAATCCAGAGACAAAAGCCTGAGCAATCGCCACAGACTCGCACTTTCTTCATATCCTGTAGAGTTCTTCTCATGGTTTGTAGATCGGGCCTGCCATACCTACGTCCCCAAACCTAAGCTGAGTTTGTGTTTTCAGACTTCTGTCCTCAAAGTCTTGGGCCACACACCCTCCAGGCTGGGCCCCTGGAGCCACACATTAGGACTGTGCCTACCAATCCATGGGAATTCTGCCCATTCCATGGTCCAAAATCGTACAAATTAGGAGAAACCTCCAACGACCCTTAGGCCATCCCAATAGTGTGGGTCACCCGGAACAAACAAGGGGTGTCTGACACCAGCTGATAATCGACCTCCACTCATACCATAGATGGATGTCCCCAGAGAAGAAGATTGAACCAGACAGGACCCTAGGCCATAATAGGATCCATTGCTATGGGTTACAGGCATGTGTCCTCAAAAGCCTGATTCCAATACGAGCATAGGGGTTTTCCTGAGGCACCCATCAGAACTCATCTCGTCTCCACAAGGAAACCTGTGCATGGGAGCCATGTCCAAAGCTTAGGAAAGTACTTCAGGTTGCCGGTGCCACCGCCCCATTCCAAGGCCCTCATGGACACAAAAACACATTAGGACACATCCTCAGGAAAGTCCATTTCAACTCAGCCACCGAGGTTGCTCCCGCAGAGCCATCAGATCTAAACTGTCTTGTTGCTAGGAGACAATTGGAATGCGAGGCGGGCTTCCCAGGCATCCATCCGCGAACGGTGCTCTGGAGTCATTCCATATGGGATGTCCTGGAGCTGTCCAACAGGTCTCAATTGTCTGGAAGAAGGAATCCTGGAAGGGGGCATCCCACAACTCCCAACGTGGGAAAACCTCAATGGTCTCGAGATTCCGCTCCCTTCATGAAGCGGCCGTCATGCTCAGAAACTCCCACCTGAGCCAACGTCTGATCCTCGCCCTGACTTCAGATGCATGAGATATTGGTTCAGATCTGCAGGGGGTACCTGCCGTGCCCTCGCCCTGAAACCCAAGTCTAGCTTGTCTTCTCAGACTTCCATCCTCACACTCCTGGCCCCAAAGCCCTCAAGTTTGGCAATTCCGGACCCACAATGCAGCACTCTGCCTGCCCTCTAGAAGAAAAATGATTGCCTCATGAGCTGCCCAGGCACCTTAAATGAGGGTAAACCTACACAGCACTCGACTTTACCCAAATTATATAGTCTAACCTGGGCACTAATGCACTGTCGAACACATCCTGAGCCCGGACCTCCTGACCAACACCCAGAAAGCTGACCGCACCCTGAGCACATAAAACCCGCCATGGCCTTAGGACATCATCTCTTCCCTACCTCAGTTTTCAGGCTTCAGAACCGAGACCTTATCTCCAATCACTGCCCAGGGGTGAGTCTGATGCAGAAATCAGAACTCCTCCTTACCCATGGCAAGAACCCTTGTGGTTGGCACGTTGTCCAACGATCAGTGTATGAGAAACCCTGAGGCCCCGCCCATTCTTGAGTGCGACGAGGGCATACACACGCATTGTGACCCTCAGCATGAGTCCTGTCCTCTAGTAAGTCCTCTCAGTGGCTGGACCATTAGATGTCATAATGGGCTTGATGTGTCCCTAGGCCCCAATTTTTAACCAGATTTCTGATTGTCCAGTCGCCCCTCCTAGGGCTCTACTCTGAAATCCCTCATTTGGTGGGACACCTGAGGTTAAAAAAGAAAACAACAACAACAACAACAACAACAAAATAAAACGGACTTCTTCCAGCCCACAGAATGAACCCAAACTCTTTGGACGGGGCCAAACCACCAGAGAGTAAGACTCGTCCATTTCCCATGAAGTCACCCAGAAATTCCACGACCATGAGTGACACGATCCCGAGACAAAAACTTGAGCAGGAGCCTCACACTCGCCCTTCTTTTAAATCCCGAAAAGTTCTACTCATGGTCTGTAGATCAGTCCTGCCATAGCTATGACCTGAAACATAAGCCGAGTTTGTGTTTTCAGACAACTGTCCAAAAAGGGCTGGACTACACAACCTACAGGCTCAGGCCCCTGGAGCCAAACCTGAGGACTGTACTTGCCCTCTCCAAGGGAATGGTGTGTGCCCATTCCAATGGCCACAACCCTTCTAATAGGATAAACCTCCAAAGTCCCTGATATATCTCAATACTGGTAGCTTCCCAGGAAAATCAGGGGCAATCTGAGCCCAAATGAGCCCCTACCTGCACTCAGACCCATAGACAGATGTCCTCAGAGGTAAAAAGGAAAGAACAGGCCCCTAGGCACTAATCAGATCCATTGCTTTGGTTTCCAGGCATCTCTCCTCAGAGGCCTGGATTTCAAAAGCAGCATATAGCTGTTTCTTGTCTCACCCATCAGAAAACATCTCATCTACACATGGGAAACTTGCACGTTGGAGCTGTGTCAAAGCCTCTGTTTAGGAGAACCCTTTAGGGCCCCAGTGCCACCGCTTCATTCCAAGGTTTCCATAGACACAAAAGCACATTCGGACCCATCCCCAGGCGTGTGCATTTCAACTCAGCATCCTCGGTAGCTCCCCACAGATCCAGGAGATCTAAACTGTCTTGTTGCTAGGAGACAATTGGAATGCGAGGTGGGCTACCCAGCCATCCATCCTTAGAACCCTGCTCAGAATCATTGGCCTGGAGCCAAACAACAGGTCTCAATTGTCCTGCCGAAGACTCTCTGCAGTTTGGAGCTTCTCACAACTCCCATCATGGGAAAACCCCCATGTCCTCGTGATGCCCCCCCATTCATGAAGGGGCCATCAGGGACAGAAACTCCAACCTGAGCGATCGTCTGATCCTCGCCCTGACTTCAGATGCACGAGATCTCGATTCAGGTCTGTAGATTGTGCCTGCCATGGCCTCACCCAGAAACCTAAGCCTAGCTTGTGTTCTCAGACCTTTGTCGTCAGACTACTGGCCCACAAGGCCTCCAGTTTGGCAATCCAGAACTAAAATGCAGCACTCTGCCTGCCCTCCAGATAAAAAGCATTGTCCTCTGGGGCTACCCAGTAACCCCAAATGAGGATCAACCTGCACCGACCTTGGCTGTACCCCCAATACATAGCCTGACCAGAGCACTAATGCCCTTTCTGACACAGCCTGAGCCTGGACCCCCTGGCCCCTCCCAGACAGCTGGCCGCACACTGAGCATATCGAGCCGCCATGGCCTTAGGTCGTCATCTCTTCCCAACATCGGTTTTCAGGTTTCAGAACCTAGACCTTATCTCCAATCACTGTCCATGTTGAAGGTGATGCAGAAATCAGAACTCCTTCCCCATGGCAAGAAACCTTGTGGTTGGCATGTTGTCCAACGTTCAGTGTCGTTGAAACCAGTGTGGCCCATGAGGCCCCGCCCATGCTCGCGGCCACATTGGTCACAAACACACATTGTGACCCTCAGGCTGAGCCCAGTCCTCAAGTAAGGCCACTCAGTGGCTGGATGAAGAGATAGCATATTGGGCTTGCCATGCCCCTAGGCCCCAATTTTTAACCATAGTTCGGATTGTCCCTTCAGTCTTCCCCACGGCTTTGCTTTGGAATTCCTCTTTTGGTGGGACACCTGAGGTAACAAAACTGAAATGAGTCCTCCCATCCCACAGATTGACGAAAAGCAATTGGGAGTCGGGCCAAATCCTCAGAGAGGAAGATTCGTCCATGGCCCATGAGGCCTCCCCGACATTCCACGGGCATCACTGATACAAAATCCAGAGACAAAAGCCTGAGCAATCGCCACAGACTGGCACTTTCTTCATATCCTGTAGAGTTCTTCTCATGGTTTGTAGATCGGGCCTGCCATACCTACGTCCCCAAACCTAAGCTGAGTTTGTGTTTTCAGACTTCTGTCCTCAAAGTCTTGGGCCACACACCCTCCAGGCTGGGCCCCTGGAGCCACACATTAGGACTGTGCCTACCAATCCATGGGAATTCTGCCCATTCCATGGTCCAAAATCGTACAAATTAGGAGAAACCTCCAACGACCCTTAGGCCATCCCAATAGTGTGGGTCACCCGGAACAAACAAGGGGTGTCTGACACCAGCTGATAATCGACCTCCACTCATACCATAGATGGATGTCCCCAGAGAAGAAGATTGAACCAGACAGGACCCTAGGCCATAATAGGATCCATTGCTATGGGTTACAGGCATGTGTCCTCAAAAGCCTGATTCCAATACGAGCATAGGGGTTTTCCTGAGGCACCCATCAGAACTCATCTCGTCTCCACAAGGAAACCTGTGCATGGGAGCCATGTCCAAAGCTTAGGAAAGTACTTCAGGTTGCCGGTGCCACCGCCCCATTCCAAGGCCCTCATGGACACAAAAACACATTAGGACACATCCTCAGGAAAGTCCATTTCAACTCAGCCACCGAGGTTGCTCCCGCAGAGCCATCAGATCTAAACTGTCTTGTTGCTAGGAGACAATTGGAATGCGAGGCGGGTTTCCCAGGCATCCATCCGCGAACGGTGCTCTGGAGTCATTCCATATGGGATGTCCTGGAGCTGTCCAACAGGTCTCAATTGTCCGGAAGAAGGAATCCTGGAAGGGGGCATCCCACAACTCCCAACGTGGGAAAACCTCAATGGTCTCGAGATTCCGCTCCCTTCATGAAGCGGCCGTCATGCTCAGAAACTCCCACCTGAGCCAACGTCTGATCCTCGCCCTGACTTCAGATGCATGAGATATTGGTTCAGATCTGCAGGGGGTACCTGTCGTGCCCTCGCCCTGAAACCCAAGTCTAGCTTGTCTTCTCAGACTTCCATCCTCACACTCCTGGCCCCAAAGCCCTCAAGTTTGGCAATTCCGGACCCACAATGCAGCACTCTGCCTGCCCTCTAGAAGAAAAATGATTGCCTCATGAGCTGCCCAGGCACCTTAAATGAGGGTAAACCTACACAGCACTCGACTTTACCCAAATTATATAGTCTAACCTGGGCACTAATGCACTGTCGAACACATCCTGAGCCCGGACCTCCTGACCAACACCCAGAAAGCTGACCGCACCCTGAGCACATAAAACCCGCCATGGCCTTAGGTCATCATCTCTTCCCTACCTCAGTTTTCAGGCTTCAGAACCGAGACCTTATCTCCAATCACTGCCCAGGGGTGAGTCTGATGCAGAAATCAGAACTCCTCCTTACCCATGGCAAGAACCCTTGTGGTTGGCACGTTGTCCAACGATCAGTGTAGGAGAAACCCTGAGGCCCCGCCCATTCTTGAGTGCGACGAGGGCATACACAAGCATTGTGACCCTCAGCATGAGTCCTGTCCTCTAGTAAGTCCTCTCAGTGGCTGGACCATTAGATGTCATAATGGGCTTGACATGTCCCTAGGCCCCAATTTTATACCAGATTTCTGATTGTCCAGTCGCCCCTCCTAGGGCTCTACTCTGAAATCCCTCATTTGGTGGGACACCTGAGGTTAAAAAAGAAAACAACAACAACAACAACAACAAAATAAAACGGACTTCTTCCAGCCCACAGAATGAACCCAAACTCTTTGGACGGGGCCAAACCACCAGAGAGTAAGACTCGTCCATTTCCCATGAAGTCACCCAGAAATTCCACGACCATGAGTGACACGATATCCCGAGACAAAAACTTGAGCAGGAGCCTCACACTCGCCCTTCTTTCAAATCCCGAAAAGTTCTCCTCATGGTCTGTAGATCAGTCCTGCCATACCTATGACCTGAAACATAAGCCGAGTTTGTGTTTTCAGACAACTGTCCAAAAAGGGCTGGACTACACAACCTACAGGCTCAGGCCCCTGGAGCCAAACCTGAGGACTGTACTTGCCCTCTCCAAGGGAATGGTGTGTGCCCATTCCAATGGCCACAACCCTTCTAATAGGATAAACCTCCAAAGTCCCTGATATATCTCAATACTGGAAGCTTCCCAGGAAAATCAGGGGCAATCTGAGCCCAAATGAGCCCCTACCTGCACTCAGACCCATAGACAGATGTCCTCAGAGGTAAAAAGGAAAGAACAGGCCCTTAGGCACTAATCAGATCCATTGCTTTGGTTTCCAGGCATCTCTCCTCAGAGGCCTGGATTTCAAAAGCAGCATATAGCTGTTTCTTGTCTCACCCATCAGAAAACATCTCATCTACACATGGGAAACTTGCACGTTGGAGCTGTGTCAAAGCCTCTGTTTAGGAGAACCCTTTAGGGCCCCAGTGCCACCGCTTCATTCCAAGGTTTCCATAGACACAAAAGCACATTCGGACCCATCCCCAGGCGTGTGCATTTCAACTCAGCATCCTCGGTAGCTCCCCACAGATCCAGGAGATCTAAACTGTCTTGTTGCTAGGAGACAATTGGAATGCGAGGTGGGCTACCCAGCCATCCATCCTTAGAACCCTGCTCAGAATCATTGGCCTGGAGCCAAACAACAGGTCTCAATTGTCCTGCCGAAGACTCTCTGCAGTTTGGAGCTTCTCAAGACTCCCATCATGGGAAAACCCCCATGTCCTCGTGATGCCCTTCCATTCATGAAGGGGCCATCAGGGACAGAAACTCCAACCTGAGCGATCGTCTGATCCTCGCCCTGACTTCAGATGCACGAGATCTCGATTCAGGTCTGTAGATTGTGCCTGCCATGGCCTCACCCAGAAACCTAAGCCTAGCTTGTGTTCTCAGACCTTTGTCGTCAGACTACTGGCCCACAAGGCCTCCAGTTTGGCAATCCAGAACTAAAATGCAGCACTCTGCCTGCCCTCCAGATAAAATCATTGTCCTCTGGGGCTACCCAGTAACCCCAAATGAGGATCAACCTGCACCGACCTTGGCTGTACCCCAAATACATAGCCTGACCAGGGCACTAATGCCCTTTCTGACACAGCCTGAGCCTGGACCCCCTGGCCCCTCCCAGACAGCTGGCCGCACACTGAGCATATCGAGCCGCCATGGCCTTAGGTCGTCATCTCTTCCCAACCTCGGTTTTCAGGTTTCAGAACCTAGACCTTATCTCTAATCACTGTCCATGTTGAAGGTGATGCAGAAATCAGAACTCCTTCCCCATGGCAAGAAACCTTGTGGTTGGCATGTTGTCCAACGTTCAGTGTCGTTGAAACCAGTGTGGCCCATGAGTCCCCGCCCATGCTCGCGGGCCACATTGGTCACAAACACACATTGTGACCCTCAGGCTGAGCCCAGTCCTCAAGTAAGGCCACTCAGTGGCTGGATGAAGAGATAGCATATTGGGCTTGCCATGCCCCTAGGCCCCAATTTTTAACCATAGTTCGGATTGTCCCTTCAGTCTTCCCCAAGGCTTTGCTTTGGAATTCCTCTTTTGGTGGGACACCTGAGGTAACAAAACTGAAATGAGT
This sequence comes from Mustela nivalis, assembly GCF_964662115.1. Taxonomy (NCBI): domain Eukaryota; kingdom Metazoa; phylum Chordata; class Mammalia; order Carnivora; family Mustelidae; genus Mustela; species Mustela nivalis. Next base: position 124,542 of record NW_028136276.1, on the reverse strand, counting down.
CCTCCCATCCCACAGATTGACGAAAAGCAATTGGGAGTCGGGCAATCCTCAGAGAGGAAGATTCGTCCATGGCCCATGAGGCTTCCCCGACATTCCACGGCCATCACTGATACAAAATCCAGAGACAAAAGCCTGAGCAATCGCCACAGACTCGCACTTTCTTCATATCCTGTAGAGTTCTTCTCATGCTTTGTAGATCGGGCCTGCCATACCTACGTCCCCAAACCTAAGCTGAGTTTGTGTTTTCAGACTTCTGTCCTCAAAGTCTTGGGCCACACACCCTCCAGGCTGGGCCCCTGGAGCCACACATTAGGACTGTGCCTACCAATCCATGGGAATTCTGCCCATTCCATGGTCCAAAATCGTACAAATTAGGAGAAACCTCCAACGACCCTTAGGCCATCCCAATAGTGTGGGTCACCCGGAACAAACAAGGGGTGTCTGACACCAGCTGATAATCGACCTCCACTCATACCATAGATGGATGTCCCCAGAGAAGAAGATTGAACCAGACAGGACCCTAGGCCATAATAGGATCCATTGCTATGGGTTACAGGCATGTGTCCTCAAAAGCCTGATTCCAATACGAGCATAGGGCTTTTCCTGAGGCACCCATCAGAACTCATCTCGTCTCCACAAGGAAACCTGTGCATGGGAGCCATGTCCAAAGCTTAGGAAAGTACTTCAGGTTGCCGGTGCCACCGCCCCATTCCAAGGCCCTCATGGACACAAAAACACATTAGGACACATCCTCAGGAAAGTCCATTTCAACTCAGCCACCGAGGTTGCTCCCGCAGAGCCATCAGATCTAAACTGTCTTGTTGCTAGGAGACAATTGGAATGCGAGGCGGGCTTCCCAGGCATCCATCCGCGAACGGTGCTCTGGAGTCATTCCATATGGGATGTCCTGGAGCTGTCCAACAGGTCTCAATTGTCCGGAAGAAGGAATCCTGGAAGGGGGCATCCCAGAACTCCCAACGTGGGAAAACCTCAATGGTCTCGAGATTCCGCTCCCTTCATGAAGCGGCCGTCATGCTCAGAAACTCCCACCTGAGCCAACGTCTGATCCTCGCCCTGACTTCAGATGCATGAGATATTGGTTCAGATCTGCAGGGGGTACCTGCCGTGCCCTCGCCCTGAAACCCAAGTCTAGCTTGTCTTCTCAGACTTCCATCATCACACTCCTGGCCCCAAAGCCCTCAAGTTTGGCAATTCCGGACCCACAATGCAGCACTCTGCCTGCCCTCTAGAAAAAAAATGATTGCCTCATGAGCTGCCCAGGCACCTTAAATGAGGGTAAACCTACACAGCACTCGACTTTACCCAAATTATATAGTCTAACCTGGGCACTAATGCACTGTCGAACACATCCTGAGCCCGGACCTCCTGACCAACACCCAGAAAGCTGACCGCACACTGAGCACATAAAACCCGCCATGGCCTTAGGTCATCATCTCTTCCCTACCTCAGTTTTCAGGCTTCAGAACCGAGACCTTATCTCCAATCACTGCCCAGGGGTGAGTCTGATGCAGAAATCAGAACTCCTCCTTACCCATGGCAAGAACCCTTGTGGTTGGCACGTTGTCCAACGATCAGTGTAGGAGAAACCCTGAGGCCCCGCCCATTCTTGAGTGCGACGAGGGCATACACAAGCATTGTGACCCTCAGCATGAGTCCTGTCCTCTAGTAAGTCCTCTCAGTGGCTGGACCATTAGATGTCATAATGGGCTTGACATGTCCCTAGGCCCCAATTTTTAACCAGATTTCTGATTGTCCAGTCGCCCCTCCTAGAGCTCTACTCTGAAATCCCTCATTTGGTGGGACACCTGAGGTTAAAAAAGAAAACAACAACAACAACAACAACAAAATAAAACGGACTTCTTCCAGCCCACAGAATGAACCCAAACTCTTTGGACGGGGCCAAACCACCAGAGAGTAAGACTCGTCCATTTCCCATGAAGTCACCCAGAAATTCCACGACCATGAGTGACACGATATCCCGAGACAAAAACTTGAGCAGGAGCCTCACACTCGCCCTTCTTTCAAATCCCGAAAAGTTCTCCTCATGGTCTGTAGATCAGTCCTGCCATACCTATGACCTGAAACACAAGCCGAGTTTGTGTTTTCAGACAACTGTCCAAAAAGGGCTGGACTACACAACCTACAGGCTCAGGCCCCTGGAGCCAAACCTGAGGACTGTACTTGCCCTCTCCAAGGGAATGGTGTGTGCCCATTCCAATGGCCACAACACTTCTAATAGGATAAACCTCCAAAGTCCCTGATATATCTCAATAGTGGTAGCTTCCCAGGAAAAACAGGGGCAATCTGAGCCCAAATGAGCCCCTACCTGCACTCAGACCCATAGACAGATGTCCTCAGAGGTAAAAAGGAAAGAACAGGCCCCTAGGCACTAATCAGATCCATTGCTTTGGTTTCCAGGCATCTCTCCTCAGAGGCCTGGATTTCCAAAGCAGCATATAGCTGTTTCTTGTTTCACCCATCAGAAAACATCTCATCTACACATGGGAAACTTGCACGTTGGAGCTGTGTCAAAGCCTCTGTTTAGGAGAACCCTTTAGGGCCCCAGTGCCACCGCTTCATTCCAAGGTCTCCATAGACACAAAAGCACATTCGGACCCATCCCCAGGGGTGTGCATTTCAACTCAGCATCCTCGGTAGCTCCCCACAGATCCAGGAGATCTAAACTGTCTTGTTGCTAGGAGACAATTGGAATGCGAGGTGGGCTACCCAGCCATCCATCCTTAGAACCCTGCTCAGAATCATTGGCCTGGAGCCAAACAACAGGTCTCAATTGTCCTGCCGAAGACTCTCTGCAGTTTGGAGCTTCTCACAACTCCCATCATGGGAAAACCCCAATGGCCTCGTGATGCCCCCCCATTCATGAAGGGGCCATCAGGGACAGAAACTCCAACCTGAGCGATCGTCTGATCCTCGCCCTGACTTCAGATGCACGAGATCTCGATTCAGGTGTGTAGATTGTGCCTGCCATGGCCTCACCCAGAAACCTAAGCCTAGCTTGTGTTCTCAGACCTTTGTCGTCAGACTACTGGCCCACAAGGCCTCCAGTTTGGCAATCCAGAACTAAAATGCAGCACTCTGCCTGCCCTCCAGATAAAAAACATTGTCCTCTGGGGCTACCCAGTAACCCCAAATGAGGATCAACCTGCACCGACCTTGGCTGTACCCCAAATACATAGGCTGACCAGGGCACTAATGCCCTTTCTGACACAGCCTGAGCCTGGACCCCCTGGCCCCTCCCAGACAGCTGGCCGCACACTGAGCACATCGAGCCGCCATGGCCTTAGGTCGTCATCTCTTCCCAACCTCGGTTTTCATTTTTCAGAACCTAGATCTTATCTCCAATCACTGTCCATGTTGAAGGTGATGCAGAAATCAGAACTCCTTCCCCATGGCAAGAAACCTTGTGGTTGGCATGTTGTCCAACGTTCAGTGTCGTTGAAACCAGTGTGGCCCATGAGGCCCCGCCCATGCTCGCGGGCCTCATTGGTCACAAACACACATTGTGACCCTCAGGCTGAGCCCAGTCCTGAAGTAAGGCCACTCAGTGGCTGGATGAAGAGATAGCATATTGGGCTTGCCATGCCCCTAGGCCCCAATTTTTAACCATAGTTCGGATTGTCCCTTCAGTCTTCCCCACGGCTTTGCTTTGGAATGCCTCTTTTGGAGGGACACCTGAGGTAACAAAACTGAAATGAGTCCTCCCATCCCAGAGATTGACGAAAAGCAATTGGGAGTCGGGCCAAATCCTCAGAGAGGAAGATTCGTCCATGGCCCATGAGGCCTCCCCGACATTCCACGGCCATCACTGATACAAAATCCAGAGACAAAAGCCTGAGCAATCGCCACAGACTCGCACTTTCTTCATATCCTGTAGAGTTCTTCTCATGGTTTGTAGATCGGGCCTGCCATACCTACGTCCCCAAACCTAAGCTGAGTTTGTGTTTTCAGACTTCTGTCCTCAAAGTCTTGGGCCACACACCCTCCAGGCTGGGCCCCTGGAGCCACACATTAGGACTGTGCCTACCAATCCATGGGAATTCTGCCCATTCCATGGTCCAAAATCGTACAAATTAGGAGAAACCTCCAACGACCCTTAGGCCATCCCAATAGTGTGGGTCACCCGGAACAAACAAGGGGTGTCTGACACCAGCTGATAATCGACCTCCACTCATACCATAGATGGATGTCCCCAGAGAAGAAGATTGAACCAGACAGGACCCTAGGCCATAATAGGATCCATTGCTATGGGTTACAGGCATGTGTCCTCAAAAGCCTGATTCCAATACGAGCATAGGGGTTTTCCTGAGGCACCCATCAGAACTCATCTCGTCTCCACAAGGAAACCTGTGCATGGGAGCCATGTCCAAAGCTTAGGAAAGTACTTCAGGTTGCCGGTGCCACCGCCCCATTCCAAGGCCCTCATGGACACAAAAACACATTAGGACACATCCTCAGGAAAGTCCATTTCAACTCAGCCACCGAGGTTGCTCCCGCAGAGCCATCAGATCTAAACTGTCTTGTTGCTAGGAGACAATTGGAATGCGAGGCGGGCTTCCCAGGCATCCATCCGCGAACGGTGCTCTGGAGTCATTCCATATGGGATGTCCTGGAGCTGTCCAACAGGTCTCAATTGTCTGGAAGAAGGAATCCTGGAAGGGGGCATCCCACAACTCCCAACGTGGGAAAACCTCAATGGTCTCGAGATTCCGCTCCCTTCATGAAGCGGCCGTCATGCTCAGAAACTCCCACCTGAGCCAACGTCTGATCCTCGCCCTGACTTCAGATGCATGAGATATTGGTTCAGATCTGCAGGGGGTACCTGCCGTGCCCTCGCCCTGAAACCCAAGTCTAGCTTGTCTTCTCAGACTTCCATCCTCACACTCCTGGCCCCAAAGCCCTCAAGTTTGGCAATTCCGGACCCACAATGCAGCACTCTGCCTGCCCTCTAGAAGAAAAATGATTGCCTCATGAGCTGCCCAGGCACCTTAAATGAGGGTAAACCTACACAGCACTCGACTTTACCCAAATTATATAGTCTAACCTGGGCACTAATGCACTGTCGAACACATCCTGAGCCCGGACCTCCTGACCAACACCCAGAAAGCTGACCGCACCCTGAGCACATAAAACCCGCCATGGCCTTATGACATCATCTCTTCCCTACCTCAGTTTTCAGGCTTCAGAACCGAGACCTTATCTCCAATCACTGCCCAGGGGTGAGTCTGATGCAGAAATCAGAACTCCTCCTTACCCATGGCAAGAACCCTTGTGGTTGGCACGTTGTCCAACGATCAGTGTATGAGAAACCCTGAGGCCCCGCCCATTCTTGAGTGCGACGAGGGCATACACACGCATTGTGACCCTCAGCATGAGTCCTGTCCTCTAGTAAGTCCTCTCAGTGGCTGGACCATTAGATGTCATAATGGGCTTGACGTGTCCCTAGGCCCCAATTTTTAACCAGATTTCTGATTGTCCAGTCGCCCCTCCTAGGGCTCTACTCTGAAATCCCTCATTTGGTGGGACACCTGAGGTTAAAAAAGAAAACAACAACAACAACAACAACAACAAAATAAAACGGACTTCTTCCAGCCCACAGAATGAACCCAAACTCTTTGGACGGGGCCAAACCACCAGAGAGTAAGACTCGTCCATTTCCCATGAAGTCACCCAGAAATTCCACGACCATGAGTGACACGATCCCGAGACAAAAACTTGAGCAGGAGCCTCACACTCGCCCTTCTTTTAAATCCCGAAAAGTTCTACTCATGGTCTGTAGATCAGTCCTGCCATAGCTATGACCTGAAACATAAGCCGAGTTTGTGTTTTCAGACAACTGTCCAAAAAGGGCTGGACTACACAACCTACAGGCTCAGGCCCCTGGAGCCAAACCTGAGGACTGTACTTGCCCTCTCCAAGGGAATGGTGTGTGCCCATTCCAATGGCCACAACCCTTCTAATAGGATAAACCTCCAAAGTCCCTGATATATCTCAATACTGGTAGCTTCCCAGGAAAATCAGGGGCAATCTGAGCCCAAATGAGCCCCTACCTGCACTCAGACCCATAGACAGATGTCCTCAGAGGTAAAAAGGAAAGAACAGGCCCCTAGGCACTAATCAGATCCATTGCTTTGGTTTCCAGGCATCTCTCCTCAGAGGCCTGGATTTCAAAAGCAGCATATAGCTGTTTCTTGTCTCACCCATCAGAAAACATCTCATCTACACATGGGAAACTTGCACGTTGGAGCTGTGTCAAAGCCTCTGTTTAGGAGAACCCTTTAGGGCCCCAGTGCCACCGCTTCATTCCAAGGTTTCCATAGACACAAAAGCACATTCGGACCCATCCCCAGGCGTGTGCATTTCAACTCAGCATCCTCGGTAGCTCCCCACAGATCCAGGAGATCTAAACTGTCTTGTTGCTAGGAGACAATTGGAATGCGAGGTGGGCTACCCAGCCATCCATCCTTAGAACCCTGCTCAGAATCATTGGCCTGGAGCCAAACAACAGGTCTCAATTGTCCTGCCGAAGACTCTCTGCAGTTTGGAGCTTCTCACAACTCCCATCATGGGAAAACCCCCATGTCCTCGTGATGCCCCCCCATTCATGAAGGGGCCATCAGGGACAGAAACTCCAACCTGAGCGATCGTCTGATCCTCGCCCTGACTTCAGATGCACGAGATCTCGATTCAGGTCTGTAGATTGTGCCTGCCATGGCCTCACCCAGAAACCTAAGCCTAGCTTGTGTTCTCAGACCTTTGTCGTCAGACTACTGGCCCACAAGGCCTCCAGTTTGGCAATCCAGAACTAAAATGCAGCACTCTGCCTGCCCTCCAGATAAAAAGCATTGTCCTCTGGGGCTACCCAGTAACCCCAAATGAGGATCAACCTGCACCGACCTTGGCTGTACCCCCAATACATAGCCTGACCAGAGCACTAATGCCCTTTCTGACACAGCCTGAGCCTGGACCCCCTGGCCCCTCCCAGACAGCTGGCCGCACACTGAGCATATCGAGCCGCCATGGCCTTAGGTCGTCATCTCTTCCCAACATCGGTTTTCAGGTTTCAGAACCTAGACCTTATCTCCAATCACTGTCCATGTTGAAGGTGATGCAGAAATCAGAACTCCTTCCCCATGGCAAGAAACCTTGTGGTTGGCATGTTGTCCAACGTTCAGTGTCGTTGAAACCAGTGTGGCCCATGAGGCCCCGCCCATGCTCGCGGCCACATTGGTCACAAACACACATTGTGACCCTCAGGCTGAGCCCAGTCCTCAAGTAAGGCCACTCAGTGGCTGGATGAAGAGATAGCATATTGGGCTTGCCATGCCCCTAGGCCCCAATTTTTAACCATAGTTCGGATTGTCCCTTCAGTCTTCCCCACGGCTTTGCTTTGGAATTCCTCTTTTGGTGGGACACCTGAGGTAACAAAACTGATATGAGTCCTCCCATCCCACAGATTGACGAAAAGCAATTGGGAGTCGGGCCAAATCCTCAGAGAGGAAGATTCGTCCATGGCCCATGAGGCCTCCCCGACATTCCACGGGCATCACTGATACAAAATCCAGAGACAAAAGCCTGAGCAATCGCCACAGACTCGCACTTTCTTCATATCCTGTAGAGTTCTTCTCATGGTTTGTAGATCGGGCCTGCCATACCTACGTCCCCAAACCTAAGCTGAGTTTGTGTTTTCAGACTTCTGTCCTCAAAGTCTTGGGCCACACACCCTCCAGGCTGGGCCCCTGGAGCCACACATTAGGACTGTGCCTACCAATCCATGGGAATTCTGCCCATTCCATGGTCCAAAATCGTACAAATTAGGAGAAACCTCCAACGACCCTTAGGCCATCCCAATAGTGTGGGTCACCCGGAACAAACAAGGGGTGTCTGACACCAGCTGATAATCGACCTCCACTCATACCATAGATGGATGTCCCCAGAGAAGAAGATTGAACCAGACAGGACCCTAGGCCATAATAGGATCCATTGCTATGGGTTACAGGCATGTGTCCTCAAAAGCCTGATTCCAATACGAGCATAGGGCTTTTCCTGAGGCACCCATCAGAACTCATCTCGTCTCCACAAGGAAACCTGTGCATGGGAGCCATGTCCAAAGCTTAGGAAAGTACTTCAGGTTGCCGGTGCCACCGCCCCATTCCAAGGCCCTCATGGACACAAAAACACATTAGGACACATCCTCAGGAAAGTCCATTTCAACTCAGCCACCGAGGTTGCTCCCGCAGAGCCATCAGATCTAAACTGTCTTGTTGCTAGGAGATAATTGGAATGCGAGGCGGGTTTCCCAGGCATCCATCCGCGAACGGTGCTCTGGAGTCATTCCATATGGGATGTCCTGGAGCTGTCCAACAGGTCTCAATTGTCCGGAAGAAGGAATCCTGGAAGGGGGCATCCCACAACTCCCAACGTGGGAAAACCTCAATGGTCTCGAGATTCCGCTCCCTTCATGAAGCGGCCGTCATGCTCAGAAACTCCCACCTGAGCCAACGTCTGATCCTCGCCCTGACTTCAGATGCATGAGATATTGGTTCAGATCTGCAGGGGGTACCTGTCGTGCCCTCGCCCTGAAACCCAAGTCTAGCTTGTCTTCTCAGACTTCCATCCTCACACTCCTGGCCCCAAAGCCCTCAAGTTTGGCAATTCCGGACCCACAATGCAGCACTCTGCCTGCCCTCTAGAAAAAAAATGATTGCCTCATGAGCTGCCCAGGCACCTTAAATGAGGGTAAACCTACACAGCACTCGACTTTACCCAAATTATATAGTCTAACCTGGGCACTAATACACTGTCGAACACATCCTGAGCCCGGACCTCCTGACCAACACCCAGAAAGCTGACCGCACACTGAGCACATAAAACCCGCCATGGCCTTAGGTCATCATCTCTTCCCTACCTCAGTTTTCAGGCTTCAGAACCGAGACCTTATCTCCAATCACTGCCCAGGGGTGAGTCTGATGCAGAAATCAGAACTCCTCCTTACCCATGGCAAGAACCCTTGTGGTTGGCACGTTGTCCAACGATCAGTGTAGGAGAAACCCTGAGGCCCCGCCCATTCTTGAGTGCGACGAGGGCATACACAAGCATTGTGACCCTCAGCATGAGTCCTGTCCTCTAGTAAGTCCTCTCAGTGGCTGGACCATTAGATGTCATAATGGGCTTGACATGTCCCTAGGCCCCAATTTTTAACCAGATTTCTGATTGTCCAGTCGCCCCTCCTAGGGCTCTACTCTGAAATCCCTCATTTGGTGGGACACCTGAGGTTAAAAAAGAAAACAACAACAACAACAACAACAAAATAAAACGGACTTCTTCCAGCCCACAGAATGAACCCAAACTCTTTGGACGGGGCCAAACCACCAGAGAGTAAGACTCGTCCATTTCCCATGAAGTCACCCAGAAATTCCACGACCATGAGTGACACGATATCCCGAGACAAAAACTTGAGCAGGAGCCTCACACTCGCCCTTCTTTCAAATCCCGAAAAGTTCTCCTCATGGTCTGTAGATCAGTCCTGCCATACCTATGACCTGAAACATAAGCCGAGTTTGTGTTTTCAGACAACTGTCCAAAAAGGGCTGGACTACACAACCTACAGGCTCAGGCCCCTGGAGCCAAACCTGAGGACTGTACTTGCCCTCTCCAAGGGAATGGTGTGTGCCCATTCCAATGGCCACAACCCTTCTAATAGGATAAACCTCCAAAGTCCCTGATATATCTCAATACTGGAAGCTTCCCAGGAAAATCAGGGGCAATCTGAGCCCAAATGAGCCCCTACCTGCACTCAGACCCATAGACAGATGTCCTCAGAGGTAAAAAGGAAAGAACAGGCCCTTAGGCACTAATCAGATCCATTGCTTTGGTTTCCAGGCATCTCTCCTCAGAGGCCTGGATTTCAAAAGCAGCATATAGCTGTTTCTTGTCTCACCCATCAGAAAACATCTCATCTACACATGGGAAACTTGCACGTTGGAGCTGTGTCAAAGCCTCTGTTTAGGAGAACCCTTTAGGGCCCCAGTGCCACCGCTTCATTCCAAGGTTTCCATAGACACAAAAGCACATTCGGACCCATCCCCAGGCGTGTGCATTTCAACTCAGCATCCTCGGTAGCTCCCCACAGATCCAGGAGATCTAAACTGTCTTGTTGCTAGGAGACAATTGGAATGCGAGGTGGGCTACCCAGCCATCCATCCTTAGAACCCTGCTCAGAATCATTGGCCTGGAGCCAAACAACAGGTCTCAATTGTCCTGCCGAAGACTCTCTGCAGTTTGGAGCTTCTCAAGACTCCCATCATGGGAAAACCCCCATGTCCTCGTGATGCCCTTCCATTCATGAAGGGGCCATCAGGGACAGAAACTCCAACCTGAGCGATCGTCTGATCCTCGCCCTGACTTCAGATGCACGAGATCTCGATTCAGGTCTGTAGATTGTGCCTGCCATGGCCTCACCCAGAAACCTAAGCCTAGCTTGTGTTCTCTGACCTTTGTCGTCAGACTACTGGCCCACAAGGCCTCCAGTTTGGCAATCCAGAACTAAAATGCAGCACTCTGCCTGCCCTCCAGATAAAAAACATTGTCCTCTGGGGCTACCCAGTAACCCCAAATGAGGATCAACCTGCACCGACCTTGGCTGTACCCCAAATACATAGCCTGACCAGGGCACTAATGCCCTTTCTGACACAGCCTGAGCCTGGACCCCCTGGCCCCTCCCAGACAGCTGGCCGCACACTGAGCATATCGAGCCGCCATGGCCTTAGGTCGTCATCTCTTCCCAACCTCGGTTTTCAGGTTTCAGAACCTAGACCTTATCTCCAATCACTGTCCATGTTGAAGGTGATGCAGAAATCAGAACTCCTTCCCCATGGCAAGAAACCTTGTGGTTGGCATGTTGTCCAACGTTCAGTGTCGTTGAAACCAGTGTGGCCCATGAGTCCCCGCCCATGCTCGCGGGCCACATTGGTCACAAACACACATTGTGACCCTCAGGCTGAGCCCAGTCCTCAAGTAAGGCCACTCAGTGGCTGGATGAAGAGATAGCATATTGGGCTTGCCATGCCCCTAGGCCCCAATTTTTAACCATAGTTCGGATTGTCCCTTCAGTCTTCCCCAAGGCTTTGCTTTGGAATTCCTCTTTTGGTGGGACACCTGAGGTAACAAAACTGAAATGAGTCCTCCCATCCCACAGATTGACGAAAAGCAATTGGGAGTCGGGCAATCCTCAGAGAGGAAGATTCGTCCATGGCCCATGAGGCTTCCCCGACATTCCACGGCCATCACTGATACAAAATCCAGAGACAAAAGCCTGAGCAATCGCCACAGACTCGCACTTTCTTCATATCCTGTAGAGTTCTTCTCATGCTTTGTAGATCGGGCCTGCCATACCTACGTCCCCAAACCTAAGCTGAGTTTGTGTTTTCAGACTTCTGTCCTCAAAGTCTTGGGCCACACACCCTCCAGGCTGGGCCCCTGGAGCCACACATTAGGACTGTGCCTACCAATCCATGGGAATTCTGCCCATTCCATGGTCCAAAATCGTACAAATTAGGAGAAACCTCCAACGACCCTTAGGCCATCCCAATAGTGTGGGTCACCCGGAACAAACAAGGGGTGTCTGACACCAGCTGATAATCGACCTCCACTCATACCATAGATGGATGTCCCCAGAGAAGAAGATTGAACCAGACAGGACCCTAGGCCATAATAGGATCCATTGCTATGGGTTACAGGCATGTGTCCTCAAAAGCCTGATTCCAATACGAGCATAGGGCTTTTCCTGAGGCACCCATCAGAACTCATCTCGTCTCCACAAGGAAACCTGTGCATGGGAGCCATGTCCAAAGCTTAGGAAAGTACTTCAGGTTGCCGGTGCCACCGCCCCATTCCAAGGCCCTCATGGACACAAAAACACATTAGGACACATCCTCAGGAAAGTCCATTTCAACTCAGCCACCGAGGTTGCTCCCGCAGAGCCATCAGATCTAAACTGTCTTGTTGCTAGGAGACAATTGGAATGCGAGGCGGGCTTCCCAGGCATCCATCCGCGAACGGTGCTCTGGAGTCATTCCATATGGGATGTCCTGGAGCTGTCCAACAGGTCTCAATTGTCCGGAAGAAGGAATCCTGGAAGGGGGCATCCCAGAACTCCCAACGTGGGAAAACCTCAATGGTCTCGAGATTCCGCTCCCTTCATGAAGCGGCCGTCATGCTCAGAAACTCCCACCTGAGCCAACGTCTGATCCTCGCCCTGACTTCAGATGCATGAGATATTGGTTCAGATCTGCAGGGGGTACCTGCCGTGCCCTCGCCCTGAAACCCAAGTCTAGCTTGTCTTCTCAGACTTCCATCATCACACTCCTGGCCCCAAAGCCCTCAAGTTTGGCAATTCCGGACCCACAATGCAGCACTCTGCCTGCCCTCTAGAAAAAAAATGATTGCCTCATGAGCTGCCCAGGCACCTTAAATGAGGGTAAACCTACACAGCACTCGACTTTACCCAAATTATATAGTCTAACCTGGGCACTAATGCACTGTCGAACACATCCTGAGCCCGGACCTCCTGACCAACACCCAGAAAGCTGACCGCACACTGAGCACATAAAACCCGCCATGGCCTTAGGTCATCATCTCTTCCCTACCTCAGTTTTCAGGCTTCAGAACCGAGACCTTATCTCCAATCACTGCCCAGGGGTGAGTCTGATGCAGAAATCAGAACTCCTCCTTACCCATGGCAAGAACCCTTGTGGTTGGCACGTTGTCCAACGATCAGTGTAGGAGAAACCCTGAGGCCCCGCCCATTCTTGAGTGCGACGAGGGCATACACACGCATTGTGACCCTCAGCATGAGTCCTGTCCTCTAGTAAGTCCTCTCAGTGGCTGGACCATTAGATGTCATAATGGGCTTGACATGTCCCTAGGCCCCAATTTTTAACCAGATTTCTGATTGTCCAGTCGCCCCTCCTAGGGCTCTACTCTGAAATCCCTCATTTGGTGGGACACCTGAGGTTAAAAAAGAAAACAACAACAACAACAACAACAAAATAAAACGGAGTTCTTCCAGCCCACAGAATGAACCCAAACTCTTTGGACGGGGCCAAACCACCAGAGAGTAAGACTCGTCCATTTCCCATGAAGTCACCCAGAAATTCCACGACCATGAGTGACACGATATCCCGAGACAAAAACTTGAGCAGGAGCCTCACACTCGCCCTTCTTTCAAATCCCGAAAAGTTCTCCTCATGGTCTGTAGATCAGTCCTGCCATACCTATGACCTGAAACACAAGCCGAGTTTGTGTTTTCAGACAACTGTCCAAAAAGGGCTGGACTACACAACCTACTGGCTCAGGCCCCTGGAGCCAAACCTGAGGACTGTACTTGCCCTCTCCAAGGGAATGGTGTGTGCCCATTCCAATGGCCACAACACTTCTAATAGGATAAACCTCCAAAGTCCCTGATATATCTCAATAGTGGTAGCTTCCCAGGAAAAACAGGGGCAATCTGAGCCCAAATGAGCCCCTACCTGCACTCAGACCCATAGACAGATGTCCTCAGAGGTAAAAAGGAAAGAACAGGCCCCTAGGCACTAATCAGATCCATTGCTTTGGTTTCCAGGCATCTCTCCTCAGAGGCCTGGATTTCCAAAGCAGCATATAGCTGTTTCTTGTTTCACCCATCAGAAAACATCTCATCTACACATGGGAAACTTGCACGTTGGAGCTGTGTCAAAGCCTCTGTTTAGGAGAACCCTTTAGGGCCCCAGTGCCACCGCTTCATTCCAAGGTCTCCATAGACACAAAAGCACATTCGGACCCATCCCCAGGGGTGTGCATTTCAACTCAGCATCCTCGGTAGCTCCCCACAGATCCAGGAGATCTAAACTGTCTTGTTGCTAGGAGACAATTGGAATGCGAGGTGGGCTACCCAGCCATCCATCCTTAGAACCCTGCTCAGAATCATTGGCCTGGAGCCAAACAACAGGTCTCAATTGTCCTGCCGAAGACTCTCTGCAGTTTGGAGCTTCTCACAACTCCCATCATGGGAAAACCCCAATGGCCTCGTGATGCCCCCCCATTCATGAAGGGGCCATCAGGGACAGAAACTCCAACCTGAGCGATCGTCTGATCCTCGCCCTGACTTCAGATGCACGAGATCTCGATTCAGGTGTGTAGATTGTGCCTGCCATGGCCTCACCCAGAAACCTAAGCCTAGCTTGTGTTCTCAGACCTTTGTCGTCAGACTACTGGCCCACAAGGCCTCCAGTTTGGCAATCCAGAACTAAAATGCAGCACTCTGCCTGCCCTCCAGATAAAAAACATTGTCCTCTGGGGCTACCCAGTAACCCCAAATGAGGATCAACCTGCACCGACCTTGGCTGTACCCCAAATACATAGGCTGACCAGGGCACTAATGCCCTTTCTGACACAGCCTGAGCCTGGACCCCCTGGCCCCTCCCAGACAGCTGGCCGCACACTGAGCACATCGAGCCGCCATGGCCTTAGGTCGTCATCTCTTCCCAACCTCGGTTTTCATTTTTCAGAACCTAGATCTTATCTCCAATCACTGTCCATGTTGAAGGTGATGCAGAAATCAGAACTCCTTCCCCATGGCAAGAAACCTTGTGGTTGGCATGTTGTCCAACGTTCAGTGTCGTTGAAACCAGTGTGGCCCATGAGGCCCCGCCCATGCTCGCGGGCCTCATTGGTCACAAACACACATTGTGACCCTCAGGCTGAGCCCAGTCCTGAAGTAAGGCCACTCAGTGGCTGGATGAAGAGATAGCATATTGGGCTTGCCATGCCCCTAGGCCCCAATTTTTAACCATAGTTCGGATTGTCCCTTCAGTCTTCCCCACGGCTTTGCTTTGGAATTCCTCTTTTGGTGGGACACCTGAGGTAACAAACCTGAAATGAGTCCTCCCATCCCACAGATTGACGAAAAGCAATTGGGAATCGGGCCAAATCCTCAGAGAGGAAGATTCGTCCATGGCCCATGAGGCCTCCCCGACATTCCACGGCCATCACTGATACAAAATCCAGAGACAAAAGCCTGAGCAATCGCCACAGACTCGCACTTTCTTCATATCCTGTAGAGTTCTTCTCATGGTTTGTAGATCGGGCCTGCCATACCTACGTCCCCAAACCTAAGCTGAGTTTGTGTTTTCAGACTTCTGTCCTCAAAGTCTTGGGCCACACACCCTCCAGGCTGGGCCCCTGGAGCCACACATTAGGACTGTGCCTACCAATCCATGGGAATTCTGCCCATTCCATGGTCCAAAATCGTACAAATTAGGAGAAACCTCCAACGACCCTTAGGCCATCCCAATAGTGTGGGTCACCCGGAACAAACAAGGGGTGTCTGACACCAGCTGATAATCGACCTCCACTCACACCATAGATGGATGTCCCCAGAGAAGAAGATTGAACCAGACAGGACCCTAGGCCATAATAGGATCCATTGCTATGGGTTACAGGCATGTGTCCTCAAAAGCCTGATTCCAATACGAGCATAGGGGTTTTCCTGAGGCACCCATCAGAACTCATCTCGTCTCCACAAGGAAACCTGTGCATGGGAGCCATGTCCAAAGCTTAGGAAAGTACTTCAGGTTGCCGGTGCCACCGCCCCATTCCAAGGCCCTCATGGACACAAAAACACATTAGGACACATCCTCAGGAAAGTCCATTTCAACTCAGCCACCGAGGTTGCTCCCGCAGAGCCATCAGATCTAAACTGTCTTGTTGCTAGGAGACAATTGGAATGCGAGGCGGGCTTCCCAGGCATCCATCCGCGAACGGTGCTCTGGAGTCATTCCATATGGGATGTCCTGGAGCTGTCCAACAGGTCTCAATTGTCCGGAAGAAGGAATCCTGGAAGGGGGCATCCCACAACTCCCAACGTGGGAAAACCTCAATGGTCTCGAGATTTCGCTCCCTTCATGAAGCGGCCGTCATGCTCAGAAACTCCCACCTGAGCCAACGTCTGATCCTCGCCCTGACTTCAGATGCATGAGATATTGGTTCAGATCTGCAGGGGGTACCTGCCGTGCCCTCGCCCTGAAACCCAAGTCTAGCTTGTCTTCTCAGACTTCCATCATCACACTCCTGGCCCCAAAGCCCTCAAGTTTGGCAATTCCGGACCCACAATGCAGCACTCTGCCTGCCCTCTAGAAGAAAAATGATTGCCTCATGAGCTGCCCAGGCACCTTAAATGAGGGTAAACCTACACAGCACTCGACTTTACCCAAATTATATAGTCTAACCTGGGCACTAATGCACTGTCGAACACATCCTGAGCCCGGACCTCCTGACCAACACCCAGAAAGCTGACCGCACACTGAGCACATAAAACCCGCCATGGCCTTAGGTCATCATCTCTTCCCTACCTCAGTTTTCAGGCTTCAGAACCGAGACCTTATCTCCAATCACTGCCCAGGGGTGAGTCTGATGCAGAAATCAGAACTCCTCCTTACCCATGGCAAGAACCCTTGTGGTTGGCACGTTGTCCAACGATCAGTGTAGGAGAAACCCTGAGGCCCCGCCCATTCTTGAGTGCGACGAGGGCATACACACGCATTGTGACCCTCAGCATGAGTCCTGTCCTCTAGTAAGTCCTCTCAGTGGCTGGACCATTAGATGTCATAATGGGCTTGACATGTCCCTAGGCCCCAATTTTTAACCAGATTTCTGATTGTCCAGTCGCCCCTCCTAGGGCTCTACTCTGAAATCCCTCATTTGGTGGGACACCTGAGGTTAAAAAAGAAAACAACAACAACAACAACAACAAAATAAAACGGACTTCTTCCAGCCCACAGAATGAACCCAAACTCTTTGGACGGGGCCATACCACCAGAGAGTAAGGCTTGTCCATTTCCCATGAAGTCACCCAGAAATTCCACGACCATGAGTGACACGATATCCCGAGACAAAAACTTGAGCAGGAGCCTCACACTCGCCCTTCTTTCAAATCCCGAAAAGTTCTCCTCATGGTCTGTAGATCAGTCCTGCCATACCTATGACCTGAAACATAAGCCGAGTTTGTGTTTTCAGACAACTGTCCAAAAAGGGCTGGACTACACAACCTACAGGCTCAGGCCCCTGGAGCCAAACCTGAGGACTGTACTTGCCCTCTCCAAGGGAATTGTGTGTGCCCATTCCAATGGCCACAACCCTTCTAAGAGGATAAACCTCCAAAGTCCCTGATATATCTCAATAGTGGTAGCTTCCCAGGAAAAACAGGGGCAATCTGAGCCCAAATGAGCCCCTACCTGCACTCAGACCCATAGACAGATGTCCTCAGAGGTAAAAAGGAATGAACAGGCCCCTAGGCACTAATCAGATCCATTGCTTTGGTTTCCAGGCATCTCTCCTCAGAGGCCTGGATTTCAAAAGCAGCATATAGCTGTTTCTTGTCTCACCCATCAGAAAACATCTCATCTACACATGGGAAACTTGCACGTTGGAGCTGTGTCAAAGCCTCTGTTTAGGAGAACCCTTTAGGGCCCCAGTGCCACCGCTTCATTCCAAGGTCTCCATAGACACAAAAGCACATTCGGACCCATCCCCAGGGGTGTGCCTTTCAACTCAGCATCCTCGGTAGCTCCCCACAGATCCAGGAGATCTAAACTGTCTTGTTGCTAGGAGACAATTGGAATGCGAGGTGGGCTACCCAGCCATCCATCCTTAGAACCCTGCTCAGAATCATTGGCCTGGAGCCAAACAACAGGTCTCAATTGTCCTGCCGAAGACTCTCTGCAGTTTGGAGCTTCTCACAACTCCCATCATGGGAAAACCCCCATGGCCTCGTGATGCCTCCCCATTCATGAAGGGGCCATCAGGGACAGAAACTCCAACCTGAGCGATCGTCTGATCCTCGCCCTGACTTCAGATGCACGAGATCTCGATTCAGGTGTGTAGATTGTGCCTGCCATGGCCTCACCCAGAAACCTAAGCCTAGCTTGTGTTCTCAGACTTTTGTCGCCAGACTACTGGCCCACAAGGCCTCCAGTTTGGCAATCCAGAACTAAAATGCAGCACTCTGCCTGCCCTCCAGATAAAAAACATTGTCCTCTGGGGCTACCCAGTAACCCCAAATGAGGATCAACCTGCACCGACCTTGGCTGTACCCCAAATACATAGGCTGACCAGGGCACTACTGCCCTTTCTGACACAGCCTGAGCCTGGACCCCCTGGCCCCTCCCAGACAGCTGGCCGCACACTGAGCACATCGAGCCGCCATGGCCTTAGGTCGTCATCTCTTCCCAACCTCGGTTTTCAGGTTTCAGAACCTAGACCTTATCTCCAATCACTGTCCATGTTGAAGGTGATGCAGAAATCAGAACTCCTTCCCCATGGCAAGAAACCTTGTGGTTGGCATGTTGTCCAACGTTCAGTGTCGTTGAAACCAGTGTGGCCCATGAGGCCCCGCCCATGCTCAAGGGCCACATTGGTCACAAACACACATTGTGACCCTCAGGCTGAGCCCAGTCCTCAAGTAAGGCCACTCAGTGGCTGGATGAAGAGATAGCATATTGGGCTTGCCATGCCCCTAGGCCCCAATTTTTAACCGTAGTTCGGATTGTCCCTTCAGTCTTCCCCACTTCTTTGCTTTGGAATTCCTCTTTTGGTGGGACACCTGAGGTAACAAAACTGAAATGAGTCCTCCCATCCCACAGATTGACGAAAAGCAATTGGGAATCGGGCCAAATCCTCAGAGAGGAAGATTCGTCCATGGCCCATGAGGCCTCCCCGACATTGCACGGCCATCACTGATACAAAATCCAGAGACAAAAGCCTGAGCAATCGCCACAGACTGGCACTTTCTTCATATCCTGTAGAGTTCTTCTCATGGTTTGTAGATCGGGCCTGCCATACCTACGTCCCCAAACCTAAGCTGAGTTTGTGTTTTCAGACTTCTGTCCTCAAAGTCTTGGGCCACACACCCTCCAGGCTGGGCCCCTGGAGCCACACATTAGGACTGTGCCTACCAATCCATGGGAATTCTGCCCATTCCATGGTCCAAAATCGTACAAATTAGGAGAAACCTCCAACGACCCTTAGGCCATCCCAATAGTGTGGGTCACCCGGAACAAACAAGGGGTGTCTGACACCAGCTGATAATCGACCTCCACTCATACCATAGATGGATGTCCCCAGAGAAGAAGATTGAACCAGACAGGACCCTAGGCCATAATAGGATCCATTGCTATGGGTTACAGGCATGTGTCCTCAAAAGCCTGATTCCAATACGAGCATAGGGGTTTTCCTGAGGCACCCATCAGAACTCATCTCGTCTCCACAAGGAAACCTGTGCATGGGAGCCATGTCCAAAGCTTAGGAAAGTACTTCAGGTTGCCGGTGCCACCGCCCATTCCAAGGCCCTCATGGACACAAAAACACATTAGGACACATCCTCAGGAAAGTCCATTTCAACTCAGCCACCGAGGTTGCTCCCGCAGAGCCATCAGATCTAAACTGTCTTGTTGCTAGGAGACAATTGGAATGCGAGGCGGGCTTCCCAGGCATCCATCCGCGAACGGTGCTCTGGAGTCATTCCATATGGGATGTCCTGGAGCTGTCCAACAGGTCTCAATTGTCCCGAAGAAGGAATCCTGGAAGGGGGCATCCCACAACTCCCAACGTGGGAAAACCTCAATGGTCTCGAGATTCCGCTCCCTTCATGAAGCGGCCGTCATGCTCAGAAACTCCCACCTGAGCCAACGTCTGATCCTCGCCCTGACTTCAGATGCATGAGATATTGGTTCAGATCTGCAGGGGGTACCTGCCGTGCCCTCGCCCTGAAACCCAAGTCTAGCTTGTCTTCTCAGACTTCCATCCTCACACTCCTGGCCCCAAAGCCCTCAAGTTTGGCAATTCTGGACCCACAATGCAGCACTCTGCCTCCCCTCTAGAAAAAAAATGATTGCCTCATGAGCTGCCCAGGCACCTTAAATGAGGGTAAACCTACACAGCACTCGACTTTACCCAAATTATATAGTCTAACCTGGGCACTAATGCACTGTCGAACACATCCTGAGCCCGGACCTCCTGACCAACACCCAGAAAGCTGACCGCACACTGAGCACATAAAACCCGCCATGGCCTTAGGTCATCATCTCTTCCCTACCTCAGTTTTCAGGCTTCAGAACCGAGACCTTATCTCCAATCACTGCCCAGGGGTGAGTCTGATGCAGAAATCAGAACTCCTCCTTACCCATGGCAAGAACCCTTGTGGTTGGCACGTTGTCCAACGATCAGTGTAGGAGAAACCCTGAGGCCCCGCCCATTCTTGAGTGCGACGAGGGCATACACACGCATTGTGACCCTCAGCATGAGTCCTGTCCTCTAGTAAGTCCTCTCAGTGGCTGGACCATTAGATGTCATAATGGGCTTGACATGTCCCTAGGCCCCAATTTTTAACCAGATTTCTGATTGTCCAGTCGCCCCTCCTAGGGCTCTACTCTGAAATCCCTCATTTGGTGGGACACCTGAGGTTAAAAAAGAAAACAACAACAACAACAACAACAAAATAAAACGGACTTCTTCCAGCCCACAGAATGAACCCAAACTCTTTGGACGGGGCCAAACCACCAGAGAGTAAGACTCGTCCATTTCCCATGAAGTCACCCAGAAATTCCACGACCATGAGTGACACGATATCCCGAGACAAAAACTTGAGCAGGAGCCTCACACTCGCCCTTCTTTCAAATCCCGAAAAGTTCTCCTCATGGTCTGTAGATCAGTCGAGTTTGTGTTTTCAGACAACTGTCCAAAAAGGGCTGGACTACACAACCTACAGGCTCAGGCCCTGGAGCCAAACCTGAGGACTGTACTTGCCCTCTCCAAGGGAATTGTGTGTGCCCATTCCAATGGCCACAACCCTTCTAATAGGATAAACCTCCAAAGTCCCTGATATATCTCAATAGTGGTAGCTTCCCAGGAAAAACAGGGGCAATCTGAGCCCAAATGAGCCCCTACCTGCACTCAGACCCATAGACAGATGTCCTCAGAGGTAAAAAGGAAAGAACAGGCCCCTAGGCACTAATCAGATCCATTGCTTTGGTTTACAAGCATCTCTCCTCAAAGGCCTGGATTTCAAAAGCAGCATATAGCTGTTTCTTGTCTCACCCATCAGAAAACATCTCATCTACACATGGGAAACTTGCACGTAGGAGCTGTGTCAAAGCCTCTGTTTAGGAGAACCCTTTAGGGCCCCAGTGCCACCGCTTCATTCCAAGGTCTCCATAGACACAAAAGCACATTCGGACCCATCCCCAGGGGTGTGCATTTCAACTCAGCATCCTCGGTAGCTCCCCACAGATCCAGGAGATCTAAACTGTCTTGTTGCTAGGAGACAATTGGAATGCGAGGTGGGCTACCCAGCCATCCATCCTTAGAACCCTGCTCAGAATCATTGGCCTGGAGCCAAACAACAGGTCTCAATTGTCCTGCCGAAGACTCTCTGCAGTTTGGAGCTTCTCACAACTCCCATCATGGGAAAACCCCCATGGCCTCGTGATGCCCCCCCATTCATGAAGGGGCCATCAGGGACAGAAACTCCAACCTGAGCGATCGTCTGATCCTCGCCCTGACTTCAGATGCACGAGATCTCGATTCAGGTCTGTAGATTGTGCCTGCCATGGCCTCACCCAGAAACCTAAGCCTAGCTTGTGTTCTCAGACTTTTGTCGTCAGAGTACTGGCCCACAAGGCCTCCAGTTTGGCAATCCAGAACTAAAATGCAGCACTCTGCCTGCCCTCCAGATAAAAAACATTGTCCTCTGGGGCTACCCAGTAACCCCAAATGAGGATCAACCTGCACCGACCTTGGCTGTACCCCAAATACATAGGCTGACCAGGGCACTAATGCCCTTTCTGACACAGCCTGAGCCTGGACCCCCTGGCCCCTCCCAGACAGCTGGCCGCACACTGAGCACATCGAGCCGCCATGGCCTTAGGTCGTCATCTCTTCCCAACCTCGGTTTTCAGGTTTCAGAACCTAGACCTTATCTCCAATCTCTGTCCATGTTGAAGGTGATGCAGAAATCAGAACTCCTTCCCCATGGCAAGAAACCTTGTGGTTGGCATGTTGTCCAACGTTCAGTGTCGTTGAAACCAGTGTGGCCCATGAGGCCCCGCCCATGCTCGCGGGCCACATTGGTCACAAACACACATTGTGACCCTCAGGCTGAGCCCAGTCCTCAAGTAAGGCCACTCAGTGGCTGGATGAAGAGATAGCATATTGGGCTTGCCATGCCCCTAGGCCCCAATTTTTAACCGTAGTTCGGATTGTCCCTTCAGTCTTCCCCACTTCTTTGCTTTGGAATTCCTCTTTTGGTGGGACACCTGAGGTAACAAAACTGAAATGAGTCCTCCCATCCCACAGATTGACGAAAAGCAATTGGGAATCGGGCCAAATCCTCAGAGAGGAAGATTCGTCCATGGCCCATGAGGCCTCCCCGACATTCCACGGCCATCACTGATACAAAATCCAGAGACAAAAGCCTGAGCAATCGCCACAGACTCGCACTTTCTTCATATCCTGTAGAGTTCTTCTCATGGTTTGTAGATCGGGCCTGCCATACCTACGTCCCCAAACCTAAGCTGAGTTTGTGTTTTCAGACTTCTGTCCTCAAAGTCTTGGGCCACACACCCTCCAGGCTGGGCCCCTGGAGCCACACATTAGGACTGTGCCTACCAATCCATGGGAATTCTGCCCATTCCATGGTCCAAAATCGTACAAATTAGGAGAAACCTCCAACGACCCTTAGGCCATCCCAATAGTGTGGGTCACCCGGAACAAACAAGGGGTGTCTGACACCAGCTGATAATCGACCTCCACTCATACCATAGATGGATGTCCCCAGAGAAGAAGATTGAACCAGACAGGACCCTAGGCCATAATAGGATCCATTGCTATGGGTCACAGGCATGTGTCCTCAAAAGCCTGATTCCAATACGAGCATAGGGGTTTTCCTGAGGCACCCATCAGAACTCATCTCGTCTCCACAAGGAAACCTGTGCATGGGAGCCATGTCCAAAGCTTAGGAAAGTACTTCAGGTTGCCGGTGCCACCGCCCCATTCCAAGGCCCTCATGGACACAAAAACACATTAGGACACATCCTCAGGAAAGTCCATTTCAACTCAGCCACCGAGGTTGCTCCCGCAGAGCCATCAGATCTAAACTGTCTTGTTGCTAGGAGACAATTGGAATGCGAGGCGGGCTTCCCAGGCATCCATCCGCGAACGGTGCTCTGGAGTCATTCCATATGGGATGTCCTGGAGATGTCCAACAGGTCTCAATTGTCCGGAAGAAGGAATCCTGGAAGGGGGCATCCCACAACTCCCAACGTGGGAAAACCTCAATGGTCTCGAGATTCCGCTCCCTTCATGAAGCGGCCGTCATGCTCAGAAACTCCCACCTGAGCCAACGTCTGATCCTCGCCCTGACTTCAGATGCATGAGATATTGGTTCAGATCTGCAGGGGGTACCTGCCGTGCCCTCGCCCTGAAACCCAAGTCTAGCTTGTCTTCTCAGACTTCCATCCTCACACTCCTGGCCCCAAAGCCCTCAAGTTTGGCAATTCCGGACCCACAATGCAGCACTCTGCCTGCCCTCTAGAAAAAAAATGATTGCCTCATGAGCTGCCCAGGCACCTTAAATGAGGGTAAACCTACACAGCACTCGACTTTACCCAAATTATATAGTCTAACCTGGGCACTAATGCACTGTCGAACACATCCTGAGCCCGGACCTCCTGACCAACACCCAGAAAGCTGACCGCACACTGAGCACATAAAACCCGCCATGGCCTTAGGTCATCATCTCTTCCCTACCTCAGTTTTCAGGCTTCAGAACCGAGACCTTATCTCCAATCACTGCCCAGGGGTGAGTCTGATGCAGAAATCAGAACTCCTCCTTACCCATGGCAAGAACCCTTGTGGTTGGCACGTTGTCCAACGATCAGTGTAGGAGAAACCCTGAGGCCCCGCCCATTCTTGAGTGCGACGAGGGCATACACACGCATTGTGACCCTCAGCATGAGTCCTGTCCTCTAGTAAGTCCTCTCAGTGGCTGGACCATTAGATGTCATAATGGGCTTGACATGTCCCTAGGCCCCAATTTTTAACCAGATTTCTGATTGTCCAGTCGCGCCTCCTAGGGCTCTACTCTGAAATCCCTCATTTGGTGGGACACCTGAGGTTAAAAAAGAAAACAACAACAACAACAACAACAAAATAAAACGGACTTCTTCCAGCCCACAGAATGAACCCAAACTCTTTGGACGGGGCCAAACCACCAGAGAGTAAGACTCGTCCATTTCCCATGAAGTCACCCAGAAATTCCACGACCATGAGTGACACGATATCCCGAGACAAAAACTTGAGCAGGAGCCTCACACTCGCCCTTCTTTCAAATCCCGAAAAGTTCTCCTCATGGTCTGTAGATCAGTCCTGCCATACCTATGACCTGAAACATAAGCCGAGTTTGTGTTTTCAGACAACTGTCCAAAAAGGGCTGGACTACACAACCTACAGGCTCAGGCCCCTGGAGCCAAACCTGAGGACTGTACTTGCCCTCTCCAAGGGAATGGTGTGTGCCCATTCCAATGGCCACAACCCTTCTAATAGGATAAACCTCCAAAGTCCCTGATATATCTCAATACTGGAAGCTTCCCAGGAAAATCAGGGGCAATCTGAGCCCAAATGAGCCCCTACCTGCACTCAGACCCATAGACAGATGTCCTCAGAGGTAAAAAGGAAAGAACAGGCCCTTAGGCACTAATCAGATCCATTGCTTTGGTTTCCAGGCATCTCTCCTCAGAGGCCTGGATTTCAAAAGCAGCATATAGCTGTTTCTTGTCTCACCCATCAGAAAACATCTCATCTACACATGGGAAACTTGCACGTTGGAGCTGTGTCAAAGCCTCTGTTTAGGAGAACCCTTTAGGGCCCCAGTGCCACCGCTTCATTCCAAGGTTTCCATAGACACAAAAGCACATTCGGACCCATCCCCAGGCGTGTGCATTTCAACTCAGCATCCTCGGTAGCTCCCCACAGATCCAGGAGATCTAAACTGTCTTGTTGCTAGGAGACAATTGGAATGCGAGGTGGGCTACCCAGCCATCCATCCTTAGAACCCTGCTCAGAATCATTGGCCTGGAGCCAAACAACAGGTCTCAATTGTCCTGCCGAAGACTCTCTGCAGTTTGGAGCTTCTCAAGACTCCCATCATGGGAAAACCCCCATGTCCTCGTGATGCCCTTCCATTCATGAAGGGGCCATCAGGGACAGAAACTCCAACCTGAGCGATCGTCTGATCCTCGCCCTGACTTCAGATGCACGAGATCTCGATTCAGGTCTGTAGATTGTGCCTGCCATGGCCTCACCCAGAAACCTAAGCCTAGCTTGTGTTCTCAGACCTTTGTCGTCAGACTACTGGCCCACAAGGCCTCCAGTTTGGCAATCCAGAACTAAAATGCAGCACTCTGCCTGCCCTCCAGATAAAAAACATTGTCCTCTGGGGCTACCCAGTAACCCCAAATGAGGATCAACCTGCACCGACCTTGGCTGTACCCCAAATACATAGCCTGACCAGGGCACTAATGCCCTTTCTGACACAGCCTGAGCCTGGACCCCCTGGCCCCTCCCAGACAGCTGGCCGCACACTGAGCATATCGAGCCGCCATGGCCTTAGGTCGTCATCTCTTCCCAACCTCGGTTTTCAGGTTTCAGAACCTAGACCTTATCTCTAATCACTGTCCATGTTGAAGGTGATGCAGAAATCAGAACTCCTTCCCCATGGCAAGAAACCTTGTGGTTGGCATGTTGTCCAACGTTCAGTGTCGTTGAAACCAGTGTGGCCCATGAGTCCCCGCCCATGCTCGCGGGCCACATTGGTCACAAACACACATTGTGACCCTCAGGCTGAGCCCAGTCCTCAAGTAAGGCCACTCAGTGGCTGGATGAAGAGATAGCATATTGGGCTTGCCATGCCCCTAGGCCCCAATTTTTAACCATAGTTCGGATTGTCCCTTCAGTCTTCCCCAAGGCTTTGCTTTGGAATTCCTCTTTTGGTGGGACACCTGAGGTAACAAAACTGAAATGAGTCCTCCCATCCCACAGATTGACGAAAAGCAATTGGGAGTCGGGCAATCCTCAGAGAGGAAGATTCGTCCATGGCCCATGAGGCTTCCCCGACATTCCACGGCCATCACTGATACAAAATCCAGAGACAAAAGCCTGAGCAATCGCCACAGACTCGCACTTTCTTCATATCCTGTAGAGTTCTTCTCATGCTTTGTAGATCGGGCCTGCCATACCTACGTCCCCAAACCTAAGCTGAGTTTGTGTTTTCAGACTTCTGTCCTCAAAGTCTTGGGCCACACACCCTCCAGGCTGGGCCCCTGGAGCCACACATTAGGACTGTGCCTACCAATCCATGGGAATTCTGCCCATTCCATGGTCCAAAATCGTACAAATTAGGAGAAACCTCCAACGACCCTTAGGCCATCCCAATAGTGTGGGTCACCCGGAACAAACAAGGGGTGTCTGACACCAGCTGATAATCGACCTCCACTCATACCATAGATGGATGTCCCCAGAGAAGAAGATTGAACCAGACAGGACCCTAGGCCATAATAGGATCCATTGCTATGGGTTACAGGCATGTGTCCTCAAAAGCCTGATTCCAATACGAGCATAGGGCTTTTCCTGAGGCACCCATCAGAACTCATCTCGTCTCCACAAGGAAACCTGTGCATGGGAGCCATGTCCAAAGCTTAGGAAAGTACTTCAGGTTGCCGGTGCCACCGCCCCATTCCAAGGCCCTCATGGACACAAAAACACATTAGGACACATCCTCAGGAAAGTCCATTTCAACTCAGCCACCGAGGTTGCTCCCGCAGAGCCATCAGATCTAAACTGTCTTGTTGCTAGGAGACAATTGGAATGCGAGGCGGGCTTCCCAGGCATCCATCCGCGAACGGTGCTCTGGAGTCATTCCATATGGGATGTCCTGGAGCTGTCCAACAGGTCTCAATTGTCCGGAAGAAGGAATCCTGGAAGGGGGCATCCCAGAACTCCCAACGTGGGAAAACCTCAATGGTCTCGAGATTCCGCTCCCTTCATGAAGCGGCCGTCATGCTCAGAAACTCCCACCTGAGCCAACGTCTGATCCTCGCCCTGACTTCAGATGCATGAGATATTGGTTCAGATCTGCAGGGGGTACCTGCCGTGCCCTCGCCCTGAAACCCAAGTCTAGCTTGTCTTCTCAGACTTCCATCATCACACTCCTGGCCCCAAAGCCCTCAAGTTTGGCAATTCCGGACCCACAATGCAGCACTCTGCCTGCCCTCTAGAAAAAAAATGATTGCCTCATGAGCTGCCCAGGCACCTTAAATGAGGGTAAACCTACACAGCACTCGACTTTACCCAAATTATATAGTCTAACCTGGGCACTAATGCACTGTCGAACACATCCTGAGCCCGGACCTCCTGACCAACACCCAGAAAGCTGACCGCACACTGAGCACATAAAACCCGCCATGGCCTTAGGTCATCATCTCTTCCCTACCTCAGTTTTCAGGCTTCAGAACCGAGACCTTATCTCCAATCACTGCCCAGGGGTGAGTCTGATGCAGAAATCAGAACTCCTCCTTACCCATGGCAAGAACCCTTGTGGTTGGCACGTTGTCCAACGATCAGTGTAGGAGAAACCCTGAGGCCCCGCCCATTCTTGAGTGCGACGAGGGCATACACAAGCATTGTGACCCTCAGCATGAGTCCTGTCCTCTAGTAAGTCCTCTCAGTGGCTGGACCATTAGATGTCATAATGGGCTTGACATGTCCCTAGGCCCCAATTTTTAACCAGATTTCTGATTGTCCAGTCGCCCCTCCTAGAGCTCTACTCTGAAATCCCTCATTTGGTGGGACACCTGAGGTTAAAAAAGAAAACAACAACAACAACAACAACAAAATAAAACGGACTTCTTCCAGCCCACAGAATGAACCCAAACTCTTTGGACGGGGCCAAACCACCAGAGAGTAAGACTCGTCCATTTCCCATGAAGTCACCCAGAAATTCCACGACCATGAGTGACACGATATCCCGAGACAAAAACTTGAGCAGGAGCCTCACACTCGCCCTTCTTTCAAATCCCGAAAAGTTCTCCTCATGGTCTGTAGATCAGTCCTGCCATACCTATGACCTGAAACACAAGCCGAGTTTGTGTTTTCAGACAACTGTCCAAAAAGGGCTGGACTACACAACCTACAGGCTCAGGCCCCTGGAGCCAAACCTGAGGACTGTACTTGCCCTCTCCAAGGGAATGGTGTGTGCCCATTCCAATGGCCACAACACTTCTAATAGGATAAACCTCCAAAGTCCCTGATATATCTCAATAGTGGTAGCTTCCCAGGAAAAACAGGGGCAATCTGAGCCCAAATGAGCCCCTACCTGCACTCAGACCCATAGACAGATGTCCTCAGAGGTAAAAAGGAAAGAACAGGCCCCTAGGCACTAATCAGATCCATTGCTTTGGTTTCCAGGCATCTCTCCTCAGAGGCCTGGATTTCCAAAGCAGCATATAGCTGTTTCTTGTTTCACCCATCAGAAAACATCTCATCTACACATGGGAAACTTGCACGTTGGAGCTGTGTCAAAGCCTCTGTTTAGGAGAACCCTTTAGGGCCCCAGTGCCACCGCTTCATTCCAAGGTCTCCATAGACACAAAAGCACATTCGGACCCATCCCCAGGGGTGTGCATTTCAACTCAGCATCCTCGGTAGCTCCCCACAGATCCAGGAGATCTAAACTGTCTTGTTGCTAGGAGACAATTGGAATGCGAGGTGGGCTACCCAGCCATCCATCCTTAGAACCCTGCTCAGAATCATTGGCCTGGAGCCAAACAACAGGTCTCAATTGTCCTGCCGAAGACTCTCTGCAGTTTGGAGCTTCTCACAACTCCCATCATGGGAAAACCCCAATGGCCTCGTGATGCCCCCCCATTCATGAAGGGGCCATCAGGGACAGAAACTCCAACCTGAGCGATCGTCTGATCCTCGCCCTGACTTCAGATGCACGAGATCTCGATTCAGGTGTGTAGATTGTGCCTGCCATGGCCTCACCCAGAAACCTAAGCCTAGCTTGTGTTCTCAGACCTTTGTCGTCAGACTACTGGCCCACAAGGCCTCCAGTTTGGCAATCCAGAACTAAAATGCAGCACTCTGCCTGCCCTCCAGATAAAAAACATTGTCCTCTGGGGCTACCCAGTAACCCCAAATGAGGATCAACCTGCACCGACCTTGGCTGTACCCCAAATACATAGGCTGACCAGGGCACTAATGCCCTTTCTGACACAGCCTGAGCCTGGACCCCCTGGCCCCTCCCAGACAGCTGGCCGCACACTGAGCACATCGAGCCGCCATGGCCTTAGGTCGTCATCTCTTCCCAACCTCGGTTTTCATTTTTCAGAACCTAGATCTTATCTCCAATCACTGTCCATGTTGAAGGTGATGCAGAAATCAGAACTCCTTCCCCATGGCAAGAAACCTTGTGGTTGGCATGTTGTCCAACGTTCAGTGTCGTTGAAACCAGTGTGGCCCATGAGGCCCCGCCCATGCTCGCGGGCCTCATTGGTCACAAACACACATTGTGACCCTCAGGCTGAGCCCAGTCCTGAAGTAAGGCCACTCAGTGGCTGGATGAAGAGATAGCATATTGGGCTTGCCATGCCCCTAGGCCCCAATTTTTAACCATAGTTCGGAATGTCCCTTCAGTCTTCCCCACGGCTTTGCTTTGGAATTCCTCTTTTGGTGGGACACCTGAGGTAACAAACCTGAAATGAGTCCTCCCATCCCACAGATTGACGAAAAGCAATTGGGAATCGGGCCAAATCCTCAGAGAGGAAGATTCGTCCATGGCCCATGAGGCCTCCCCGACATTCCACGGCCATCACTGATACAAAATCCAGAGACAAAAGCCTGAGCAATCGCCACAGACTCGCACTTTCTTCATATCCTGTAGAGTTCTTCTCATGGTTTGTAGATCGGGCCTGCCATACCTACGTCCCCAAACCTAAGCTGAGTTTGTGTTTTCAGACTTCTGTCCTCAAAGTCTTGGGCCACACACCCTCCAGGCTGGGCCCCTGGAGCCACACATTAGGACTGTGCCTACCAATCCATGGGAATTCTGCCCATTCCATGGTCCAAAATCGTACAAATTAGGAGAAACCTCCAACGACCCTTAGGCCATCCCAATAGTGTGGGTCACCCGGAACAAACAAGGGGTGTCTGACACCAGCTGATAATCGACCTCCACTCACACCATAGATGGATGTCCCCAGAGAAGAAGATTGAACCAGACAGGACCCTAGGCCATAATAGGATCCATTGCTATGGGTTACAGGCATGTGTCCTCAAAAGCCTGATTCCAATACGAGCATAGGGGTTTTCCTGAGGCACCCATCAGAACTCATCTCGTCTCCACAAGGAAACCTGTGCATGGGAGCCATGTCCAAAGCTTAGGAAAGTACTTCAGGTTGCCGGTGCCACCGCCCCATTCCAAGGCCCTCATGGACACAAAAACACATTAGGACACATCCTCAGGAAAGTCCATTTCAACTCAGCCACCGAGGTTGCTCCCGCAGAGCCATCAGATCTAAACTGTCTTGTTGCTAGGAGACAATTGGAATGCGAGGCGGGCTTCCCAGGCATCCATCCGCGAACGGTGCTCTGGAGTCATTCCATATGGGATGTCCTGGAGCTGTCCAACAGGTCTCAATTGTCCGGAAGAAGGAATCCTGGAAGGGGGCATCCCACAACTCCCAACGTGGGAAAACCTCAATGGTCTCGAGATTTCGCTCCCTTCATGAAGCGGCCGTCATGCTCAGAAACTCCCACCTGAGCCAACGTCTGATCCTCGCCCTGACTTCAGATGCATGAGATATTGGTTCAGATCTGCAGGGGGTACCTGCCGTGCCCTCGCCCTGAAACCCAAGTCTAGCTTGTCTTCTCAGACTTCCATCATCACACTCCTGGCCCCAAAGCCCTCAAGTTTGGCAATTCCGGACCCACAATGCAGCACTCTGCCTGCCCTCTAGAAGAAAAATGATTGCCTCATGAGCTGCCCAGGCACCTTAAATGAGGGTAAACCTACACAGCACTCGACTTTACCCAAATTATATAGTCTAACCTGGGCACTAATGCACTGTCGAACACATCCTGAGCCCGGACCTCCTGACCAACACCCAGAAAGCTGACCGCACACTGAGCACATAAAACCCGCCATGGCCTTAGGTCATCATCTCTTCCCTACCTCAGTTTTCAGGCTTCAGAACCGAGACCTTATCTCCAATCACTGCCCAGGGGTGAGTCTGATGCAGAAATCAGAACTCCTCCTTACCCATGGCAAGAACCCTTGTGGTTGGCACGTTGTCCAACGATCAGTGTAGGAGAAACCCTGAGGCCCCGCCCATTCTTGAGTGCGACGAGGGCATACACACGCATTGTGACCCTCAGCATGAGTCCTGTCCTCTAGTAAGTCCTCTCAGTGGCTGGACCATTAGATGTCATAATGGGCTTGACATGTCCCTAGGCCCCAATTTTTAACCAGATTTCTGATTGTCCAGTCGCCCCTCCTAGGGCTCTACTCTGAAATCCCTCATTTGGTGGGACACCTGAGGTTAAAAAAGAAAACAACAACAACAACAACAACAAAATAAATCGGACTTCTTCCAGCCCACAGAATGAACCCAAACTCTTTGGACGGGGCCATACCACCAGAGAGTAAGGCTTGTCCATTTCCCATGAAGTCACCCAGAAATTCCACGACCATGAGTGACACGATATCCCGAGACAAAAACTTGAGCAGGAGCCTCACACTCGCCCTTCTTTCAAATCCCGAAAAGTTCTCCTCATGGTCTGTAGATCAGTCCTGCCATACCTATGACCTGAAACATAAGCCGAGTTTGTGTTTTCAGACAACTGTCCAAAAAGGGCTGGACTACACAACCTACAGGCTCAGGCCCCTGGAGCCAAACCTGAGGACTGTACTTGCCCTCTCCAAGGGAATTGTGTGTGCCCATTCCAATGGCCACAACCCTTCTAAGAGGATAAACCTCCAAAGTCCCTGATATATCTCAATAGTGGTAGCTTCCCAGGAAAAACAGGGGCAATCTGAGCCCAAATGAGCCCCTACCTGCACTCAGACCCATAGACAGATGTCCTCAGAGGTAAAAAGGAATGAACAGGCCCCTAGGCACTAATCAGATCCATTGCTTTGGTTTCCAGGCATCTCTCCTCAGAGGCCTGGATTTCAAAAGCAGCATATAGCTGTTTCTTGTCTCACCCATCAGAAAACATCTCATCTACACATGGGAAACTTGCACGTTGGAGCTGTGTCAAAGCCTCTGTTTAGGAGAACCCTTTAGGGCCCCAGTGCCACCGCTTCATTCCAAGGTCTCCATAGACACAAAAGCACATTCGGACCCATCCCCAGGGGTGTGCCTTTCAACTCAGCATC
Organism: Mustela nivalis; assembly: GCF_964662115.1. Lineage (NCBI taxonomy): Eukaryota > Metazoa > Chordata > Mammalia > Carnivora > Mustelidae > Mustela > Mustela nivalis. The sequence goes on along the minus strand of NW_028136276.1, from coordinate 91,979 downwards.
CTCGGTAGCTCCCCACAGATCCAGGAGATCTAAACTGTCTTGTTGCTAGGAGACAATTGGAATGCGAGGTGGGCTACCCAGCCATCCATCCTTAGAACCCTGCTCAGAATCATTGGCCTGGAGCCAAACAACAGGTCTCAATTGTCCTGCCGAAGACTCTCTGCAGTTTGGAGCTTCTCACAACTCCCATCATGGGAAAACCCCCATGGCCTCGTGATGCCTCCCCATTCATGAAGGGGCCATCAGGGACAGAAACTCCAACCTGAGCGATCGTCTGATCCTCGCCCTGACTTCAGATGCACGAGATCTCGATTCAGGTGTGTAGATTGTGCCTGCCATGGCCTCACCCAGAAACCTAAGCCTAGCTTGTGTTCTCAGACTTTTGTCGCCAGACTACTGGCCCACAAGGCCTCCAGTTTGGCAATCCAGAACTAAAATGCAGCACTCTGCCTGCCCTCCAGATAAAAAACATTGTCCTCTGGGGCTACCCAGTAACCCCAAATGAGGATCAACCTGCACCGACCTTGGCTGTACCCCAAATACATAGGCTGACCAGGGCACTACTGCCCTTTCTGACACAGCCTGAGCCTGGACCCCCTGGCCCCTCCCAGACAGCTGGCCGCACACTGAGCACATCGAGCCGCCATGGCCTTAGGTCGTCATCTCTTCCCAACCTCGGTTTTCAGGTTTCAGAACCTAGACCTTATCTCCAATCACTGTCCATGTTGAAGGTGATGCAGAAATCAGAACTCCTTCCCCATGGCAAGAAACCTTGTGGTTGGCATGTTGTCCAACGTTCAGTGTCGTTGAAACCAGTGTGGCCCATGAGGCCCCGCCCATGCTCAAGGGCCACATTGGTCACAAACACACATTGTGACCCTCAGGCTGAGCCCAGTCCTCAAGTAAGGCCACTCAGTGGCTGGATGAAGAGATAGCATATTGGGCTTGCCATGCCCCTAGGCCCCAATTTTTAACCGTAGTTCGGATTGTCCCTTCAGTCTTCCCCACGGCTTTGCTTTGGAATTCCTCTTTTGGTGGGACACCTGAGGTAACAAAACTGAAATGAGTCCTCCCATCCCACAGATTGACGAAAAGCAATTGGGAATCGGGCCAAATCCTCAGAGAGGAAGATTCGTCCATGGCCCATGAGGCCTCCCCGACATTCCACGGCCATCACTGATACAAAATCCAGAGACAAAAGCCTGAGCAATCGCCACAGACTGGCACTTTCTTCATATCCTGTAGAGTTCTTCTCATGGTTTGTAGATCGGGCCTGCCATACCTACGTCCCCAAACCTAAGCTGAGTTTGTGTTTTCAGACTTCTGTCCTCAAAGTCTTGGGCCACACACCCTCCAGGCTGGGCCCCTGGAGCCACACATTAGGACTGTGCCTACCAATCCATGGGAATTCTGCCCATTCCATGGTCCAAAATCGTACAAATTAGGAGAAACCTCCAACGACCCTTAGGCCATCCCAATAGTGTGGGTCACCCGGAACAAACAAGGGGTGTCTGACACCAGCTGATAATCGACCTCCACTCATACCATAGATGGATGTCCCCAGAGAAGAAGATTGAACCAGACAGGACCCTAGGCCATAATAGGATCCATTGCTATGGGTTACAGGCATGTGTCCTCAAAAGCCTGATTCCAATACGAGCATAGGGGTTTTCCTGAGGCACCCATCAGAACTCATCTCGTCTCCACAAGGAAACCTGTGCATGGGAGCCATGTCCAAAGCTTAGGAAAGTACTTCAGGTTGCCGGTGCCACCGCCCATTCCAAGGCCCTCATGGACACAAAAACACATTAGGACACATCCTCAGGAAAGTCCATTTCAACTCAGCCACCGAGGTTGCTCCCGCAGAGCCATCAGATCTAAACTGTCTTGTTGCTAGGAGACAATTGGAATGCGAGGCGGGCTTCCCAGGCATCCATCCGCGAACGGTGCTCTGGAGTCATTCCATATGGGATGTCCTGGAGCTGTCCAACAGGTCTCAATTGTCCCGAAGAAGGAATCCTGGAAGGGGGCATCCCACAACTCCCAACGTGGGAAAACCTCAATGGTCTCGAGATTCCGCTCCCTTCATGAAGCGGCCGTCATGCTCAGAAACTCCCACCTGAGCCAACGTCTGATCCTCGCCCTGACTTCAGATGCATGAGATATTGGTTCAGATCTGCAGGGGGTACCTGCCGTGCCCTCGCCCTGAAACCCAAGTCTAGCTTGTGTTCTCAGACTTCCATCCTCACACTCCTGGCCCCAAAGCCCTCAAGTTTGGCAATTCTGGACCCACAATGCAGCACTCTGCCTCCCCTCTAGAAAAAAAATGATTGCCTCATGAGCTGCCCAGGCACCTTAAATGAGGGTAAACCTACACAGCACTCGACTTTACCCAAATTATATAGTCTAACCTGGGCACTAATGCACTGTCGAACACATCCTGAGCCCGGACCTCCTGACCAACACCCAGAAAGCTGACCGCACACTGAGCACATAAAACCCGCCATGGCCTTAGGTCATCATCTCTTCCCTACCTCAGTTTTCAGGCTTCAGAACCGAGACCTTATCTCCAATCACTGCCCAGGGGTGAGTCTGATGCAGAAATCAGAACTCCTCCTTACCCATGGCAAGAACCCTTGTGGTTGGCACGTTGTCCAACGATCAGTGTAGGAGAAACCCTGAGGCCCCGCCCATTCTTGAGTGCGACGAGGGCATACACACGCATTGTGACCCTCAGCATGAGTCCTGTCCTCTAGTAAGTCCTCTCAGTGGCTGGACCATTAGATGTCATAATGGGCTTGACATGTCCCTAGGCCCCAATTTTTAACCAGATTTCTGATTGTCCAGTCGCCCCTCCTAGGGCTCTACTCTGAAATCCCTCATTTGGTGGGACACCTGAGGTTAAAAAAGAAAACAACAACAACAACAACAACAAAATAAAACGGACTTCTTCCAGCCCACAGAATGAACCCAAACTCTTTGGACGGGGCCAAACCACCAGAGAGTAAGACTCGTCCATTTCCCATGAAGTCACCCAGAAATTCCACGACCATGAGTGACACGATATCCCGAGACAAAAACTTGAGCAGGAGCCTCACACTCGCCCTTCTTTCAAATCCCGAAAAGTTCTCCTCATGGTCTGTAGATCAGTCGAGTTTGTGTTTTCAGACAACTGTCCAAAAAGGGCTGGACTACACAACCTACAGGCTCAGGCCCTGGAGCCAAACCTGAGGACTGTACTTGCCCTCTCCAAGGGAATTGTGTGTGCCCATTCCAATGGCCACAACCCTTCTAATAGGATAAACCTCCAAAGTCCCTGATATATCTCAATAGTGGTAGCTTCCCAGGAAAAACAGGGGCAATCTGAGCCCAAATGAGCCCCTACCTGCACTCAGACCCATAGACAGATGTCCTCAGAGGTAAAAAGGAAAGAACAGGCCCCTAGGCACTAATCAGATCCATTGCTTTGGTTTACAAGCATCTCTCCTCAAAGGCCTGGATTTCAAAAGCAGCATATAGCTGTTTCTTGTCTCACCCATCAGAAAACATCTCATCTACACATGGGAAACTTGCACGTAGGAGCTGTGTCAAAGCCTCTGTTTAGGAGAACCCTTTAGGGCCCCAGTGCCACCGCTTCATTCCAAGGTCTCCATAGACACAAAAGCACATTCGGACCCATCCCCAGGGGTGTGCATTTCAACTCAGCATCCTCGGTAGCTCCCCACAGATCCAGGAGATCTAAACTGTCTTGTTGCTAGGAGACAATTGGAATGCGAGGTGGGCTACCCAGCCATCCATCCTTAGAACCCTGCTCAGAATCATTGGCCTGGAGCCAAACAACAGGTCTCAATTGTCCTGCCGAAGACTCTCTGCAGTTTGGAGCTTCTCACAACTCCCATCATGGGAAAACCCCCATGGCCTCGTGATGCCCCCCCATTCATGAAGGGGCCATCAGGGACAGAAACTCCAACCTGAGCGATCGTCTGATCCTCGCCCTGACTTCAGATGCACGAGATCTCGATTCAGGTCTGTAGATTGTGCCTGCCATGGCCTCACCCAGAAACCTAAGCCTAGCTTGTGTTCTCAGACTTTTGTCGTCAGAGTACTGGCCCACAAGGCCTCCAGTTTGGCAATCCAGAACTAAAATGCAGCACTCTGCCTGCCCTCCAGATAAAAAACATTGTCCTCTGGGGCTACCCAGTAACCCCAAATGAGGATCAACCTGCACCGACCTTGGCTGTACCCCAAATACATAGGCTGACCAGGGCACTAATGCCCTTTCTGACACAGCCTGAGCCTGGACCCCCTGGCCCCTCCCAGACAGCTGGCCGCACACTGAGCACATCGAGCCGCCATGGCCTTAGGTCGTCATCTCTTCCCAACCTCGGTTTTCAGGTTTCAGAACCTAGACCTTATCTCCAATCTCTGTCCATGTTGAAGGTGATGCAGAAATCAGAACTCCTTCCCCATGGCAAGAAACCTTGTGGTTGGCATGTTGTCCAACGTTCAGTGTCGTTGAAACCAGTGTGGCCCATGAGGCCCCGCCCATGCTCGCGGGCCACATTGGTCACAAACACACATTGTGACCCTCAGGCTGAGCCCAGTCCTCAAGTAAGGCCACTCAGTGGCTGGATGAAGAGATAGCATATTGGGCTTGCCATGCCCCTAGGCCCCAATTTTTAACCGTAGTTCGGATTGTCCCTTCAGTCTTCCCCACTTCTTTGCTTTGGAATTCCTCTTTTGGTGGGACACCTGAGGTAACAAAACTGAAATGAGTCCTCCCATCCCACAGATTGACGAAAAGCAATTGGGAATCGGGCCAAATCCTCAGAGAGGAAGATTCGTCCATGGCCCATGAGGCCTCCCCGACATTCCACGGCCATCACTGATACAAAATCCAGAGACAAAAGCCTGAGCAATCGCCACAGACTCGCACTTTCTTCATATCCTGTAGAGTTCTTCTCATGCTTTGTAGATCGGGCCTGCCATACCTACGTCCCCAAACCTAAGCTGATTTTGTGTTTTCAGACTTCTGTCCTCAAAGTCTTGGGCCACACACCCTCCAGGCTGGGCCCCTGGAGCCACACATTAGGACTGTGCCTACCAATCCATGGGAATTCTGCCCATTCCATGGTCCAAAATCGTACAAATTAGGAGAAACCTCCAACGACCCTTAGGCCATCCCAATAGTGTGGGTCACCCGGAACAAACAAGGGGTGTCTGACACCAGCTGATAATCGACCTCCACTCATACCATAGATGGATGTCCCCAGAGAAGAAGATTGAACCAGACAGGACCCTAGGCCATAATAGGATCCATTGCTATGGGTCACAGGCATGTGTCCTCAAAAGCCTGATTCCAATACGAGCATAGGGGTTTTCCTGAGGCACCCATCAGAACTCATCTCGTCTCCACAAGGAAACCTGTGCATGGGAGCCATGTCCAAAGCTTAGGAAAGTACTTCAGGTTGCCGGTGCCACCGCCCCATTCCAAGGCCCTCATGGACACAAAAACACATTAGGACACATCCTCAGGAAAGTCCATTTCAACTCAGCCACCGAGGTTGCTCCCGCAGAGCCATCAGATCTAAACTGTCTTGTTGCTAGGAGACAATTGGAATGCGAGGCGGGCTTCCCAGGCATCCATCCGCGAACGGTGCTCTGGAGTCATTCCATATGGGATGTCCTGGAGCTGTCCAACAGGTCTCAATTGTCCGGAAGAAGGAATCCTGGAAGGGGGCATCCCACAACTCCCAACGTGGGAAAACCTCAATGGTCTCGAGATTCCGCTCCCTTCATGAAGCGGCCGTCATGCTCAGAAACTCCCACCTGAGCCAACGTCTGATCCTCGCCCTGACTTCAGATGCATGAGATATTGGTTCAGATCTGCAGGGGGTACCTGCCGTGCCCTCGCCCTGAAACCCAAGTCTAGCTTGTCTTCTCAGACTTCCATCCTCACACTCCTGGCCCCAAAGCCCTCAAGTTTGGCAATTCCGGACCCACAATGCAGCACTCTGCCTGCCCTCTAGAAAAAAAATGATTGCCTCATGAGCTGCCCAGGCACCTTAAATGAGGGTAAACCTACACAGCACTCGACTTTACCCAAATTATATAGTCTAACCTGGGCACTAATGCACTGTCGAACACATCCTGAGCCCGGACCTCCTGACCAACACCCAGAAAGCTGACCGCACACTGAGCACATAAAACCCGCCATGGCCTTAGGTCATCATCTCTTCCCTACCTCAGTTTTCAGGCTTCAGAACCGAGACCTTATCTCCAATCACTGCCCAGGGGTGAGTCTGATGCAGAAATCAGAACTCCTCCTTACCCATGGCAAGAACCCTTGTGGTTGGCACGTTGTCCAACGATCAGTGTAGGAGAAACCCTGAGGCCCCGCCCATTCTTGAGTGCGACGAGGGCATACACACGCATTGTGACCCTCAGCATGAGTCCTGTCCTCTAGTAAGTCCTCTCAGTGGCTGGACCATTAGATGTCATAATGGGCTTGACATGTCCCTAGGCCCCAATTTTTAACCAGATTTCTGATTGTCCAGTCGCGCCTCCTAGGGCTCTACTCTGAAATCCCTCATTTGGTGGGACACCTGAGGTTAAAAAAGAAAACAACAACAACAACAACAACAAAATAAAACGGACTTCTTCCAGCCCACAGAATGAACCCAAACTCTTTGGACGGGGCCAAACCACCAGAGAGTAAGACTCGTCCATTTCCCATGAAGTCACCCAGAAATTCCACGACCATGAGTGACACGATATCCCGAGACAAAAACTTGAGCAGGAGCCTCACACTCGCCCTCCTTTCAAATCCTGAAAAGTTCTCCTCATGGTCTGTAGATCAGTCCTGCCATACCTATGACCTGAAACATAAGCCGAGTTTGTGTTTTCAGACAACTGTCCAAAAAGGGCTGGACTACACAACCTACAGGCTCAGGCCAATGGAACCAAACCTGAGGACTGTACTTGCCCTCTTCAAGGGAATTGTGTGTGCCCATTCCAATGGCCACAACCCTTCTAATAGGATAAACCTCCAAAGTCCCTGATATATCTCAATAGTGGTAGCTTCCCAGGAAAAACAGGGGCCATCTGAGCCCAAATGAGCCCCTACCTGCACTCAGACCCATAGACAGATGTCCTCAGAGGTAAAAAGGAAAGAACAGGCCCCTAGGCACTAATCAGATCCATTGCTTTGGTTTCCAGGCATCTCTCCTCAGAGGCCTGGATTTCAAAAGCAGCATATAGCTGTTTCTTGCCTCACCCATCAGAAAACATCTCATCTACACATTGGAAACTTGCACGTTGGAGCTGTGTCAAAGCCTCTGTTTAGGAGAACCCTTTAGGGCCCCAGTGCCACCGCTTCATTCCAAGGTCTCCATAGACACAAAAGCACATTCGGACCCATCCCCAGGGGTGTGCATTTCAACTCAGCATCCTCGGTAGCTCCCCACAGATCCAGGAGATCTAAACTGTCTTGTTGCTAGGAGACAATTGGAATGCGAGGTGGGCTACCCAGCCATCCATCCTTAGAACCCTGCTCAGAATCATTGGCCTGGAGCCAAACAACAGGTCTCAATTGTCCTGCCGAAGACTCTCTGCAGTTTGGAGCTTCTCACAACTCCCATCATGGGAAAACCCCCATGGCCTCGTGATGCCCCCCCATTCATGAAGGGGCCATCAGGGACAGAAACTCCAACCTGAGCGATCGTCTGATACTCGCCCTGACTTCAGATGCACGAGATCTCGATTCAGGTCTGTAGATTGTGCCTGCCATGGCCTCACCCAGAAACCTAAGCCTAGCTTGTGTTCTCAGACTTTTGTCGTCAGACTACTGGCCCACAAGGCCTCCAGTTTGGCAATCCAGAACTAAAATGCAGCACTCTGCCTGCCCTCCAGATAAAAAACATTGTCCTCTGGGGCTACCCAGTAACCCCAAATGAGGATCAACCTGCACCGACCTTGGCTGTACCCCAAATACATAGGCTGACCAGGGCACTAATGCCCTTTCTGACACAGCCTGAGCCTGGACCCCCTGGCCCCTCCCAGACAGCTGGCCGCACACTGAGCACATCGAGCCGCCATGGCCTTAGGTCGTCATCTCTTCCCAACCTCGGTTTTCAGGTTTCAGAACCTAGACCTTATCTCCAATCACTGTCCATGTTGAAGGTGATGCAGAAATCAGAACTCCTTCCCCATGGCAAGAAACCTTGTGGTTGGCATGTTGTCCAACGTTCAGTGTCGTTGAAACCAGTGTGGCCCATGAGGCCCCGCCCATGCTCGCGGGCCACATTGGTCACAAACACACATTGTGACCCTCAGGCTGAGCCCAGTCCTCAAGTAAGGCCACTCAGTGGCTGGATGAAGAGATAGCATATTGGGCTTGCCATGCCCCTAGGCCCCAATTTTTAACCGTAGTTCGGATTGTCCCTTCAGTCTTCCCCACTTCTTTGCTTTGGAATTCCTCTTTTGGTGGGACACCTGAGGTAACAAAACTGAAATGAGTCCTCCCATCCCACAGATTGACGAAAAGCAATTGGGAATCGGGCCAAATCCTCAGAGAGGAAGATTCGTCCATGGCCCATGAGGCCTCCCCGACATTCCACGGCCATCACTGATACAAAATCCAGAGACAAAAGCCTGAGCAATCGCCACAGACTCGCACATTCTTCATATCCTGTAGAGTTCTTCTCATGGTTTGTAGATCGGGCCTGCCATACCTACGTCCCCAAACCTAAGCTGAGTTTGTGTTTTCAGACTTCTGTCCTCAAAGTCTTGGGCCACACACCCTCCAGGCTGGGCCCCTGGAGCCACACATTAGGACTGTGCCTACCAATCCATGGGAATTCTGCCCATTCCATGGTCCAAAATCGTACAAATTAGGAGAAACCTCCAACGACCCTTAGGCCATCCCAATAGTGTGGGTCACCCGGAACAAACAAGGGGTCTCTGACACCAGCTGATAATCGACCTCCACTCATACCATAGATGGATGTCCCCAGAGAAGAAGATTGAACCAGACAGGACCCTAGGCCATAATAGGATGCATTGCTATGGGTTACAGGCATGTGTCCTCAAAAGCCTGATTCCAATACGAGCATAGGGGTTTTCCTGAGGCACCCATCAGAACTCATCTCGTCTCCACAAGGAAACCTGTGCATGGGAGCCATGTCCAAAGCTTAGGAAAGTACTTCAGGTTGCCGGTGCCACCGCCCCATTCCAAGGCCCTCATGGACACAAAAACACATTAGGACACATCCTCAGGAAAGTCCATTTCAACTCAGCCCCCGAGTTTGCTCCCGCAGAGCCATCAGATCTAAACTGTCTTGTTGCTAGGAGACAATTGGAATGCGAGGCGGGCTTCCCAGGCATCCATCCGCGAACGGTGCTCTGGAGTCATTCCATATGGGATGTCCTGGAGCTGTCCAACAGGTCTCAATTGTCCGGAAGAAGGAATCCTGGAAGGGGGCATCCCACAACTCCCAACGTGGGAAAACCTCAATGGTCTCGAGATTCCGCTCCCTTCATGAAGCGGCCGTCATGCTCAGAAACTCCCACCTGAGCCAACGTCTGATCCTCGCCCTGACTTCAGATGCATGAGATATTGGTTCAGATCTGCAGGGGGTACCTGCCGTGCCCTCGCCCTGAAACCCAAGTCTAGCTTGTCTTCTCAGACTTCCATCCTCACACTCCTGGCCCCAAAGCCCTCAAGTTTGGCAATTCCGGACCCACAATGCAGCACTCTGCCTGCCCTCTAGAAAAAAAATGATTGCCTCATGAGCTGCCCAGGCACCTTAAATGAGGGTAAACCTACACAGCACTCGACTTTACCCAAATTATATAGTCTAACCTGGGCACTAATGCACTGTCGAACACATCCTGAGCCCGGACCTCCTGACCAACACCCAGAAAGCTGACCGCACACTGAGCACATAAAACCCGCCATGGCCTTAGGTCATCATCTCTTCCCTACCTCAGTTTTCAGGCTTCAGAACCGAGACCTTATCTCCAATCACTGCCCAGGGGTGAGTCTGATGCAGAAATCAGAACTCCTCCTTACCCATGGCAAGAACCCTTGTTTTTGGCACGTTGTCCAACGATCAGTGTAGGAGAAACCCTGAGGCCCCGCCCATTCTTGAGTGCGACGAGGGCATACACACGCATTGTGACCCTCAGCATGAGTCCTGTCCTCTAGTAAGTCCTCTCAGTGGCTGGACCATTAGATGTCATAATGGGCTTGGCATGTCCCTAGGCCCCAATTTTTAACCAGATTTCTGATTGTCCAGTCGCCCCTCCTAGGGCTCTACTCTGAAATCCCTCATTTGGTGGGACACCTGAGGTTAAAAAAGAAAACAACAACAACAACAACAACAAAATAAAACGGACTTCTTCCAGCCCACAGAATGAACCCAAACTCTTTGGACGGGGCCAAACCACCAGAGAGTAAGACTCGTCCATTTCCCATGAAGTCACCCAGAAATTCCACGACCATGAGTGACACGATATCCCGAGACAAAAACTTGAGCAGGAGCCTCACACTCGCCCTTCTTTCAAATCCCGAAAAGTTCTCCTCATGGTCTGTAGATCAATCCTGCCATACCTATGACCTGAAACATAAGCCGAGTTTGTGTTTTCAGACAACTGTCCAAAAAGGGCTGGACTACACAACCTACAGGCTCAGGTCCCTGGAGCCAAACCTGAGGACTGTACTTGCCCTCTCCAAGGGAATTGTGTGTGCCCATTCCAATGGCCACAACCCTTCTAATAGGATAAACCTCCAAAGTCCCTGATATATCTCAATAGTGGTAGCTTCCCAGGAAAAACAGGGGCAATCTGAGCCCAAATGAGCCCCTACCTGCACTCAGACCCATAGACAGATGTCCTCAGAGGTAAAAAGGAAAGAACAGGCCCCTAGGCACTAATCAGATCCATTGCTTTGGTTTCCAGGCATCTCTCCTCAGAGGCCTGGATTTCAAAAGCAGCATATAGCTGTTTCTTGTCTCACCCATCAGAAAACATCTCATCTACACATGGAAAACTTGCACGTTGGAGCTGTGTCAAAGCCTCTGTTTAGGAGAACCCTTTAGGGCCCCAGTGCCACCGCTTCATTCCAAGGTCTCCATAGACACAAAAGCACATTCGGACCCATCCCCAGGGGTGTGCATTTCAACTCAGCATCCTCGGTAGCTCCCCACAGATCCAGGAGATCTAAACTGTCTTGTTGCTAGGAGACAATTGGAATGCGAGGTGGGCTACCCAGCCATCCATCCTTAGAACCCTGCTCAGAATCATTGGCCTGGAGCCAAACAACAGGTCTCAATTGTCCTGCCGAAGACTCTCTGCAGTTTGGAGCTTCTCACAACTCCCATCATGGGAAAACCCCCATGGCCTCGTGATGCCCCCCCATTCATGAAGGGGCCATCAGGGACAGAAACTCCAACCTGAGTGATCGTCTGATCCTCGCCCTGACTTCAGATGCACGAGATCTCGATTCAGGTCTGTAGATTGTGCCTGCCATGGCCTCACCCAGAAACCTAAGCCTAGCTTGTGTCCTCAGACTTTTGTCGTCAGACTACTGGCCCACAAGGCCTCCAGTTTGGCAATCCAGAACTAAAATGCAGCACTCTGCCTGCCCTCCAGATAAAAAACATTGTCCTCTGGGGCTACCCAGTAACCCCAAATGAGGATCAACCTGCACCGACCTTGGCTGTACCCCAAATACATAGGCTGACCAGGGCACTAATGCCCTTTCTGACACAGCCTGAGCCTGGACCTCCTGGCCCCTCCCAGACAGCTGGCCGCACACTGAGCACATCGAGCCGCCATGAGCCTTAGGTCGTCATCTCTTCCCAACCTCGGTTTTCAGGTTTCAGAACCTTGACCTTATCTCCAATCACTGTCCATGTTGAAGGTGATGCAGAAATCAGAACTCCTTCCCCATGGCAAGAAACCTTGTGGTTGGCATGTTGTCCAACGTTCAGTGTCGTTGAAACCAGTGTGGCCCATGAGGCCCCGCCCATGCTGGCGGGCCACATTGGTCACAAACACACATTGTGACCCTCAGGCTGAGCCCAGTCCTCAAGTAAGGCCACTCAGTGGCTGGATGAAGAGATAGCATATTGGGCTTGCCATGCCCCTAGGCCCCAATTTTTAACCATAGTTCGGATTGTCCCTTCAGGCTTCCCCACGGCTTTGCTTTGGAATTCCTCTTTTGGTGGGACACGTGAGGTAACCAAACTGAAATGAGTCCTCCCATCCCACAGATAGACGAAAAGTAATTGGGAATCGGGCCAAATCCTCAGAGAGGAAGATTCGTCCATGGCCCATGAGGCCTCTGTGACATTCCACGGCCATCACTGATACAAAATCCAGAGACAAAAGCCTGAGCAATCGCCACAGACTCGAACTTTCTTCATATCCTGTAGAGTTCTTCTCATGGTTTGTAGATCGGGCCTGCCATACCTACGTCCCCAAACCTAAGCTGAGTTTGTGTTTTCAGACTTCTGTCCTCAAAGTCTTGGGCCACACACCCTCCAGGCTGGGGCCCTGGTGCCACACATTAGGACTGTGCCTACCAATCCATGGGAATTCTGCCCATTCCATGGTCCAAAATCGTACAAATTAGGAGAAACCTCCAACGACCCTTAGGCCATCCCAATAGTGTGGGTCACCCGGAACAAACAAGGGGTGTCTGACACCGGCTGATAATCGACCTCCACTCATACCATAGATGGATGTCCCCAGAGAAGAAGATTGAACCAGACAGGACCCTAGGCCATAATAGGATCCATTGCTATGGGTTACAGGCATGTGTCCTCAAAAGCCTGATTCCAATACGAGCATAGGGGTTTTCCTGAGGCACCCATCAGAACTCATCTCGTCTCCACAAGGAAACCTGTGCATGGGAGCCATGTCCAAAGCTTAGGAAAGTACTTCAGGTTGCCGGTGCCACCGCCCCATTCCAAGGCCCTCATGGACACAAAAACACATTAGGACACATCCTCAGGAAAGTCCATTTCAACTCAGCCACCGAGGTTGCTCCCGCAGAGCCATCAGATCTAAACTGTCTTGTTGCTAGGAGACAATTGGAATGCGAGGCGTGCTTCCCAGGCATCCATCCGCGAACGGTGCTCTGGAGTCATTCCATATGGGATGTCCTGGAGCTGTCCAACAGGTCTCAATTGTCCGGAAGAAGTAATCCTGGAAGAGGGAATCCCACAACTCCCAACGTGGGAAAACCTCAATGGTCACGAGATTCCGCTCCCTTCATGAAGCGGCCGTCATGCTCAGAAACTCCCACCTGAGCCAACGTCTGATCCTCGCCCTGACTTCCGATGCATGAGATATTGGTTCAGATCTGCAGGGGGTACCTGCCGTGCCCTCGCCCTGAAACCCAAGTCTAGCTTGTCTTCTCAGACTTCCATCCTCACACTCCTGGCCCCAAAGCCCTCAAGTTTGGCACTTCCGGACCCACAATGCAGCACTCTGCCTGCCCTCTAGAAAAAAAATGATTGCCACATGAGCTGCCCAGGCACCTTAAATGAGGGTAAACCTACACAGCACTCGACTTTACCCAAATTATATAGTCTAACCTGGGCACTAATGCACTGTCGAACACATCCTGAGCCCGGACCTCCTGACCAACACCCAGAAAGCTGACCGCACACTGAGCACATAAAACCCGCCATGGCCTTAGGTCATCATCTCTTCCCTACCTCAGTTTTCAGGCTTCAGAACCGAGACCTTATCTCCAATCACTGCCCAGGGGTGAGTCTGATGCAGAAATCAGAACTCCTCCTTACCCATGGCAAGAACCCTTGTGGTTGGCACGTTGTCCAACGATCAGTGTAGGAGAAACCCTGAGGCCCCGCCCATTCTTGAGTGCGACGAGGGCATACACACGCATTGTGACCCTCAGCATGAGTCCTGTCCTCTAGTAAGTCCTCTCAGTGGCTGGACCATTAGATGTCCTAATGGGCTTGACATGTCCCTAGGCCCCAATTTTTAACCAGATTTCTGATTGTCCAGTCGCCCCTCCTAGGGCTCTACTCTGAAATCCCTCATTTGGTGGGACACCTGAGGTTAAAAATGAAAACAACAACAACAACAACAACAACAACAAAATAAAACGGACTTCTTCCAGCCCACAGAATGAACCCAAACTCTTTGGACGGGGCCAAACCACCAGAGAGTAAGACTCGTCCATTTCCCATGAAGTCACCCAGAAATTCCACGACAATGAGTGACACGATATCCCGAGACAAAAACTTGAGCAGGAGCCTCACACTCGCCCTTCTTTCAAATCCCGAAAAGTTCTCCTCATGGTCTGTAGATCAGTCCTGCCATACCTATGACCTGAAACATAAGCCGAGTTTGTGTTTTCAGACAACTGTCCAAAAAGGGCTGGACTACACAACCTACAGGCTCAGGCCCCTGGAGCCAAACCTGAGGACTGTACTTGCCCTCTCCAAGGGAATTGTGTGTGCCCATTCCAATGGCCACAACCCTTCTAATAGGATAAACCTCCAAAGTCCCTGATATATCTCAATAGTGGTAGCTTCCCAAGAAAAACAGGGGCAATCTGAGCCCAAATGAGCCCCTACCTGCACTCAGACCCATAGACAGATGTCCTCAGAGGTAAAAAGGAAAGAACAGGCCCCTATGCACTAATCAGATCCTTTGCTTTGGTTTCCAGGCATCTCTCCTCAGAGGCCTGGATTTCAAAAACAGCATATAGCTGTTTCTTGTCTCACCCATCAGAAAACATCTCATCTACACATGGGAAACTTGCACGTTGGAGCTGTGTCAAAGCCTCTGTTTAGGAGAACCCTTTAGGGCCCCAGTGCCACCGCTTCATTCCAAGGTCTCCATAGACACAAAAGCACATTCGGACCCATCCCCAGGGGTGTGCATTTCAACTCAGCATCCTCGGTAGCTCCCCACAGATCCAGGAGATCTAAACTGTCTTGTTGCTAGGAGACAATTGGAATGCGAGGTGGGCTACCCAGCCATCCATCCTTAGAACCCTGCTCAGAATCATTGGCCTGGAGCCAAACAACAGGTCTCAATTGTCCTGCCGAAGACTCTCTGCAGTTTGGAGCTTCTCACAACTCCCATCATGGGAAAACCCCCATGGCCTCGTGATGCCCCCCCATTCATGAAGGGGCCATCAGGGACAGAAACTCCAACCTGAGCGATCGTCTGATCCTCGCCCTGACTTCAGATGCACGAGATCTCGATTCAGGTCTGTAGATTGTGCCTGCCATGGCCTCACCCAGAAACCTAAGCCTAGCTTGTGTTCTCAGACTTTTGTCGTCAGACTACTGGCCCACAAGGCCTCCAGTTTGGCAATCCAGAACTACAATGCAGCACTCTGCCTGCCCTCCAGATAAAAAACATTGTCCTCTGGGGCTACCCAGTAACCCCAAATGAGGATCAACGTGCACCGACCTTGGCTGTACCCCAAATACATAGGCTGACCAGGGCACTAATGCCCTTTCTGACACAGCCTGAGCCTGGACCCCCTGGCCCCTCCCAGACAGCTGGCCGCACACTGAGCACATCGAGCCGCCATGAGCCTTAGGTCGTCATCTCTTCCCAACCTCGGTTTTCAGGTTTCAGAACCTAGACCTTATCTCCAATCACTGTCCATGTTGAAGGTGATGCAGAAATCAGAACTCCTTCCCCATGGCAAGAAACCTTGTGGTTGGCATGTTGTCCAACGTTCAGTGTCGTTGAAACCAGTGTGGCCCATGAGGCCCCACCCATGCTCGCGGGCCACATTGGTCACAAACACACATTGTGACCCTCAGGCTGAGCCCAGTCCTCAAGTAAGGCCACTCAGTGGCTGGATGAAGAGATAGCATATTGGGCTTGCCATGCCCCTAGGCCCCAATTTTTAACCATAGTTCGGATTGTCCCTTCAGTCTTCCCCACGGCTTTGCTTTGGAATTCCTCTTTTGGTGGGACACCTGAGGTAACAAAACTGAAATGAGTCCTCCCATCCCACAGATTGACGATAAGCAATTGGGAATCGGGCCAAATCCTCAGAGAGGAAGATTCGTCCATGGCCCATGAGGCCTCTGTGACATTCCACGGCCATCACTGATACAAAATCCAGAGACAAAAGCCTGAGCAATCGCCACAGACTCGCACTTTCTTCATATCCTGTAGAGTTCTTCTCATGGTTTGTAGATCGGGCCTGCCATACCTACTTCCCCAAACCTAAGCTGAGTTTGTGTTTTCAGACTTCTGTCCTCAAAGTCTTGGGCCACACACCCTCCAGGCTGGGCCCCTGGAGCCACACATTAGGACTGTGCCTACCAATCCATGGGAATTCTGCCCATTCCATGGTCCAATATCGTACAAATTAGGAGAAACCTCCAACGACCCTTAGGCCATCCCAATAGTGTGGGTCACCCGGAACAAACAAGGGGTGTCTGACACCAGCTGATAATCGACCTCCACTCATACCATAGATGGATGTCCCCAGAGAAGAAGATTGAACCAGACAGGACGCTAGGCCATAATAGGATCCATTGCTATGGGTTACAGGCATGTGTCCTCAAAAGCCTGATTCCAATACGAGCATAGGGGTTTTCCTGAGGCACCCATCAGAACTCATCTCGTCTCCACAAGGAAACCTGTGCATGGGAGCCATGTCCAAAGCTTAGGAAAGTACTTCAGGTTGCCGGTGCCACCGCCCCATTCCAAGGCCCTCATGGACACAAAAACACATTAGGACACATCCTCAGGAAAGTCCATTTCAACTCAGCCCCCGAGTTTGCTCCCGCAGAGCCATCAGATCTAAACTGTCTTGTTGCTAGGAGACAATTGGAATGCGAGGCGGGCTTCCCAGGCATCCATCCGCGAACGGTGCTCTTGAGTCATTCCATATGGGATGTCCTGGAGCTGTCCAACAGGTCTCAATTGTCCGGAAGAAGTAATCCTGGAAGAGGGAATCCCACCACTCCCAACGTGGGAAAACCTCAATGGTCTCGAGATTCCGCTCCCTTCATGAAGCGGCCGTCATGCTCAGAAACTCCCACCTGAGCCAACGTCTGATCCTCGCCCTGACTTCCGATGCATGAGATATTGGTTCAGATCTGCAGGGGGTACCTGCCGTGCCCTCGCCCTGAAACCCAAGTCTAGCTTGTCTTCTCAGACTTCCATCCTCACACTCCTGGCCCCAAAGCCCTCAAGTTTGGCAATTCCGGACCCACAATGCAGCACTCTGCCTGCCCTCTAGAAAAAAAATGATTGCCACATGAGCTGCCCAGGCACCTTAAATGCGGGTAAACCTACACAGCACTCGACTTTACCCAAATTATATAGTCTAACCTGGGCACTAATGCACTGTCGAACACATCCTGAGCCCGGACCTCCTGACCAACACCCAGAAAGCTGACCGCACACTGAGCACATAAAACCCGCCATGGCCTTAGGTCATCATCTCTTCCCTACCTCAGTTTTCAGGCTTCAGAACCGAGACCTTATCTCCAATCACTGCCCAGGGGTGAGTCTGATGCAGAAATCAGAACTCCTCCTTACCCATGGCAAGAACCCTTGTGGTTGGCACGTTGTCCAACGATCAGTGTAGGAGAAACCCTGAGGCCCCGCCCATTCTTGAGTGCGACGAGGGCATACACACGCATTGTGACCCTCAGCATGAGTCCTGTCCTCTAGTAAGTCCTCTCAGTGGCTGGACCATTAGATGTCATAATGGGCTTGACATGTCCCTAGGCCCCAATTTTTAACCAGATTTCTGATTGTCCAGTCGCCCCTCCTAGGCCTCTACTCTGAAATCCCTCATTTGGTGGGACACCTGAGGTTAAAAATGAAAACAACAACAACAACAACAACAACAACAACAAAATAAAACGGACTTCTTCCAGCCCACAGAATGAACCCAAACTCTTTGGACGGGGCCAAACCACCAGAGAGTAAGACTCGTCCATTTCCCATGAAGTCACCCAGAAATTCCACGACCATGAGTGACACGATATCCCGAGACAAAAACTTGAGCAGGAGCCTCACACTCGCCCTTCTTTCAAATCCCGAAAAGTTCTCCTCATGGTCTGTAGATCAGTCCTGCCATACCTATGACCTGAAACATAAGCCGAGTTTGTGTTTTCAGACAACTGTCCAAAAAGGGCTGGACTACACAACCTACAGGCTCAGGCCCCTGAGCCAAACCTGAGGACTGTACTTGCCCTCTCCAAGGGAATTGTGTGTGCCCATTCCAATGGCCACAACCCTTCTAATAGGATAAACCTCCAAAGTCCCTGATATATCTCAATAGTGGTAGCTTCCCAAGAAAAACAGGGGCAATCTGAGCCCAAATGAGCCCCTACCTGCACTCAGACCCATAGACAGATGTCCTCAGAGGTAAAAAGGAAAGAACAGGCCCCTATGCACTAATCAGATCCTTTGCTTTGGTTTCCAGGCATCTCTCCTCAGAGGCCTGGATTTCAAAAACAGCATATAGCTGTTTCTTGTCTCACCCATCAGAAAACATCTCATCTACACATGGGAAACTTGCACGTTGGAGCTGTGTCAAAGCCTCTGTTTAGGAGAACCATTTAGGGCCCCAGTGCCACCGCTTCATTCCAAGGTCTCCATAGACACAAAAGCACATTCGGACCCATCCCCAGGCGTGTGCATTTCAACTCAGCATCCTCGGTAGCTCCCCACAGATCCAGGAGATCTAAACTGTCTTGTTGCTAGGAGACAATTGGAATGCGAGGTGGGCTACCCAGCCATCCATCCTTAGAACCCTGCTCAGAATCATTGGCCTGGAGCCAAACAACAGGTCTCAATTGTCCTGCCGAAGACTCTCTGCAGTTTGGAGCTTCTCACAACTCCCATCATGGGAAAACCCCCATGGCCTCGTGATGCCCCCCCATTCATGAAGGGGCCATCAGGGACAGAAACTCCAACCTGAGCGATCGTCTGATCCTCGCCCTGACTTCAGATGCACGAGATCTCGATTCAGGTCTGTAGATTGTGCCTGCCATGGCCTCACCCAGAAACCTAAGCCTAGCTTGTGTTCTCAGACTTTTGTCGTCAGACTACTGGCCCACAAGGCCTCCAGTTTGGCAATCCAGAACTAAAATGCAGCACTCTGCCTGCCCTCCAGATAAAAAAACATTGTCCTCAAGGGCTACCCAGTAACCCCAAATGAGGATCAACCTGCACCGACCTTGGCTGTACCCCAAATACATAGGCTGACCAGGGCACTAATGCCCTTTCTGACACAGCCTGAGCCTGGACCCCCTGGCCCCTCCCAGACAGCTGGCCGCACACTGAGCACATCGAGCCGCCATGGCCTTATGTCGTCATCTCTTCCCAAACCCGGTTTTCAGGTTTCAGAACCTAGACCTTATCTCCAATCACTGTCCATGTTGAAGGTGATGCAGAAATCAGAACTCCTTCCCCATGGCAAGAAACCTTGTGGTTGGCATGTTGTCCAACGTTCAGTGTCGTTGAAACCAGTGTGGCCCATGAGGCCCCGCCCATGCTCGCGGGCCACATTGGTCACAAACACACATTGTGATCCTCAGGCTGAGCCCAGTCCTCAAGTAAGGCCACTCAGTGGCTGGATGAAGAGATAGCATATTGGGCTTGCCATGCCCCTAGGCCCCAATTTTTAACCATAGTTCGGATTGTCCCTTCAGTCTTCCCCACGGCTTTGCTTTGGAATTCCTCTTTTGGTGGGACACCTGAGGTAACAAAACTGAAATGAGTCCTCCCTTCCCACAGATAGACGAAAAGCAATTGGGTATCGGGCCAAATCCTCAGAGAGGAAGATTCGTCCATGGCCCATTAGGCCTCCCCGACATTCCACGGCCATCACTGATACAAAATCCAGAGACAAAAGCCTGAGCAATCGCCACAGACTCGCACTTTCTTCATATCCTGTAGAGTTCTTCTCATGGTTTGTAGATCGGGCCTGCCATACCTACTTCCCCAAACCTAAGCTGAGTTTGTGTTTTCAGACTTCTGTCCTCAAAGTCTTGGGCCACACACCCTCCAGGCTGGGCCCATGGAGCCACACATTAGGACTGTGCCTACCAATCCATGGGAATTCTACCCATTCCATGGTCCAATATCGTACAAATTAGGAGAAACCTCCAACGACCCTTAGGCCATCCCAATAGTGTGGGTCACCCGGAACAAACAAGGGGTGTCTGACACCAGCTGATAATCGACCTCCACTCATACCATAGATGGATGTCCCCAGAGAAGAAGATTGAACCAGACAGGACCCTAGGCCATAATAGGATCCATTGCTATGGGTTACAGGCATGTGTCCTCAAAAGCCTGATTCCAATACGAGCATAGGGGTTTTCCTGAGGCACCCATCAGATCTCATCTCGTCTCCACAAGGAAACCTGTGCATGGGAGCCATGTCCAAAGCTTAGGAAAGTACTTCAGGTTGCCGGTGCCACCGCCCCATTCCAAGGCCCTCATGGACACAAAAACACATTAGGACACATCCTCAGGAAAGTCCATTTCAACTCAGCCCCCGAGGTTGCTCCCGCAGAGCCATCAGATCTAAACTGTCTTGTTGCTAGGAGACAATTGGAATGCGAGGCGGGCTTCCCAGGCATCCATCCGCGAACGGTTCTCTGGAGTCATTCCATATGGGATGTCCTGGAGCTGTCCAACAGGTCTCAATTGTCCGGAAGAAGGAATCCTGGAAGGGAGCATCCCACAACTCCCAACGTGGGAAAACCTCAATGGTCTCGAGATTCCGCTCCCTTCATGAAGCGGCCGTCATGCTCAGAAACTCCCACCTGAGCCAACGTCTGATCCTCGCC
The DNA here is from genome assembly GCF_964662115.1 of Mustela nivalis. NCBI lineage: Eukaryota > Metazoa > Chordata > Mammalia > Carnivora > Mustelidae > Mustela > Mustela nivalis. The sequence goes on along the minus strand of NW_028136276.1, from coordinate 71,145 downwards.
CTGACTTCCGATGCATGAGATATTGGTTCAGATCTGCAGGGGGTACCTGCCGTGCCCTCGCCCTGAAACCCAAGTCTAGCTTGTCTTCTCAGACTTCCATCCTCACACTCCTGGCCCCAAAGCCCTCAAGTTTGGCAATTCCGGACCCACAATGCAGCACTCTGCCTGCCCTCTAGAAGAAAAATGATTGCCCCATGAGCTGCCCAGGCACCTTAAATGCGGGTAAACCTACACAGCACTCGACTTTACCCAAATTATATAGTCTAACCTGGGCACTAATGCACTGTTGAACACATCCTGAGCCCGGACCTCCTGACCAACACCCAGAAAGCTGACCGCACACTGAGCATATAAAACCCGCCATGGCCTTAGGTCATCATCTCTTCCCTACCTCAGTTTTCAGGCTTCAGAACCGAGACCTTATCTCCAATCACTGCCCAGGGTTGAGTCTGATGCAGAAATCAGAACTCCTCCTTAACCATGCCAAGAACCCTTGTGGTTGGCACGTTGTCCAACGATCAGTGTAGGAGAAACCCTGAGGCCCCGCCCATTCTTGAGTGCGACGAGGGCATACACACGCATTGTGACCCTCAGCATGAGTCCTGTCCTCTTGTAAGTCTTCTCAGTGGCTGGACCATTAGATGTCCTAATGGGCTTGACAAGTCCCTAGGCCTCAATTTTTAACCAGATTTCTGATTGTCCAGTCGCCCCTCCTAGGGCTCTACTCTGAAATCCCTCAGTTGGTGGGACACCTGAGGTTAAAAATGAAAACAACAACAACAACAACAACAACACAAAATAAAACTGACTTCTTCCAGCCCACAGAATGAACCCAAACTCTTTGGACGGGGCCAAACCACCAGAGAGTAAGACTCGTCCATTTCCCATGAAGTCACCCAGAAATTCCACGACCATGAGTGACACGATATCCCGAGACAAAAACTTGAGCAGGAGCCTCACACTCGCCCTTCTTTCAAATCCCGAAAAGTTCTCCTCATGGTCTGTAGATCAGTCCTGCCATACCTATGACCTGAAACATAAGCCGAGTTTGTGTTTTCAGACAACTGTCCAAAAAGGGCTGGACTACACAACCTACAGGCTCAGGCCCCTGGAGCCAAACCTGAGGACTGTACTTGCCCTCTCCAAGGGAATTGTGTGTGCCCATTCCAATGGCCACAACCCTTCTAATAGGATAAACCTCCAAAGTCCCTGATATATCTCAATAGTGGTAGCTTCCCAAGAAAAACAGGGGCAATCTGAGCCCAAATGAGCCCCTACCTGCACTCAGACCCATAGACAGATGTCCTCAGAGGTAAACAGGAAAGAACAGGCCCCTATGCACTAATCAGATCCTTTGCTTTGGTTTCCAGGCATCTCTCCTCAGAGGCCTGGATTTCAAAAACAGCATATAGCTGTTTCTTGTCTCACCCATCAGAAAACATCTCATCTACACATGGGAAACTTGCACGTTGGAGCTGTGTCAAAGCCTCTGTTTAGGAGAACCCTTTAGGGCCCCAGTGCCACCGCTTCATTCCAAGGTCTCCATAGACACAAATGCACATTCGGACCCATCCCCAGGGGTGTGCATTTCAACTCAGCATCCTCGGTAGCTCCCCACAGATCCAGGAGATCTAAACTGTCTTGTTGCTAGGAGACAATTGGAATGCGAGGTGGGCTACCCAGCCATCCATCCTTAGAACCCTGCTCAGAATCATTGGCCTGGAGCCAAACAACAGGTCTCAATTGTCCTGCCGAAGACTCTCTGCAGTTTGGAGCTTCTCACAACTCCCATCATGGGAAAACCCCCATGGCCTCGTGATGCCCCCCCATTCATGAAGGGGCCATCAGGGACAGAAACTCCAACCTGAGCGATCGTCTGATCCTCGCCCTGACTTCAGATGCACGAGATCTCGATTCAGGTCTGTAGATTGTGCCTGCCATGGCCTCACCCAGAAACCTAAGCCTAGCTTGTGTTCTCAGACTTTTGTCGTCAGACTACTGGCCCACAAGGCCTCCAGTTTGGCAATCCAGAACTAAAATGCAGCACTCTGCCTGCCCTCCAGATAAAAAACATTGTCCTCTGGGGCTACCCAGTAACCCCAAATGAGGATCAACCTGCACCGACCTTGGCTGTACCCCAAATACATAGGCTGACCAGGGCACTAATGCCCTTTCTGACACAGCCTGAGCCTGGACCCCCTGGCCCCTCCCAGACAGCTGGCCGCACACTGAGCACATCGAGCCGCCATGAGCCTTAGGTCGTCATCTCTTCCCAACCTCGGTTTTCAGGTTTCAGAACCTAGACCTTATCTCCAATCACTGTCCATGTTGAAGGTGATGCAGAAATCAGAACTCCTTCCCCATGGCAAGAAACCTTGTGGTTGGCATGTTGTCCAACGTTCAGTGTCGTTGAAACCTGTGTGGCCCATGAGGCCCCGCCCATGCTCGCGGGCCACATTGGTCACAAACACACATTGTGACCCTCAGGCTGAGCCCAGTCCTCAAGTAAGGCCACTCAGTGGCTGGATGAAGAGATAGCATATTGGGCTTGCCATGCCCCTAGGCCCCAATTTTTAACCATAGTTCGGATTGTCCCTTCAGTCTTCCCCACGGCTTTGCTTTGGAATTCCTCTTTTGGTGGGACACCTGAGGTAATCAAACTGAAATGAGTCCTCCCATCCCACAGATAGACGAAAAGCAATTGGGAATCGGGCCAAATCCTCAGAGAGGAAGATTCGTCCATGGCCCATGAGGCCTCCCCGACATTCCACGGCCATCACTGATACAAAATCCAGAGACAAAAGCCTGAGCAATCGCCACAGACTCGCACTTTCTTCATATCCTGTAGAGTTCTTCTCATGGTTTGTAGATCGGGCCTGCCATACCTACGTCCCCAAACCTAAGCTGAGTTTGTGTTTTCAGACTTCTGTCCTCAAAGTCTTGGGCCACACACCCTCCAGGCTGGGCCCCTGGTGCCACACATTAGGACTGTGCCTACCAATCCATGGGAATTCTGCCCATTCCATGGTCCAAAATCGTACAAATTAGGAGAAACCTCCAACGACCCTTAGGCCATCCCAATAGTGTGGGTCACCCGGAACAAACAAGGGGTGTCTGACACCAGCTGATAATCGACCTCCACTCATACCATAGATGGATGTCCCCAGAGAAGAAGATTGAACCAGACAGGACCCTAGGCCATAATAGGATCCATTGCTATGGGTTACAGGCATGTGTCCTCAAAAGCCTGATTCCAATACGAGCATAGGGGTTTTCCTGAGGCACCCATCAGATCTCATCTCGTCTCCACAAGGAAACCTGTGAATGGGAGCCATGTCCAAAGCTTAGGAAAGTACTTCAGGTTGCCGGTGCCACCGCCCCATTCCAAGGCCCTCATGGACACAAAAACACATTAGGACACATCCTCAGGAAAGTCCATTTCAACTCAGCCCCCGAGGTTGCTCCCGCAGAGCCATCAGATCTAAACTGTCTTGTTGCTAGGAGACAATTGGAATGCGAGGCGGGCTTCCCAGGCATCCATCCGCGAACGGTGCTCTGGAGTCATTCCATATGGGATGTCCTGGAGCTGTCCAACAGGTCTCAATTGTCCGGAAGAAGGAATCCTGGAAGAGGGAATACCACAACTCCCAACGTGGGAAAACCTCAATGGTCTCGAGATTCCGCTCCCTTCATGAAGCGGCCGTCATGCTCAGAAACTCCCACCTGAGCCAACGTCTGATCCTCGCCCTGACTTCCGATGCATGAGATATTGGTTCAGATCTGCAGGGGGTACCTGCCGTGCCGTCGCCCTGAAACCCAAGTCTAGCTTGTCTTCTCAGACTTCCATCCTCACACTCCTGGCCCCAAAGCCCTCAAGTTTGGCAATTCCGGACCCACAATGCAGCACTCTGCCTGCCCTCTAGAAAAAAAATGATTGCCCCATGAGCTGCCCAGGCACCTTAAATGAGGGTAAACCTACACAGCACTCGACTTTACCCAAATTATATAGTCTAACCTGGGCACTAATGCACTGTCGAACACATCCTGAGCCCGGACCTCCTGACCAACACCCAGAAAGCTGACCGCACCCTGAGCACATAAAACCCGCCATGGCCTTAGGTCATCATCTCTTCCCTACCTCAGTTTTCAGACTTCAGAACCGAGACCTTATCTCCAATCACTGCCCAGGGGTGAGTCTGATGCAGAAATCAGAACTCCTCCTTACCCATGGCAAGAACCCTTGTGGTTGGCACGTTGTCCAACGAAAAGTGTAGGAGAAACCCTGAGGCCCCGCCCATTCTTGAGTGCGACGAGGGCATACACACGCATTGTGACCCTCAGCATGAGTCCTGTCCTCTAGTAAGTCCTCTCAGTGGCTGGACCATTAGATGTCCTAATGGGCTTGACATGTCCCTAGGCCCCAATTTTTAACCAGATTTCTGATTGTCCAGTCGCCCCTCCTAGGCCTCTACTCTGAAATCCCTCATTTGGTGGGACACCTGAGGTTAAAAATGAAAACAACAACAACAACAACAACACAAAATAAAACGGACTTCTTCCAGCCCACAGAATGAACCCAAACTCTTTGGATGGGGCCAAACCACCAGAGAGTAAGACTCGTCCATTTCCCATGAAGTCACGCAGAAATTCCACGACCATGAGTGACACGATATCCCGAGACAAAAACTTGAGCAGGAGCCTCACACTCGCCCTTCTTTCAAATCCCGAAAAGGTATCCTCATGGTCTGTAGCTCAATCCTGCCATACCTATGACCTGAAACATAAGCCGAGTTTGTGTTTTCAGACAACTGTCCAAAAAGGGCTGGACTACACAACCTACAGGCTCAGGCCCCTGGAGCCAAACCTGAGGACTATACTTGCCCTCTACAAGGGAATTGTGTGTGCCCATTCCAATGGCCACAACCCTTCTAATAGGATAAACCTCCAAAGTCCCTGATATATCTCAATAGTGGTAGCTTCCCAGGAAAAACAGGGGCAAACTGAGCCCAAATGAGCCCCTACCTGCACTCAGACCCATAGACAGATGTCCTCAGAGGTAAAAAGGAAAGAACAGGCCCCTAGGCACTAATCAGATCCATTGCTTTGGTTTCCAGGCATCTCTCCTCAGAGGCCTGGATTTCAAAAGCAGCATATAGCTGTTTCTTGTCTCACCCATCAGAAAACATCTCATCTACACATGGGAAACTTGCACGTTGGAGCTGTGTCAAAGCCTCTGTTTAGGAGAACCCTTTAGGGCCCCAGTGCCACCGCTTCATTCCAAGGTCTCCATAGACACAAAAGCACATTCGGACCCATCCCCAGGCGTGTGCATTTCAACTCAGCATCCTCGGTAGCTCCCCACAGATCCAGGAGATCTAAACTGTCTTGTTGCTAGGAGACAATTGGAATGCGAGGTGGGCTACCCAGCCATCCATCCTTAGAACCCTGCTCAGAATCATTGGCCTGGAGCCAAACAACAGGTCTCAATTGTCCTGCCGAAGACTCTCTGCAGTTTGGAGCTTCTCACAACTCCCATCATGGGAAAACCCCCATGTCCTCGTGATGCCCCCCCATTCATGAAGGGGCCATCAGGGACAGAAACTCCAACCTGAGCGATCGTCTGATCCTCGCCCTGACTTCAGATGCACGAGATCTCGATTCAGGTCTGTAGATTGTGCCTGCCATGGCCTCACCCAGAAACCTAAGCCTAGCTTGTGTTCTCAGACTTTTGTCGTCAGACTACTGGCCCACAAGGCCTCCAGTTTGGCAATCCAGAACTAAAATGCAGCACTCTGCCTGCCCTCCAGATAAAAAACATTGTCCTCTGGGGCTACCCAGTAACCCGAAATGAGGATCAACCTGCACCGACCTTGGCTGTACCCCAAATACATAGGCTGACCAGGGCACTAATGCCCTTTCTGACACAGCCTGAGCCTGGACCCCCTGGCCCCTCCCAGACAGCTGGCCGCACACTGAGCACATCGAGCCGCCATGGCCTTAGGTCGTCATCTCTTCCCAACCCCGGTTTTCAGGTTTCAGAACCTAGACCTTATCTCCAATCACTGTCCATGTTGAAGGTGATGCAGAAATCAGAACTCCTTCCCCATGGCAAGAAACCTTGTGGTTGGCATGTTGTCCAACGTTCAGTGTCGTTGAAACCAGTGTGGCCCATGAGGCCCCGCCCATGCTCGCGGGCCACATTGGTCACAAACACACATTGTGATCCTCAGGCTGAGCCCAGTCCTCAAGTAAGGCCACTCAGTGGCTGGATGAAGAGATAGCATATTGGGCTTGCCATGCCCCTAGGCCCCAATTTTTAACCATAGTTCGGATTGTCCCTTCAGTCTTCCCCACGGCTTTGCTTTGGAATTCCTCTTTTGGTGGGACACCTGAGGTAACAAAACTGAAATGAGTCCTCCCATCCCACAGATAGACGAAAAGCAATTGGGAATCGGGCCAAATCCTCAGAGAGGAAGATTCGTCCATGGCCCATTAGGCCTCCCCGACATTCCACTGCCATCAATGATAAAAAATCCAGAGACAAAAGCCTGAGCAATCGCCACAGACTCGCACTTTCTTCATATCCTGTAGAGTTCTTCTCATGGTTTGTAGATCGGGCCTGCCATACCTACTTCCCCAAACCTAAGCTGAGTTTGTGTTTTCAGACTTCTGTCCTCAAAGTCTTGGGCCACACACCCTCCAGGCTGGGCCCCTGGAGCCACACATTAGGACTGTGCCTACCAATCCATGGGAATTCTGCCCATTCCATGGTCCAATATCGTACAAATTAGGAGAAACCTCCAACGACCCTTAGGCCATCCCAATAGTGTGGGTCACCCGGAACAAACAAGGGGTGTCTGACACCAGCTGATAATCGACCTCCACTCATACCATAGATGGATGTCCCCAGAGAAGAAGATTGAACCAGACAGGACCCTAGGCCATAATAGGATCCATTGCTATGGGTTACAGGCATGTGTCCTCAAAAGCCTGATTCCAATACGAGCATAGGGGTTTTCCTGAGGCACCCATCAGATCTCATCTCGTCTCCACAAGGAAACCTGTGCATGGGAGCCATGTCCAAAGCTTAGGAAAGTACTTCAGGTTGCCGGTGCCACCGCCCCATTCCAAGGCCCTCATGGACACAAAAACACATTAGGACACATCCTCAGGAAAGTCCATTTCAACTCAGCCACCGAGGTTGCTCCCGCAGAGCCATCAGATCTAAACTGTCTTGTTGCTAGGAGACAATTGGAATGCGAGGCGGGCTTCCCAGGCATCCATCCGCGAACGGTTCTCTGGAGTCATTCCATATGGGATGTCCTGGAGCTGTCCAACAGGTCTCAATTGTCCGGAAGAAGGAATCCTGGAAGGGAGCATCCCACAACTCCCAACGTGGGAAAACCTCAATGGTCTCGAGATTCCGCTCCCTTCATGAAGCGGCCGTCATGCTCAGAAACTCCCACCTGAGCCAACGTCTGATCCTCGCCCTGACTTCCGATGCATGAGATATTGGTTCAGATCTGCAGGGGGTACCTGCCGTGCCCTCGCCCTGAAACCCAAGTCTAGCTTGTCTTCTCAGACTTCCATCCTCACACTCCTGGCCCCAAAGCCCTCAAGTTTGGCAATTCCGGACCCACAATGCAGCACTCTGCCTGCCCTCTAGAAAAAAAATGATTGCCCCATGAGCTGCCCAGGCACCTTAAATGCGGGTAAACCTACACAGCACTCGACTTTACCCAAATTATATAGTCTAACCTGGGCACTATTGCACTGTTGAACACATCCTGAGCCCGGACCTCCTGACCAACACCCAGAAAGCTGACCGCACACTGAGCATATAAAACCCGCCATGGCCTTAGGTCATCATCTCTTCCCTACCTCAGTTTTCAGGCTTCAGAACCGAGACCTTATCTCCAATCACTGCCCAGGGTTGAGTCTGATGCAGAAATCAGAACTCCTCCTTACCCATGGCAAGAACCCTTGTGGTTGGCACGTTGTCCAACGATCAGTGTAGGAGAAACCCTGAGGCCCCGCCCATTCTTGAGTGCGACGAGGGCATACACACGCATTGTGACCCTCAGCATGAGTCCTGTCCTCTAGTAAGTCCTCTCAGTGGCTGGACCATTAGATGTCCTAATGGGCTTGACAAGTCCCTAGGCCTCAATTTTTAACCAGATTTCTGATTGTCCAGTCGCCCCTCCTAGGGCTCTACTCTGAAATCCCTCAGTTGGTGGGACACCTGAGGTTAAAAATGAAAACAACAACAACAACAACAACACAAAATAAAACGGACTTCTTCCAGCCCACAGAATGAACCCAAACTCTTTGGACGGGGCCAAACCACCAGAGAGTAAGACTCGTCCATTTCCCATGAAGTCACCCAGAAATTCCACGACCATGAGTGACACGATATCCCGAGACAAAAACTTGAGCAGGAGCCTCACACTCGCCCTTCTTTCAAATCCCGAAAAGTTCTCCTCATGGTCTGTAGATCAGTCCTGCCATACCTATGACCTGAAACATAAGCCGAGTTTGTGTTTTCAGACAACTGTCCAAAAAGGGCTGGACTACACAACCTACAGGCTCAGGCCCCTGGAGCCAAACCTGAGGACTGTCCTTGCCCTCTCCAAGGGAATTGTGTGTGCCCATTCCAATGGCCACAACCCTTCTAATAGGATAAACCTCCAAAGTCCCTGATATATCTCAATAGTGGTAGCTTCCCAGGAAAAACAGGGGCAAACTGAGCCCAAATGAGACCCTACCTGCACTCAGACCCATAGACAGATGTCCTCAGAGGTAAAAAGGAAAGAACAGGCCCCTAGGCACTAATCAGATCCATTGCTTTGGTTTCCAGGAATCTCTCCTCAGAGGCCTGGATTTCAAAAGCAGCATATAGCTGTTTCTTGTCTCACCCATCAGAAAACATCTCATCTACACATGGGAAACTTGCACGTTGGAGCTGTGTCAAAGCCTCTGTTTAGGAGAACCCTTTAGGGCCCCAGTGCCACCGCTTCATTCCAAGGTCTCCATAGACACAAAAGCATATTCGGACCCATCCCCAGGGGTGTGCATTTCAACTCAGCATCCTCGGTAGCTCCCCAGAGATCCAGGAGATCTAAACTGTCTTGTTGCTAGGAGACAATTGGAATGCGAGGTGGGCTACCCAGCCATCCATCCTTAGAACCCTGCTCAGAATCATTGGCCTGGAGACAAACAGCAGGTCTCAATTGTCCTGCCGAAGACTCTCTGCAGTTTGGAGCTTCTCACAACTCCCATCATGGGAAAAACCCCATGGCCTCGTGATGCCCCCCCATTCATGAAGGGGCCATCAGGGACAGAAACTCCAACCTGAGCGATCGTCTGATCCTCGCCCTGACTTCAGATGCACGAGATCTCGATTCAGGTCTGTAGATTGTGCCTGCCATGGCCTCACCCAGAAACCTAAGCCTAGCTTGTGTTCTCAGACTTTTGTCGTCAGACTACTGGCCCACAAGGCCTCCAGTTTGGCAATCCAGAACTAAAATGCAGCACTCTGCCTGCCCTCCAGATAAAAAACATTGTCCTCTGGGGCTACCCAGTAACCCCAAATGAGGATCAACCTGCACCGACCTTGGCTGTACCCCAAATACATAGGCTGACCAGGGCACTAATGCCCTTTCTGACACAGCCTGAGCCTGGACCCCCTGGCCCCTCCCAGACAGCTGGCCGCACACTGAGCACATCGAGCCGCCATGGCCTTAGGTCGTCATCTCTTCCCAACCTCGGTTTTCAGGTTTCAGAACCTAGACCTTATCTCCAATCACTGTCCATGTTGAAGGTGATGCAGAAATCAGAACTCCTTCCCCATGGCAAGAAACCTTGTGGTTGGCATGTTGTCCAACGTTCAGTGTCGTTGAAACCAGTGTGGCCCATGAGGCCCCGCCCATGCTCGCGGGCCACATTGGTCACAAACACACATTGTGACCCTCAGGCTGAGCCCAGTCCTCAAGTAAGGCCACTCAGTGGCTGGATGAAGAGATAGCATATTGGGCTTGCCATGCCCCTAGGCCCCAATTTTTAACCATAGTTCGGATTGTCCCTTCAGTCTTCCCCACGGCTTTGCTTTGGAATTCCTCTTTTGGTGGGACACCTGAGGTAACAAAACTGAAATGAGTCCTCCCATCCCACAGATTGACGAAAAGCAATTGGGAATCGGGCCAAATCCTCAGAGAGGAAGATTCGTCCATGGCCCATGAGGCTTCCGTGACATTCCACGGCCATCACTGATACAAAATCCAGAGACAAAAGCCTGAGCAATCGCCACAGACTCGCACTTTCTTCATATCCTGTAGAGTTCTTCTCATGGTTTGTAGATCGGGCCTGCCATACCTACGTCCCCAAACCTAAGCTGAGTTTGTGTTTTCAGACTTCTGTCCTCAAAGTCTTGGGCCACACACCCTCCAGGCTGGGCCCCTGGAGCCACACATTAGGACTGTGCCTACCAATCCATGGGAATTCTGCCCATTCCATGGTCCAATATCGTACAAATTAGGAGAAACCTCCAACGACCCTTAGGCCATCCCAATAGTGTGGGTCACCCGGAACAAACAAGGGGTGTCTGACACCAGCTGATAATCGACCTCCACTCATACCATAGATGGATGTCCCCAGAGAAGAAGATTGAACCAGACAGGACCCTAGGCCATAATAGGATCCATTGCTATGGGTTACAGGCATGTGTCCTCAAAAGCCTGATTCCAATACGAGCATAGGGGTTTTCCTGAGGCACCCATCAGAACTCATCTCGTCTCCACAAGGAAACCTGTGCATGGGAGCCATGTCCAAAGCTTAGGAAATTACTTCAGGTTGCCGGTGCCACCGCCCCATTCCAAGGCCCTCATGGACACAAAAACACATTAGGACACATCCTCAGGAAAGTCCATTTCAACTCAGCCACCGAGGTTGCTCCCGCAGTACCATCAGATCTAAACTGTCTTGTTGCTAGGAGACAATTGGAATGCGAGGCGGGCTTCCCAGGCATCCATCCGCGAACGGTGCTCTGGAGTCATTCCATATGGGATGTCCTGGAGCTGTCCAACAGGTCTCAATTGTCCGGAAGAAGGAATCCTGGAAGGGAGCATCCCACAACTCCCAACGTGGGAAAACCTCAATGGTCTCGAGATTCCGCTCCCTTCATGAAGCGGCCGTCATGCTCAGAAACTCCCACCTGAGCCAACGTCTGATCCTCGCCCTGACTTCCGATGCATGAGATATTGGTTCAGATCTGCAGGGGGTACCTGCCGTGCCCTCGCCCTGAAACCCAAGTCTAGCTTGTCTTCTCAGACTTCCATCCTCACACTCTTGGCCCCAAAGTCCTCAAGTTTGGCAATTCGGGACCCACAATGCAGCACTCTGCCTGCCCTCTAGAAAAAAAATGATTGCCCCATGAGCTGCCCAGGCACCTTAAATGCGGGTAAACCTACACAGCACTCGACTTTACCCAAATTATATAGTCTAACCTGGGCACTAATGCACTGTCGAACACATCCTGAGCCCGGACCTCCTGACCAACACCCAGAAAGCTGACCGCACACTGAGCACATAAAACCCGCCATGGCCTTAGGTCATCATCTCTTCCCTACCTCAGTTTTCAGGCTTCAGAACCGAGACCTTATCTCCAATCACTGCCCAGGGGTGAGTCTGATGCAGAAATCAGAACTCCTCCTTACCCATGGCAAGAACCCTTGTGGTTGGCACGTTGTCCAACGATCAGTGTAGGAGAAAGCCTGAGGCCCCGCCCATTCTTGAGTGCGACGAGGGCATACACACGCATTGTGACCCTCAGCATGAGTCCTGTCCTCTAGTAAGTCCTCTCAGTGGCTGGACCATTAGATGTCCTAATGGGCTTGACAAGTCCCTAGGCCTCAATTTTTAACCAGATTTCTGATTGTCCAGTCGCCCCTCCTAGGGCTCTACTCTGAAATCCCTCAGTTGGTGGGACACCTGTGGTTAAAAATGAAAACAACAACAACAACAACAACACAAAATAAAACGGACTTCTTCCAGCCCACAGAATGAACCCAAACTCTTTGGACGGGGCCAAACCACCAGAGAGTAAGACTCGTCCATTTCCCATGAAGTCACCCAGAAATTCCACGACCATGAGTGACACGATATCCCGAGACAAAAACTTGAGCAGGAGCCTCACACTCGCCCTTCTTTCAAATCCCGAAAAGTTCTCCTCATGGTCTGTAGATCAGTCCTGCCATACCTATGACCTGAAACATAAGCCGAGTTTGTGTTTTCAGACAACTGTCCAAAAAGGGCTGGACTACACAACCTACAGGCTCAGGCCCCTGGAGCCAAACCTGAGGACTGTACTTGCCCTCTCCAAGGGAATTGTGTGTGCCCATTCCAATGGCCACAACCCTTCTAATAGGATAAACCTCCAAAGTCCCTGATATATCTCAATAGTGGTAGCTTCCCAGGAAAAACAGGGGCAAACTGAGCCCAAATGAGACCCTACCTGCACTCAGACCCATAGACAGATGTCCTCAGAGGTAAAAAGGAAAGAACAGGCCCCTAGGCACTAATCAGATCCATTGCTTTGGTTTCCAGGAATCTCTCCTCAGAGGCCTGGATTTCAAAAGCAGCATATAGCTGTTTCTTGTCTCACCCATCAGAAAACATCTCATCTACACATGGGAAACTTGCACGTTGGAGCTGTGTCAAAGCCTCTGTTTAGGAGAACCCTTTAGGGCCCCAGTGCCACCGCTTCATTCCAAGGTCTCCATAGACACAAAAGCATATTCGGACCCATCCCCAGGGGTGTGCATTTCAACTCAGCATCCTCGGTAGCTCCCCACAGATCCAGGAGATCTAAACTGTCTTGTTGCTAGGAGACAATTGGAATGCGAGGTGGGCTACCCAGCCATCCATCCTTAGAACCCTGCTCAGAATCATTGGCCTGGAGACAAACAGCAGGTCTCAATTGTCCTGCCGAAGACTCTCTGCAGTTTGGAGCTTCTCACAACTCCCATCATGGGAAAAACCCCATGGCCTCGTGATGCCCCCCCATTCATGAAGGGGCCATCAGGGACAGAAACTCCAACCTGAGCGATCGTCTGATCCTCGCCCTGACTTCAGATGCACGAGATCTCGATTCAGGTCTGTAGATTGTGCCTGCCATGGCCTCACCCAGAAACCTAAGCCTAGCTTGTGTTCTCAGACTTTTGTCGTCAGACTACTGGCCCACAAGGCCTCCAGTTTGGCAATCCAGAACTAAAATGCAGCACTCTGCCTGCCCTCCAGATAAAAAAACATTGTCCTCTGGGGCTACCCAGTAACCCCAAATGAGGATCAACCTGCACCGACCTTGGCTGTACCCCAAATACATAGGCTGACCAGGGCACTAATGCCCTTTCTGACACAGCCTGAGCCTGGACCCCCTGGCCCCTCCCAGACAGCTGGCCGCACACTGAGCACATCGAGCCGCCATGGCCTTAGGTCGTCATCTCTTCCCAACCTCGGTTTTCAGGTTTCAGAACCTAGACCTTATCTCCAATCACTGTCCATGTTGAAGGTGATGCAGAAATCAGAACTCCTTCCCCATGGCAAGAAACCTTGTGGTTGGCATGTTGTCCAACGTTCAGTGTCGTTGAAACCAGTGTGGCCCATGAGGCCCCGCCCATGCTCGCGGGCCACATTGGTCACAAACACACATTGTGACCCTCAGGCTGAGCCCAGTCCTCAAGTAAGGCCACTCAGTGGCTGGATGAAGAGATAGCATATTGGGCTTGCCATGCCCCTAGGCCCCAATTTTTAACCATAGTTCGGATTGTCCCTTCAGTCTTCCCCACGGCTTTGCTTTGGAATTCCTCTTTTGGTGGGACACCTGAGGTAACAAAACTGAAATGAGTCCTCCCATCCCACAGATTGACGAAAAGCAATTGGGAATCGGGCCAAATCCTCAGAGAGGAAGATTCGTCCATGGCCCATGAGGCTTCCGTGACATTCCACGGCCATCACTGATACAAAATCCAGAGACAAAAGCCTGAGCAATCGCCACAGACTCGCACTTTCTTCATATCCTGTAGAGTTCTTCTCATGGTTTGTAGATCGGGCCTGCCATACCTACGTCCCCAAACCTAAGCTGAGTTTGTGTTTTCAGACTTCTGTCCTCAAAGTCTTGGGCCACACACCCTCCAGGCTGGGCCCCTGGAGCCACACATTAGGACTGTGCCTACCAATCCATGGGAATTCTGCCCATTCCATGGTCCAATATCGTACAAATTAGGAGAAACCTCCAACGACCCTTAGGCCATCCCAATAGTGTGGGTCACCCGGAACAAACAAGGGGTGTCTGACACCAGCTGATAATCGACCTCCACTCATACCATAGATGGATGTCCCCAGAGAAGAAGATTGAACCAGACAGGACCCTAGGCCATAATAGGATCCATTGCTATGGGTCACAGGCATGTGTCCTCAAAAGCCTGATTCCAATACGAGCATAGGGGTTTTCCTGAGGCACCCATCAGAACTCATCTCGTCTCCACAAGGAAACCTGTGCATGGGAGCCATGTCCAAAGCTTAGGAAAGTACTTCAGGTTGCCGGTGCCACCGCCCCATTCCAAGGCCCTCATGGACACAAAAACACATTAGGACACATCCTCAGGAAAGTCCATTTCAACTCAGCCACCGAGGTTGCTCCCGCAGAGCCATCAGATCTAAACTGTCTTGTTGCTAGGAGACAATTGGAATGCGAGGCGGGCTTCCCAGGCATCCATCCGCGAATGGTGCTCTGGAGTTATTCCATATGGGATGTCCTGGAGCTGTCCAACAGGTTTCAATTGTCCGGAAGAAGGAATCCTGGAAGGGGGCATCCCACAACTCCCAACGTGGGAAAACCTCAATGGTCTCGAGATTCCGCTCCCTTCATGAAGCGGCCGTCATGCTCAGAAACTCCCACCTGAGCCAACGTCTGATCCTCGCCCTGACTTCAGATGCATGAGATAATGGTTCAGATCTGCAGGGGGTACCTGCCGTGCCCTCGCCCTGAAACCCAAGTCTAGCTTGTCTTCTCAGACTTCCATCCTCACACTCCTGGCCCCAAAGCCCTCAAGTTTGGCAATTCCGGACCCACAATGCAGCACTCTGCCTGCCCTCTAGAAAAAAAATGATTGCCTCATGAGCTGCCCAGGCATCTTAAATGATTGTAAACCTACACAGCACTCCACTTTACCCAAATTATATAGTCTAACCTGGGCACTAATGCACTGTCGAACACATCCTGAGCCCGGACCTCCTGACCAACACCCAGAAAGCTGACCGCACCCTGAGCACATAAAACCCGCCATGGCCTTAGGTCATCATCTCTTCCCTACCTCAGTTTTCAGGCTTCAGAACCGAGACCTTATCTCCAATCACTGCCCAGGGGTGAGTCTGATGCAGAAATCAGAACTCCTCCTTACCCATGCCAAGAACTCTTGTGGTTGGCACGTTGTCCAACGATCAGTGTAGGAGAAACCCTGAGGCCCCGCCCATTCTTGAGTGCGACGAGGGCATACACACGCATTGTGACCCTCAGCATGAGTCCTGTCCTCTAGTAAGTCCTCTCAGGGCTGGACCATTAGATGTCATAATGGGCTTGACATGTCCCTAGGCCCCAATTTTTAACCAGATTTCTGATTGTCCAGTCGCCCCTCCTAGGGCTCTACTCTGAAATGCCTCATTTGGTGGGACACCTGAGGTTAAAAAAGAAAACAACAACAACAACAACAACAAAATAAAACGGACTTCTTCCAGCCCACAGAATGAACCCAAACTCTTTGGACGGGGCCAAACCACCAGAGAGTAAGACTCGTCTATTTCCCATGAAGTCACCCAGAAATTCCACGACCATGAGTGACACGATATCCCGAGACAAAAACTTGAGCAGGAGCCTCACACTCGCCCTTCTTTCAAATCCCGAAAGTTTCTCCTCATGGTCTGTAGATCAGTCCTGCCATACCTATGATCTGAAACATAAGCCGAGTTTGTGTTTTCAGACAACTGTCCAAAAAGGGCTGGACTACACAACCTACAGGCTCTGGCCCCTGGAGCCAAACCTGAGGACTGTACTTGCCCTCTCCAAGGGAATTGTGTGTGCCCATTCCAATGGCCACAAACCTTCTAATAGGATAAACCTCCAAAGTCCCTGATATATCTCAATAGTGGTAGCTTCCCAGGAAAAACAGGGGCAATCTGAGCCCAAATGAGCCCCTACCTGCACTCAGACCCATAGACAGATGTCCTCAGAGGTAAAAAGGAAAGAACAGGCCCCTAGGCACTAATCAGATCCATTGCTTTGGTTTCCAGGCAACTCTCCTCAGAGGCCTGGATTTCAAAAGCAGCATATAGCTGTTTCTTGTCTCACCCATCAGAAAACATCTCATCTACACATGGGAAACTTGCACGTTGGAGCTGTGTCAAAGCCTCTGTTTAGGAGAACCCTTTAGGGCCCCAGTGCCACCGCTTCATTCCAAGGTCTCCATAGACACAAAAGCACATTCGGACCCATCCCCAGGGGTGTGCATTTCAACTCAGCATCCTCGGTAGCTCCCCACAGATCCAGGAGATCTAAACTGTCTTGTTGCTAGGAGACAATTGGAATGCGAGGTGGGCTACCCAGCCATCCATCCTTAGAACCCTGCTCAGAATCATTGGCCTGGAGCCAAACAACAGGTCTCAATTGTCCTGCCGAAGACTCTCTGCAGTTTGGCCCTCTCACAACTCCCATCATGGGAAAACCCCCATGGCCTCGTGATGCCCCCCCATTCATGAAGGGGCCATCAGGGACAGAAACTCCAACCTGAGCGATCGTCTGATCCTTGCCCTGACTTCAGATGCACGAGATCTCGATTCAGGTCTGTAGATTGTGCCTGCCATGGCCTCACCCAGAAACCTAAGCCTAGCTTGTGTTCTCAGACTTTTGTCGTCAGACTACTGGCCCACAAGGCCTCCAGTTTTCAATCCAGAACTACAATGCAGCACTCTGCCTGCCCTCCAGATAAAAAACATTGTCCTCTGGGGCTACCCAGTAACCCCAAATGAGGATCAACTTGCACCGAACTTGGCTGTACCACAAATACATAGGCTGACCAGGGCACTAATGCCCTTTCTGACACAGCCTGAGCCTGGACCCCCTGGCCCCTCCCAGACAGCTGGCCGCACACTGAGCACATCGAGCCGCCATGGCCTTAGGTCGTCATCTCTTCCCAACCTCGGTTTTCAGGTTTCAGAACCTAGACCTTATCTCCAATCACTGTCCATGTTGAAGGTGATGCAGAAATCAGAACTCCTTCCCCATGGCAAGAAACCTTGTGGTTGGCATGTTGTCCAACGTTCAGTGTCGTTGAAACCAGTGTTGCCCATGAGGCCCCGCCCATGCTCGCGGGCCACATTGGTCACAAACACACATTGTGACCCTCAGGCTGAGCCCAGTCCTCAAGTAAGGCCACTCAGTGGCTGGATGAAGAGATAGCATATTGGGCTTGCCATGCCCCTAGGCCCCAATTTTTAACCATAGTTCGGATAGTCCCTTCAGGCTTCCCCACGGCTTTGCTTTGGAATTCCTCTTTTGGTGGGACACCTGAGGTACCAAAACTGAAATGAGTCCTCCCATCCCACAGATTGACGAAAAGCAATTGGGAATCGGGCCAAATCCTCAGAGAGGAAGATTCGTCCATGGCCCATGAGGCCTCCCCGACATTCCACGGCCACCACTGATACAAAATCCAGAGACAAAAGCCTGAGCAATCGCCACAGACTCGCACTTTCTTCATATCCTGTAGAGTTCTTCTCATGGTTTGTAGATCGGGCCTGCCATACCTACGTCCCTAAACCTAAGCTGAGTTTGTGTTTTCAGACTTCTGTCCTCAAAGTCTTGGGCCACACACCCTCCAGGCTGGGCCCCTGGAGCCACACATTAGGACTGTGCCTACCAATCCATGGGAATTCTGCCCATTCCATGGTCCAAAATCGTACAAATTAGGAGAAACCTCCAACGACCCTTAGGCCATCCCAATAGTGTGGGTCACCCGGAACAAACAAGGGGTGTCTGACACCAGCTGATAATCGACCTCCACTCATACCATAGATGGATATCCCAAGAGAAGAAGATTGAACCAGACAGGACCCTAGGCCATAATAGGATCCATTGCTATGGGTTACAGGCATGTGTCCTCAAAAGCCTGATTCCAATACGAGCATAGGGGTTTTCCTGAGGCACCCATCAGAACTCATCTCTTCTCCACAAGGAAACCTGTGCATGGGAGCCATGTCCAAAGCTTAGGAAAGTACTTCAGGTTGCCGGTGCCACCGCCCCATTCCAAGGCCCTCATGGACACAAAAACACATTAGGACACATCCTCAGGAAAGTCTATTTCAACTCAGCCACCGAGGTTGCTCCCGCAGAGCCATCAGATCTAAACTGTCTTGTTGCTAGGAGACAATTGGAATGCGAGGCGGGCTTCCCAGGCATCCATCCGCGAACGGTGCTCTGGAGTCATTCCATATGGGATGTCCTGGAGCTGTCCAACAGGTTTCAATTGTCCGGAAGAAGGAATCCTGGAAGGGGGCATCCCACAACTCCCAACGTGGGAAAACCTCAATGGTCTCGAGATTCCCCTCCTTTCATGAAGCGGCCGTCATGCTCAGAAACTCCCACCTGAGCCAACGTCTGATCCTCGCCCTGACTTCAGATGCATGAGATAATGGTTCAGATCTGCAGGGGGTACCTGCCGTGCCCTCGCCCTGAAACCCAAGTCTAGCTTGTCTTCTCAGACTTCCATCCTCACACTCCTGGCCCCAAAGCCCTCAAGTTTGGCAATTCCGGACCCACAATGCAGCACTCTGCCTGCCCTCTAGAAAAAAAATGATTGCCTCATGAGCTGCCCAGGCACCTTAAATGAGGGTAAACCTACACAGCACTCGACTTTACCCAAATTATATACTCTAACATGGGCACTAATGCACTGTCGAACACATCCTGAGCCCGGATCTCCTGACCAACACCCAGAAAGCTGACCGCACCCTGAGCACATAAAACCCGCCATGGCCTTAGGTCATCATCTCTTCCCTACCTCAGTTTTCAGGCTTCAGAACCGAGACCTTATCTCCAATCACTGCCCAGGGGTGAGTCTGATGCAGAAATCAGAACTCCTCCTTACCCATGCCAAGAACCCTTGTGGTTGGCACATTGTCCAACGATCAGTGTAGGAGAAACCCTGAGGCCCCGCCCATTCTTGAGTGCGACGAGGGCATACACACGCATTGTGACCCTCAGCATGAGTCCTGTCCTCTAGTAAGTCCTCTCAGGGCTGGACCATTAGATGTCATAATGGGCTTGACATGTCCCTAGGCCCCAATTTTTAACCAGATTTCTGATTGTCCAGTCGCCCCTCCTAGGGCTCTACTCTGAAATCCCTCATTTGGTGGGACACCTGAGGTTAAAAAAGAAAACAACAACAACAACAACAACAAAATAAAACGGACTTCTTCCAGCCCACAGAATGAACCCAAACTCTTTGGACGGGGCCAAACCACCAGAGAGTAAGACTCGTCCATTTCCCATGAAGTCACCCAGAAATTCCACGACCATGAGTGACACGATATCCCGAGACAAAAACTTGAGCAGGAGCCTCACACTCACCCTTCTTTCAAATCCCGAAAGTTTCTCCTCATGGTCTGTAGATCAGTCCTGCCATACCTATGATCTGAAACATAAGCCGAGTTTGTGTTTTCAGACAACTGTCCAAAAAGGGCTGGACTACACAACCTACAGGCTCTGGCCCCTGGAGCCAAACCTGAGGACTGTACTTGCCCTCTCCAAGAGAATTGTGTGTGCCCATTCCAATGGCCACAACCCTTCTAATAGGATAAACCTCCAAAGTCCCTGATATATCTCAATAGTGGTAGCTTCCCAGGAAAAACAGGGGCAATCTGAGCCCAAATGAGCCCCTACCTGCACTCAGACCCATAGACAGATGTCCTCAGAGGTAAAAAGGAAAGAACAGGCCCCTAGGCACTAATCAGATCCATTGCTTTGGTTTCCAGGAATCTCTCCTCAGAGGCCTGGATTTCAAAAGCAGCATATAGCTGTTTCTTGTCTCACCCATCAGAAAACATCTCATCTACACATGGGAAACTTGCACGTTGGAGCTGTGTCAAAGCCTCTGTTTAGGAGAACCCTTTAGGGCCCCAGTGCCACCGCTTCATTCCAAGGTCTCCATAGACACAAAAGCACATTCGGACCCATCCCCAGGGGTGTGCATTTCAACTCAGCATCCTCGGTAGCTCCCCACAGATCCAGGAGATCTAAACTGTCTTGTTGCTAGGAGACAATTGGAATGCGAGGTGGGCTACCCAGCCATCCATCCTTAGAACCCTGCTCAGAATCATTGGCCTGGAGCCAAACAACAGGTCTCAATTGTCCTGCCGAAGACTCTCTGCAGTTTGGAGCTTCTCACAACTCCCATCATGGGAAAACCCCCATGGCCTCGTGATGCCACCCCATTCATGAAGGGGCCATCAGGGACAGAAACTCCAACCTGAGCGATCGTCTGATCCTCGCCCTGACTTCAGATGCACGAGATCTCGATTCAGGTCTGTAGATTGTGCCTGCCATGGCCTCACCCAGAAACCTAAGCCTAGCTTGTGTTCTCAGACTTTTGTCGTCAGACTACTGGCCCACAAGGCCTCCAGTTTGGCAATCCAGAACTACAATGCAGCACTCTGCCTGCCCTCCAGATAAAAAACATTGTCCTCTGGGGCTTCCAGTAACCCCAAATGAGGATCAACCTGCACCGACCTTGGCTGTACCCCAAATACATAGGCTGACCAGGGCACTAATGCCCTTTCTGACACAGCCTGAGCCTGGACCCCCTGGACCCTCCCAGACAGCTGGCCGCACACTGAGCACATCGAGCCGCCATGGCCTTAGGTCGTCATCTCTTCCCAACCTCGGTTTTCAGGTTTCAGAACCTAGACCTTATCTCCAATCACTGTCCATGTTGAAGGTGATGCAGAAATCAGAACTCCTTCCCAATGGCAAGAAACCTTGTGGTTGGCATGTTGTCCAACGTTCAGTGTCGTTGAAACCAGTGTGGCCCATGAGGCCCCGCCCATGCTCGCGGGCCACATTGGTCACAAACACACATTGTGACCCTCAGGCTGAGCCCAGTCCTCAAGTAAGGCCACTCAGTGGCTGGATGAAGAGATAGCATATTGGGCTTGCCATGCCCCTAGGCCCCAATTTTTAACCATAGTTCTGATTGTCCCTTCAGTCTTCCCCACGGCTTTGCTTTGGAATTCCTCTTTTGGTGGGACACCTGAGGTAACAAAACTGAAATGAGTCCTCCCATCCCACAGATTGACGAAAAGCAATTGGGAATCGGGCCAAATCCTCAGAGAGGAAGATTCGTCCATGGCCCATGAGGGCTCCCCGACATTCCACGGCCATCACTGATACAAGATCCAGAGACAAAAGCCTGAGCAATCGCCACAGACTCGCACTTTCTTCATATCCTGTAGAGTTCTTCTCATGGTTTGTAGATCGGGCCTGCCAATCCTACGTCCCCAAACCTAAGCTGAGTTTGTGTTTTCAGACTTCTGTCCTCAAAGTCTTGGGACACACACCCTCCAGGCTGGGCCCCTGGAGCCACACATTAGGACTGTGCCTACCAATCCATGGGAATTCTGCCCATTCCATGGTCCAAAATCGTACAAATTAAGAGAAACCTCCAACGACCCTTAGGCCATCACAATAGTGTGGGTCACCCGGAACAAACAAGGGGTGTCTGACACCAGCTGATAATCGACCTCCACTCATACCATAGATGGATGTCCCCAGAGAAGAAGATTGAACCAGACAGGACCCTAGGCCATAATAGGATCCATTGCTATGGGTTACAGGCATGTGTCCTCAATAGCCTGATTCCAATACGAGCATAGGGGTTTTCCTGAGGCACCCATCAGAACTCATCTCGTCTCCACAAGTAAACCTGTGCATGGGAGCCATGTCCAAAGCTTAGGAAAGTACTTCAGGTTGCCGGTGCCACCGCCCCATTCCAAGGCCCTCATGGACACAAAAACACATTAGGACACATCCTCAGGAAAGTCCATTTCAACTCAGCCACCGAGGTTGCTCCCGCAGAGCCATCAGATCTAAACTGTCTTGTTGCTAGGAGACAATTGGAATGCGAGGCGGGCTTCCCAGGCATCCATCCGCGAACGGTGCTCTGGAGTCATTCCATATGGGATGTCCTGGAGCTGTCCAACAGGTCTCAATTGTCCGGAAGAAGGAATCCTGGAAGGGGGCATCCCACAACTCCCAACGTGGGAAAACCTCAATGGTCTCGAGATTCCGCTCCCTTCATGAAGCGGCCGTCATGCTCAGAAACTCCCACCTGAGCCAACGTCTGATCCTCGCCCTGACTTCAGATGCATGAGATATTGGTTCAGATCTGCAGGGGGTACCTGCCGTGCCCTTGCCCTGAAACCCAAGTCTAGCTTGTCTTCTCAGACTTCCATCATCACACTCCTGGCCCCAAAGCCCTCAAGTTTGGCAATTCCGGACCCACAATGCAGCACTCTGCCTGCCCTCTAGAAAAAAAAAATGATTGCCTCATGAGCTGCCCAGGCACCTTAAATGAGGGTAAACCTACACAGCACTCGACTTTACCCAAATTATATAGTCTAACCTTGGCACTAATGCACTGTCGAACACATCCTGAGCCCGGAACTCCGGACCAACACCCAGAAAGCTGACCGCACACTGAGCACATAAAACCCGCCATGGCCTTAGGTCATCATCTCTTCCCTACCTCAGTTTTCAGGCTTCAGAACCGAGACCTTATCTCCAATCACTGCCCAGGGGTGAGTCTGATGCAGATATCAGAACTCCTCCTTACCCATGGCAAGAACCCTTGTGGTTGGCACGTTGTCCAACGATCAGTGTAGGAGAAACCATGAGGCTCGCCCATTCTTGAGTGCGACGAGGGCATACACACGCATTGTGACCCTCAGCATGAGTCCTGTCCTCTAGTAAGTCCTCTCAGTGGCTGGACCATTAGATGTCATAATGGGCTTGACATGTCCCTAGGCCCCAATTTTTACCCAGATTTCTGATTGTCCAGTCGCCCCTCCTAGGGCTCTACTCTGAAATCCCTCATTTGGTGGGACACCTGAGGTTAAAAATGAAAACAACAACAACAACAACAACAAAATAAAACGGACTTCTTCCAACCCACAGAATGAACCCAAACTCTTTGGACGGGGCCAAACCACCAGAGAGTAAGACTCGTCCGTTTCCCATAAAGTCACCCAGAAATTCCACGACCATGAGTGACACGATATCCCGAGACAAAAACTTGAGCAGGAGCCTCACACTCGCCCTTCTTTCAAATCCCGAAAAGTTCTCCTCATGGTCTGTAGATCAGTCCTGCCATACCTATGACCTGAAACATAAGCCGAGTTTGTGTTTTCAGACAACTGTCCAAAAAGGGCTGGACTACACAACCTACAGGCTCAGGCCCCTGGAGCCAAACCTGAGGACTGTACTTGCCCTCTCCAAGGGAATTGTGTGTGCCCATTCCAATGGCCACAACCCTTCTAATAGGATAAACCTCCAAAGTCCCTGATATATCTCAATAGTGGTAGCTTCCCAGGAAAAACAGGGGCAATCTGAGCCCAAATGAGACCCTACCTGCACTCAGACCCATAGACAGATGTCCTCAGAGGTAAAAAGGAAAGAACAGGCCCCTAGGCACTAATCAGATCCATTGCTTTGGTTTCCAGGCATCTCTCCTCAGAGGCCTGGATTTCAAAAGCAGCATATAGCAGTTTCTTGTCTCACCCATCAGAAAACATCTCATCTACACATGGGAAACTTGCACGTTGGAGCTGTGTCAAAGCCTCTGTTTAGGAGAACCCTTTAGGGCCCCAGTGCCACCGCTTCATTCCAAGGTCTCCATAGACACAAAAGCACATTCGGACCCATCCCCAGGGGTGTGCATTTCAACTCAGCATCCTCGGTAGCTCCCCACAGATCCAGGAGATCTAAACTGTCTTGTTGCTAGGAGACAATTGGAATGCGAGGTGGGCTACCCAGCCATCCATCCTTAGAACCCTGCTCAGAATCATTGGCCTGGAGCCAAACAGCAGGTCTCAATTGTCCTGCCGAAGACTCTCTGCAGTTTGGAACTTCTCACAACTCCCATCATGGGAAAACCCCCATGGCCTCGTGATGCCCCCCCATTCATGAAGGGGCCATCAGGGACAGAAACTCCAACCTGAGCGATCGTCTGATCCTCGCCCTGACTTCAGATGCACGAGATCTCGATTCAGGTCTGTAGATTGTGCCTGCCATGGCCTCACCCAGAAACCTAAGCCTAGCTTGTGTTCTCAGACTTTTGTCGTCAGACTACTGGCCCACAAGGCCTCCAGTTTGGCAATCCAGAACTACAATGCAGCACTCTGCCTGCCCTCTAGATAAAAAACATTGTCCTCTGGGGCTACCCAGTAACCCCAAATGAGGATCAACCTGCACCGACCTTGGCTGTACCCCAAATACATAGGCTGACCAGGGCACTAATGCCCTTTCTGACACAGCCTGAGCCTGGACCCCCTGGCCCCTCCCAGACAGCTGGCCGCACACTGAGCACATCGAGCCGCCATGGCCTTAGGTCGTCATCTCTTCCCAACCTCGGTTTTCAGGTTTCAGAACCTAGACCTTATCTCCAATCACTGTCCATGTTGAAGGTGATGCAGAAATCAGAACTCCTTCCCAATGGCAAGAAACTTTGTGGTTGGCATGTTGTCCAACGTTCAGTGTCGTTGAAACCAGTGTGGCCCATGAGGCCCCGCCCATTCTCGCGGGCCACATTGGTCACAAACACACATTGTGACCCTCAGGCTGAGCCCAGTCCTCAAGTAAGGCCACTCAGTGGCTGGATGAAGAGATAGCATATTGGGCTTGCCATGCCCCTAGGCCCCAATTTTTAACCATAGTTCGGATTGTCTTTTCAGTCTTCCCCACGGCTTTGCTTTGGAATTCCTCTTTTGGTGGGACACCTGAGGTAACAAAACTGAAATGAGTCCTCCCATCCCACAGATTGACGAAAAGCAATTGGGAATCGGGCCAAATCCTCAGAGAGGAAGATTCGTCCATGGCCCATGAGGCCTCCCCGACATTCCACGGCCATCACTGATACAAAATCCAGAGACAAAAGCCTGAGCAATCGCCACAGACTCGCACTTTCTTTATATCCTGTAGAGTTCTTCTCATGGTTTGTAGATCGGGCCTGCCATACCTACGTCCCCAAACCTAAGCTGAGTTTGTGTTTTCAGACTTCTGTCCTCAAAGTCTTGGGCCAAACACCCTCCAGGCTGGGCCCCTGGAGCCACACATTAGGACTGTGCCTACCAATCCATGGGAATTCTGCCCATTCCATGGTCCAAAATCGTACAAATTAGGAGAAACCTCCAACGACCCTTAGGCCATCCCAATAGTGTGGGTCACCCGGAACAAACAAGGGGTGTCTGACACCAGCTGATCATCGACCTCCACTCATACCATAGATGGATGTCCCCAGAGAAGAAGATTGAACCAGACAGGACCCTAGGCCATAATAGGATCCATTGCTATGGGTTACAGGCATGTGTCCTCAATAGCCTGATTCCAATACGAGCATAGGGGTTTTCCTGAGGCACCCATCAGAACTCATCTCGTCTCCACAAGGATACCTGTGCATGGGAGCCATGTCCAAAGCTTAGGAAAGTACTTCAGGTTGCCGGTGCCACCGCCCCATTCCAAGGCCCTCATGGACACAAAAACACATTAGGACACATCCTCAGGGAAGTCCATTTCAACTCAGCCACCGAGGTTGCTCCCGCAGAGCCATCAGATCTAAACTGTCTTGTTGCTAGGAGACAATTGGAATGCGAGGCGGGCTTCCCAGGCATCCATCCGCGAACGGTGCTCTGGAGTCATTCCATATGGGATGTCCTGGAGCTGTCCAACAGGCCTCAATTGTCCGGAAGAAGGAATCCTGGAAGGGGGCATCCCACAACTCCCAACGTGGGAAAACCTCAATGGTCTCGAGATTCCGCTCCCTTCATGAAGCGGCCGTCATGCTCAGAAACTCCCACCTGAGCCAACGTCTGATCCTCGCCCTGACTTCAGATGCATGAGATATTAGTTCAGATCTGCAGGGGGTACCTGCCGTGCCCTCGCCCTGAAACCCAAGTCTAGCTTGTCTTCTCAGACTTCCATCCTCACACTCCTGGCCCCTAAGCCCTCAAGTTTGGCAATTCCGGACCCACAATGCAGCACTCTGCCTGCCCTCTAGAAAAAAAATGATTGCCTCATGAGCTGCCCAGGCACCTTAAATGAGGGTAAACCTACACAGCACTCGACTTTACCCAAATTATATAGTCTAACCTGGGCACTAATGCACTGTCGAACACATCCTGAGCCCGGACCTCCTGACCAACACCCAGAAAGCTGACCGCACACTGAGCACATAAAACCCGCCATGGCCTTAGGTCATCATCTCTTCCCTACCTCAGGTTTCAGGCTTCAGAACCGAGACCTTATCTCCAATCACTGCCCAGGGGTGAGTCTGATGCAGAAATCAGAACTCCTCCTTACCCATGGCAAGAACCCTTGTGGTTGGCACGTTGTCCAACGATCAGTGTAGGAGAAACCCTGAGGCCCCGCCCATTCTTGAGTGCGACGAGGGCATACACACGCATTGTGACCCTCAGCATGAGTCCTGTCCTCTAGTAAGTCCTCTCAGTGGCTGGACCATTAGATGTCATAATGGGCTTGACATGTCCCTAGGCCCCAATTTTTAACCAGATTTCTGATTGTCCAGTCGCCCCTCCTAGGGCTCTACTCTGAAATCCCTCATTTGGTGGGACACCTGAGGTTAAAAATGAAAACAACAACAACAACAACAACACAAAATAAAACGGACTTCTTCCAGCCCACAGAATGAACCCAAACTCTTTGGACGGGGCCAAACCACCAGAGAGTAAGACTCGTCCATTTCCCATGAAGTCACCCAGAAATTCCACGACCATGAATGACACGATATCCCGAGACAAAAACTTGAGCAGGAGCCTCACACTCGCCCTTCTTTCAAATCCCGAAAAGTTCTCCTCATGGTCTGTAGATCAGTCCTGCCATACCTATGACCTGAAACATAAGCCGAGTTTGTGTTTTCAGACAACTGTCCAAAAAGGGCTGGACTACACAACCTACAGGCTCAGGCCCCTGGAGCCAAACCTGAGGACTGTACTTGCCCTCTCCAAGGGAATTGTGTGTTTTCATTCCAATGGCCACAACCCTTCTAATAGGATAAACCTCCAAAGTCCCTGATATATCTCAATAGTGGTAGCTTCCCAGGAAAAACAGGGGCAATCTGAGCCCAAATGAGCCCCTACCTGCACTCAGACCCATAGACAGATGTCCTCAGAGGTAAAAAGGAAAGAACAGGCCCCTCGGCACTAATCAGATCCATTGCTTTGGTTTCCAGGCATCTCTCCTCAGAGGCCTGGATTTCAAAAGCAGCATATAGCTGTTTCTTGTCTCACCCATCAGAAAACATCTCATCTACACATGGGAAACTTGCACGTTGGAGCTGTGTCAAAGCCTCTGTTTAGGAGAACCCTTTAGGGCCCCAGTGCCACCGCTTCATTCCAAGGTCTCCATAGACACAAAAGCACATTCGGACCCATCCCCAGGGGTGTGCATTTCAACTCAGCATCCTCGGTAGCTCCCCACAGATCCAGGAGATCTAACCTGTCTTGTTGCTAGGAGACAATTGGAATGCGAGGTGGGCTACCCAGCCATCCATCCTTAGAACCCTGCTCAGAATCATTGGCCTGGAGCCAAACAGCAGGTCTCAATTGTCCTGCCGAAGACTCTCTGCAGTTTGGAGCTTCTCACAACTCCAATCATGGGAAAACCCCCATGGCCTCGTGATGCCCCCCCATTCATGAAGGGGCCATCAGGGACAGAAACTCCAACCTGAGCGATCGTCTGATCCTCGCCCTGACTTCAGATGCACGAGATCTCGATTCAGGTCTGTAGATTGTGCCTGCCATGGCCTCACCCTGAAACCTAAGCCTAGCTTGTGTTCTCAGACTTTTCTCGTCAGACTACTGGCCCACAAGGCCTCCAGTTTGGCAATCCAGAACTAAAATGCAGCACTCTGCCTGCCCTCCAGATAAAAAACATTGTCCTCTGGGGCTACCCAGTAACCCCAAATGAGGATCAACCTTCACCGACCTTGGCTGTACCCCAAATACATAGGCTGACCAGGGCACTAATGCCCTTTCTGACACAGCCTGAGCCTGGACCCCCTGGCCCCTCCCAGACAGCTGGCCGCACACTGAGCACATCGAGCCGCCATGGCCTTAGGTCGTCATCTCTTCCCAACCTCGGTTTTCAGGTTTCAGAACCTAGACCTTATTTCCAATCACTGTCCATGTTGAAGGTGATGCAGAAATCAGAACTCCTTCCCCATGGCAAGAAACCTTGTGGTTGGCATGTTGTCCAACGTTCAGTGTCGTTGAAACCAGTGTGGCCCATGAGGCCCCGCCCATGCTCGCGGGCCACATTGGTCACAAACACACATTGTGACCCTCAGGCTGAGCCCAGTCCTCAAGTAAGGCCACTCAGTGGCTGAATGAAGAGATAGCATATTGGGCTTGCCATGCCCCTAGGCCCCAATTTTTAACCATAGTTCGGATTGTCTTTTCAGTCTTCCCCACGGCTTTGCTTTGGAATTCCTCTTTTGGTGGGACACCTGAGGTAACAAAACTGAAATGAGTCCTCCCATCCCACAGATTGACGAAAAGCAATTGGGAATCGGGCCAAATCCTCAGAGAGGAAGATTCGTCCATGGCCCATGAGGCCTCCCCGACATTCCACGGCCATCACTGATACAAAATCCAGAGACAAAAGCCTGAGCAATCGCCACAGACTCGCACTTTCTTTATATCCTGTAGAGTTCTTCTCATGGTTTGTAGATCGGGCCTGCCATACCTACGTCCCCAAACCTAAGCTGAGTTTGTGTTTTCAGACTTCTGTCCTCAAAGTCTTGGGCCAAACACCCTCCAGGCTGGGCCCCTGGAGCCACACATTAGGACTGTGCCTACCAATCCATGGGAATTCTGCCCATTCCATGGTCCAAAATCGTACAAATTAGGAGAAACTTCCAACGACCCTTAGGCCATCCCAATAGTGTGGTTCACCCGGAACAAACAAGGGGTGTCTGACACCAGCTGATAATCGACCTCCACTCATACCATAGATGGATGTCCCCAGAGAAGAAGATTGAACCAGACTGGACCCTAGGCCATAATAGGATCCATTGCTATGGGTTACAGGCATGTGTCCTCAATAGCCTGATTCCAATACGAGCATAGGGGTTTTCCTGAGGCACCCATCAGAACTCATCTCGTCTCCACAAGGAAACCTGTGCATGGGAGCCATGTCCAAAGCTTAGGAAAGTACTTCAGGTTGCCGGTGCCACCGCCCCATTCCAAGGCCCTCATGGACACAAAAACACATTAGGACACATCCTCAGGAAAGTCCATTTCAACTCAGCCCCCGAGGTTGCTCCCGCAGAGCCATCAGATCTAAACTGTCTTGTTGCTAGGAGACAATTGGAATGCGAGGCGGGCTTCCCAGGCATCCATCCGCGAACGGTGCTCTGGAGTCATTCCATATGGGATGTCCTGGAGCTGTCCAACAGGTCTCAATTGTCCGGAAGAAGGAATCCTGGAAGGGGGCATCCCACAACTCCCAACGTGGGAAAACCTCAATGGTCTCGAGATTTCGCTCCCTTCATGAAGCGGCCGTCATGCTCAGAAACTCCCACCTGAGCCAACGTCTGATCCTCGCCCTGACTTCAGATGCATGAGATATTGGTTCAGATCTGCAGGGGGTACCTGCCGTGCCCTCGCCCTGAAACCCAAGTCTAGCTTGTCTTCTCAGACTTCCATCATCACACTCCTGGCCCCAAAGCCCTCAAGTTTGGCAATTCCGGACCCACAATGCAGCACTCTGCCTGCCCTCTAGAAAAAAAATGATTGCCTCATGAGCTGCCCAGGCACCTTAAATGAGGGTAAACCTACACAGCACTCGACTTTACCCAAATTATATAGTCTAACCTGGGCACTAATGCACTGTCGAACACATCCTGAGCCCGGACCTCCTGACCAACACCCAGAAAGCTGACCGCACACTGAGCACATAAAACCCGCCATGGCCTTAGGTCATCATCTCTTCCCTACCTCAGTTTTCAGGCTTCAGAACCGAGACCTTATCTCCAATCACTGCCCAGGGGTGAGTCTGATGCAGAAATCAGAACTCCTCCTTACCCATGGCAAGAACCCTTGTGGTTGGCACGTTGTCCAACGATCAGTGTAGGAGAAACCCTGAGGCCCCGCCCATTCTTGAGTGCGACGAGGGCATACACACGCATTGTGACCCTCAGCATGAGTCCTGTCCTCTAGTAAGTCCTCTCAGTGGCTGGACCATTAGATGTCATAATGGGCTTGACATGTCCCTAGGCCCCAATTTTTAACCAGATTTCTGATTGTCCAGTCGCCCCTCCTAGGGCTCTACTCTGAAATCCCTCATTTGGTGGGACACCTGAGGTTAAAAATGAAAACAACAACAACAACAACAACACAAAATAAAACGGACGTCTTCCAGCCCACAGAATGAACCCAAACTCTTTGGACGGGGCCAAACCACCAGAGAGTAAGACTCGTCCATTTCCCATGAAGTCACCCAGAAATTCCACGACCATGAGTGACACGATATCCCGAGACAAAAACTTGAGCAGGAGCCTCACACTCGCCCTTCTTTCAAATCCCGAAAAGTTCTCCTCATGGTCTGTAGATCAGTCCTGCCATACCTATGATCTGAAACATAAGCCGAGTTTGTGTTTTCAGACAACTGTCCAAAAAGGGCTGGACTACACAACCTACAGGCTCAGGCCCCTGGAGCCAAACCTGAGGACTGTACTTGCCCTCTCCAAGGGAATTGTGTGTGCCCATTCCAATGGCCACAACCCTTCTAATAGGATAAACCTCCAAAGTCCCTGATATATCTCAATAGTGGTAGCTTCCCAGGAAAAACAGGGGCAATCTGAGCCCAAATGTGCCCCTACCTGCACTCAGACCCATAGACAGATGTCCTCAGAGGTAAAAAGGAAAGAACAGGCCCCTCGGCACTAATCAGATCCATTGCTTTGGTTTCCAGGCATCTCTCCTCAGAGGCCTGGATTTCAAAAGCAGCATATAGCTGTTTCTTGTCTCACCCATCAGAAAACATCTCATCTACACATGGGAAACTTGCACGTTGGAGCTGTGTCAAAGCCTCTGTTTAGGAGAACCCTTTAGGGCCCCAGTGCCACCGCTTCATTCCAAGGTCTCCATAGACACAAAAGCACATTAGGACCCATCCCCAGGGGTGTGCATTTCAACTCAGCATCCTCGGTAGCTCCCCACAGATCCAGGAGATCTAAACTGTCTTGTTGCTAGGAGACAATTGGAATGCGAGGTGGGCTACCCAGCCATCCATCCTTAGAACCCTGCTCAGAATCATTGGCCTGGAGCCAAACAGCAGGTCTCAATTGTCCTGCCGAAGACTCTCTGCAGTTTGGAGCTTCTCACAACTCCCATCATGGGAAAACCCCCATGGCCTCGTGATGCCCCCCCATTCATGAAGGGGCCATCAGGGACAGAAACTCCAACCTGAGCGATCGTCTGATCCTCGCCCTGACTTCAGATGCACGAGATCTCGATTCAGGTCTGTAGATTGTGCCTGCCATGGCCTCACCCAGAAACCTAAGCCTAGCTTGTGTTCTCAGACTTTTGTCGTCAGACTACTGGCCCACAAGGCCTCCAGTTTGGCAATCCAGAACTAAAATGCAGCACTCTGCCTGCCCTGCAGATAAAAAACATTGTCCTCTGGGGCTACCCAGTAACCCCAAATGAGGATCAACCTGCACCGACCTTGGCTGTACCCCAAATACATAGGCTGACCAGGGCACTAATGCCCTTTCTGACACAGCCTGAGCCTGGACCCCCTGGCCCCTCCCAGACAGCTGGCCGCACACTGAGCACATCGAGCCGCCATGGCCTTATGTCGTCATCTCTTCCCAACCCCGGTTTTCAGGTTTCAGAACCTAGACCTTATCTCCAATCACTGTCCATGTTGAAGGTGATGCAGAAATCAGAACTCCATCCCCATGGCAAGAAACCTTGTGGTTGGCATGTTGTCCAACGTTCAGTGTCGTTGAAACCAGTGTGGCCCATGAGGCCCCGCCCATGCTCGCGGGCCACATTGGTCACAAACACACATTGTGACCCTCAGGCTGAGCCCAGTCCTCAAGTAAGGCCACTCAGTGGCTGGATGAAGAGATAGCATATTGGGCTTGCCATGCCCCTAGGCCCCAATTTTTAACCATAGTTCGGATTGTCTTTTCAGTCTTCCCCACGGCTTTGCTTTGGAATTCCTCTTTTGGTGGGACACCTGAGGTAACAAAACTGAAATGAGTCCTCCCATCCCACAGATTGACGAAAAGCAATTGGGATCGGGCCAAATCCTCAGAGAGGAAGATTCGTCCATGGCCCATGAGGCCTCCCCGACATTCCACGGCCATCACTGATACAAGATCCAGAGACAAAAGCCTGAGCAATCGCCACAGACTCGCACTTTCTTTATATCCTGTAGAGTTCTTCTCATGGTTTGTAGATCGGGCCTGCCATACCTACGTCCCCAAACCTAAGCTGAGTTTGTGTTTTCAGACTTCTGTCCTCAAAGTCTTGGGCCAAACACCCTCCAGGCTGGGCCCCTGGAGCCACACATTAGGACTGTGCCTACCAATCCATGGGAATTCTGCCCATTCTATGGTCCAAAATCGTACAAATTAGGAGAAACCTCCAACGACCCTTAGGCCATCCCAATAGTGTGGGTCACCCGGAACAAACAAGGGGTGTCTGACACCAGCTGATAATCGACCTCCACTCATACAATAGATGGATGTCCCCAGAGAAGAAGATTGAACCAGACAGGACCCTAGGCCATAATAGGATCCATTGCTATGGGTTACAGGCATGTGTCCTCAATAGCCTGATTCCAATACGAGCATAGGGGTTTTCCTGAGGCACCCATCAGAACTCATCTCGTCTCCACAAGGAAACCTGTGCATGGGAGCCATGTCCAAAGCTTAGGAAAGTACTTCAGGTTGCCGGTGCCACCGCCCCATTCCAAGGCCCTCATGGACACAAAAACACATTAGGACACATCCTCAGGAAAGTCCATTTCAACTCAGCCACCGAGGTTGCTCCCGCAGAGCCATCAGATCTAAACTGTCTTGTTGCTAGGAGACAATTGGAATGCGAGGCGGGCTTCCCAGGCATCCATCCGCGAACGGTGCTCTGGAGTCATTCCATATGGGATGTCCTGGAGCTGTCCAACAGGTCTCAATTGTCCGGAAGAAGGAATCCTGGAAGGGGGCATCCCACAACTCCCAACGTGGGAAAACCTCAATGGTCTCGAGATTCCGCTCCCTTCATGAACCGGCCGTCATGCTCAGAAACGCCCACCTGAGCCAACGTCTGATCCTCGCCCTGACTTCAGATGCATGAGATATTGGTTCAGATCTGCAGGGGGTACCTGCCGTGCCCTCGCCCTGAAACCCAAGTCTAGCTTGTCTTCTCAGACTTCCATCCTCACACTCCTGGCCCCTAAGCCCTCAAGTTTGGCAATTCCGGACCCACAATGCAGCACTCTGCCTGCCCTCTAGAAAAAAAATGATTGCCTCATGAGCTGCCCAGGCACCTTAAATGAGGGTAAACCTACACAGCACTCGACTTTACCCAAATTATATAGTCTAACCTGGGCACTAATGCACTGTCGAACACATCCTGAGCCCGGACCTCCTGACCAACACCCAGAAAGCTGACCGCACACTGAGCACATAAAAACCGCCATGGCCTTAGGTCATCATCTCTTCCCTACCTCAGTTTTCAGGCTTCAGAACCGAGACCTTATCTCCAATCACTGCCCAGGGGTGAGTCTGATGCAGAAATCAGAACTCCTCCTTACCCATGGCCAGAACCCTTGTGGTTGGCACGTTGTCCAACAATCAGTGTAGGAGAAACCCTGAGGCCCCGCCCATTCTTGAGTGCGACGAGGGCATACACACGCATTGTGACCCTCAGCATGAGTCCTGTCCTCTAGTAAGTCCTCTCAGTGGCTGGACCATTAGATGTCATAATGGGCTTGACACATCCCTAGGCCCCAATTTTTAACCAGATTTCTGATTGTCCAGTCGCCCCTCCTAGGGCTCTACTCTGAAATCCCTCATTTGGTGGGACACCTGAGGTTAAAAATGAAAACAACAACAACAACAACAACACAAAATAAAACGGACTTCTTCCAGCCCACAGAATGAACCCAAACTCTTTGGACGGGGCCAAACCACCAGAGAGTAAGACTCGTCCATTTCCCATGAAGTCACCCAGAAATTCCACGACCATGAGTGACACGATATCCCGAGACAAAAACTTGAGCAGGAGCCTCACACTCGCCCTTCTTTCAAATCCCGAAAAGTTCTCCTCATGGTCTGTAGATCAGTCCTGCCATACCTATGACCTGAAACATAAGCCGAGTTTGTGTTTTCAGACAACTGTCCAAAAAGGGCTGGACTACACAACCTACAGGCTCAGGCCCCTGGAGCCAAACCTGAGGACTGTACTTGCCCTCTCCAAGGGAATTGTGTGTGCCCATTCCAATGGCCACAACCCTTCTAATAGGATAAACCTCCAAAGTCCCTGATATATCTCAATAGTGGTAGCTTCCCAGGAAAAACAGGGGCCATCTGAGCCCAAATGAGCCCCTACCTGCACTCAGACCCATAGACAGATGTCCTCAGAGGTAAAAAGGAAAGAACAGGCCCCTCGGCACTAATCAGATCCATTGCTTTGGTTTCCAGGCATCTCTCCTCAGAGGCCTGGATTTCAAAAGCAGCATATAGCTGTTTCTTGTCTCACCCATCAGAAAACATCTCATCTACACATGGGAAACTTGCACGTTGGAGCTGTGTCAAAGCCTCTGTTTAGGAGAACCCTTTAGGGCCCCAGTGCCACCGCTTCATTCCAAGGTCTCCATAGACACAAAAGCACATTCGGACCCATCCCCAGGGGTGTGCATTTCAACTCAGCATCCTCGGTAGCTCCCCACAGATCCAGGAGATCTAACCTGTCTTGTTGCTAGGAGACAATTGGAATGCGAGGTGGGCTACCCAGCCATCCATCCTTAGAACCCTGCTCAGAATCATTGGCCTGGAGCCAAACAACAGGTCTCAATTGTCCTGCCGAAGACTCTCTGCAGTTTGGAGCTTCTCACAACTCCCATCATGGGAAAACCCCCATGGCCTCGTGATGCCCCCCCATTCATGAAGGGGCCATCAGGGACAGAAACTCCAACCTGAGCGATCGTCTGATCCTCGCCCTGACTTCAGATGCACGAGATCTCGATTCAGGTCTGTAGATTGTGCCTGCCATGGCCTCACCCAGAAACCTAAGCCTAGCTTGTGTTCTCAGACTTTTGTCGTCAGACTACTGGCCCACAAGGCCTCCAGTTTGGCAATCCAGAACTACAATGCAGCACTCTGCCTGCCCTCTAGATAAAAAACATTGTCCTCTGGGGCTACCCAGTAACCCCAAATGAGGATCAACCTGCACCGACCTTGGCTGTACCCCAAATACATAGGCTGACCAGGGCACTAATGCCCTTTCTGACACAGCCTGAGCCTGGACCCCCTGGCCCCTCCCAGACAGCTGGCCGCACACTGAGCACATCGAGCCGCCATGGCCTTAGGTCGTCATCTCTTCCCAACCTCGGTTTTCAGGTTTCAGAACCTAGACCTTATCTCCAATCACTGTCCATGTTGAAGGTGATGCAGAAATCAGAACTCCTTCCCAATGGCAAGAAACCTTGTGGTTGGCATGTTGTCCAACGTTCAGTGTCGTTGAAACCAGTGTGGCCCATGAGGCCCCGCCCATGCTCGCGGGCCACATTGGTCACAAACACACATTGTGACCCTCAGGCTGAGCCCAGTCCTCAAGTAAGGCCACTCAGTGGCTGAATGAAGAGATAGCATATTGGGCTTGCCATGCCCCTAGGCCCCAATTTTTAACCATAGTTCGGATTGTCCCTTCAGGCTTCCCCACGGCTTTGCTTTGGAATTCCTCTTTTGGTGGGACACCTGAGGTAACAAAACTGAAATGAGTCCTCCCATCCCACAGATTGACGAAAAGCAATTGGGAATCGGGCCAAATCCTCAGAGAGGAAGATTCGTCCATGGCCCATGAGGCCTCCCCGACATTCCACGGCCATCACTGATACAAGATCCAGAGACAAAAGCCTGAGCAATCGCCACAGACTCGCACTTTCTTCATATCCTGTAGAGTTCTTCTCTTGGTTTGCAGATCGGGCCTGCCATACCTACGTCCCCAAACCTAAGCTGAGTTTGTGTTTTCAGACTTCTGTCCTCAAAGTCTTGGGCCACACACCCTCCAGGCTGGGCCCCTGGAGCCACACATTAGGACTGTGCCTACCAATCCATGGGAATTCTGCCCATTCCATGGTCCAAAATCGTACAAATTAGGAGAAACCTCCAACGACCCTTAGGCCATCCCAATAGTGTGGGTCACCCGGAACAAACAAGGGGTGTCTGACACCAGCTGATAATCGACCTCCACTCATACCATAGATGGATGTCCCCAGAGAAGAAGATTGAACCAGACAGGACCCTAGGCCATAATAGGATCCATTGCTATGGGTTACAGGCATGTGTCCTCAAAAGCCTGATTCCAATACGAGCATAGGGGTTCTCCTGAGGCACCCATCAGAACTCATCTCGTCTCCACAAGGAAACCTGTGCATGGGAGCCATGTCCAAAGCTTAGGAAAGTACTTCAGGTTGCCGGTGCCACCGCCCCATTCCAAGGCCCTCATGGACACAAAAACACATTAGGACACATCCTCAGGAAAGTCCATTTCAACTCAGCCACCGAGGTTGCTCCCGCAGAGCCATCAGATCTAAACTGTCTTGTTGCTAGGAGACAATTGGAATGCGAGGCGGGCTTCCCAGGCATCCATCCGCGAACGGTGCTCTGGAGTCATTCCATATGGGATGTCCTGGAGCTGTCCAACAGGTCTCAATTGTCCGGAAGAGGGAATCCTGGAAGGGGGCATCCCACAACTCCCAACGTGGGAAAACCTCAATGGTCTCGAGATTCCGCTCCCTTCATGAAGCGGCCGTCATGCTCAGAAACTCCCACCTGAGCCAACGTCTGATCCTCGCCCTGACTTCAGATGCATGAGATATTGGTTCAGATCTGCAGGGGGTACCTGCCGTGCCCTCGCCCTGAAACCCAAGTCTAGCTTGTCTTCTCAGACTTCCATCCTCACACTCCTGGCCCCTAAGCCCTCAAGTTTGGCAATTCCGGACCCACAATGCAGCACTCTGCCTGCCCTCTAGAAAAAAAAATGATTGCCTCATGAGCTGCCCAGGCACCTTAAATGAGGGTAAACCTACACAGCACTCGACTTTACCCAAATTATATAGTCTAACCTGGGCACTAATGCACTGTCGAACACATCCTGAGCCCGGACCTCCTGACCAACACCCAGAAAGCTGACCGCACACTGAGCACATAAAACCCGCCATGGCCTTAGGTCATCATCTCTTCCCTACCTCAGTTTTCAGGCTTCAGAACCGAGACCTTATCTCCAATCACTGCCCAGGGGTGAGTCTGATGCAGAAATCAGAACTCCTCCTTACCCATGGCAAGAACCCTTGTGGTTGGCACGTTGTCCAACGATCAGTGTAGGAGAAACCCTGAGGCCCCGCCCATTCTTGAGTGCGACGAGGGCATACACACGCATTGTGACCCTCAGCATGAGTCCTGTCCTCTAGTAAGTCCTCTCAGTGGCTGGACCATTAGATGTCATAATGGGCTTGACATGTCCCTAGGCCCCAATTTTTAACCAGATTTCTGATTGTCCAGTCGCCCCTCCTAGGGCTCTACTCTGAAATCCCTCATTTGGTGGGACACCTGAGGTTAAAAAAGAAAACAACAACAACAACAACAACAAAATAAAACGGACTTCTTCCAGCCCACAGAATGAACCCAAACTCTTTGGACGGGGCCAAACCACCAGAGAGTAAGACTCGTCCATTTCCCATGAAGTCACCCAGAAATTCCACGACCATGAGTGACACGATATCCCGAGACAAAAACTTGAGCAGGAGCCTCACACTCGCCCTTCTTTCAAATCCCGAAAAGTTCTCCTCATGGTCTGTAGATCAGTCCTGCCATACCTATGACCTGAAACATAAGCCGAGTTTGTGTTTTCAGACAACTGTCCAAAAAGGGCTGGACTACACAACCTACAGGCTCAGGCCAATGGAACCAAACCTGAGGACTGTACTTGCCCTCTCCAAGGTAATTGTGTGTGCCCATTCTAATGGCCACAACCCTTCTAATAGGATAAACCTCCAAAGTCCCTGATATATCTCAATAGTGGTAGCTTCCCAGGAAAAACAGGGGCCATCTGAGCCCAAATGAGCCCCTACCTGCACTCAGACCCATAGACAGATGTCCTCAGAGGTAAAAAGGAAAGAACAGGCCCCTAGGCACTAATCAGATCCATTGCTTTGGTTTCCAGGCATCTCTCCTCAGAGGCCTGGATTTCAAAAGCAGCATATAGCTGTTTCTTGTCTCACCCATCAGAAAACATCTCATCTACACATGGGAAACTTGCACGTTGGAGCTGTGTCAAAGCCTCTGTTTAGGAGAACCCTTTAGGGCCCCAGTGCCACCGCTTCATTCCAAGGTCTCCATAGACACAAAAGCACATTCGGACCCATCCCCAGGGG
The DNA here is from genome assembly GCF_964662115.1 of Mustela nivalis. Lineage (NCBI taxonomy): Eukaryota > Metazoa > Chordata > Mammalia > Carnivora > Mustelidae > Mustela > Mustela nivalis. The sequence goes on along the minus strand of NW_028136276.1, from coordinate 32,144 downwards.
TGTGCATTTCAACTCAGCATCCTCGGTAGCTCCCCACAGATCCAGGAGATCTAACCTGTCTTGTTGCTAGGAGACAATTGGAATGCGAGGTGGGCTACCCAGCCATCCATCCTTAGAACCCTGCTCAGAATCATTGGCCTGGAGCCAAACAACAGGTCTCAATTGTCCTGCCGAAGACTCTCTGCAGTTTGGAGCTTCTCACAACTCCCATCATGGGAAAACCCCCATGGCCTCGTGATGCCCCCCCATTCATGAAGGGGCCATCAGGGACAGAAACTCCAACCTGAGCGATCGTCTGATCCTCGCCCTGACTTCAGATGCACGAGATCTCGATTCAGGTCTGTAGATTGTGCCTGCCATGGCCTCACCCAGAAACCTAAGCCTAGCTTGTGTTCTCAGACTTTTGTCGTCAGACTACTGGCCCACAAGGCCTCCAGTTTGGCAATCCAGAACTACAATGCAGCACTCTGCCTGCCCTCTAGATAAAAAACATTGTCCTCTGGGGCTACCCAGTAACCCCAAATGAGGATCAACCTGCACCGACCTTGGCTGTACCCCAAATACATAGGCTGACCAGGGCACTAATGCCCTTTCTGACACAGCCTGAGCCTGGACCCCCTGGCCCCTCCCAGACAGCTGGCCGCACACTGAGCACATCGAGCCGCCATGGCCTTAGGTCGTCATCACTTCCCAACCTCGGTTTTCAGGTTTCAGAACCTAGACCTTATCTCCAATCACTGTCCATGTTGAAGGTGATGCAGAAATCAGAACTCCTTCCCAATGGCAAGAAACCTTGTGGTTGGCATGTTGTCCAACGTTCAGTGTCGTTGAAACCAGTGTGGCCCATGAGGCCCCGCCCATGCTCGCGGGCCACATTGGTCACAAACACACATTGTGACCCTCAGGCTGAGCCCAGTCCTCAAGTAAGGCCACTCAGTGGCTGAATGAAGAGATAGCATATTGGGCTTGCCATGCCCCTAGGCCCCAATTTTTAACCATAGTTCGGATTGTCCCTTCAGGCTTCCCCACGGCTTTGCTTTGGAATTCCTCTTTTGGTGGGACACCTGAGGTAACAAAACTGAAATGAGTCCTCCCATCCCACAGATTGACGAAAAGCAATTGGGAATCGGGCCAAATCCTCAGAGAGGAAGATTCGTCCATGGCCCATGAGGCCTCCCCGACATTCCACGGCCATCACTGATACAAGATCCAGAGACAAAAGCCTGAGCAATCGCCACAGACTCGCACTTTCTTCATATCCTGTAGAGTTCTTCTCTTGGTTTGCAGATCGGGCCTGCCATACCTACGTCCCCAAACCTAAGCTGAGTTTGTGTTTTCAGACTTCTGTCCTCAAAGTCTTGGGCCACACACCCTCCAGGCTGGGCCCCTGGAGCCACACATTAGGACTGTGCCTACCAATCCATGGGAATTCTGCCCATTCCATGGTCCAAAATCGTACAAATTAGGAGAAACCTCCAACGACCCTTAGGCCATCCCAATAGTGTGGGTCACCCGGAACAAACAAGGGGTGTCTGACACCAGCTGATAATCGACCTCCACTCATACCATAGATGGATGTCCCCAGAGAAGAAGATTGAACCAGACAGGACCCTAGGCCATAATAGGATCCATTGCTATGGGTTACAGGCATGTGTCCTCAAAAGCCTGATTCCAATACGAGCATAGGGGTTCTCCTGAGGCACCCATCAGAACTCATCTCGTCTCCACAAGGAAACCTGTGCATGGGAGCCATGTCCAAAGCTTAGGAAAGTACTTCAGGTTGCCGGTGCCACCGCCCCATTCCAAGGCCCTCATGGACACAAAAACACATTAGGACACATCCTCAGGAAAGTCCATTTCAACTCAGCCACCGAGGTTGCTCCCGCAGAGCCATCAGATCTAAACTGTCTTGTTGCTAGGAGACAATTGGAATGCGAGGCGGGCTTCCCAGGCATCCATCCGCGAACGGTGCTCTGGAGTCATTCCATATGGGATGTCCTGGAGCTGTCCAACAGGTCTCAATTGTCCGGAAGAGGGAATCCTGGAAGGGGGCATCCCACAACTCCCAACGTGTGAAAACCTCAATGGTCTCGAGATTCCGCTCCCTTCATGAAGCGGCCGTCATGCTCAGAAACTCCCACCTGAGCCAACGTCTGATCCTCGCCCTGACTTCAGATGCATGAGATATTGGTTCAGATCTGCAGGGGGTACCTGCCGTGCCCTCGCCCTGAAACCCAAGTCTAGCTTGTCTTCTCAGACTTCCATCCTCACACTCCTGGCCCCTAAGCCCTCAAGTTTGGCAATTCCGGACCCACAATGCAGCACTCTGCCTGCCCTCTAGAAAAAAAAATGATTGCCTCATGAGCTGCCCAGGCACCTTAAATGAGGGTAAACCTACACAGCACTCGACTTTACCCAAATTATATAGTCTAACCTGGGCACTAATGCACTGTCGAACACATCCTGAGCCCGGACCTCCTGACCAACACCCAGAAAGCTGACCGCACACTGAGCACATAAAACCCGCCATGGCCTTAGGTCATCATCTCTTCCCTACCTCAGTTTTCAGGCTTCAGAACCGAGACCTTATCTCCAATCACTGCCCAGGGGTGAGTCTGATGCAGAAATCAGAACTCCTCCTTACCCATGGCAAGAACCCTTGTGGTTGGCACGTTGTCCAACGATCAGTGTAGGAGAAACCCTGAGGCCCCGCCCATTCTTGAGTGCGACGAGGGCATACACACGCATTGTGACCCTCAGCATGAGTCCTGTCCTCTAGTAAGTCCTCTCAGTGGCTGGACCATTAGATGTCATAATGGGCTTGACATGTCCCTAGGCCCCAATTTTTAACCAGATTTCTGATTGTCCAGTCGCCCCTCCTAGGGCTCTACTCTGAAATCCCTCATTTGGTGGGACACCTGAGGTTAAAAAAGAAAACAACAACAACAACAACAACAAAATAAAACGGACTTCTTCCAGCCCACAGAATGAACCCAAACTCTTTGGACGGGGCCAAACCACCAGAGAGTAAGACTCGTCCATTTCCCATGAAGTCACCCAGAAATTCCACGACCATGAGTGACACGATATCCCGAGACAAAAACTTGAGCAGGAGCCTCACACTCGCCCTTCTTTCAAATCCCGAAATGTTCTCCTCATGGTCTGTAGATCAGTCCTGCCATACCTATGACCTGAAACATAAGCCGAGTTTGTGTTTTCAGACAACTGTCCAAAAAGGGCTGGACTACACAACCTACAGGCTCAGGCCAATGGAACCAAACCTGAGGACTGTACTTGCCCTCTCCAAGGGAATTGTGTGTGCCCATTCTAATGGCCACAACCCTTCTAATAGGATAAACCTCCAAAGTCCCTGATATATCTCAATAGTGGTAGCTTCCCAGGAAAAACAGGGGCCATCTGAGCCCAAATGAGCCCCTACCTGCACTCAGACCCATAGACAGATGTCCTCAGAGGTAAAAAGGAAAGAACAGGCCCCTAGGCACTAATCAGATCCATTGCTTTGGTTTCCAGGCATCTCTCCTCAGAGGCCTGGATTTCAAAAGCAGCATATAGCTGTTTCTTGTCTCACCCATCAGAAAACATCTCATCTACACATGGGAAACTTGCACGTTGGAGCTGTGTCAAAGCCTCTGTTTAGGAGAACCCTTTAGGGCCCCAGTGCCACCGCTTCATTCCAAGGTCTCCATAGACACAAAAGCACATTCGGACCCATCCCCAGGGGTGTGCATTTCAACTCAGCATCCTCGGTAGCTCCCCACAGATCCAGGAGATCTAACCTGTCTTGTTGCTAGGAGACAATTGGAATGCGAGGTGGGCTACCCAGCCATCCATCCTTAGAACCCTGCTCAGAATCATTGGCCTGGAGCCAAACAGCAGGTCTCAATTGTCCTGCTGAAGACTCTCTGCAGTTTGGAGCTTCTCACAACTCCCATCATGGGAAAACCCCCATGGCCTCGTGATGCCCCCCCATTCATGAAGGGGCCATCAGGGACAGAAACTCCAACCTGAGCGATCGTCTGATCCTCGCCCTGACTTCAGATGCACGAGATCTCGATTCAGGTCTGTAGATTGTGCCTGCCATGGCCTCACCCAGAAACCTAAGCCTAGCTTGTGTTCTCAGACTTTTGTCGTCAGACTACTGGCCCACAAGGCCTCCAGTTTGGCAATCCAGAACTACAATGCAGCACTCTGCCGGCACTCCAGAAGAAAAACATTGTCCTCTGGGGCTACCCAGTAACCCCAAATGAGGATCAACCTGCACCGACCTTGGCTGTACCCCAAATACATAGGCTGACCAGGGCACTAATGCCCTTTCTGACACAGCCTGAGCCTGGACCCCCTGGCCCCTCCCAGACAGCTGGCCGCACACTGAGCACATCGAGCCGCCATGGCCTTAGGTCGTCATCTCTTCCCAACCTCGGTTTTCAGGTTTCAGAACCTAGACCTTATCTCCAATCACTGTCCATGTTGAAGGTGATGCAGGAATCAGAACTCCTTCCCCATGGCAAGAAACCTTGTGGTTGGCATGTTGTCCAACGTTCAGTGTCGTTGAAACCAGTGTGGCCCATGAGGCCCCGCCCATGCTCGCGGGCCACATTGGTCACAAACACACATTGTGACCCTCAGGCTGAGCCCAGTCCTCAAGTAAGGCCACTCAGTGGCTGGATGAAGAGATAGCATATTGAGCTTGCCATGCCCCTAGGCCCCAATTTTTAACCATAGTTCGGATTGTCCCTTCAGGCTTCCCCACGGCTTTGCTTTGGAATTCCTCTTTTGGTGGGACACCTGAGGTAACAAAACTGAAATGAGTCCTCCCATCCCACAGATTGACGAAAAGCAATTGGGAATCGGGCCAAATCCTCAGAGAGGAAGATTCGTCCATGGCCCATGAGGCCTCCCCGACATTCCACGGCCATCACTGATACAAGATCCAGAGACAAAAGCCTGAGCAATCGCCACAGACTCGCACTTTCTTCATATCCTGTAGAGTTCTTCTCTTGGTTTGCAGATCGGGCCTGCCATACCTACGTCCCCAAACCTAAGCTGAGTTTGTGTTTTCAGACTTCTGTCCTCAAAGTCTTGGGCCACACACCCTCCAGGCTGGGCCCCTGGAGCCACACATTAGGACTGTGCCTACCAATCCATGGGAATTCTGCCCATTCCATGGTCCAAAATCGTACAAATTAGGAGAAACCTCCAACGACCCTTAGGCCATCCCAATAGTGTGGGTCACCCGGAACAAACAAGGGGTGTCTGACACCAGCTGATAATCGACCTCCACTCATACCATAGATGGATGTCCCCAGAGAAGAAGATTGAACCAGACAGGACCCTAGGCCATAATAGGATCCATTGCTATGGGTTACAGGCATGTGTCCTCAAAAGCCTGATTCCAATACGAGCATAGGGGTTCTCCTGAGGCACCCATCAGAACTCATCTCGTCTCCACAAGGAAACCTGTGCATGGGAGCCATGTCCAAAGCTTAGGAAAGTACTTCAGGTTGCCGGTGCCACCGCCCCATTCCAAGGCCCTCATGGACACAAAAACACATTAGGACACATCCTCAGGAAAGTCCATTTCAACTCAGCCACCGAGGTTGCTCCCGCAGAGCCATCAGATCTAAACTGTCTTGTTGCTAGGAGACAATTGGAATGCGAGGCGGGCTTCCCAGGCATCCATCCGCGAACGGTGCTCTGGAGTCATTCCATATGGGATGTCCTGGAGCTGTCCAACAGGTCTCAATTGTCCGGAAGAGGGAATCCTGGAAGGGGGCATCCCACAACTCCCAACGTGTGAAAACCTCAATGGTCTCGAGATTCCGCTCCCTTCATGAAGCGGCCGTCATGCTCAGAAACTCCCACCTGAGCCAACGTCTGATCCTCGCCCTGACTTCAGATGCATGAGATATTGGTTCAGATCTGCAGGGGGTACCTGCCGTGCCCTCGCCCTGAAACCCAAGTCTAGCTTGTCTTCTCAGACTTCCATCCTCACACTCCTGGCCCCTAAGCCCTCAAGTTTGGCAATTCCGGACCCACAATGCAGCACTCTGCCTGCCCTCTAGAAAAAAAAATGATTGCCTCATGAGCTGCCCAGGCACCTTAAATGAGGGTAAACCTACACAGCACTCGACTTTACCCAAATTATATAGTCTAACCTGGGCACTAATGCACTGTCGAACACATCCTGAGCCCGGACCTCCTGACCAACACCCAGAAAGCTGACCGCACACTGAGCACATAAAACCCGCCATGGCCTTAGGTCATCATCTCTTCCCTACCTCAGTTTTCAGGCTTCAGAACCGAGACCTTATCTCCAATCACTGCCCAGGGGTGAGTCTGATGCAGAAATCAGAACTCCTCCTTACCCATGGCAAGAACCCTTGTGGTTGGCACGTTGTCCAACGATCAGTGTAGGAGAAACCCTGAGGCCCCGCCCATTCTTGAGTGCGACGAGGGCATACACACGCATTGTGACCCTCAGCATGAGTCCTGTCCTCTAGTAAGTCCTCTCAGTGGCTGGACCATTAGATGTCATAATGGGCTTGACATGTCCCTAGGCCCCAATTTTTAACCAGATTTCTGATTGTCCAGTCGCCCCTCCTAGGGCTCTACTCTGAAATCCCTCATTTGGTGGGACACCTGAGGTTAAAAAAGAAAACAACAACAACAACAACAACAAAATAAAACGGACTTCTTCCAGCCCACAGAATGAACCCAAACTCTTTGGACGGGGCCAAACCACCAGAGAGTAAGACTCGTCCATTTCCCATGAAGTCACCCAGAAATTCCACGACCATGAGTGACACGATATCCCGAGACAAAAACTTGAGCAGGAGCCTCACACTCGCCCTTCTTTCAAATCCCGAAATGTTCTCCTCATGGTCTGTAGATCAGTCCTGCCATACCTATGACCTGAAACATAAGCCGAGTTTGTGTTTTCAGACAACTGTCCAAAAAGGGCTGGACTACACAACCTACAGGCTCAGGCCAATGGAACCAAACCTGAGGACTGTACTTGCCCTCTCCAAGGGAATTGTGTGTGCCCATTCTAATGGCCACAACCCTTCTAATAGGATAAACCTCCAAAGTCCCTGATATATCTCAATAGTGGTAGCTTCCCAGGAAAAACAGGGGCCATCTGAGCCCAAATGAGCCCCTACCTGCACTCAGACCCATAGACAGATGTCCTCAGAGGTAAAAAGGAAAGAACAGGCCCCTAGGCACTAATCAGATCCATTGCTTTGGTTTCCAGGCATCTCTCCTCAGAGGCCTGGATTTCAAAAGCAGCATATAGCTGTTTCTTGTCTCACCCATCAGAAAACATCTCATCTACACATGGGAAACTTGCACGTTGGAGCTGTGTCAAAGCCTCTGTTTAGGAGAACCCTTTAGGGCCCCAGTGCCACCGCTTCATTCCAAGGTCTCCATAGACACAAAAGCACATTCGGACCCATCCCCAGGGGTGTGCATTTCAACTCAGCATCCTCGGTAGCTCCCCACAGATCCAGGAGATCTAAACTGTCTTGTTGCTAGGAGACAATTGGAATGCGAGGTGGGCTACCCAGCCATCCATCCTTAGAACCCTGCTCAGAATCATTGGCCTGGAGCCAAACAGCAGGTCTCAATTGTCCTGCTGAAGACTCTCTGCAGTTTGGAGCTTCTCACAACTCCCATCATGGGAAAACCCCCATGGCCTCGTGATGCCCCCCCATTCATGAAGGGGCCATCAGGGACAGAAACTCCAACCTGAGCGATCGTCTGATCCTCGCCCTGACTTCAGATGCACGAGATCTCGATTCAGGTGTGTAGATTGTGCCTGCCATGGCCTCACCCAGAAACCTAAGCCTAGCTTGTGTTCTCAGACTTTTGTCGTCAGACTACTGGCCCACAAGGCCTCCAGTTTGGCAATCCAGAACTACAATGCAGCACTCTGCCGGCACTCCAGAAGAAAAACATTGTCCTCTGGGGCTACCCAGTAACCCCAAATGAGGATCAACCTGCACCGACCTTGGCTGTACCCCAAATACATAGGCTGACCAGGGCACTAATGCCCTTTCTGACACAGCCTGAGCCTGGACCCCCTGGCCCCTCCCAGACAGCTGGCCGCACACTGAGCACATCGAGCCGCCATGGCCTTAGGTCGTCATCTCTTCCCAACCTCGGTTTTCAGGTTTCAGAACCTAGACCTTATCTCCAATCACTGTCCATGTTGAAGGTGATGCAGGAATCAGAACTCCTTCCCCATGGCAAGAAACCTTGTGGTTGGCATGTTGTCCAACGTTCAGTGTCGTTGAAACCAGTGTGGCCCATGAGGCCCCGCCCATGCTCGCGGGCCACATTGGTCACAAACACACATTGTGACCCTCAGGCTGAGCCCAGTCCTCAAGTAAGGCCACTCAGTGGCTGGATGAAGAGATAGCATATTGAGCTTGCCATGCCCCTAGGCCCCAATTTTTAACCATAGTTCGGATTGTCCCTTCAGGCTTCCCCACGGCTTTGCTTTGGAATTCCTCTTTTGGTGGGACACCTGAGGTAACAAAACTGAAATGAGTCCTCCCATCCCACAGATTGACGAAAAGCAATTGGGAATCGGGCCAAATCCTCAGAGAGGAAGATTCGTCCATGGCCCATGAGGCCTCCCCGACATTCCACGGCCATCACTGATACAAGATCCAGAGACAAAAGCCTGAGCAATCGCCACAGACTCGCACTTTCTTCATATCCTGTAGAGTTCTTCTCTTGGTTTGCAGATCGGACCTGCCATACCTACGTCCCCAAACCTTAGCTGAGTTTGTGTTTTCAGACTTCTGTCCTCAAAGTCTTGGGCCACACACCCTCCAGGCTGGGCCCCTGGAGCCACACATTAGGACTGTGCCTACCAATCCATGGGAATTCTGCCCATTCCATGGTCCAAAATCGTACAAATTAGGAGAAACCTCCAACGACCCTTAGGCCATCCCAATAGTGTGGGTCACCCGGAACAAACAAGGGGTGTCTGACACCAGCTGATAATCGACCTCCACTCATACCAAAGATGGATGTCCCCAGAGAAGAAGATTGAACCAGACAGGACCCTAGGCCATAATAGGATCCATTGCTATGGGTTACAGGCATGTGTCCTCAAAAGCCTGATTCCAATACGAGCATAGGGGTTCTCCTGAGGCACCCATCAGAACTCATCTCGTCTCCACAAGGAAACCTGTGCATGGGAGCCATGTCCAAAGCTTAGGAAAGTACTTCAGGTTGCCGGTGCCACCGCCCCATTCCAAGGCCCTCATGGACACAAAAACACATTAGGACACATCCTCAGGAAAGTCCATTTCAACTCAGCCACCGAGGTTGCTCCCGCAGAGCCATCAGATCTAAACTGTCTTGTTGCTAGGAGACAATTGGAATGCGAGGCGGGCTTCCCAGGCATCCATCCGCGAACGGTGCTCTGGAGTCATTCCATATGGGATGTCCTGGAGCTGTCCAACAGGTCTCAATTGTCCGGAAGAGGGAATCCTGGAAGGGGGCATCCCACAACTCCCAACGTGTGAAAACCTCAATGGTCTCGAGATTCCGCTCCCTTCATGAAGCGGCCGTCATGCTCAGAAACTCCCACCTGAGCCAACGTCTGATCCTCGCCCTGACTTCAGATGCATGAGATATTGGTTCAGATCTGCAGGGGGTACCTGCCGTGCCCTCGCCCTGAAACCCAAGTCTAGCTTGTCTTCTCAGACTTCCATCCTCACACTCCTGGCCCCTAAGCCCTCAAGTTTGGCAATTCCGGACCCACAATGCAGCACTCTGCCTGCCCTCTAGAAAAAAAAATGATTGCCTCATGAGCTGCCCAGGCACCTTAAATGAGGGTAAACCTACACAGCACTCGACTTTACCCAAATTATATAGTCTAACCTGGGCACTAATGCACTGTCGAACACATCCTGAGCCCGGACCTCCTGACCAACACCCAGAAAGCTGACCGCACACTGAGCACATAAAACCCGCCATGGCCTTAGGTCATCATCTCTTCCCTACCTCAGTTTTCAGGCTTCAGAACCGAGACCTTATCTCCAATCACTGCCCAGGGGTGAGTCTGATGCAGAAATCAGAACTCCTCCTTACCCATGGCAAGAACCCTTGTGGTTGGCACGTTGTCCAACGATCAGTGTAGGAGAAACCCTGAGGCCCCGCCCATTCTTGAGTGCGACGAGGGCATACACACGCATTGTGACCCTCAGCATGAGTCCTGTCCTCTAGTAAGTCCTCTCAGTGGCTGGACCATTAGATGTCATAATGGGCTTGACATGTCCCTAGGCCCCAATTTTTAACCAGATTTCTGGTTGTCCAGTCGCCCCTCCTAGGGCTCTACTCTGAAATCCCTCATTTGGTGGGACACCTGAGGTTAAAAAAGAAAACAACAACAACAACAACAACAAAATAAAACGGACTTCTTCCAGCCCACAGAATGAACCCAAACTCTTTGGACGGGGCCAAACCACCAGAGAGTAAGACTCGTCCATTTCCCATGAAGTCACCCAGAAATTCCACGACCATGAGTGACACGATATCCCGAGACAAAAACTTGAGCAGGAGCCTCACACTCGCCCTTCTTTCAAATCCCGAAATGTTCTCCTCATGGTCTGTAGATCAGTCCTGCCATACCTATGACCTGAAACATAAGCCGAGTTTGTGTTTTCAGACAACTGTCCAAAAAGGGCTGGACTACACAACCTACAGGCTCAGGCCAATGGAACCAAACCTGAGGACTGTACTTGCCCTCTCCAAGGGAATTGTGTGTGCCCATTCTAATGGCCACAACCCTTCTAATAGGATAAACCTCCAAAGTCCCTGATATATCTCAATAGTGGTAGCTTCCCAGGAAAAACAGGGGCCATCTGAGCCCAAATGAGCCCCTACCTGCACTCAGACCCATAGACAGATGTCCTCAGAGGTAAAAAGGAAAGAACAGGCCCCTAGGCACTAATCAGATCCATTGCTTTGGTTTCCAGGCATCTCTCCTCAGAGGCCTGGATTTCAAAAGCAGCATATAGCTGTTTCTTGTCTCACCCATCAGAAAACATCTCATCTACACATGGGAAACTTGCACGTTGGAGCTGTGTCAAAGCCTCTGTTTAGGAGAACCCTTTAGGGCCCCAGTGCCACCGCTTCATTCCAAGGTCTCCATAGACACAAAAGCACATTCGGACCCATCCCCAGGGGTGTGCATTTCAACTCAGCATCCTCGGTAGCTCCCCACAGATCCAGGAGATCTAAACTGTCTTGTTGCTAGGAGACAATTGGAATGCGAGGTGGGCTACCCAGCCATCCATCCTTAGAACCCTGCTCAGAATCATTGGCCTGGAGCCAAACAGCAGGTCTCAATTGTCCTGCTGAAGACTCTCTGCAGTTTGGAGCTTCTCACAACTCCCATCATGGGAAAACCCCCATGGCCTCGTGATGCCCCCCCATTCATGAAGGGGCCATCAGGGACAGAAACTCCAACCTGAGCGATCGTCTGATCCTCGCCCTGACTTCAGATGCACGAGATCTCGATTCAGGTCTGTAGATTGTGCCTGCCATGGCCTCACCCAGAAACCTAAGCCTAGCTTGTGTTCTCAGACTTTTGTCGTCAGACTACTGGCCCACAAGGCCTCCAGTTTGGCAATCCAGAACTACAATGCAGCACTCTGCCGGCACTCCAGAAGAAAAACATTGTCCTCTGGGGCTACCCAGTAACCCCAAATGAGGATCAACCTGCACCGACCTTGGCTGTACCCCAAATACATAGGCTGACCAGGGCACTAATGCCCTTTCTGACACAGCCTGAGCCTGGACCCCCTGGCCCCTCCCAGACAGCTGGCCGCACACTGAGCACATCGAGCCGCCATGGCCTTAGGTCGTCATCTCTTCCCAACCTCGGTTTTCAGGTTTCAGAACCTAGACCTTATCTCCAATCACTGTCCATGTTGAAGGTGATGCAGGAATCAGAACTCCTTCCCCATGGCAAGAAACCTTGTGGTTGGCATGTTGTCCAACGTTCAGTGTCGTTGAAACCAGTGTGGCCCATGAGGCCCCGCCCATGCTCGCGGGCCACATTGGTCACAAACACACATTGTGACCCTCAGGCTGAGCCCAGTCCTCAAGTAAGGCCACTCAGTGGCTGGATGAAGAGATAGCATATTGAGCTTGCCATGCCCCTAGGCCCCAATTTTTAACCATAGTTCGGATTGTCCCTTCAGGCTTCCCCACGGCTTTGCTTTGGAATTCCTCTTTTGGTGGGACACCTGAGGTAACAAAACTGAAATGAGTCCTCCCATCCCACAGATTGACGAAAAGCAATTGGGAATCGGGCCAAATCCTCAGAGAGGAAGATTCGTCCATGGCCCATGAGGCCTCCCCGACATTCCACGGCCATCACTGATACAAGATCCAGAGACAAAAGCCTGAGCAATCGCCACAGACTCGCACTTTCTTCATATCCTGTAGAGTTCTTCTCTTGGTTTGCAGATCGGACCTGCCATACCTACGTCCCCAAACCTTAGCTGAGTTTGTGTTTTCAGACTTCTGTCCTCAAAGTCTTGGGCCACACACCCTCCAGGCTGGGCCCCTGGAGCCACACATTAGGACTGTGCCTACCAATCCATGGGAATTCTGCCCATTCCATGGTCCAAAATCGTACAAATTAGGAGAAACCTCCAACGACCCTTAGGCCATCCCAATAGTGTGGGTCACCCGGAACAAACAAGGGGTGTCTGACACCAGCTGATAATCGACCTCCACTCATACCAAAGATGGATGTCCCCAGAGAAGAAGATTGAACCAGACAGGACCCTAGGCCATAATAGGATCCATTGCTATGGGTTACAGGCATGTGTCCTCAAAAGCCTGATTCCAATACGAGCATAGGGGTTCTCCTGAGGCACCCATCAGAACTCATCTCGTCTCCACAAGGAAACCTGTGCATGGGAGCCATGTCCAAAGCTTAGGAAAGTACTTCAGGTTGCCGGTGCCACCGCCCCATTCCAAGGCCCTCATGGACACAAAAACACATTAGGACACATCCTCAGGAAAGTCCATTTCAACTCAGCCACCGAGGTTGCTCCCGCAGAGCCATCAGATCTAAACTGTCTTGTTGCTAGGAGACAATTGGAATGCGAGACGGGCTTCCCAGGCATCCATCCGCGAACGGTGCTCTGGAGTCATTCCATATGGGATGTCCTGGAGCTGTCCAACAGGTCTCAATTGTCCGGAAGAAGGAATCCTGGAAGGGGGCATCCCACAACTCCCAACGTGGGAAAACCTCAATGGTCTCGAGATTCCGCTCCCTTCATGAAGCGGCCGTCATGCTCAGAAACTCCAACCTGAGCCAACGTCTGATCCTCGCCCTGACTTCAGATGCATGAGATAATGGTTCAGATCTGCAGGGGGTACCTGCCGTGCCCTCGCCCTGAAACCCAAGTCTAGCTTGTCTTCTCAGACTTCCATCCTCACACTCCTGGCCCCTAAGCCCTCAAGTTTGGCAATTCCGGACCCACAATGCAGCACTCTGCCTGCCCTCTAGAAAAAAAAATGATTGCCTCATGAGCTGCCCAGGCACCTTAAATGAGGGTAAACCTACACAGCACTCGACTTTACCCAAATTATATAGTCTAACCTGGGCACTAATGCACTGTCGAACACATCCTGAGCCCGGACCTCCTGACCAACACCCAGAAAGCTGACCGCACCCTGAGCACATAAAACCCGCCATGGCCTTAGGTCATCATCTCTTCCCTACCTCAGTTTTCAGGCTTCAGAACCGAGACCTTATCTCCAATCACTGCCCAGGGGTGAGTCTGATGCAGAAATCAGAACTCCTCCTTACCCATGGCAAGAACCCTTGTGGTTGGCACGTTGTCCAACGATCAGTGTAGGAGAAACCCTGAGGCCCCGCCCATTCTTGAGTGCGACGAGGGCATACACACGCATTGTGACCCTCAGCATGAGTCCTGTCCTCTAGTAAGTCCTCTCAGTGGCTGGACCATTAGATGTCATAATGGGCTTGACATGTCCCTAGGCCCCAATTTTTAACCAGATTTCTGATTGTCCAGTCGCCCCTCCTAGGGCTCTACTCTGAAATCCCTCATTTGGTGGGACACCTGAGGTTAAAAAAGAAAACAACAACAACAACAACAACAACAAAATAAAACGGACTTCTTCCAGCCCACAGAATGAACCCAAACTCTTTGGACGGGGCCAAACCACCAGAGAGTAAGACTCGTCCATTTCCCATGAAGTCACCCAGAAATTCCACGACCATGAGTGACACGATATCCCGAGACAAAAACTTGAGCAGGAGCCTCACACTCGCCCTTCTTTCAAATCCCGAAAAGTTCTCCTCATGGTCTGTAGATCAGTCCTGCCATACCTATGACCTGAAACATAAGCCGAGTTTGTGTTTTCAGACAACTGTCCAAAAAGGGCTGGACTACACAACCTACAGGCTCAGGCCAATGGAACCAAACCTGAGGACTGTACTTGCCCTCTTCAAGGGAATTGTGTGTGCCCATTCCAATGGCCACAACCCTTCTAATAGGATAAACCTCCAAAGTCCCTGATATATCTCAATAGTGGTAGCTTCCCAGGAAAAACAGGGGCCATCTGAGCCCAAATGAGCCCCTACCTGCACTCAGACCCATAGACAGATGTCCTCAGAGGTAAAAAGGAAAGAACAGGCCCCTAGGCACTAATCAGATCCATTGCTTTGGTTTCCAGGCATCTCTCCTCAGAGGCCTGGATTTCAAAAGCAGCATATAGCTGTTTCTTGTCTCACCCATCAGAAAACATCTCATCTACACATGGGAAACTTGCACGTTGGAGCTGTGTCAAAGCCTCTGTTTAGGAGAACCCTTTAGGGCCCCAGTGCCACCGCTTCATTCCAAGGTCTCCATAGACACAAAAGCACATTCGGACCCATCCCCAGGGGTGTGCATTTCAACTCAGCATTCTCGGTAGCTCCCCACAGATCCAGGAGATCTAAACTGTCTTGTTGCTAGGAGACAATTGGAATGCGAGGTGGGCTACCCAGCCATCCATCCTTAGAACCCTGCTCAGAATCATTGGCCTGGAGCCAAACAGCAGGTCTCAATTGTCCTGCCGAAGACTCTCTGCAGTTTGGAGCTTCTCACAACTCCCATCATGGGAAAACCCCCATGGCCTCGTGATGCCCCCCCATTCATGAAGGGGCCATCAGGGACAGAAACTCCAACCTGAGCGATCGTCTGATCCTCGCCCTGACTTCAGATGCACGAGATCTCGATTCAGGTCTGTAGATTGTGCCTGCCATGGCCTCACCCAGAAACCTAAGCCTAGCTTGTGTTCTCAGACTTTTGTCGTCAGACTACTGGCCCACAAGCCCTCCAGTTTGGCAATCCAGAACTACAATGCAGCATTCTGCCGGCCCTCCAGAAGAAAAACATTGTCCTCTGGGGCTACCCAGTAACCCCAAATGAGGATCAACCTGCACCGACCTTGGCTGTACCCCAAATACATAGGCTGACCAGGGCACTAATGCCCTTTCTGACACAGCCTGAGCCTGGACCCCCTGGCCCCTCCCAGACAGCTGGCCGCACACTGAGCACATCGAGCCGCCATGGCCTTAGGTCGTCATCTCTTCCCAACCTCGGTTTTCAGGTTTCAGAACCTAGACCTTATCTCCAATCACTGTCCATGTTGAAGGTGATGCAGGAATCAGAACTCCTTCCCCATGGCAAGAAACCTTGTGGTTGGCATGTTGTCCAACGTTCAGTGTCGTTGAAACCAGTGTGGCCCATGAGGCCCCGCCCATGCTCGCGGGCCACATTGGTCACAAACACACATTGTGACCCTCAGGCTGAGCCCAGTCCTCAAGTAAGGCCACTCAGTGGCTGGATGAAGAGATAGCATATTGGGCTTGCCATGCCCCTAGGCCCCAATTTTTAACCATAGTTCGGATTGTCCCTTCAGGCTTCCCCACGGCTTTGCTTTGGAATTCCTCTTTTGGTGGGACACCTGAGGTAACAAAACTGAAATGAGTCCTCCCATCCCACAGATTGACGAAAAGCAATTGGGAATCGGGCCAAATCCTCAGAGAGGAAGATTCGTCCATGGCCCATGAGGCCTCCCCGACATTCCACGGCCATCACTGATACAAGATCCAGAGACAAAAGCCTGAGCAATCGCCACAGACTCGCACTTTCTTCATATCCTGTAGAGTTCTTCTCATGGTTTGTAGATCGGGCCTGCCAATCCTACGTCCCCAAACCTAAGCTGAGTTTGTGTTTTCAGACTTCTGTCCTCAAAGTCTTGGGCCACACACCCTCCAGGCTGGGCCCCTGGAGCCACACATTAGGACTGTGCCTACCAATCCATGGGAATTCTGCCCATTCCATGGTCCAAAATCGTACAAATTAGGAGAAACCTCCAACGACCCTTAGGCCATCCCAATAGTGTGGGTCACCCGGAACAAACAAGGGGTGTCTGACACCAGCTGATAATCGACCTCCACTCATACCATAGATGGATGTCCCCAGAGAAGAAGATTGAACCAGACAGGACCCTAGGCCATAATAGGATCCATTGCTATGGGTTACAGGCATGTGTCCTCAAAAGCCTGATTCCAATACGAGCATAGGGGTTTTCCTGAGGCACCCATCAGAACTCATCTCGTCTCCACAAGGAAACCTGTGCATGGGAGCCATGTCCAAAGCTTAGGAAAGTACTTCAGGTTGCCGGTGCCACCGCCCCATTCCAAGGCCCTCATGGACACAAAAACACATTAGGACACATCCTCAGGAAAGTCCATTTCAACTCAGCCACCGAGGTTGCTCCCGCAGAGCCATCAGATCTAAACTGTCTTGTTGCTAGGAGACAATTGGAATGCGAGGCGGGCTTCCCAGGCATCCATCCGCGAACGGTGCTCTGGAGTCATTCCATATGGGATGTCCTGGAGCTGTCCAACAGGTCTCAATTGTCCGGAAGAAGGAATCCTGGAAGGGGGCATCCCACAACTCCCAACGTGGGAAAACCTCAATGGTCTCGAGATTCCGCTCCCTTCATGAAGCGGCCGTCATGCTCAGAAACTCCCACCTGAGCCAACGTCTGATCCTCGCCCTGACTTCAGAGGCATGAGATATTGGTTCAGATCTGCAGGGGGTACCTGCCGTGCCCTCGCCCTGAAACCCAAGTCTAGCTTGTCTTCTCAGACTTCCATCCTCACACTCCTGGCCCCTAAGCCCTCAAGTTTGGCAATTCCGGACCCACAATGCAGCACTCTGCCTGCCCTCTAGAAAAAAAAATGATTGCCTCATGAGCTGCCCAGGCACCTTAAATGAGGGTAAACCTACACAGCACTCGACTTTACCCAAATTATATAGTCTAACCTGGGCACTAATGCACTGTCGAACACATCCTGAGCCCGGACCTCCTGACCAACACCCAGAAAGCTGACCGCACACTGAGCACATAAAACCCGCCATGGCCTTAGGTCATCATCTCTTCCCTACCTCAGTTTTCAGGCTTCAGAACCGAGACCTTATCTCCAATCACTGCCCAGGGGTGAGTCTGATGCAGAAATCAGAACTCCTCCTTACCCATGGCAAGAACCCTTGTGGTTGGCACGTTGTCCAACGATCAGTGTAGGAGAAACCCTGAGGCCCCGCCCATTCTTGAGTGCGACGAGGGCATACACACGCATTGTGACCCTCAGCATGAGTCCTGTCCTCTAGTAAGTCCTCTCAGTGGCTGGACCATTAGATGTCATAATGGGCTTGACATGTCCCTAGGCCCCAATTTTTAACCAGATTTCTGATTGTCCAGTCGCCCCTCCTAGGGCTCTACTCTGAAATCCCTCATTTGGTGGGACACCTGAGGTTAAAAAAGAAAACAAGAACAACAACAACAACAAAATAAAACGGACTTCTTCCAGCCCACAGAATGAACCCAAACTCTTTGGACGGGGCCAAACCACCAGAGAGTAAGACTCGTCCATTTCCCATGAAGTCACCCAGAAATTCCACGACCATGAGTGACACGATATCCCGAGACAAAAACTTGAGCAGGAGCCTCACACTCGCCCTTCTTTCAAATCCCGAAAAGTTCTCCTCATGGTCTGTAGATCAGTCCTGCCATACCTATGACCTGAAACATAAGCCGAGTTTGTGTTTTCAGACAACTGTCCAAAAAGGGCTGGACTACACAACCTACAGGCTCAGGCCAATGGAACCAAACCTGAGGACTGTACTTGCCCTCTCCAAGGGAATTGTGTGTGCCCATTCTAATGGCCACAACCCTTCTAATAGGATAAACCTCCAAAGTCCCTGATATATCTCAATAGTGGTAGCTTCCCAGGAAAAACAGGGGCCATCTGAGCCCAAATGAGCCCCTACCTGCACTCAGACCCATAGACAGATGTCCTCAGAGGTAAAAAGGAAAGAACAGGCCCCTAGGCACTAATCAGATCCATTGCTTTGGTTTCCAGGCATCTCTCCTCAGAGGCCTGGATTTCAAAAGCAGCATATAGCTGTTTCTTGTCTCACCCATCAGAAAACATCTCATCTACACATGGGAAACTTGCACGTTGGAGCTGTGTCAAAGCCTCTGTTTAGGAGAACCCTTTAGGGCCCCAGTGCCACCGCTTCATTCCAAGGTCTCCATAGACACAAAAGCACATTCGGACCCATCCCCAGGGGTGTGCATTTCAACTCAGCATCCTCGGTAGCTCCCCACAGATCCAGGAGATCTAAACTGTCTTGTTGCTAGGAGACAATTGGAATGCGAGGTGGGCTACCCAGCCATCCATCCTTAGAACCCTGCTCAGAATCATTGGCCTGGAGCCAAACAGCAGGTCTCAATTGTCCTGCCGAAGACTCTCTGCAGTTTGGAGCTTCTCACAACTCCCCTCATGGGAAAACCCCCATGGCCTCGTGATGCCCCCCCATTCATGAAGGGGCCATCAGGGACAGAAACTCCAACCTGAGCGATCGTCTGATCCTCGCCCTGACTTCAGATGCACGAGATCTCGATTCAGGTCTGTAGATTGTGCCTGCCATGGCCTCACCCAGAAACCTAAGCCTAGCTTGTGTTCTCAGACTTTTGTCGTCAGACTACTGGCCCACAAGGCCTCCAGTTTGGCAATCCAGAACTACAATGCAGCACTCTGCCGGCACTCCAGAAGAAAAACATTGTCCTCTGGGGCTACCCAGTAACCCCAAATGAGGATCAACCTGCACCGACCTTGGCTGTACCCCAAATACATAGGCTGACCAGGGCACTAATGCCCTTTCTGACACAGCCTGAGCCTGGACCCCCTGGCCCCTCCCAGACAGCTGGCCGCACACTGAGCACATCGAGCCGCCATGGCCTTAGGTCGTCATCTCTTCCCAACCTCGGTTTTCAGGTTTCAGAACCTAGACCTTATCTCCAATCACTGTCCATGTTGAAGGTGATGCAGGAATCAGAACTCCTTCCCCATGGCAAGAAACCTTGTGGTTGGCATGTTGTCCAACGTTCAGTGTCGTTGAAACCAGTGTGGCCCATGAGGCCCCGCCCATGCTCGCGGGCCACATTGGTCACAAACACACATTGTGACCCTCAGGCTGAGCCCAGTCCTCAAGTAAGGCCACTCAGTGGCTGGATGAAGAGATAGCATATTGAGCTTGCCATGCCCCTAGGCCCCAATTTTTAACCATAGTTCGGATTGTCCCTTCAGGCTTCCCCACGGCTTTGCTTTGGAATTCCTCTTTTGGTGGGACACCTGAGGTAACAAAACTGAAATGAGTCCTCCCATCCCACAGATTGACGAAAAGCAATTGGGAATCGGGCCAAATCCTCAGAGAGGAAGATTCGTCCATGGCCCATGAGGCCTCCCCGACATTCCACGGCCATCACTGATACAAGATCCAGAGACAAAAGCCTGAGCAATCGCCACAGACTCGCACTTTCTTCATATCCTGTAGAGTTCTTCTCTTGGTTTGCAGATCGGGCCTGCCATACCTACGTCCCCAAACCTTAGCTGAGTTTGTGTTTTCAGACTTCTGTCCTCAAAGTCTTGGGACACACACCCTCCAGGCTGGGCCCCTGGAGCCACACATTAGGACTGTGCCTACCAATCCATGGGAATTCTGCCCATTCCATGGTCCAAAATCGTACAAATTAGGAGAAACCTCCAACGACCCTTAGGCCATCCCAATAGTGTGGGTCACCCGGAACAAACAAGGGGTGTCTGACACCAGCTGATAATCGACCTCCACTCATACCATAGATGGATGTCCCCAGAGAAGAAGATTGAACCAGACAGGACCCTAGGCCATAATAGGATCCATTGCTATGGGTTACAGGCATGTGTCCTCAAAAGCCTGATTCCAATACGAGCATAGGGGTTTTCCTGAGGCACCCATCAGAACTCATCTCGTCTCCACAAGGAAACCTGTGCATGGGAGCCATGTCCAAAGCTTAGGAAAGTACTTCAGGTTGCCGGTGCCACCGCCCCATTCCAAGGCCCTCATGGACACAAAAACACATTAGGACACATCCTCAGGAAAGTCCATTTCAACTCAGCCACCGAGGTTGCTCCCGCAGAGCCATCAGATCTAAACTGTCTTGTTGCTAGGAGACAATTGGAATGCGAGGCGGGCTTCCCAGGCATCCATCCGCGAACGGTGCTCTGGAGTCATTCCATATGGGATGTCCTGGAGCTGTCCAACAGGTCTCAATTGTCCGGAAGAAGGAATCCTGGAAGGGGGCATCCCACAACTCCCAACGTGGGAAAACCTCAATGGTCTCGAGATTCCGCTCCCTTCATGAAGCGGCCGTCATGCTCAGAAACTCCCACCTGAGCCAACGTCTGATCCTCGCCCTGACTTCAGAGGCATGAGATATTGGTTCAGATCTGCAGGGGGTACCTGCCGTGCCCTCGCCCTGAAACCCAAGTCTAGCTTGTCTTCTCAGACTTCCATCCTCACACTCCTGGCCCCTAAGCCCTCAAGTTTGGCAATTCCGGACCCACAATGCAGCACTCTGCCTGCCCTCTAGAAAAAAAAATGATTGCCTCATGAGCTGCCCAGGCACCTTAAATGAGGGTAAACCTACACAGCACTCGACTTTACCCAAATTATATAGTCTAACCTGGGCACTAATGCACTGTCGAACACATCCTGAGCCCGGACCTCCTGACCAACACCCAGAAAGCTGACCGCACACTGAGCACATAAAACCCGCCATGGCCTTAGGTCATCATCTCTTCCCTACCTCAGTTTTCAGGCTTCAGAACCGAGACCTTATCTCCAATCACTGCCCAGGGGTGAGTCTGATGCAGAAATCAGAACTCCTCCTTACCCATGGCAAGAACCCTTGTGGTTGGCACGTTGTCCAACGATCAGTGTAGGAGAAACCCTGAGGCCCCGCCCATTCTTGAGTGCGACGAGGGCATACACACGCATTGTGACCCTCAGCATGAGTCCTGTCCTCTAGTAAGTCCTCTCAGTGGCTGGACCATTAGATGTCATAATGGGCTTGACATGTCCCTAGGCCCCAATTTTTAACCAGATTTCTGATTGTCCAGTCGCCCCTCCTAGGGCTCTACTCTGAAATCCCTCATTTGGTGGGACACCTGAGGTTAAAAAAGAAAACAACAACAACAACAACAACAAAATAAAACGGACTTCTTCCAGCCCACAGAATGAACCCAAACTCTTTGGACGGGGCCAAACCACCAGAGAGTAAGACTCGTCCATTTCCCATGAAGTCACCCAGAAATTCCACGACCATGAGTGACACGATATCCCGAGACAAAAACTTGAGCAGGAGCCTCACACTCGCCCTTCTTTCAAATCCCGAAAAGTTCTCCTCATGGTCTGTAGATCAGTCCTGCCATACCTATGACCTGAAACATAAGCCGAGTTTGTGTTTTCAGACAACTGTCCAAAAAGGGCTGGACTACACAACCTACAGGCTCAGGCCAATGGAACCAAACCTGAGGACTGTACTTGCCCTCTCCAAGGGAATTGTGTGTGCCCATTCTAATGGCCACAACCCTTCTAATAGGATAAACCTCCAAAGTCCCTGATATATCTCAATAGTGGTAGCTTCCCAGGAAAAACAGGGGCCATCTGAGCCCAAATGAGCCCCTACCTGCACTCAGACCCATAGACAGATGTCCTCAGAGGTAAAAAGGAAAGAACAGGCCCCTAGGCACTAATCAGATCCATTGCTTTGGTTTCCAGGCATCTCTCCTCAGAGGCCTGGATTTCAAAAGCAGCATATAGCTGTTTCTTGTCTCACCCATCAGAAAACATCTCATCTACACATGGGAAACTTGCACGTTGGAGCTGTGTCAAAGCCTCTGTTTAGGAGAACCCTTTAGGGCCCCAGTGCCACCGCTTCATTCCAAGGTCTCCATAGACACAAAAGCACATTCGGACCCATCCCCAGGGGTGTGCATTTCAACTCAGCATCCTCGGTAGCTCCCCACAGATCCAGGAGATCTAAACTGTCTTGTTGCTAGGAGACAATTGGAATGCGAGGTGGGCTACCCAGCCATCCATCCTTAGAACCCTGCTCAGAATCATTGGCCTGGAGCCAAACAGCAGGTCTCAATTGTCCTGCTGAAGACTCTCTGCAGTTTGGAGCTTCTCACAACTCCCATCATGGGAAAACCCCCATGGCCTCGTGATGCCCCCCCATTCATGAAGGGGCCATCAGGGACAGAAACTCCAACCTGAGCGATCGTCTGATCCTCGCCCTGACTTCAGATGCACGAGATCTCGATTCAGGTCTGTAGATTGTGCCTGCCATGGCCTCACCCAGAAACCTAAGCCTAGCTTGTGTTCTCAGACTTTTGTCGTCAGACTACTGGCCCACAAGGCCTCCAGTTTGGCAATCCAGAACTACAATGCAGCACTCTGCCGGCACTCCAGAAGAAAAACATTGTCCTCTGGGGCTACCCAGTAACCCCAAATGAGGATCAACCTGCACCGACCTTGGCTGTACCCCAAATACATAGGCTGACCAGGGCACTAATGCCCTTTCTGACACAGCCTGAGCCTGGACCCCCTGGCCCCTCCCAGACAGCTGGCCGCACACTGAGCACATCGAGCCGCCATGGCCTTAGGTCGTCATCTCTTCCCAACCTCGGTTTTCAGGTTTCAGAACCTAGACCTTATCTCCAATCACTGTCCATGTTGAAGAACCTGATGCACAAGTCAGAACCCCTCCTTCCCCATGGCAAGAAACCTTGCTGCTGGCAGTGAGTCAAACCTTCAGTGTAGGAGAAAACGGCATGGCCCATGAGGCCACGCCCATGTGTGAGGGCCGCCTTGGGCACAAACACACATTGTGACCCTCAGCGTGAGTACCTTATTCTAGTAACGCCTCTCAGTGATTGGACCAAGAGCCCGCATATGTGGCTTGCCATGCCCATAGGCACGCAGGACTAACTAGATGGTGTGTATTCCAGTTGAGGGAACCCACTGCTGTGCTCTAGAGTCCCTCTCCTGGGGGGTCCCCTGTGGCAGAAAACAGTACTCTTCCCTTCCCACAGAATGAACCCAAACACTTGGGAGCTTGGACAATCCCCCGCGAGGAAGGCTCTTCCTCGGCCCCTGAAGCAACCCCTACCCTGAACGGCCACTGTGAACGCAACACCCAGAGACAAAAGCCTGAGCAATCGCCACAGACTCGCACTTTCTTCATATCCTGTAGAGTTCTTCTCTTGGTTTGCAGATCGGGCCTGCCATACCTACGTCCCCAAACCTTAGCTGAGTTTGTGTTTTCAGACTTCTGTCCTCAAAGTCTTGGGACACACACCCTCCAGGCTGGGCCCCTGGAGCCACACATTAGGACTGTGCCTACCAATCCATGGGAATTCTGCCCATTCCATGGTCCAAAATCGTACAAATTAGGAGAAACCTCCAACGACCCTTAGGCCATCCCAATAGTGTGGGTCACCCGGAACAAACAAGGGGTGTCTGACACCAGCTGATAATCGACCTCCACTCATACCATAGATGGATGTCCCCAGAGAAGAAGATTGAACCAGACAGGACCCTAGGCCATAATAGGATCCATTGCTATGGGTTACAGGCATGTGTCCTCAAAAGCCTGATTCCAATACGAGCATAGGGGTTTTCCTGAGGCACCCATCAGAACTCATCTCGTCTCCACAAGGAAACCTGTGCATGGGAGCCATGTCCAAAGCTTAGGAAAGTACTTCAGGTTGCCGGTGCCACCGCCCCATTCCAAGGCCCTCATGGACACAAAAACACATTAGGACACATCCTCAGGAAAGTCCATTTCAACTCAGCCACCGAGGTTGCTCCCGCAGAGCCATCAGATCTAAACTGTCTTGTTGCTAGGAGACAATTGGAATGCGAGGCGGGCTTCCCAGGCATCCATCCGCGAACGGTGCTCTGGAGTCATTCCATATGGGATGTCCTGGAGCTGTCCAACAGGTCTCAATTGTCCGGAAGAAGGAATCCTGGAAGGGGGCATCCCACAACTCCCAACGTGGGAAAACCTCAATGGTCTCGAGATTCCGCTCCCTTCATGAAGCGGCCGTCATGCTCAGAAACTCCCACCTGAGCCAACGTCTGATCCTCGCCCTGACTTCAGAGGCATGAGATATTGGTTCAGATCTGCAGGGGGTACCTGCCGTGCCCTCGCCCTGAAACCCAAGTCTAGCTTGTCTTCTCAGACTTCCATCCTCACACTCCTGGCCCCTAAGCCCTCAAGTTTGGCAATTCCGGACCCACAATGCAGCACTCTGCCTGCCCTCTAGAAAAAAAAATGATTGCCTCATGAGCTGCCCAGGCACCTTAAATGAGGGTAAACCTACACAGCACTCGACTTTACCCAAATTATATAGTCTAACCTGGGCACTAATGCACTGTCGAACACATCCTGAGCCCGGACCTCCTGACCAACACCCAGAAAGCTGACCGCACACTGAGCACATAAAACCCGCCATGGCCTTAGGTCATCATCTCTTCCCTACCTCAGTTTTCAGGCTTCAGAACCGAGACCTTATCTCCAATCACTGCCCAGGGGTGAGTCTGATGCAGAAATCAGAACTCCTCCTTACCCATGGCAAGAACCCTTGTGGTTGGCACGTTGTCCAACGATCAGTGTAGGAGAAACCCTGAGGCCCCGCCCATTCTTGAGTGCGACGAGGGCATACACACGCATTGTGACCCTCAGCATGAGTCCTGTCCTCTAGTAAGTCCTCTCAGTGGCTGGACCATTAGATGTCATAATGGGCTTGACATGTCCCTAGGCCCCAATTTTTAACCAGATTTCTGATTGTCCAGTCGCCCCTCCTAGGGCTCTACTCTGAAATCCCTCATTTGGTGGGACACCTGAGGTTAAAAAAGAAAACAACAACAACAACAACAACAAAATAAAACGGACTTCTTCCAGCCCACAGAATGAACCCAAACTCTTTGGACGGGGCCAAACCACCAGAGAGTAAGACTCGTCCATTTCCCATGAAGTCACCCAGAAATTCCACGACCATGAGTGACACGATATCCCGAGACAAAAACTTGAGCAGGAGCCTCACACTCGCCCTTCTTTCAAATCCCGAAAAGTTCTCCTCATGGTCTGTAGATCAGTCCTGCCATACCTATGACCTGAAACATAAGCCGAGTTTGTGTTTTCAGACAACTGTCCAAAAAGGGCTGGACTACACAACCTACAGGCTCAGGCCAATGGAACCAAACCTGAGGACTGTACTTGCCCTCTCCAAGGGAATTGTGTGTGCCCATTCTAATGGCCACAACCCTTCTAATAGGATAAACCTCCAAAGTCCCTGATATATCTCAATAGTGGTAGCTTCCCAGGAAAAACAGGGGCCATCTGAGCCCAAATGAGCCCCTACCTGCACTCAGACCCATAGACAGATGTCCTCAGAGGTAAAAAGGAAAGAACAGGCCCCTAGGCACTAATCAGATCCATTGCTTTGGTTTCCAGGCATCTCTCCTCAGAGGCCTGGATTTCAAAAGCAGCATATAGCTGTTTCTTGTCTCACCCATCAGAAAACATCTCATCTACACATGGGAAACTTGCACGTTGGAGCTGTGTCAAAGCCTCTGTTTAGGAGAACCCTTTAGGGCCCCAGTGCCACCGCTTCATTCCAAGGTCTCCATAGACACAAAAGCACATTCGGACCCATCCCCAGGGGTGTGCATTTCAACTCAGCATCCTCGGTAGCTCCCCACAGATCCAGGAGATCTAAACTGTCTTGTTGCTAGGAGACAATTGGAATGCGAGGTGGGCTACCCAGCCATCCATCCTTAGAACCCTGCTCAGAATCATTGGCCTGGAGCCAAACAGCAGGTCTCAATTGTCCTGCTGAAGACTCTCTGCAGTTTGGAGCTTCTCACAACTCCCATCATGGGAAAACCCCCATGGCCTCGTGATGCCCCCCCATTCATGAAGGGGCCATCAGGGACAGAAACTCCAACCTGAGCGATCGTCTGATCCTCGCCCTGACTTCAGATGCACGAGATCTCGATTCAGGTCTGTAGATTGTGCCTGCCATGGCCTCACCCAGAAACCTAAGCCTAGCTTGTGTTCTCAGACTTTTGTCGTCAGACTACTGGCCCACAAGGCCTCCAGTTTGGCAATCCAGAACTACAATGCAGCACTCTGCCGGCACTCCAGAAGAAAAACATTGTCCTCTGGGGCTACCCAGTAACCCCAAATGAGGATCAACCTGCACCGACCTTGGCTGTACCCCAAATACATAGGCTGACCAGGGCACTAATGCCCTTTCTGACACAGCCTGAGCCTGGACCCCCTGGCCCCTCCCAGACAGCTGGCCGCACACTGAGCACATCGAGCCGCCATGGCCTTAGGTCGTCATCTCTTCCCAACCTCGGTTTTCAGGTTTCAGAACCTAGACCTTATCTCCAATCACTGTCCATGTTGAAGGTGATGCAGGAATCAGAACTCCTTCCCCATGGCAAGAAACCTTGTGGTTGGCATGTTGTCCAACGTTCAGTGTCGTTGAAACCAGTGTGGCCCATGAGGCCCCGCCCATGCTCGCGGGCCACATTGGTCACAAACACACATTGTGACCCTCAGGCTGAGCCCAGTCCTCAAGTAAGGCCACTCAGTGGCTGGATGAAGAGATAGCATATTGAGCTTGCCATGCCCCTAGGCCCCAATTTTTAACCATAGTTCGGATTGTCCCTTCAGGCTTCCCCACGGCTTTGCTTTGGAATTCCTCTTTTGGTGGGACACCTGAGGTAACAAAACTGAAATGAGTCCTCCCATCCCACAGATTGACGAAAAGCAATTGGGAATCGGGCCAAATCCTCAGAGAGGAAGATTCGTCCATGGCCCATGAGGCCTCCCCGACATTCCACGGCCATCACTGATACAAGATCCAGAGACAAAAGCCTGAGCAATCGCCACAGACTCGCACTTTCTTCATATCCTGTAGAGTTCTTCTCATGGTTTGTAGATCGGGCCTGCCAATCCTACGTCCCCAAACCTAAGCTGAGTTTGTGTTTTCAGACTTCTGTCCTCAAAGTCTTGGGCCACACACCCTCCAGGCTGGGCCCCTGGAGCCACACATTAGGACTGTGCCTACCAATCCATGGGAATTCTGCCCATTCCATGGTCCAAAATCGTACAAATTAGGAGAAACCTCCAACGACCCTTAGGCCATCCCAATAGTGTGGGTCACCCGGAACAAACAAGGGGTGTCTGACACCAGCTGATAATCGACCTCCACTCATACCATAGATGGATGTCCCCAGAGAAGAAGATTGAACCAGACAGGACCCTAGGCCATAATAGGATCCATTGCTATGGGTTACAGGCATGTGTCCTCAAAAGCCTGATTCCAATACGAGCATAGGGGTTTTCCTGAGGCACCCATCAGAACTCATCTCGTCTCCACAAGGAAACCTGTGCATGGGAGCCATGTCCAAAGCTTAGGAAAGTACTTCAGGTTGCCGGTGCCACCGCCCCATTCCAAGGCCCTCATGGACACAAAAACACATTAGGACACATCCTCAGGAAAGTCCATTTCAACTCAGCCACCGAGGTTGCTCCCGCAGAGCCATCAGATCTAAACTGTCTTGTTGCTAGGAGACAATTGGAATGCGAGGCGGGCTTCCCAGGCATCCATCCGCGAACGGTGCTCTGGAGTCATTCCATATGGGATGTCCTGGAGCTGTCCAACAGGTCTCAATTGTCCGGAAGAAGGAATCCTGGAAGGGGGCATCCCACAACTCCCAACGTGGGAAAACCTCAATGGTCTCGAGATTCCGCTCCCTTCATGAAGCGGCCGTCATGCTCAGAAACTCCCACCTGAGCCAACGTCTGATCCTCGCCCTGACTTCAGAGGCATGAGATATTGGTTCAGATCTGCAGGGGGTACCTGCCGTGCCCTCGCCCTGAAACCCAAGTCTAGCTTGTCTTCTCAGACTTCCATCCTCACACTCCTGGCCCCTAAGCCCTCAAGTTTGGCAATTCCGGACCCACAATGCAGCACTCTGCCTGCCCTCTAGAAAAAAAAATGATTGCCTCATGAGCTGCCCAGGCACCTTAAATGAGGGTAAACCTACACAGCACTCGACTTTACCCAAATTATATAGTCTAACCTGGGCACTAATGCACTGTCGAACACATCCTGAGCCCGGACCTCCTGACCAACACCCAGAAAGCTGACCGCACACTGAGCACATAAAACCCGCCATGGCCTTAGGTCATCATCTCTTCCCTACCTCAGTTTTCAGGCTTCAGAACCGAGACCTTATCTCCAATCACTGCCCAGGGGTGAGTCTGATGCAGAAATCAGAACTCCTCCTTACCCATGGCAAGAACCCTTGTGGTTGGCACGTTGTCCAACGATCAGTGTAGGAGAAACCCTGAGGCCCCGCCCATTCTTGAGTGCGACGAGGGCATACACACGCATTGTGACCCTCAGCATGAGTCCTGTCCTCTAGTAAGTCCTCTCAGTGGCTGGACCATTAGATGTCATAATGGGCTTGACATGTCCCTAGGCCCCAATTTTTAACCAGATTTCTGATTGTCCAGTCGCCCCTCCTAGGGCTCTACTCTGAAATCCCTCATTTGGTGGGACACCTGAGGTTAAAAAAGAAAACAACAACAACAACAACAACAAAATAAAACGGACTTCTTCCAGCCCACAGAATGAACCCAAACTCTTTG
Source organism: Mustela nivalis (assembly GCF_964662115.1). NCBI lineage: Eukaryota > Metazoa > Chordata > Mammalia > Carnivora > Mustelidae > Mustela > Mustela nivalis. The sequence goes on along the minus strand of NW_028136276.1, from coordinate 2,942 downwards.
GACGGGGCCAAACCACCAGAGAGTAAGACTCGTCCATTTCCCATGAAGTCACCCAGAAATTCCACGACCATGAGTGACACGATATCCCGAGACAAAAACTTGAGCAGGAGCCTCACACTCGCCCTTCTTTCAAATCCCGAAAAGTTCTCCTCATGGTCTGTAGATCAGTCCTGCCATACCTATGACCTGAAACATAAGCCGAGTTTGTGTTTTCAGACAACTGTCCAAAAAGGGCTGGACTACACAACCTACAGGCTCAGGCCAATGGAACCAAACCTGAGGACTGTACTTGCCCTCTCCAAGGGAATTGTGTGTGCCCATTCTAATGGCCACAACCCTTCTAATAGGATAAACCTCCAAAGTCCCTGATATATCTCAATAGTGGTAGCTTCCCAGGAAAAACAGGGGCCATCTGAGCCCAAATGAGCCCCTACCTGCACTCAGACCCATAGACAGATGTCCTCAGAGGTAAAAAGGAAAGAACAGGCCCCTAGGCACTAATCAGATCCATTGCTTTGGTTTCCAGGCATCTCTCCTCAGAGGCCTGGATTTCAAAAGCAGCATATAGCTGTTTCTTGTCTCACCCATCAGAAAACATCTCATCTACACATGGGAAACTTGCACGTTGGAGCTGTGTCAAAGCCTCTGTTTAGGAGAACCCTTTAGGGCCCCAGTGCCACCGCTTCATTCCAAGGTCTCCATAGACACAAAAGCACATTCGGACCCATCCCCAGGGGTGTGCATTTCAACTCAGCATCCTCGGTAGCTCCCCACAGATCCAGGAGATCTAAACTGTCTTGTTGCTAGGAGACAATTGGAATGCGAGGTGGGCTACCCAGCCATCCATCCTTAGAACCCTGCTCAGAATCATTGGCCTGGAGCCAAACAGCAGGTCTCAATTGTCCTGCTGAAGACTCTCTGCAGTTTGGAGCTTCTCACAACTCCCATCATGGGAAAACCCCCATGGCCTCGTGATGCCCCCCCATTCATGAAGGGGCCATCAGGGACAGAAACTCCAACCTGAGCGATCGTCTGATCCTCGCCCTGACTTCAGATGCACGAGATCTCGATTCAGGTCTGTAGATTGTGCCTGCCATGGCCTCACCCAGAAACCTAAGCCTAGCTTGTGTTCTCAGACTTTTGTCGTCAGACTACTGGCCCACAAGGCCTCCAGTTTGGCAATCCAGAACTACAATGCAGCACTCTGCCGGCACTCCAGAAGAAAAACATTGTCCTCTGGGGCTACCCAGTAACCCCAAATGAGGATCAACCTGCACCGACCTTGGCTGTACCCCAAATACATAGGCTGACCAGGGCACTAATGCCCTTTCTGACACAGCCTGAGCCTGGACCCCCTGGCCCCTCCCAGACAGCTGGCCGCACACTGAGCACATCGAGCCGCCATGGCCTTAGGTCGTCATCTCTTCCCAACCTCGGTTTTCAGGTTTCAGAACCTAGACCTTATCTCCAATCACTGTCCATGTTGAAGGTGATGCAGGAATCAGAACTCCTTCCCCATGGCAAGAAACCTTGTGGTTGGCATGTTGTCCAACGTTCAGTGTCGTTGAAACCAGTGTGGCCCATGAGGCCCCGCCCATGCTCGCGGGCCACATTGGTCACAAACACACATTGTGACCCTCAGGCTGAGCCCAGTCCTCAAGTAAGGCCACTCAGTGGCTGGATGAAGAGATAGCATATTGAGCTTGCCATGCCCCTAGGCCCCAATTTTTAACCATAGTTCGGATTGTCCCTTCAGGCTTCCCCACGGCTTTGCTTTGGAATTCCTCTTTTGGTGGGACACCTGAGGTAACAAAACTGAAATGAGTCCTCCCATCCCACAGATTGACGAAAAGCAATTGGGAATCGGGCCAAATCCTCAGAGAGGAAGATTCGTCCATGGCCCATGAGGCCTCCCCGACATTCCACGGCCATCACTGATACAAGATCCAGAGACAAAAGCCTGAGCAATCGCCACAGACTCGCACTTTCTTCATATCCTGTAGAGTTCTTCTCATGGTTTGTAGATCGGGCCTGCCAATCCTACGTCCCCAAACCTAAGCTGAGTTTGTGTTTTCAGACTTCTGTCCTCAAAGTCTTGGGCCACACACCCTCCAGGCTGGGCCCCTGGAGCCACACATTAGGACTGTGCCTACCAATCCATGGGAATTCTGCCCATTCCATGGTCCAAAATCGTACAAATTAGGAGAAACCTCCAACGACCCTTAGGCCATCCCAATAGTGTGGGTCACCCGGAACAAACAAGGGGTGTCTGACACCAGCTGATAATCGACCTCCACTCATACCATAGATGGATGTCCCCAGAGAAGAAGATTGAACCAGACAGGACCCTAGGCCATAATAGGATCCATTGCTATGGGTTACAGGCATGTGTCCTCAAAAGCCTGATTCCAATACGAGCATAGGGGTTTTCCTGAGGCACCCATCAGAACTCATCTCGTCTCCACAAGGAAACCTGTGCATGGGAGCCATGTCCAAAGCTTAGGAAAGTACTTCAGGTTGCCGGTGCCACCGCCCCATTCCAAGGCCCTCATGGACACAAAAACACATTAGGACACATCCTCAGGAAAGTCCATTTCAACTCAGCCACCGAGGTTGCTCCCGCAGAGCCATCAGATCTAAACTGTCTTGTTGCTAGGAGACAATTGGAATGCGAGGCGGGCTTCCCAGGCATCCATCCGCGAACGGTGCTCTGGAGTCATTCCATATGGGATGTCCTGGAGCTGTCCAACAGGTCTCAATTGTCCGGAAGAAGGAATCCTGGAAGGGGGCATCCCACAACTCCCAACGTGGGAAAACCTCAATGGTCTCGAGATTCCGCTCCCTTCATGAAGCGGCCGTCATGCTCAGAAACTCCCACCTGAGCCAACGTCTGATCCTCGCCCTGACTTCAGAGGCATGAGATATTGGTTCAGATCTGCAGG